>NC_050450.1:28952896-29629319 GCF_903995425.1 Onychomys torridus | reverse complement strand
CCGAGAGAGTATGATTTGTTGCCTTTCAAAATACAATATTAACATTAAGTATTAGAGAATTTTCTGAATAATGCATCGTTTGAATAACCACACTTGTTTTAATTAGCATTTTCCATTGAGTATTTATTTATATCTAGGCAAGGGAATAATTCACTTGCAAACTAATGAATACTTTTATGAAAAATTTAGAGAACAGGGAAAGTCTTAGATGACTAGAGAAGAAAACAATAAGCAGTTTACTGACAAAGAACGAGTGTTAGTATGCAAGTGGGGACTGAAGGGCAGCTGTGGACCTCCAGAATGGCCCAAAATGTTGTATGACACAGTGTTTCTCTCATGTGCTGTTCTCTAAACAACTTCCAATGTCATTGAAAAAATATGCACACTATAGATAGAAGGACCCTGGAATCTTGTTCTGTGTAATGTTCAGGTATTAAATACGCACTTAGAAGTAAATATCAAAGTTCACATACCTCTGAAATGGAACATACCCCTAGTATATAAACACACACATGTACCTCCAGCTAAGGCCCTAGGAAGGAAATTGTTTCTGCTAGAAAAGGAAGTTGTCAACAGACACTGTATCAGTAGACACAGAGCAGAGGAAGCCAGAGAAATGGCTCACTGGGTAAAAGCACTAGCTGCCAAACCTAACAAGCCAAGTTCAATCCCCAGGACCTGCATAGTGCAAAGAGAGAAATGACTCCCACAAGTTGTCCTCTGACTTCCATATGAACACATACACACATCAATAAATGTAATTTTAAAGACATTTTTAGCTTTGAGTTCAAGTAATAAGAACCAAAGCACTATGACTCATCTATAGTTCAACATTTAACTGACTATATTCAAATTCTCAATTAATTGCACACACCTTCTACACATAAAGACAAAGCTTGACTTTCTTTTTTAATTTTATTTTTTATTTAAGAAATTTTTTAATTCATTTTACATACCAACCACAGATCCCCCTCTCATCCCTCCTCCTGCTCGCCCCCCCCAAACCTTCCCCTACCCCCGACCCATCCACTCCTCCAAAAATGTAAGGCTGAGCATGGGGAGTCAGCAAAGCTTAGTACATTCAGTTGAGGCAGGACCAAGTCCCTCTCCCCCTTCCCCCCACTCCCGCCCGCATCAAGGCTGAGCTAGATAATGGGTTTCAAAAAGCCAGCTCATGCACCAGGGATAGATCCTGATTCCACTTCCAGAGGCCTCTCAAACAGAACAAGCTACATAACTGTCTCCCATATGCAGAGAGTCTAGTCCAGTCCCATGCAGGCTCCACAGCTGTTGGTCTAAAGCTCATGAGTTCCTTTGGGCTATGTTCAGTTGTATCTATAGACTTCCCCATTGTGATCTTGACCCACCCACCCCCCTTGCTCATAAAATCCCTCTTCCTTCTCTTTGACTGGACTCCTGGTGCTTGGCCTGGTGCTTGGCTGTGGATTTCTGCATCTGCTTCCATCAGTTACTGGATGAGGGCTCTCTTGGTCCAATCCAAGCTGGCCTTGATTTGTTTCCTGAAAGGTGTACCTCATATATCTCCAAATCAGAGTTGATGGAAAAATGAAGTTAATCTAATATGCGACATTTATGACATAATAACCAAAATCTTGCAGAAACTAATTCTGATTAAAACTAAATTTTTAGAAGAGTTTCATTACTATATAGATAATACAAATGTTTTCATTTCAACTTGACAGGCATATTTGATAACATATACTAAGGCAACTACATAAAATGTCCTTACACACTGATCGATAGTGGTGGTCAATAATTAACATTTTATCAAAAGGGATATTAAATTATTTGCAGCCTATAATGCAAGAAAAAAAGCAATAGAATAAGAATCTCTTTGTACAAAGGTTTCTAGAATTATGGTACATGGTATACATCCCAGTTTTAACCAAAACAAAACATTTGGACTTGTTCAGCCATTCAGCTATGTGCTGAATATGTACATTGTTGATATTAGGATGTACACTCCAGTGATGTCCAGTCATTTCCATTCAGCATCCAGGTTAAGTGTGTAAAGATTAAAATATTATGAGGAAAACTTCTCTTACATAATTTTGAACACAAAGAGGGTAATTTCAACCACATTGTCAAAGTCTAAAACTATATTTTATTGGATTATAAAAATTTATAAAAAGAATAAAATAGAAATTTGAGTAATAATACATTAAAATCAAGCCTTCCCAAAGAAGGCACATTTTTTCCTTGTTGATAAGCCAAGAAAAATCTGTGATTACTCATAAGCATGTAAGTTTTAAAACTTTAGGATTAAGAAAAAGTACACCATTGGCAATATTCACTATGAATCACAAGGTGGTACATCACAATATTTCCTGAAGCAAAATCAGCAATATCTGCCAAATCACCTTTGATCTAGAAATTTAATTTTGCCATTTAAAATAGAAAAATCATCAAATAACTTTAATGTAACAATGCCTAGATTAAGATGTTTACAACACTATTATAATATTAGCAAGTGTGTCAACTTTAAAAGCCAACAATAAGATATTAGCTATATGTGTATAATAATTATAATTATTTATATATCATATACTTATATATTTAAAATACCTTATATTAATATGTATATGTTATACAATTATAATATTATATATTAGTTATATAAATTATAATTTTATGCAACACAATATTTTGAAGATATATGAATTTGCCTTCATTACAGAAGATAGTATTGTTACAAACTCAATCACCTGTCATGATGAATCTACAAAACCAGATGAAAACTGGAAGTGAACAAAAGGCAATCAAGTTATGTGGACCTTGAGAGGGGAACATCTGCCTGGAGCAGCTTTCTAGCTCTCAGTGCAGAAAGAGGGGTCTTAAGTTTACAGCAGTAGTCTCACTTGTTTGAGAAGATAGAAACAGGCAATGGAAGTGGTCAAGGTACTGAGAGTGCAGAGAGGAAATACCTGGAAAGGAGGTGCTATAAGGAAAAGCAGTCCTGAGACTTGCACAGGATATAAGCCATGCGTGCATAGGATGAAACACCACAGACAAAGAAATTGATTTAATAAAAATAATGAATGGTACTGAGAATTGTCAAGTGTTTGTTTGTCTATAACAAGTTTCTTCAAGAGCATCCATTGAAAAGATCAAGAGTCGGTCATGATTCATAGAGTGATAATGGACAGGCATGGTGACTGGACAGGGACCTTAAAGCAGAGCTCATACATTGTCTTAGTTTGGGTTTCTATTGCTGTGAAGAGATACTATGACCACAGCAACTCTTATATAGGAAAACATTTAATTGGGTAGCTTACAAATTCAGAGGCTCAGCCCATTATCATGACAGGACATGGCAGCATGTGGGTAGACATAGTGCTAGAGAAGGGACTGAGAATTCTACATCTTGATCCTCAGGCAGCAGGAAAGACTGTATACTGAGCGTAGCTTGAGCATATATGAGACCTCAAAGCCAGCCCCCACACTTCCTCCAACAACTCCACCTACTCTAACAAGGTAACACCTCCTAACAGTGCCATTCCCTATAGGCCAAGCATTCAAACACATGAGTCTTTGGGGTCATTCCTATTCAAACCACCACAAACATTTAGAATAAGAGCAGTTTTAATGTGAAAACATCAGGCAAAGATTTTGTACAAGTTTTGGAATTACCAAGGGGATCCTCAGGTAGTCATCATCCAGAGCACAGCAGCCTTCTTTAAAACAAACAAACAAAGAAACTGATACAATCTGGTACTCAAAACACAACATTCACACTGTGCAGTATCTTATTAAACATGGCTCAGCATTCTTACAATCAGCAAAACATGATCCATTGTATACAGGAAAAGTTAGTTAATTGTCAATAGCCAAGAAAGTGCAAATGTAATACAGAGAGCAGAAAAAGACTATGAAGGTTTTAATGTAAATATGTATGACAAGCCCACATATCAGGAGAAGCAAGAGAGGGAGATGGAGGGAGAGAGGGAAGGATGGAGGGAAGGAGAGAGGGAGATAGAGACAGATAAAAGACATAGGAGCATTAGCAAGAGCAAAAATGGACTTTCTAGAGATGCATGGTATGATATTGAAAAGGAATTTCAACATCTATTCTTGGATGTGATTAGCAATCACTTAAATATTACAAGATGTGAAGGTCATAGAACTTTAAAACAGAACAATGTAAAGGAAGTCCAAAGCAAACAGAAGACACAGCAAAGAAGACAAAATGGCAGACACATGTGATAAACAAGATTAGAGATTAAATTGTACCATGAGGACTAAAGCAAATTAATTTTGGAATTATGTTAAGTATATTTTAGCTGTTCTCATTGCAGATCAGTAACTATGTGAGGTGACAGCTTTAATGCATGACTCTCTGTAGAAACTTTGTCACTACTGCGGTAGTTTCAGTCACTGTAATAGAACACCGCAGAGATACAATTAAAAGGAGCGAAGGTTGATTTGGGTCCTTGGATTTAGTGTATTTTCATGTCATTCTTCCGCTCTTGGAGCTGTGCTGAGGCCACATTGTGGCACCAGAGATGAGCATTCTGTCTCGTGGCTACCACAAAGCAAGGTGATAAAGGAAGTATGCTTCAAAAACATATTCCCAGGGATCCCCTTCCTCCAAACACTTCAAGTATTAGTTGAGGAAAAAAGTATACCATTTGTCATATTCACTACACATAGTGAATATGTGCACCACAATAATTCCTGAGTGAGGTCTAGCAATACTGGTCAAGAATAGAAAGAGAATTGCCTTTGGTCTAGAAAATTTTAATTTTATCATTTACAATAGGGAAATCATCAAATATCAGTGCTTATGCTAGATTTCTCTGCAGTACTGTTATAATACTAACAATTGAGTGTACTCTAAAAGCTATCAGTAATATAATCAAAAATTTTGAGCATCTATGCAACGTATTCACCCACTTAGAAAAACAAATACAACCAGATGTGGTGGTTCATGCCTTTAATCACTTCTGCATTAGAGAGTCTGTCAGAAGGATCTCTCCTCCCAATACTCCATTCTGTCACATACTCATCATAGGTTAATCCACTAAGGACATTAGGGCTCTCATGATCCAGAAGTCTCTCAATAGTTTCTCTAGCGGGTAGCCATCTTTATTTTCACAGTATTTCCTCACTACGTTGTGTCTCACAGGTTTCATCTGCATAAGTACATAAACACATTGTTTCAGCCACATTTCCACAGTCTGTCTTGCTCATGTCCTCCTGCCCATCCTCAGATACATCCTCAAATTATATAAGCTGTCATTATAATCACACTCCAGACATCTTTGTTCCATCTCGCTATGAATAACACAGAAGAAAAAAACAAGCCTACAATGCCCTTGCAGATACAGCTCTGATATTCTTTATGTGAATTCTAAAAGCACTGTGGGAAAATCCCAGCCATGCTCAATGTTCTCACCTGAAAACTGCTCTTACTTTAGATGTATAAACATGATTTTAGGGCACCTGAAAACTCATTGCCCCTGCCCCTTAGCAATCTATCTTCAGCCCTCTAATATTTCTCCATTTTATTTCTAAGTAGACTCTTGTCTGTCTCTTCTGTGTTTCCATTTACACATTAGAAAAATAAATACAGCCAGGTGTAGGGGTGTATGGCTTCAATCCCACCAGCACATAAGTGGCTGAGACAGGATGATCATGAGTTTTATGACAGTCTGGGGACATAGAGATCTTGTCTTAAAATAAAATTAGGATGAGTAGCTAACTAAATAAATCTTCACTCAGTTTCTCACCTCTGCCTATCCAGGCAAACACAACACTGGGAACACACGTTCATGGTGTTCTATGCTCTGGCTTTATTTAATTTTTGTTTTGTTTTGTTATACAGTTTAGCACTACAGGATATTTTAATGACATATTCATATATACATGCCTAAAGGCTTCAACTGTTTGTTTATTTCACCATGTCTCTCAACACCTTCTACCTGGCATCTCACACATGACAGGAAGGCAGCAAGATTTGTTGAGTAAACTGAAGGACTAAATGCACGAGCCAGTAAGTGAAAAATGAGAATATGGGAGATTATTTAAGATGATGTGTAGGTGCACAGGCCATGAAATGAGACAGCAGGAAGTAGCATCATAATTATGATGCCTACCAGAAGATGCAAAGGGAGGAATGAGGAAGGTGAGGGAGGGAGAAAAGCCTTAAATTTTTTATTTAAATAGAGCATGACAGTATGTGGTTATGATCCTAGCTCTGGAGAGATGGGGACAGACAGATACCGGGAGCTTGCTGGCCAGGGAGCCTAGCCCAATCAGTGAGCACCCATTCCCAGCGAGAAAGACTGTCTCAAAAGACAATGTGTGTGGTACCTGAGGAACAACACTAAATGTTGATTCTCTCCTATGCACACACAGACACCCATGCACACACCTATACATACATGAATGGACATTGTGGGACACACACTAAAGTATTTTTTAAATCTGCAGTTACCAAGTAAGTACAAAGTATAACTAATTATTAGTTACTTATTTGTAAATCAAATATGAAGTCAATCTAGTTTTAATCAAAGATTGTTTAAATATAAAGGATAATAATTTTAAAATTGATTCCATTTCCTGAATATGAATTTAATTCAGAAATCAGATTTCCATAACAGAAAAGGAACATTCTGATGGGAACTTGTTTTGCAATTAAAAAAACCTCTGATGGGACTCAGAGGCACATTATGATATCTCAGTACTTGGGAGGCAAAGGCAAAGCAGTAGGCCTTATAGTTGGAAGCTAGCCTGGGCTACCAAAGCCTGGCAACAGTTCCCAAAAAGCAAGTCACAGCTTTCCTAATATGGTAATCCACATTCAGTGTTGGTGCTTCTCTCTAATCCTACACATGAGGGAAACTTTCAAATAAAGAAAATTAAAATTTTAAATGCATTACCTAATTTTCATCTTAAAAATAAAAAAACTATTCCTAGGAGGTTTAATCATAGCTCCTACCCAATTCTTTCAATTATCAGCATTAAGTAGCTTTTATAAGGTAGTAATTAGAGCAGGTTGTAAACTGTCTGAATGTAAGAATAAACCAGCTTCTCACTTTCAAAGATAGCAAAATAAAGAAATAAGACTGAAAAAATTAACTGGAAATATATATAATTAAGAAGGAAAACTGCACACTTTGAAATCAGAGCTCTTAGATAAAACCTTTTCCAATTCCTCTTTTTAATAGATTAAAACTACTCCATTGATGGATGTAGTATTAGTACCCAGCCAGAGCCCCTTGAAAGCATAAACTCACATCATATAAAAGAGGCAGCACAAACAGCAATGTAACAGATACCTTTGAATATCTAGCCTTGGGTACCATTGTCATTTACACATGTTAACAATCCTGGTCTGCAGGTAGTAATCTCCAAGCTAGTTCACCTATGCTGACTTCTCCTTTCATGGTATATATAAAGTATGACTTTGATTGTGGCCGTCTTCTTTCATAAACTATTAACAATCTGTTGTGGATATCGCTCTGTGTAAATAAAGTTCTGATTGGCCAGTGGCCAGGCAGGAAGTATAGGTGGGACAAGAGAGAAGAGAATTCTGGGAAGTAGAAGGCTGGGGAGACACCACCAGCCACCGCCATGAGAAGCAACATGTAAAGACACCAGTAAGCCACAAGCCATGTGGCAAAGTATAGATAAGCAGAAATGGGTTAATTTAAGATAGAAAAAGTAGATAACAAGAAGCCTGCCACAGCCATACAGTTTGTAAACAATGTAAGTTTCTGTGTGTTTTTTTGGTTGGGTCTGAGCGACTGTGGGACTGGCGGGTAAGAGAGATTTGTCCTGACTGGGCCAGGCAGGAAAACTCTAACTACAAATGGCACCCAACGTGGGGCAAAAATTTCCACCTAAAACCTGAAAAAAAAGATTCTAAAACAGAGCTAAAAAGAACTTCCTAGTTGTCTCTCTCAAGTTAGTGGCAGCCTGCCGGTTTGAACTACTATGGCGGATTCCTGGCGTGTACGTCTGACCTACAGTATGGCGGGAATGAGGAATCTATAAGCGACACTTTACTCTGCTGTGTGATGGATTTAGCCTTTGCTAGTTAAAAAAAAAAAAAAAAAGGTTTCTGGGCTATGCACTGCTTTGATAGAACTGCAGAACTGCTTCTGATAGTTGATGGTACACATGGCTCCAGACCCAGAGCTGGTGGCAAACTGTACCACCGCCATGTTGGGAAGCTGAGGTGGGTGGAGCAGTGTTTCAGTCTTACAAAGATGGATATTACACAGAGAATCTGGTTTGTCTTGTCTTTGGGAGTTTTAACTACAGAAAAAGATTTGATTGTAAAAGCTGTTGAGTTAAACAAATATGTAAATTTTAAAGGTACCTTGACTTCAAAATTTGGATATAAGGATATGTTGCTTTGGAAAAGAGTCTCTGCTTTTATTTCCACAGAAAGCCAGAGGCTGTGGATTTGTTCCAGATTAAGATACATCAGGTTTGATCAGCCAAGACCACCTGAAAGGTCTCTGATGACACCATGGCCCAGATGATCCAACATCCAGAATGCTTTCAAGGCAACTGGCTCAGAGGTTCACCCTAATGGACTACTCCATAATCCTAAATTTTTCTTTATGTCCCCATAAGATACAGCGCCCCCCTCCAGCAGGAAGTAGTGAGAGAAACTACGCCCACATTCCCAAAATTATCAGGCTGGCTTTGGAGATGGAATTGGCTCACTCTTTCTCTAAACTCAGACATATTGCTAAAAGAATATGTGTGGGACAGAGAAAAACCAATATTTTTCTTTAAAGCAGTTTGATTATAAATGAGATCTCTTTCTAAAGAAAAAAAGGGGATATGATACAAATATAATAGGATAAAAGGGTAGATTAAGTAACTTACTTCTAAAGAACAAAAACTTATTTAAAATGTTTTACATTGGTATAGATTTTAGTCTATTGATACAAACTTAAAGTTAATTTTGTTATACTGTGTGTATATTTCTAATTGTGTTTAAGGTATTATGTTTGTATAGCTCATTTTAAATTAAAATGGATAATTAAAAATAGATTAATAATGAGTCATCTATGATAATCATACTTGTAGCCATGTTAGTTAAGTCTTCTAGATATACATAGACATATTTCAGATAGATAGGTAATCTTCAAATACTTCAAAGACCTACAGAATATGACATTTAAAATACTTTTAAATTTTAGATTTTCTGGACAGTGAGACATGTCTGCTCCTGGCAGCACCAATTTACTTCAGAGAGGAGGATGGGCATTGAAGACACTTCATATGGAGTTTATCTTCACCTTAACAAAAATAGCCATTTGGGCAAGAAACTGTTCTTGCCTGGACTGCTCGATCACCTGGACATGCAGGACCCATAGAAAGGTGACCACTAAACTTTGCTTTCAAAATGGTCCTTCAGGTTCCTGCTTCACAGAGGAAACTGCCAGACATTCTACAGGGCACTGAGAGAAATGACCGAGAGACTCTAGCCCTGTGGGCTAAAGACAAATGCCCCAACTTTACAAAGGAACATTAGATGACTGTTCAGGCTGCCAGCTGTCTCTGTCTACTCTTGCAAGACTCCTAAAAAATGCTTACATCCTTCTCCTGGTTCTCAGGTAATATTATATCCTTCTGAGGTCTTTGATGTGGTTAAAGACTAGATAGTTATAATTTCCTCAGTTATGATAAAAGATACGTTATATATAAAACCTTAGACTCATAAATATAAGATAGATAGGATATCTTCTTTAATATTCTAACTGTAATTCTTGCTTGATAATTGTTTCATTATATGTAATTGTACTATGTAAAAGTTAAAACCTTCCTTTAAAAAAAAAAAAGAAAAGGGGAAGTGCTGTGGATATCGCTCTGTGTAAATAAAGTTCTGATTGGCCAGTGGCTAGGCAGGAAGTATAGGCGGGACAAGAGAGAAGAGAATTCTGGAAAGTAGAAGGCTGGGGAGACACCACCAGCCACCGCCATGAGAAGCAACATGTAAAGATACCAGTAAGCCACAAGCCATGTGGCAAAGTATAGATAAGCAGAAATGGGTTAAGATAGAAAAAGTAGATAACAAGAAGCCTGCCACAGCCATACAGTTTGTAAACAATGTAAGTTTCTGTGTGTTTTTTTGGTTGGGTCTGAGCGACTGTGGGACTGGCGGGTAAGAGAGATTTGTCCTGACTGGGCCAGGCAGGAAAACTCTAACTACAACAATCTCTAGGGTCAGTTAGCAAAAAGACAAATCTAGTTTTCTTCCTACTCAGTGACATCTTGACCCCCATCTCCTACTGCTGTCCTGCATTTGCTTTTCTTTATACAAGCCCACTTCAGCTCTACTCCCTGAGGCCCTGCAGGCAAACTTCAGCTTTAGAATTCTTTGGCTTTCCTTGTACCCCTCCCACACCTTGGCACTCTCCTGATCAGAGGTGGGTAAGCCAGATTCTCACTTCCTTCCTTCCAGTCTTTACCTGATGGCCTCAACAGTAAGGACTTTTCTGACCACACAAATATAACAAATAATACCTTCCCTCCCCTCACCTTCCCCCCTCCCAAAGCATTAATCACTATCAGGCACACTTGGTATTTATTTGTTTATTTGCTTTTCTTCTGCTTCTACTCCCATTCTAAAAAGAATATGGCCTATAGCAGAAATGATGGTTTTTCAATGGCCACATTCCAAGTAGTTAACAAACTGTCTGGAACACAGTAAGTGGATTTTCATCATAAATTAGCTGAAACAAAGAACAAAGGATTTTTAAAGATTGCTACACAGGGATGAACTTTGCCAAGGCCCTAAAGCAATTAACACTTTTTGCAACATGTGAAAACAATTACAACTACTTTCTCGTGCTTTCATCAATACTACATAATATCGATCTTTTTTGTTGTCAAAAAAGATAGGTACAGCTTTTATCAAATTGACAGCCACATTCCAATTTATAACAAAAAAATGCATATTTAAATGACTTGGCTACATTCCTAAGGGACACAGTATACAGAAGGCAAGCAAAACCAAAGCAGATAATTAGAAGTGTTCAAGTTAGTATTCTCAAGAGTTCATGCTTGCAATTTTTCAGCCCAACAATTAAAATGCAAATGAAATACATCTTCAAGAAGACCTGACGAATGCAGCAATTCCTGAGATTAAGAAAGCATCTCTCAGTCAGCACCATCCATCCATGAAATAAGCAGCTTTGGGGCTGGTCCCAAAGCAAAAACAAGGACTGTAAGGGGATCCTGCATTGTAACTGCCCTCCTGCAGTTCCTTCAAGAATGTGCTGTCGTGGCAGATAAAGGGGATGCAGAGGCTAAGAGACACTCTGCTACAATTTATTCAGGCTTTGGCATAGATCCTCACAAGAGATAAGCGAGAACATGCAAGGAAAGAAAGGGTGTGGCGGTCTGACAATAGTCTTCATGAGGAATGGAAAGCAGCAGCTCTGGGGATGCAACATCAGCCTGTTGAGCAGTCCCAGAAAATGGCTTTTTAAAAGACCTATGTGAAAATGGCTTGGAAACCAAAATAGGGCAGTCTTGAAGCTGACACGGTAGAAGGCATAGAATTTTCATCGTTCAAGCATCATTACCATTTGTGGTTTAGAAATGAAAGCTGGGTCAATTTTTACATACCCCTTAGTTAATAAATGCATACATGAACCAATATTCATGCTATCAGCCATTCTCTCCAAGTTATTAGGATTTTTATAGGATTGTAAAAAGTAAAGTATGTACCTCTCTAAATTATAATTCATAGCTCCTGAGGGAAAAAGGAGATTGTAAGAGCCAACAGCCTGGGATGCTTGCTTCTAAATAGTGTTACCTAGACTTGTCAGGGGAAAATGCACCCATGAAATCTCAACAATAAACTTTTCCTGAAGAAGACTGGCATAATGATGTTACCAGTTGATATGCCAGTAGAGGCAAGGGAATTCCTCATGGCTCCACCCTCCAGATGAAGGGCAACAGAGAGTCAATGGAGAATCAGTTTCTTTCAGGTATGATCTCCCACATAGGCTGTCCAATCCCAATTGGTCAAGCCTATACACATGGATTCAGGGGGTTCTGTAAACATGTATGCATATATGTATACATAGCATATATACATAACAACTGGGATGGAGAGAGGAGAAATAGAAGAAGTTGGAAAGGGGGGTAGTGGACTGATGTAGATAAAGTGCTCAGGTATGAAATTCTCAAAAACAATGTTATATACATATATGTGTATATATATTATATACATATATATATATATATATATATATATATATATATATATATATATAATTTCAGAAAAAAAAAGCCACATTATCCATTTGAGAGATAGAGCTTAAGTTAGAAGTAGAGCCAGTAAAAATACAAACTACTGCCAGACTTCAGAAAATGGGATCAGTTCAGTGATGTTGGCAACAGATGGCAAATTCAGGGCAATGGAAGCTAATGCCAAAATAATTACTTCTCAAGCCAGGAGCCAAGCGAGGGAACGTGTTCTGAGAAACAAGCATTCTGGTCACTGCAAGGGGAAAGGAGATACATACATAAATAAGATGAGAAAAATAATCAAATCCACAGTAGCAAGGAAAGGTCACTGAGAACAAAAACATTGTATTGAGCAGAAGGCGAAAAGAGAAAAAGGTTTTCAAATGTGGCTACTAGGAATAAATTTCTATAAAAATAATTCAATAATCATAATAATGGCAATCTTTAAAGCAGCATGTGCTAGGCCTTATGCCAACATGTATGTTCTCATTTAAGCCATGCTAACACTGTGACCTTGATTTGATTATTAATCATATTCCACAAAAAAGGGGACTGAAGGATGAAGACGTTCTTTCTCTTTCAGAATCATGCCTCTTGTAGGTAGTAGAGCCAAGACTCACTTGTGAGCATTCTGACTCTGGAGACCCAAGCCCAGGACATAACACATGGCATTAAATCGAATGTTGCTTCTACTCATCTAAAAACCACCTAAGCTTCCTGATGGAAATCAGCCTAACTATATAAGCATGCTGCAGGATAAGGTGCTCCTCAAAGAATCATCAATCCACACTTAATGAACAATCATTGGACTAAGAGCTGGAAAGAAAACAGTTTCATTTCAGGACAAGGAAAGTCTACGATGCACTATGGAATGAGATATAAACACACAATCATAATGCATCAAGTACAAGTGACACAATCATTGATATGTCCAAAGTGAAAACATTAGAGACTTACCATGGGATTCTACTATAGTTTTGACTTAAACATAGATGAGAAGATAAAGAAGGTAAAAGGACTGAAAAAAAACTAGAAGAATTAAAATATAACTAAAGAAATAGTATATATTAAAATATGAAGTAAAAACATTCAAGTATGGTACAGACTACGACATATGAATCTGCCTGTATTTTAAAAGTGTGAAACAACTAGTGACAGGTGTAGCTGGAACTTTCCTGTGTCCCACCTGTTTCGCACCTGCTCAGACCCAAGTCAACACACAGAGGCTGATATTAATTAAAACTGCTCGGCCATTAGTTCAGACCTACCACTGACTAGCTCTTGTACTTAAACTCAGCCCATTTCTGTCCATCTATATGTCACCACATTTTCCATGGCTTTACCTGTGTGCCATTACATGCTGCTCCCTGGATGGTGGGCTAGAGTCTCCTGACTCAGCCTTCCTCTTCCCAGAATTCTCCTTGTCTGCTTATCCCACCTATACTTCTTGCCTGGCTACTGGACAATCAGCATTTTATTAAACCAGTGTACAAAAGCATTATCCCACAGCAGACAGGTATGTTTGATAAGCAGGAGGATGAACTCACCTAAGTGACTTTGGAAATGAGTGAAGACTTTAAAATAAAGTGTAAACAGAATTTTACTCAAGCACTCTCCATGTGGATTTAGATTAGCTATTCTTAAGGACCTATATACAGTATATTGGAATTGAACAATGAATCAAACAATTGGTGAGTTGAGGTGCTGAGTTCTCTATACTAGAGTGTGAGACAAGCAAGTGGTAATGGGTAGAATCAGAAGCATCAGCATGACTGCCATTTGGCTTGGTACAATACAGATGAAGATTATATGTAGAAATATATATAATATTAGAGAGAGAGAGGAATACACACATACATACAAAACCTATCCTTGCTCACTAGCTGTAGACATATCAAAGAAACAACACACCAAGTAGTGATGGTCACACTAGAAACTCAAGTCTTGGTTTCTAATATTATCTCTAACAAAAAGAAAAGAGAATCTTTGTAGAATGTCTAATTCTAGAAGTGGAGCAAAAATATATACAAGATGAGTCTAGAGGGTCTTGTTCTAATAAGCTTGTTTATTCTTAGAGGAATATAAGGTAGAACCCACACTGGTTAGCACATGACTAAAGGAGATCAGAGGGAGTTGGTTCAAGGAGTTCAAAAGCAGGGGAAGCAAAAGCCCTAATAAAGTTCCATCAGATGATAACTCAAAGTATAAAATGGATACTCATGAATGTGTAATTACTTTTTTATCTATGCATGTTCTTGTATGTGATAAATAGATGATGAAAGCAGAAGAAAAGACAAATAATTCATGAAGATGTTCCATTCTCAAAGAAATGAATCTAGAGAAAGTTTTGTCCCTAAATTGCATACCACACATGACTTCCATGAGAAGATCAAAGCATGAAATGGGAAACAGAGATCTACTTTTACTGAGAAGCCACTCTTCAGACACTCCTTCAGTCTCTCAATCAAGGTTAGTGTAAAGTGTTAACATGTCAAGAGTGCAGTCTTCAATGGATAGAATTACAGAGTGCTTTGCTTTTCACAGTCTTTCTCTCCAATACGCAAAATACCAGCCCAGTTGTCATGAATCTACAATACATAATTACAACAGAAGAATGTGCAACAAAATGAGTGTACTCAAAACCATCAAGTTCATCAAAAATAAGGTAACTCTGAGAAACTACAAGAGTCAAGAGGAGTCTTGGTAGGCAGGGCAAACCCTCAGTGTGATCCTTCAAGATTGTAAGACCTTGAGACAACACCCACAGAGAGCTGAGTGAAACCAGATTTCAGCTAAACTTAGTGTGCCAGTATTTGTGTATCCACCACACTACATGTGTCACATGAATGCAAGGTAGTAAAGAGGAAAGAACGCAGGAGTGAGTGTTAGGAAACTCTGTAATATCAGAGGTTTTGTTAAAAAATCATTAACAACCACAAATGGAAAAAACAACTCAAAAATATGGAAAAGAAGATCAAATACTTACATTTATGAACATTTAGTAAAGCAGAATAAATCCCCTTCATACATGCCTCTGAATATTAATTGAAACACCCTAGAAACCCATATATAACAGAGATAGGTACTTCTCCCCAGTATGTAAGGAAATTCTGCAGACAGAACTACATTTCAGCAAATCCTCAGAAGTAGAACTTTTGAAAAGAAACAGAGTTTCAGGATGAACCTATCTGACCTTCCTAAAGTGGAGAGAACCGTTGTTATTAAAGAATAAGACCACATCACAGACCATCTCTCTCGCTCTCTCTCAATTTCAAGAAGTCTCCTTCTCATTTTTTTTCTTACCAAAACTTTCAAAAATATGGTCCTGAAATGGACTACCAACGGCGAAATGGATTGTGGTCAATTTTCACAGCAATTGAACAAAATAGCATCATAGAATCTCAGGGATGGCCGAAATCACCAGGGTCAACCTTTCGTTGTGAAGGAACTGAGACCAGAAAGATTAGGTGTCTGGATCGATGAAATATGTGTAGTTGGTGACTGAGTTCACTCTGAGCCCAGTTTCCCTTAACGCCAAGGCTATGCATTTTCTTGTATTGTACTTGTAATGACAAATAGCTGGTCCACATCATTTTCTCTGTCTTCCGCAAAAATGTTTTTCTCATTCTCTAAGTCCCCTCCAGCCCATTAGTAATGCCTGTCTATCAAAACAGGTTTTCTCACTGTGCAGATAGGAAATTAAAAACAGCCTTCTACACTGTACCGCATGTACCTCCTACCCAAAAAGAAGGACACAGGAGGAAAATCATTCTATCACTGAAAGACAAAAAGATGTTCAAGCATAAAGTATCAATGCCCTTAGGTGACAAGTTAATACTGGAACTGCATCGCATTTCCTCATACCATAATAAACTCAGAAACTTCATTAAAGTAATGTTTGCTTAATCAACTGGAACCAATTAAAAGTAATCAGATAAAAAAAAGTGATCCATATCTCCTGCTATATTAATTCAATCTGGATGAGAAGAAACTATCGTAAATCAGTCACTTCAATGGGAGTTGTTTTTAAAAAAGGTTAGCTTTTTCTAGCCTATTAATTTTAAAACTAAGATGAAGAGAAACCACAAAAGCAGTTCAATTTAAATAAAAGTACAGCTTGGAACTTCAGAATAATCAGACACTGAGTAGAGCCGGCTATTGTTCCAACTTAGATTCTAATTAGGGTTCTTCAATCTAAGATTATATGCATTCTATAAACTTGCAAATTTAACAATTATCTGTAAAAGAAAAAATACTCTACCTTTAAATAACTTTGGAGTTTTCTTCTGGAGCTAAAAATATAACCAACAGATACAGAAATGTTAAAAATGAAAAAAAAAAAAAAAAAGCCTGACTGAAATGTACTTAGAAATGGAAAAAAAAAAAAAAATCTGCATTTACATAAAGTACTTCAAATCTCCATCATTTGACCATGAATTTCAAACGTATTCAACTTTCAAACCCTGAAGAACAGAAAGAAAATGTGAAAATGTCAGCAGTTGACAAACCAGAAGAACCTTTCTACTACTGTGAGGCTTCACAAACCAGAAAATCTGACTTTCGGAGCTAAAAGAAATCTTTGCACTGACACAAACTGAATCGTGTGTTTCCTGTTTGTGTGGCAGCCACAGAGGTTGGGGACTTCTCCACCAGGCATGGGGTAATTGAGCCTGCCTGCTCACTCAATGCCTGCCTCCCTTCTCTGGAAGTTGTCCTTCCTGTCTTAGAGTCAGGTGGCTGCCTTGCTTTTCACAGTAGGAGACCTGCGTTCTACTCCTGCATTTTCTTGGTACCACTTAGCCTACTTGGGTTGGGTTTTGGTTCCTGTGATAAACAGCATAACCAAAAGCACCTTGGAGAGGAAAGGCTTTATTATACTTACAGTTAACAGCCCATCAGTGAGGGAACTCAGAGCAGGAACCTGGAGGCAGGAACTGAAGCAGACATCATGAAGAAATGCTGCTTACTGGCTTCATCACTATGGCTCACTCAGCTTGTTTGCTTGTTTGTTTGTTTGTTTGTTTGTTATACAACTCAAGACCTACCCAGTGATGGTACCACCCTCAGTGTGGTGGGCCCTCCCACATAAATAATTAAAAAACCAAAAAAAAAAAAAAAAAAAGTCAAAATATTTCCCTACAAAAGCAATCTGATGGAGGCATTTTCTAAACTGAGGTTCCCACTTCCCAGGTGACCCTGGCTTGTATTAAATTGACAAGATAATCTAACCAACATAGACCCTAAAAGTCAAAACATTTTATTTTAGAAACTATTATTTTCTCACAGAAATAAAGAAGCTACTTGCTTCTAGCTTGAACCAGCTTATCTAAACCAGAATACATCTTTTATTCCTTTCCCTCCTAAGAGAAACAGTTAGTAATGTATATAAATATATATACACACACACACACATATATATGCAGAATACAGAAAAGTTAAGCAAGTGAATGCTAATCAAGAACAACCACAGTATGCAGAGTTCCCAGAGTGCCAAAGGAGACGGGTTTGTGGTGAAATAGTCTATTTTAAACTCTGGGTTTTTTTTGTTTGTTTGTTTTTGTTTTTGTTTGTTTGTTTCTCAAGACAGGGTTTTTCTGTGTGACATTGGCACCTTTCCTGGAACTCACTCTGTAGCCCAGGCTGGCCTTGAACTCACAGAGATCTGCCTCTGCTTCTCTCACTCGACAGGGGTGTCTTCTGAGACAGTTCCTACCTTACAGCCTTGTCATTTCTCTAGTTCAGTGGCCAGTCAAAAAAATAAGGAAGTTCAGTAAAATCTCCATGCCCCGCTCCTTAAGCAATCTCCATATCTTCCTTTGGAGATATCAGATAACAACTTTCACTTTGTGTCTTTTAGGGGCCACTTTTCCTGATACCCACCAGCATGGGTGTTATACAATCTTAAGCTATGTTGACAGTCTCCTTGAAAAACCCAAGTTTCGTGGTTTCCTTCCCCATGCAGAAATATTACCTGAAGAATTAAAGGGGACATGGGCGTTCTACACTGTGATGACTGTTGAGAGTCCACAGCTCTTCCTCTCTGGTTGAAACTTAACTCCTTACAGAAGAGACTAGGAACTTGATAACTGGATTTCCCATACTCCTTTGCCAGCAGGACACAGATGCAAATTAGGTTGTCCCAATGCATGTGAGTCTAGAAGACAGAAGAGAACAGTCATTCCTTTCCTGTGGGAGTGGTTAGCAATGATGTGACCATTTGCAGACAGTGAGTTTATGATGGTCTTTGGATATTTCTCTTTAAATCCCCTGATTATTCTCTTTGGGTCTGCATAGGGTCTCTGTATGTGAAGTTAAATAAATATTCACACATAAAATATATAATATATATTTTAGGTTGGGCAGAAACAGCTATTTACTGACTCTGCAGAACTCTATTCTAAGATGAAAAACTTTCCAAGCCAATTAAATAGTCTTATAAACACCTAATGTACTGTATTGAATATATTTCCTCTCAAGATACATAAAGTGGTATCAGTTTTCCTGACTGGCCCAATTAATAAGTATAAACATTCATTACAGTTCCTGGCATACACTGGACTGTCAATAAACACCTATTTATAACATAGGGAGTGGACACAGCCACAGCAGAAGCAGAAAACTAAATCCCCACATCTTCTCCCAAAATGGGTTTGCTATCTTACAAACTACAGGAGATTGTATACAATAGAAATCATAGAGAAATACCATGTCAGAATTTAGAATTAGATGTTGTATTGCTTACTTTTTTGTTGTTTTGATAAAATACCATGACCAAAATTGTCTTATGAAAGGATTTTATTTGGGCCTGTGGCTCCAGAGGGAGTCCATAATGAAGGGAAGACATGACAGCAGGCAGCTGAAACAGGAAGTTGAGCGATCACATCCTCATAAAGCAGAGAGGATAAGTGAGCAGGCTATAAATTCTCAAGGTGTGCCCCCATTGATCTACTCCATCCAGAAAGGCTCCACCTCCTAAAGTTCCATAACATCCCCCAACATTCCCCTAACCATGTCCAACTGGAAATCAAGAGTTCAAATACAATCCCTTCAGGGACATTTTTCACTCAAACTACCAAAGATCCAATAATTCATTTATCCAACATTCTTGGTGTATTTTATCTCTGTGTGGTTTGGAGAAATGATCTAGATGAAAAGCTAGTTGATATGGGTTCATATCTTATTTGGCCACTAATTAAAAGAGACTGTGGATAAGTCAGCTATCTATGAGTTGGTTTTTAAACTTGGAAAATGAAATGTTCAAAGCAAATCCTCACAGAGGGCCTGTACAGTTGACTCTTGATATGTTATTCAAACCAAGTATGCAAAGACTTTTAAGGTCCTGGATAACCACTGCCTTAAGCCATTTAAATACCCTCCTGAAACCATATGCATGTGACTAATTTTCCTAAAGAAAAAACATTTGCATATCAAAAATGATTCTTCATTTTAACACTGCCTGGCTCCTTTTCGAATTACCATCAAAATTTTATTAATAGAGTAATGCTGTCTCATTTCAACCAATTTACAAGCAAGAGAAGAGACACACCTGAAAATTACCCATTTGATCCATTTATTCCAAATGATACCTCAGAAAGCAATTATGTACTTGTCTTTCCAGTTGTTGAATTAAACATATATTCTAAAATAAACAGAAATAAGAAATAAAAAATTGAAAGTATATATGTACATAAAGAAAAGAGACAGAGATAAGAAGACATTATAAAACATTTTGAAATGTACAAACCATTAAGTAAATGTAAATGTAGAAAGTCTCTGTCTACTTGGAGAACTATCACTCACTGAATTCCACTCCTGTCTCCTGTTAGAAAACTTTCTTTCTTAAGGTCATAGCCACAGTTATTAGAGCATAAGATTTGAGTCAAGACTGACCTGAAGTTGAAATCTTGATCCAGCCGTTGGAAGTGCAGACTCAGTAGCTTTGACTGACTAGTAATTGACTCTTCATTGCCTGGTTTTTAATTAGTAAAATGTATGGCATTTATGGAGGCATACAGTGTACAGCAAGTGCTCAGATTGTATGACTTACTTATAGAGATTGTCCTTCTAACTTGTTTCACTTCCTGTGCTTTCATTCACTATTCCATTTTATTTTAAAATGATTTCCCTATTATAAGCTCAACTCTTGAGTTAACGTTGATTTTAAGTGACATCACCCTAAATATGCAAATAGACAGCAAAAGAAGAAAATAAATGTCAGAGGGTAAATTTAACACAAGCTAAAAGCAATTAAATAATGAAGATTAAGTGTATTTTCTAAAACTTGATTAAGAATATTTTCAAAATTCAGTCTTTAAATCTGCTATTGTTTTGAGGAGCTGATGGCTCACTCATTCCCAATTTCTCTATAATGATGAGCCAGAAATACCCAGCATGGTCCAGCAGATGTGAGAGTGGGTGACCCGTCAGATTACTGCCATGGGGAGAGAAACTCTCTAATTATGAAAGAAAGGTTAAATCCTGAGGGGGCTCGGGAAAGTGACTTTTCAATATATTAATAAAGGAGGTTGGTTAAAAGCATTAATAATAAACTCTAAGTCAGAAATTGTAAATCACTGGTAATGTATCATTTTCTCATTAAGGAAGAAAATAAAAGCACTCCGTTGGTGTCATTTAACCGAGAGTGAGCTCAAATTTCAGTTCTCTACTTTGAATTCCCTGTGTCTTCTGTCTTCTCTGTGTTGTATGAGTCTGAATCTGTGTCTTCTGGCAGGTTGTCTTGTAAATCTGACCCTGTGTCTGTGGCTATGTGTGTTTCTGTCTGAGAGTATCTATGTGTGTCTCTCCCTGTATGTCTTTGTGTCCCTAACAAGGGCCATTGCTCTGTTTTTATTGAACAGCACAGAAAACATCATCTGAGAAAGGAATGAGAGACATTTTATAAAACATTTTAACAGAGCTTTACAAGGGACCAAGTCACCAAATCCAATGGACCCTAAGTAACCTAAGTAGCAAACAGTACTATAAACATCATTGTTCATTAAGCAAAATCAATATGAGTGTTCAATGTTTGTGGTGGATATTTATTTTACAAGATTTCCTTCAACTTCTATTTTTGGTATTTTCAGAAAATGATTATTAGAACATAAATCATTACTCTGGGTGAGGGGCATGGCAAAATACATAACTTAAGATTACAGCCAGCAGTTAGTTTGTAAAAGTTGATTATATGGGAAATCCCTGGGGAGTAAGGTTGACTGTTACATTGTTCTTTTAAAGGCATATTAAACAAACAGGCAAAATTCACAGTAGACAGCAGTCTTAATTTACTAAAAGTGCATTATTAACTGAACTTGAAGGTCCAGCAAAGTTCTTGTCTCTTTGAATATATCAGATGTTCATCCTAATGCATTGTCAAAAATAAGCTATTTACCAGTCACTCTCAATCTATAATCCATGGCCAATTACTAGCTGTTTTCTAAGTGAGCTGAGCTGTTTTCCAATACAATGAAATCCCATCAATCTATTTTCATTAGTATATTGTACACCAGGAATTATGCTCACAATATAGTATTAAATAAGAGAACAGATCTTTGATCTGCTTTATGCATAGAAGGTTAAAAAAGGTAAATACTGTATTGTTGTAACAATGATATAAGTACTTCAGAGCAAAATAACTCAAGAGATGATATAGAAGTGCCATCAAGGAAAAAAATCTATGGTTTCAAATATAGTAAGTCTAAGGAAAGCTTTGTCAAGATATTAATGCATAAGTAACAACCTAAAAAAAGACAGTTACAAGTCTTGTGTAGCCAGGAGAAAATACTACAAGGCCTCCTCAACTAGTGCCTTCCCATACCAGCCTCCTTTTTCTTTCAGTGAAAACAATACATGAACCATGGAATATTTCAGCCTCCTTTCAAAATCCTGAATGGTCTTCAACATGCAGGAAGGTCTTCATTCTACCATTGAACATTGGGACCTGAACCCTGTATACATGGCCAACTACTCAAAATGACAACGTGATGAAATTTAAACAATGTCCAGATGAACATCATATCCAGCTACATGTTCCCTTCTTGATCCTGAAAATAGGATACTTTTGAATAAAGATACTGTATCACAATCACATAATGTGCCCTGTGCAGCGGGCACCTTTACCATATGACTCATCTTGCCAGCCTTGTGTTTTATTGCTGTTAGTAACTTTATTTTACTGCTCTTTGAAAGGGTCCTTGTGTTTTCATTTTACATTGAACACCACAGGTCACACAGCCAGCCTATCTACTGACCACAGTGATCAATTGGGATCAGTGTATGAATCCATGTAACTCAATGAGTATGATATATTGGGGATTTAGAGATTTCTCAAAATTCATCCTTCTGTGTTGTTTTGTTCATTCCCCAAGGGCAAAGAGACATAAAATATTCCCTTCCCCTGAATGCTTTTGGAGATTTAACCCTAGGCTTCCTGATGACAATCTTGGGGCTTGACAATGAAAACACTTAAGAAAGCAAGCCTAGAAACAGGAAAGATGACCAATAGCATCACATGAGAATCTGTAAGCATCCATGACTATTCTTTCTCTGTCTCCTCCTTGCTTGGACCAAGTGGACAAGTTATCTATCTGATAGTTCAGACCAAGTGGAGCCATATTTCTATTATCTACAAACCATTGCTGACATTAGGATTCTCTTTCCTGTGTGCTTTTCATGTGTCCTCAGTGCTTTGAGTGAGGATAAAAGTGACCTTTATGAGTATGGCATCTATTTCATTCCCTTCCCCAACTTTTCCCCCTCCTTCCAGTCTGCACAACACATGCTTCCTCTGTTCTGACTCTCACACTCTGCTCCTGGCTGCATCTTCCTATTAATAACTTGCTTTTCCTATCCCCATCTCTACCCAGAGACCAAATAACCTTACTTACTGCTGCCAATAATGCTTCTCACACCCTTCAGTACCCAGATGGAATATTTTTTCTCTAAATATATCTCTCTGTCATCAAAATCATGTTCTTGCTCTTCGTTTCTTTAAAACATTATTTCAAATACACAGTTGATTAATAAAATTACTTATATACCTACCTAAATTGAGCACATTCCAAAGTTCTCCTTGAATTGCTAAGTGACTAATGGAGATAATGGTACATACTAGTAATTTAGCAATATTGATAAAGTGAATTACAGAGGCCCAGAGAATAACAAAGAAAAATATCCAAGATCCTCAGAGGGCAGTATCAGAGGAATCTGATTCTATGAGGAAGTACTTGGTGCTGTGCTTAATTTAAAAGAATTCTTGCATGCTTGCCTGTTGAAAACATAATAAAGGATTTTAAAATGATACATTATACACTGATAGCTGCCATGCTCCTTAAGCATTGGGCAGTGAAGCATGGATGTAGTAAGCTTGAGGAACTCTATGCAGCCTTATAAGGTGAGTGGAGGGATAAGACTGAGGGCATCCACATAGGTTCTGATTCACACATGTGGCCATCATTTTAATGTCTCCCTTCTATTGTTATGCTAGGTACTAGATAATGTCCCAGATGTAGACAATACAATCTTGAAAAAAAGATTACACTATCTGCCTTTATGAGATTTGTAGAGCATTAGAAAAACAGGTCTGAACTAAAAAAAACTATTTAAAAAACTTATGAAGTATGTCTACTTCCAGAAGCAATAAATTTATAAAATAAAATGTTGGTGTGTGGTGATATTTTGTGTATGCTCTAACAAATAAAGCTTATCTGAAGTTCAGAGGCCAAAGACAGCTGCTAGTTAGCCATAGAGGGCAGGCAGTGGTGGCACAAACCTTTAATCCCAGTACTTGGGATCTCATGCCTTTGCTCCCAGTATTTGGGAGGCATACACACACCTTTAATCCCAGCACTGGGGAGGTTGAGACAGGAAGTGATATGGCTGGGCAGAGAAAAGTAATATAAGGTGGGAGGAGACAGGAGCTCAGACCCCCTTTGAGGCTGAGGATTCGGTAGAGGTAAAAAGTCTTTCTAGTGGCTGGCTTCTCTGATCTTTCAGCATTTACCCCGATACCTGGCTCTGGGTTTTTATTATTAAGACCAATTAGGATTCATGCTACATTGGTGTTTTCTAAGAGATTAGGGGGGAGTTCTTGAGGAAAGTTTTGAGATGAGGAAAACCTAGCAGTGTGTATTATGATAAACTATAAAAGAAAAAAAAAATAAGGCTAAAGTGCAGAAAGAGAGGAAAAGAGCAGGCTGTAAGACCAGAGAGACAAGAAGAAGGTCAGATCACATGGGTCACTAAGAGCTGTGTGGAGAACTCTAGCCTTGTCACACACACAACGAAAAGTCACCAAAGGGAGACAGTCACAGGGTTCCTTCTATTTCTACATGTGGCTTCTGATCAATGGACCTGAACAAAGGAGGCACAGTCTTGTTCATCATCCTACCATTAGGAAAAAAAGAGAAGCACTGGAAAGAAGACTGTGCCACTTTGAACATACTCCTGGGGCATCTTTGTGTAACCTTTGGAATGGTAAATCTGAAGCTTACAGGAGGGTCCACTCTCGACATGCTAATGAAGAATTGTCCCATAGATTTGAGAAATGAAATCTGAATATACCTGAGAATTCCTGGAAGGGTAATTTGGGATGAGAGAAATCCATGTGGAAGGTCATTGTTAAGAATTAATTGTAATGTATAACCACAAGTCAATATCACTAAGAAACTATCTGTAATTATTGAAAAGACATTCTTAAACAGATCAGTTGGGAAGGTGGTAGTTCAGTTTGGCTTTGTTTTGTTTATATTTTTTATATTGCCTTTACTTATCAAATCCCTTGAGTTAATTTTGCCTTCTCCCAGGCATGATTTTCTTTTTGACACAAATGGACCAGTAGTTCTGTTGTACCCAGAGTCCCCCAAAGACCACCAAGAGATCAAATCTGACACAAAAGCAAAGAGTCTTGGTATTGTTATCAGTTAACTCAGGACTCTCAGTCTGACACAGCAGCAGAGCAGGAGAGACCCTGAGTAACCATGGGGCAAGATTTTTAAAGCAAGAAGGGCTTGGGGTCTACAGCCTACATAGGAAGAGACTCAAGATTGGTTTATTCAAGTGGCAACCATGTTAGTAACTTTTAATTGGCCAGGGTTAGTTGAAGGTTACGGTTATCCATTTTGGGGCAGGCCTGGACAAGTCCCAGGCTTTGTTCTTGAGCTGCCATAGAGGCTGGTTGGCCTAGCACATACTGCTGTGGGGGCTGACTCAGTGGCCCAGGCTTTCACGTTGACCCATGCAAGTGGCTCTAAGTTGGTGAGGGTCCCAGACAGTAAACAATTGGCTGAACCTTGAGAGGTCAGAGTACATGCAGAAAGGGAGCTACTGCAAGGACAATGTCTTTTGTTCATGCCCCTCCCAGAAACTGCTTGCTCAAATGTGATATATTGTATACCTTAATAAACTTGCCTGAGAACCAGAGGACAGAGCCAGCCACTAGATTAGAAACAGAGCCAGGCAATAGTGGTACATACCTTTAATCCTGTCACTTCAGATCTCATGCCTTTGTTTGGGAAGCACACACACCTTTTATCCCAGGAAGTGATATCAGGGCAGAGAAAGTTATATAAGGTGTGAGGAAACAGGAACTCACTCTCTTTAGGAGGAGGATTTCATAGAGGTAAGAATTAGTGGCTGACTGTTCTGCTTCTCTGATCTTTCAGCTTTCACCCTGGTATCTGGCTCTGGGTTTTGTTTTTTTTTATTAAAAGACCATTAAAGATTCGAACAACACTCAAGTCTCAGGAAACTGAAATTGAGGCCTGATCTCTGAGAAAAGACTGAGCAGCCTATTACGGTGTCTGCCTGAACCTTTCAGTTTCTATACTGTTAAAGTCTATGATAACGTTTAACACAGATAAAATTCTAATGAATAAGAAAACTACTCACCAGTGCACCCAAATCACTTTCTTTAGCTTTTATTTTTTCTGAAATGCACAGTTAATTACTTAGTAGGCCATAATAGCCAATAAAATTAAATAGAAAGCAGCCACACAGTTGTTAATTTAAAAAAAAAACTCCCCCAGACAAAACAACCATTTATTTGTCCATCAGTAAAGAAAAGACAAAAAAAGAAAGTCCTACTTATTTCTAATGATATTTTTCTTTAATTTTTTTTGTAATTTGTTTTATTTTATTTATGTGCATTTGGTATGAGGGTGTCAGATCCCTGGAACTAGATTTACAGATAGTTTTGAACTGCCATGTGGGTGCTGACAATTGAACCAGGGTCCTCTGGAAGAACAGCCAGTGCTCTTAACTGCTGAGCCATATCCACAGCCCTAAAGAGCTTTTAAAAGCCAGCAACAGAATATATATCAAATGAATGATCTATTTTACATCTAAACAATATCAAGATGTACAGAAAAAATATTTCATCTCTGGGATCCAGAAAAATAATTGTGAATGATATTTATAGAACTGACAGCAAAACTAAATAAGCTGAATATCAGGAGACTCTCACTTTAAAATTGGTCTAGAGTCTTCTTGAACATTCATCTAAGCCTCTAATGCTGCTGAGCAGGTAAAAAGATACACCCAAACAACAAAGAACTGCTGATGACCAGGGCTGATGTCCATGTCCATGCATGCTATTGATCCCTTCACACACTACACTCAGTTTTGCCTTCTTATGAGTGAGTTTCACTCAGTAAACTGAACCTCTGCCCTGTCAGGTAGATTAACTTGAGTTTTACTAATCTAAAAAATATTAAGATAAAATATGAAGCTCATATTTGATTGTGACAGATTCAGCACCACTTGCCTATTATTATATCACAAGGAAACATGCTTCCCAGTTGTTCAAAAATACCCAGAACACAAAAGTGGGCTCACAGAGTTGTATCCAGGGGCGAATCTATCCATGGGGTAGCATCAGCACACAGTTAGGATGATTTTATGGCAATGGACACTTGAAAGTCAACTATCTACCTGTGAGTAGCATGTGCTTCTCTCCTAGTACTGCTTCTAAAACAGTGTACATGGGAGGTGAAAAATCAGACTCTTTGTGAACTGGACAGATGGCCAGTTCGGCACCTAAGAGAGCTCATTGCTCTTGACGAGGACCTGGTTTTCAGCACTCACATAGGGTAGTTCAAAACCACATATAACTCCAGTTCCAGGGGATCGAATACTCTCTTCTGGCCTCCCCAGGAAACTGTATATATGTGGTACATATACACTCAATCAGTCACACACACATACACACACACACACACACACACACACACACACACACACACACATCACATGAATAAAAATAAAAATAAGTTTTAAAAAGAGTCATGCTTTTTAATTTTAGATTTTAAAAATACTCTTGTTTACTTGATGAGAAAAATATCAACATTAAAATCCAAGATGGAGTTAAATGACATATGTATTATACTTGTTTCCAGGAACTCAAAACCCAGAAGGTACTTTATGCAATTGTTTATATTCTATTTGCCACACTTAATAAAGTAAAAAGTGGCTCCAAAGTACAGAGCCACAGCCCTCTTACTCTTTTGAGTTCATCCCCTCCACTCTGACTTCTCCACTAGATTATTTCATAAAAGTCTCCCAAACTCAAATCCTGATTGCAATGTTCTCCCTCCAAACTTGTTTCTGCTTGGCTCTCCTCATGACATTAAACTGCCTTTGGTCCCCCAATTTCTTGAGTTAGAAGCATGGATAGCATCTTACCGCTTCACACCTTACATGGAATTCATAAGTAACATCCACTGTTATTATATGTGAAATAGATAAAATACACACTCTGTCCTCCAACTCTGCTATCACTGCCACAACCTGTGTTGAAGCCACCATCAATGCTACTTGCTCTTAATAAATGTATTATCTGTCATTTAACTTTGCTTCTAAGCTTTTCTTCTACCCAAAGTAACTGTAGCTAATGGTGATGGTATAAGAAAGACACAAGCCTGGTCATATTCATTTCCTGAATAGCATTCCTCATTGTTTCACAGTAGACCTAAAACTTCTCTATTTGCTGAGAAAAAGAAATTAAGCAAACATCCAGACGTATTTCAAATAAAATCCAAATCCCTTTCTGTGGTTGAAGGTGCAGCTGTGTGTGTCTGAGCTCTGTGTGCCTTCTTCCTCCCGCAGCTCTCCACCACACTCACTATCATAGTCACCAGTGCCCAGTCCTGGGCTGATACAATGTTGTCCTCATTTTGGAACTTATATACTTGCTGCTCTGTGTCCATAAATTCATGTGTAGGGGTTTTAATTTTTCCTGCAAGAGTCTTTTCAGAGCCATCCAGCCAAAGAGGAATATTACACTTTCTCAAACACTTGCAAGATCTAGATGTATGCCTTTTTCATAGTCACAGATAATTAGTTAGATGTTGCTGACTTTGTTAGCCAACTTATCCCTTGTTTCCTCTACCAGATTATATGCTTCTTGAGGGATAGGCTTGTTTCTCTTAACTAACTGGTAGTCAGTGGTTGCACATTGCAAGAACTCAGTAACTATTTGTCAGATAGATAAGTAATGTTAGAAAGTAGTGTGTTTTCCACCTTCGAGATTCCTGACATCTAGTCTCAAGCAGCTTCCTGGCTCAGAATTGACTATGATGAAGGAAAAAGAAACCATGTTTGGTGGAAAATGGGGGAGTTTTTCTCATCATTTGAAAGGGACTGACCCCAGAGGGTTCTGCTAGTGCCTCCAATTTTATAACACTTCTTAGACTATCATTTCATTTTCTTTTTCCAAAATTCAAATGAGTGTTGTGGTGGTCATTAATGTGTGAAGCATATTGATTTTAGAACAATGAAACTATGAGATCTTTTTCTTAAAAGTGTGTTATATTTATTCATTAATAAATGTGAAGGCAGGAGAGAGATGTCTCTTTTGCTGAAGTTCTATCAATCATGAAGACCTGGGCTAGATCTCCAGCATTCCATGTAAAAAGTCGATGTAAAAAGTAAAAAGTAAATGTAAAAAATGTAAAAAGTAAATGTAAAAAATGTAAAAAGTAAAAAGTGCACGTCTTTAGCCTCGGTGATAAGGCATGGAGACAGGAGTGTCCTGGGGGCTTCTTAACCAGCCAATGAAAGAGCCTGTCTCCAAAGTAAGAGTTGTAAATGACTGAGGAGGACATCCCCATGTCAACTACCTGGCCACGCAGGTGAGTAATTCAGGTACACTATACACTAGCACATGCACAACACACACACACACACACACACACACACACACACACACACATACACACACCACAAGCAGGAAGAAAGAGAAAAGGGGGCTAAAGGATCAAGCATTTCTAATCTTTTTCAATTACTATCTGTCTCACTTTTTTCTAAGAAACTATTAATTATTCCCAGAAGCAATGATGTATAATGCTGCAATTCTTCATTGTAGTGCACTTCAGAGCCAAGTTCCTCCATATATGCACAGAATCACATGGTCAACATGAGGAACACCAAGTTAAACACCATTGCATAGTCCTATAATAATATCTTCTTGATGATTTTATTAAAGTGGGAATACAATTATGAGTCCCCAAAGTGAACTAAAAAGCTCACCACATTCCAATCCTTTCTGACCTAGAAGTTTTTATCATCTCTTGACAGCAACAATATTTTGCAAATTAGGGTGTATGAAATGCCTTTCTGGAGAAGACTTAAATTCTAATTCAAGAACCTCTAAAGTGTAGAGACAGAACATACCTTGAGAGAACATCTCACACTGCCTCTTTATCAGATGCCAAAGTGCAGGTGCATCTGGATGTCCAGCAGACTAATCTGCTAAGGTTTTATGGGTACCAGAACAAATTGGAAAGATGTACTCAACACAGAGAAGTCATTAATGACTTTGCTCCAGTTTTAATGTTAAGTGCCAACATTAAAGAACCAAACAGCCAGTTTTTTAAAAAGAAAAGAAATAATAAGAAACCTAAAATTCATATTATTTCCTATCACTGGATATTTGTAGCTAGTTTAAAACAAAGTTTGAAAAACACAATATAGATTAATAGACTGAAATATCTGTAAGCCAGATTTTTTACCTAGGTACCCAAATTTGTCATCTAACTTAAACTACCTGGTAACAGATGTCTTCCTACTCTGTTGTTGTTGTTGTTGTTGTTGTTGTTTTTATTCATAGTAATTTATCCTAATAAAATTTAATTCGGCAATTTAATCTACTTTTTCTTCTGGGTCCTTCAACTTGACATTAGGAAAAATAAATTATTTTAACATAGTCAAAATGAGTAAGCATATAGCATTAAGAACGGGTTAGATAAATTCAAATTAATATAGCTCACAAGGAAGTTAAAAGTACAACTTCCATATAACTTGATAATCCCACTTCCTGGTGTTGATGGGGAAAAATTGAAATAAAAATGTTGAACAGAAGCTTAAATTTACTTTTTCTGTTTTTGGGGGATTCCTGACTCTTCCACTAAAGCTGCCTGCTGTCTGCCATGTGGCTGTCTTCTGGTGGATCTCCGTATCAGCTTAACTCAAAGGAATGGTTTTTCCCTCATTTTTTTCTCTTTCTCTTCCTGTAAGAAGTTATTGAAATTTACAGCTTGTCTACCTCTTTAAAACTCTGCTAAAACTGCTCTTGAGTACATGTGTGTTTGTGTGTCTGTGTATTTGTGTGTCTGTGTGTGTGTATAGACAGATGGATGGATAGATAGATGATAGATAGAAGATAGATAGATAGATAGATAGATAGATAGATAGACGATAGATAGACAGACAGATAGACAGATCCTTCTCATGTTCATTAAACCACTAGTTACAATATCTAGTGAAAACTGCCTGAGGTTTTATTATATTAAAAAATTATGATATATACAGAATATATTCTGTGTTATATATTCTATTGTGTATGTGTCTAAAATATATACAATAGACTATTATACAGCCTTTAGAAATATGGAAATCTTTCACTGTGCATCAGCATTAATGAACCTTGAGAATATTAAACTAAGTAAAATAAATCCAATCACAGATAATCAAATAATACTTGATTCTATTCATATGAGCTACATGAAGACATCAAATTCAGAAGCAAAGAGTCAAATTCTGGTAGAGTGTATGGAGAGAGGCAGCAGAAGGGACTTGCTGTTCAATTGGTCAAACATTTTAATCATGTAAAATGAGTGCATTCTAGTAATACATTGTACAACATTGTACCTACAGCTAATAATGCAGTATTGGAAGCTGTACAGTTAAAAATAAATATTAAGAAGGTAGATTTTAGGTTAATTGTTTTAGAACAATAAAAATTGTAACCTAAAAAGGTGCTAAATAATACTAGTGGAGGAGACAATGTCTTCCAAGATGGGATTATTATCTAAGAGACTTATTGATCATCATATGCTCTATATATCCCACACTACCCCAACAAAAATCTAAAGAATTCATGAAAGACTACTTTACTTGGAAAAAAACTGGAATTTTTAAAAGTAAACTTGAACAACTCCTGGAAACAGTAGGAAACATTTAATATCATTAGGACCTAGGAATTTACCAGTTATGGAATTATGAAATAAAAAAATCAACAACATAGCAAAGCAGACAGAATTTGCTGTCAGAAATGGTAGTGGGCATCCTTATCCAATACACCACTCTTATTGATTGGTGGATTTTCAGCAAGGTATCTTCTAGGGTCTTGGTCACTAGGTTTCCTAACTTGGAATGCATAAAATAAAAGTACATCTTCTAAAGGGCCTAGTCAGGTGCTTCAGTGGTTAAGAGTGTTTGTCTGTAAGTTTGATGACCTCAGTTCAGTCTTCTGAACTCACATGGTAAGAGAATGGACATCCACAGTTATACTCTGATATCCACAAGCACGATATAAATACATACAGAGAGACAGACAGACAGACAGACAGACAGAGACAGAGAGAAATTTAAAGAAAATTTAAATGATTTCAAAAATTACCAATGATTACAGTTATATAATATATTCAAAGTAATAAAATTATACCAGTTGAAAAGATACTAGTAGTCATCAGTAATTAAGATGATGGTGTAACAAGAAGAAATTTATGGTGATGAAACATGTCTGTTTTAATTATGATGATGATTATATGGATAGATATATAAATTTCATAGAACTATATACACTAAGGCTGGGTAAAAGCTGAGTCTTTCTGAAAAGGGCCAGAATTCAAACTAATAGTATTTGGTATTATAGCCCTGTTGGTTTTCTGGTCCTTGCCAGGTACAACAGAAACATAACCAATCATTCTTGGAGAAACCTAGAAAGTGAGTACCCAAGAAGTTTTTTTTGGATTTCTCATGAGTCTTCAGCCTTTCAAAGGAAAAGGTAAAGAGGGAAATAGAAAGAGAGGCAGTAACTGAGAGGGTCATGTGTGTGGTAAAGATGCAGAGAACTAAGTGCAGCACACAACTGGTCATAAACACTCTCTGAACAGTTGGTATAATTATTATTACATGTAAGACTTAAAACAGAATTTTAAAATGGAAAGATCTATCATTATTGAAAATTATCAGTTATCTAAGGAGCTGAATTTTAAGGAGCAAGGACAATGAAAGGTCATAAGATGAAAAAATAATGTTGTTAAGAATGCATCTGCCTCAAATTCATTTCTCATTGCCCACCTACCATCATTTCAGTCACTTGACATTTTATCCAAGAGTCATTAACACATTATTGCAATATTTGTCTTGATTTAAGTGGATGCATAATTTACAGTAAATGGCAGATTAAACTTTTCTATCTTCTAGGCTTCAATATTAATGATATTTTGAATGCTTACAGTTTAATAACAGCTGCAATACATTATTGTCTATTACCTAATTACCTTTCTGAACTCATCACAAAGCCTAGACAGTAGGCAAAAATAAATTGTCATCCATCTTTATAGACAAAATAAACTGACTTCTGGTGAATATGAATATCCCTCATCGTGAAGTCAACTTAGAAAACACAATTATCAAAAGTTTAAAATATTTAAATCTTGCTTTTCTGTTTGCAACTTGTATGACTACTTTACAAGATCCTAACATATTCTAAGCATAGTGAAGAATGGTTAAAAACATGTCCAGTCACTAAGTAATCAATGCATATTTAAAATAATCTATGGATCACATCAGTACCTTATTAAGCCATAATCAGAGAAGCTTCCTTCTGCAGCAGATAGGAACAAATAGAGACCCACATTTAGACATTATACAAAGAATGAGAGACCTGAGAACACTCAGAAATAAAAGGGATGTCTCCATCAAATCCCTCCACTCAGGGATCAGGGTACCCTGTAGCAGGAATCTTGAAGGTCTTATTAATAAAATCAAACCCGAGGGCAGTTATTGGAGTGAATGCTGGAAGATCAGAGAAGCAGAACAAGCCACAGCTATCTCACCTTGCTAGTTCCTCAGCTGGTCTTATTTCCTCAAACTGCATGCTTCTGTGTCCTCAACCCAATGGCTCTCAGCTGAACTGTGCTGCTCCAAAGCCTAAAAGCTTAACCAGCCAAAAAGCTTCTCCAGCCAAATGCTTAACTAACTTAGTTCCTGGTCCTCACGCCTTATATACCTTTCTGCTTTCTGCTATCACTCCCTGGGATTAAAGGCTCTGTTTTCTGGGATTAAAGGTGTGTGTCTCCATGACGGCTTTATCCTTGAACACACAGAGATCCGCCTAGCTCTGCCTCCCAGGTGCTGGGATTAAAAGCGTGTACCACCACCGCCCAGCTTCTGCTATGGCTTGCTCTGACCCATTTTCTAGCCACCATTTTTGGCTTTGTATCTAGTAGCTGTCTGTTCTCTGACCCCAGATAAATTTATTATAGTGCACAATATTTTTGGGGGAATACAATACCACCACAGAACCTTGCAGAAAAGGAGATGGAAAAGTGTAAGAAAGAGCCAGAAAGGATAGAGGACACCAAGAGAACCAAGGCCCTCTAAATCAACAGAATCAACACAAATATGAACTCACAGAAATTGTGGCAGCATGCACAGGGCCTGCATGGGTCTGTAGAAGATAGGGTCCTAGAGCAGAAAGGAGAGGTGGACACACACCCATCCCTAATCCAGAAGCCATTTCCAATTGGTAATCACTTGCAAATGAAAATTTTGTTCTCTCTAAGGGAGGCTCATTGAACAAACAAACTACTATTAAGGGTAAGCTGCATGCCCAGCAGTAGATGGCCAATAGAAAACCAACTCAGTGGAAACTTTGGAGGTTCCTTGTTTTACAACATCATGTCAAGGCTTTTCCTTTTTAAAAAATTTTATCTTACTACTTTTTATTTCTATTTTTATTATATTTCTTTCTTTTTACCCTACGGGTCCTTTGTGTATATATATTACAGCTTCCAATTTTATGTGTTTTTAATGGGAAACCTGAGTGTGCAAATGAATGAGTCTCTGCATGTCTGTTTCTAGTGACTTCTCTGGGGCTATGTTCCTTCAGTTTGTTTGGTTTGTTATATTCTGATGTGCTAATCTTTGTCTTGTATTATTATGTTTTATTATTTTTATATTATATTTTATTTTATTACTATCCCTTAGAAGCCTGTATTTTGTCTAATGAAAATAGTCAAATACACAAGGAAGGGAAAGGAGGAGGAAATAGGAGGTTTTCACAAAAAGGTGGGGAAAGAAAGAAAAAGTAATAATCTATGAATCAAGGAGGAACGTTCCTAGTTCAGCAAATGATTTTCTGGGTGATAGGTAAAGGTTCTGTTCACCAGCACGTGAGGAAGTTATGTAGCCTCTCTGGCCTCTGTTTCTTCATTTGCTGACTACAATTTATAAACAAGATGCTATTCTGTGAAACTTGAATTTTCCATCAAAAGTTACACAAGTTTAGGGGACAGATGGAAGGACAGCATGTGTGAAATCCACCTCATATTGAAGTCCTACTCTAGGGAAAACTGTTTTTCACAGTCCACCACATAGATGACATCCATATACGCCTGGAAGAGACCTAAGTATTGATTACTCCTCTCATTCCTGTGACAAAGTCACTGGCAGAAGTAACTTGAGAGAGAGAAAGGATTTCTTCAGTTTTACTGTTACAGAAAGATTTCCGTCCAGCAGAGTAGAGAAAACATGATGGAGTTCATAGCAAGGTGAGCCTGTGGAGACACACCGGAAGTCAGAGGGCAGAAGCCAGGAGCACAGGCAAGTTTGACTTTCAAAGGTCCTCCTCTTCCTCCTACTTCCAGCAGTAAGAGCTGACCACCTATAGACTCCATAGCCTCAACATAGAAACACAAGCTGTGGACAGACAATTAAAAATATGAGCTTGTGCGGGGCACTTCAGCTTCCAACCACAACCTCAAGGTATAAAACTATGCAGCGATTCTAACATTAAAATGCCAAGGCCTAATATGTAGCTATTCTCCCCTGAGGACGTTCTTTTGCAAATCTGCTCAATTCAACAGGAGCACTTACTATCCCTTAAATAGCTAAATTCTATTCACATACATGAGCGTTTACTTGTCCCTAAGCAATTATATAGCTTTTATAATTATAAATAATGCTATAATAAACCAACTCTATGAAAACCTTTCAATGTGTGGCTGGCTCTAGAATATATTTTAATTTCTGAACCAGCAAAAATACAGATATAAATCTGATGCGTTTAACACACATTGACATGATCATCTGAAAACTTACTGCAATTACACAATTAGGAAGCTCCTGGGAAAATACTTGGCCCTCCTAGGGGATTTCTGAGACCTCTTAAGTCTCTTTTTACCAATCTTTAGTTTCTCTGTTTGGTGCTTATGAAATGCATGCTCCTGACTCTCTTCCATTGAACAGGTCTTAAACTGCACATGTCCACACACTCAGGGTCTCTTGAGGTGGGAAGTTGCAAACACACTCTCATGTCCTCTATAAATGTCTTTCTCAGTTTTCTCCTTGACACAATGATACTACTTTGTTTGGGTATCAACTTCAGGTAGTGGGAAAGGCTGTTACTGTTCCAATCTATTGATTGAAAGTAAATAGTTTTTGTTTCTCCAACCCCATTGTCTGCTACCAAATAATGGCATATAAATTCTGTTTAGAAAATAAGACTCAAGGGAAAAAAATCAACTAGAGGCTGGAGTCTTCTGAACCAGTAGTCTGCCCTTCCCAGATTAAAAAGAAAAAGTAGTTCTCTGTTTTGATGACTTTTATCACACTTCCAACTTTGGAATGAAAATGTGTTGCATAGAAATTTGGCAGTTATTTGGCAACTATCCATTAACACATTTAAGGATAAGAAGCAAACTGATGAAGTACCACAGAGCGAAAGAATGGAAAGTACCTGGGTCCCTGATGACATCACTCAATCCCTGAGCAAATCTTGAAATTACCTATCTAAATACTTATTGTGCAAGATAATTACCTTAGTTAACGTTACTATTGCTGTGATGAAACATTATGACCAAAAGCAGGCTGGAGTGGAAGGATTTATTTAGCTTGTGCTTACACATACTTATCTATCACTGGATTCTAAGTCAGGACAGGACCTCCAACAGAGCAGGAACCTGGAATCAGGGGCTGATGCAGAGCCCCATGGAGGGGTGTTGCTTACTCACTTACTCATCATGGCTTGCTCAAAGAACAAGATCCACATAGATCTACAAGGAGGAAGCAGAGAAAAGGACTGGGCATAATATAAGCTTTTTAAATCTGTAAGCCCACCCTAATAGCATACTTCCCCCAACACCACACTTCCTAATCTTTCCCAAAACAGTTTAACCAACTAGGGACTGAGTATTCAAACATATGCACCTGTGGGGGCATTCTTATTTCAACCACCACATAATACCTGCATGGTGTGTCTACAAGAACATGCCTGCACAAGTCAATTACAGAAGTCTCCACAGATCCAGGTCAACAGCTACACTCTGAAATCCTTGTCTGCATTGTTTTTAGCCCCCTGATTCAACAACCTCATCTCCGGGGAATGTTAGATGTTTCTGACAGGCATCTTTAATGTGAGCTGATGCCTTTCCTGGACCTCTTTATTCTAGATGCTTTCCCACAAACTTCATTCCCTCTCACATTCACTCAGTATCAGCTTTGAATTTCAGCCTAATGATTCTTTTCACTGTCCCAGTTGTCATGAATGTTTCTTCTAGTAGCATCCTATCATAGCAAATCCCTTCCTGACATGAACTCCTCAGAGGACTCAAACCAGCATACAGTGTAAATATTAACCAGCATGCATGTGCTATAGATATTCCACCAAGCCAAGATTTAACCTCTGACTGTTTCCTAGTTCAGTCTTTTATTTTAAACACTACTAATAAACAGTAGTCTTCATACTGGAGAAAAACTTTGAACCATCTGTACTTTAACAAAAAGAAATCTTTCATTCATTTTCTCAGAGTTGAAACATACAGGGAGAGGAAAAGGTAACATCTTCAGTACCTCATGCAATACTGTACCAAATGCTACCATGTCTGACATGTTGCATAGAGAATAGTGATGGCAGTAATGCAATCAATGGGTTACTTTGGAGATAAGGAATGGTGAGTTGTCCACCCTTCTATTTCCTATACCAAACTGCTCTGGAATTGTTAAGAGCTCTTGATTTGCTGAGACAATAATTAACTAGACAACCCTGGTGAGATTAATGGGATGAAGTGACTAGTGGAATTCTCCATGGCAAAGAGAATTCTTCCTGCAAACTGAAATGTGAGAGGAAGGAAAAGGGAAATGATTGCGATTCCATTTAGACCTTTTAACCAGAAGCATCAAAAATGCCAAAAGAAAACCATGCCAACAAACTCAACAGCAAAGAAAGGCTTTGTTCAAGATTGGGCCAATAGATAGAGATTAAACTCATTCCACTGAAACAATGAAGGCAGGTTTTAAAATACTGAGGCACCTCATAGATACCACAGAAGCACTTTTAGAGTGTTCATCGTGGTTAGGTCCTCTAAATTTTGCTGGTTAAATTGGCTTAGTGAAGCATGTACAGAAGGCTTTTTAATGGTTGTATTTTCAGTGATTCCCATTTCTGTAAGAAAGATATGTCTGTCTTGTAGACTGACAGGAAGGAATGTTAACTCTGGGACCCAGCAACCAAGAAAGAAAGACAACCTTGTGACATCCTAAGGACTATACAGATCCATCCAACAAGCAAAAATAGTCATTCTTAAGAAAGCCAAAGAAGATTCTTCTTTCAGGGAACTCTTCCCATCCCCTTTGTAAAGAAATAGCCCCAGATCGGAAAAGGAAGGTTCTTGAACTGTATTCCTGCTGTAGCCTGCTCTGCTGGGTGTTGACCCTTTGCTTTGCTTTGCTTCCAATAAGTCTATAGCTCTGCTACACTCTGTCTTAGCTCAGTTCTTTAGCTGATTTACAAAGAACCTGTTCCAAATGTCCCATGAAGCTCCTTTTGGTACATACCATCCTTAGGTACCTAACATTGAGATTTTGTGAGGCTATAGTCCTCTCTGAGCAAATTTCTATTTACCTGAAAGAGCCAGAGTCAAGTTGTCTGCAACCAAAGTGTAGGGATAGCATAGTCTGAAAATACCTCTCACCTTCCAACTCTGGATTTTTGCTCAGCCTGCCACCGATTTAACATTAATTAATTTAAAACTATGTACTCAGTCTGTTTTCCTACTGTGTATTCAGCCTATTTAAATCTTAATTTGTCTTTAAGAAAATAGCATAACCAACTGTATTATGTATGTGACTTCCCATGCAATCAACTTTCACAAGCTAAGCTAAATGCATAGCTTTATTCTTAAATTATGTACTCTTCCATGTGCCTGACTCAGGATTTGTGTGTGTGTGTGTGTGTGTGTGTGTGTGTGTGTGTGTGTGTACGTTGTAATAATCATTTGCCAAAAGTAGCCATGAGATTGAAAGCAACCTAGAAAACAAATGTACACTATAAATGTTCAAAGCAAAATGCAGATATGGTTTTATAACATCTGTTTGCAGTTTTAAGTGCTATTCTGTGTCACTGGGGACCAGTGAAGTAACTTCTTCTCTTTTAAACTCTGGTTTAAAAAAGTCAAAGATTCCTCATTCCCTTCACATACTGTGTTTTTTGTGCTGTTCAATAAATATAGAGTAAAAGACCTTTGTTAGGGACAGATGGAAGATAGAGAGAGAAGTGAAAAAATCAAATTAGGCTTCATCATGGTTAAACAACTCTGAAGGCTAGCTAGATTCCTTTCTTTAATGTAAGACCATCAAAGTTTTCGAGATAAATTAGGATTATGTTCCTTACAGCTCTCTGTTCTGAAAAGCAAGACATAAAACTGCATTCCTCACTGAAGGTAAAGTGTACCAGAGACAGTAAGAAATAAGGGCCAAGACTTGGAAACCAGAGATCTGGATTCTAGTTTTAGTTCAGTTAGCATGTGTTTAGGCTTGGAGACTCATTTTTCTCAACCTGACAAGAGACATTCTTAGACCAGATGGTCTCCAAAGTTCTTTCCAAATCGAGAATTCCAGAGTTCCATGGTAATTCTGACCAGCTAAATAATGAATCTTTAGAAATGAAGCAGGAAAAGATCACTCCTTTAATTCCAAATTTTCATTAGCTGGACATAAATAAAGACAGCTATGCCAAAACTGTAAAATCACAGATGATTTTTCAATCAGTGAGCCTGATTAAATTGGAGTTCAAAATACCCAAAATTTACTGGCAGTTCAAACAGGCTCTTAGCTATAGCTGCACAAATTACCAATATAAAATCATTGGCAGGAACAAAAGAAAAGATGAAAAAAGAACGTATTGAGCAGATGACTTCTCTGACACTAGAGGACACTTTAGAACAGTAACTTAAAAAGAAAAACATGACAAGCAGATAGGATAAACTTACTTTCAAGCATCCTGAAATCAACCATACTCAGTAATGAAATGAGATCAGAGAGCCACACCACATGGTAGCTCAGGCTGCTCTGTCCATAAAAGAGAATGAGCGGACTATATGTTGAAAGGAATAGGAAGTTATTTCAAGTCCTGCCATTCGTAGTGGTCTGAAAAGAGATGTTAGACAGGAAAATGAGGTATTGAAATCCTTTCATCCAGCCTCAACTCCATCTTGAGGAAAGGAAGGAAGTTTGTGCAAGGAACTAGAATTGTGGCTTAAAACCTAGTATGCTAGACTTCGTTGACTGCCCAAGGGAGGCCTTACTCTCTCTCTGAGGGGTGGATGGGGGTGGAGGAGAGGTGAGGGTCAGGAGAAAGGGAGGAAGGGGGAACTGGGATTGGTATGTAAAATGAAAAAAAAAAAACTTTTTTAAATAAATAAAAATGCCAAACTTGATTTTAAATGAATTCTGTAGTTGAAATCCAAAATAACCTTGTTTTCTGAAAGAAGATACATGAGAAAATATGAAACGTATTAAGGAAACACACATTGCCATTGCTTCTATAAATCCAGTTCTACTGTTGAGGTTTTCATTGGAACAAGGTCTCAGACATTCCAATGAGGGAATTACTTTACATTATAAAGCGCATATTTAAAGGAATGTATTCAAATTGGAGGACAGGAGATGAGCCAAAGCCTTTTCTGTCTTTCCATCTCTAACCATACAAAGAAAGAGCCTAGGAGCTTCAAAAGCCTACCTTGGTTTGAACAAGCTGATAGGTTAGACATCCAGGAGGCAATCACTTATGAAGGTATAATTCTCCATCCAAATGCCAGTACTACTCAGCCATTGTTAATGGAGGATTATGGACAGTCAAGCACCCACTCAGTGTAAGCCTTAGTTTCTCAGGGAAGCAAAAGTTCTTTAGAACCCTCATCCTCCTGCTTTCTCCATATCACTTGAATAGGATTTGGAAACCCTTGAATAGTAATCTTAGGCTAGCAGAAAAGACCACTTTTCCATTAAGGACAGACTGCCCTGACTGGTATTAATGGTGCTGTAGTATGCTATTGCAGTAGCCAACAGCTTTTCAGTTAGAAGCAGAGCCAATCAGTCATATACACTACAAAGCCATCCTATGACTGCACTAAGAGCCAATCGAAACAAACACTGGAAATAAAATATCCCACTGAGGCACTGCTTTCAAGACCTTAGCCATCAACTGTTTTGTGCGGTATTTCACAAAATAGAAGAAAGACGGCTCATTACCCCGGAGTATTCAAACCCCAGACAGACCACAATGTACATAATAATGTCAACTGAAGCTTAATCCAATTTCCAAGTGTTTCAACTGAGAATTGTTGCGACTACATCCATCAGGGACTTTAGCCTGTGGTTTCCTCTTCTTGTAGTGCTCTTGGTTGGCTTTGCGAGCATGAGCATGCTGGCCTGGAAAAATGAGTACTTTTCAAAGTACTTCTTCAGTTACTTGGAAGCATTTGAGAAGAACTAGCTGCTCAATTAGATGTTTTGGAGCCATCGCCAGGGAAGCTAGGAGGACATAACATTTTCTTTGTTGGTAATTTCTGATTATTTATTCAAACTCATTACACATAGGCAGTCTATACTGACTTTCTGTTGTTGTTGTTGTTGTTGTTTCTTTCCTAATCCAGTCTTGGTAGAGTGTTTTGAGAATATATGCATTTTTTTAGGCTCTCCAACTATTGGTGCATAATTTTTCATGATTTAGTGGTCCTGTGCATTTCTCTGGTGTCAGCAGAAATGGCTTTTCTTACATCTCTGATTTATTTATTTCACTAGGACATGATAAAATATGGGGAATTATTTTGAATTTTTTGTATTTTTTGTGGCCTATAATATGTTCAACATTCTGACAGGTTCCATAAGTGTCTGAAAAGTATGTACATTCCAAATCTGTTAGTGGGATAGTCTATAGATATTCACTAAATCATTTGATCTGTGCTGTAGTTAATCTCTGAGCTTTCTTTGCTGATTTTTAGGTTTGAAGTCTAATCTAAGGATGAGACAAAATTAACACTCAGCAATGTAAAAGAGAATGATTAGGTCAAGATACAGCCATAGAAGGATGAAATAGTCTACTCCCATCCTTAGATAAGGCTTGATTAAAATTGCTATACTTACAGAAATAAAAATGTATACCTCTATGTACCAGGATTTTTCTTTTAGGACGTGAGCCAGCTCCCAAATCATGACACAGAGACTTACTAGTTATGAATGCTCGGCCTAGCTTGGGCTTCTTTCTGGCTAGCTCTTTTAACTTAAATTAACCTATTTCTCTTTATCTACATTTTGCCTCAGGGCTTTTACCTTTTTTCCTTCTGTATATTTTACTTTCCTGCTTCTTACAGTGTCTGGCTGACTGGTGGCTGCCTGGTTTCTGGCCTTGGTTCTTCCTCATCTAGATTTCTCCTCCTACTTATTCTCTCTGCCCACCAGCCCTAGCTATGCTTTCTCTGCCTACCCAAGCTCTTTATTAGACCAATCAGGTGCCTTAGGCAGGTAAGGTAAAACAAATGTGACACATCTGTATAAGACATCCTTAAATCATTAAACAAATACAGTTAAACTAATGTTCTACAGTATAAATAAATGTAACAACATATCTTTACATAGTTAAATATTCTACAATACCTCTAAAATTGGTAAGAAGACTCTTCTTCTGCCACAGAAATAGTACATTTATTTACTGTTCCATAATTAAAATTTATGTTGAAAATCAAATATGTAAGAGAAATTCATCATTAATAACTTTGTTCTCAAGGTAAACTTTTCTATTTTATTTCAGATTATAGAGTTTTTATTCATTACATTGTTTTCATTTATTTTACATACAGACCACAATTTCCTCTCTCCTCCCACTGCCTCCCATCTATCCCCCCATCTACTTCTCTCTGTCCATTCAGAAAGGGGCAGGTCTCCCATGGGTGCTCCTATAATCAGATTGGTGACTACCCTAATTATCATCAGAGAACCTTCATCCAGTACCCGATGGAAGCAGATGCAGAGATCCACAGCCAAGTACTGGGCCTAGCTCCAGGAGTCCTGTTGATATGAGGGAAGAGAGATTGAATGAACCAGGGGGGTCAAGGTCATGAAGAGGGAACCCACAGAGACAGCTGACCTGAGCTCTGGGAGCTCAAGGACTCTGGACAGACAGCTACAAAGCCTGTATAGGATGGACCTCAGCCCTCTGCATGTGCATGGCAATTCCATAGCTTGGTCTGTTTATGGAGCTCCCAACAGTGGGATCAGGCCCTGTCCCTGGTGCTTGAACTGGCTTGTGGGAACCTATTCCCCATGCTTGACTGCCTTGCCCAGCCTTGGTGCTGGGGAGGAACTTGGTCCTGCCTCAATTTGGTGTGCCATGATTTATACAATTTTTTTCTTGTTTTTTAATAACGCATCACCATTTTGCTCCCTCCCCAGAAATAACTTAATCTTTACTGTATTCTCATGACTAGGACTCTTTTTGTTTTTTGTTTGTTTGTTTGTTTGTTTGTTTGTTTTTTGTCTGTGCACTGTGATTCCTTAAGTTTTTGTTGTAAATTTTATTTTGTTTTGCTTAGAGCTCATGTGGTTGTCACAAATTGCCTTAGTTCTGTGCTTGTCTTAATAGTTCTCATCTATCAATCAGTTATGACATGTGGGTTGTTATAGCAATCTTTGTTAGTAGTTACTTTCAGGCGGTAAAATGTATCATTCTATGCGTTCCTGAGTTTGGGGTTTGCTGATGGGGAGATCTGATTTTATCCTTTTGTGTTTCCTTTCAAATGGGAGTTGGCACTTTCTCCTTACAGCTTTTTATATTGTTTCTTTGCCTTGAATTTTTGATATCCTGTCTATGATGTTCCTGGATTGATTCTTCTCTAGTCATGACTATTTGGGGTTCTAAAGTCTTTTTTGTGTTTGGGTATCCATTTCCTTCTGCTGTTTTGGTAAATTTTCTGTTATAACTGCTTTGAATAAGTTAAGTATGCCTTCAGTCTTAGCTCAGCTCTTCAACAACGTGGATGTACTCTTACACATGCCCCCTTGTACATACTCTAGTGTTATTGCAAGTTTTGATCATGTGCATAGCTTTTCTGTATATATGTCTCAGTGTGTGACTGTATTTAAAGTTTGCTTCAACCTTGCCCACTGGCTCAGAAGTTGGTTCCTCTGCTGACTTTTGTTTGTTGATGATATTCTCTACTGACTATTATATGATTAAATTGACTTACCTCTTTCATATCTGACTTCTATCTAGTTTTATTTGAGGATTTTTACTTCCTTGATTAATTCTTCCCCATGCTCTTTAATTTATTGCCCAGATTTCTAACCATTTCATCCACTTTGCTAGCTTTCTTGCTTTGGTATTTAAGTTATTCCCTTACTTCCTTCGCCTGTTGATTTGATTCCTCTATGTGGACCTTGATCATTTTAACATGTAGGACTCCAAACTTTTTCTCTAGCACTTAAGCTATCTCATTATGTTTGGTATCTCCTATGGAGGGACTTGTGAGTTTGTAGAGGTTTCATAGGGCCTTGTGGCCTCCCTGTATATTTGTTTGTTGTCTTTTTCACATGCAATGGCATCCATGTGTCCTCCAGTTTTTATTTTTCTCCCCTCTCCCACTCTATTTGTATTGTTTTATATAAGTCTTCCTAGTTAGTTGTCCTTTAGATTCATGTCCCTCAGCAGTACTTAGGAGAAAAGCTAATTTGGGTAACAGGTATAATTACCTGACAGCAGGCCCCAGGCTAACTTTCAGGAGAAAGCTCTGCTGCACAAGTGTCTACTTTGACTGATCCCTGATAAAATTAATGGCCAGTGGCAGTAAGATCTGGTTAGGAGACATGTAAATGATGGGAGCTGAGATTCTCAGCAATGAGGCCATCAAATGGGGAGTGAGTGGTAGGAGGAAAGGAGGGAACACTGTATGAGTGAGAAGGAAAATATTTGAGTTAGAGGTGTGGGAAACAGAAGAAAGTACTGTAGAGTAGATAAAGAGAAGGAAAAGTCAGAAAGGTCTATTCAGATGAGGGACAAGCTAATATATGACCAAGCAAATTTGATACAAAACATAAACTAAGAAGTAATGGAGGAAATATAAATTAGAAAGTAAAATCTAACAAAGAAATAAACTGGAACAGCAGGAACAACTAGCTACGTCAGTATTGCTTCCTAGTTGAAATGATGTGGTTTCTCCTTCCCTGGGTTGTTTATATCAGTCTTTGCTGAGAGAGGCAGATGTGCTAATTTTGGTAATACAGACAGGTTAAATCAGTGAGCCCTTTCTCATGAGGTGAGTTTCTAAGCGGAAATCCACATTATACCTAATTCTTCTACCTGCCAATTGTCTCTGGTGTTTGGTGGTTTGTTTTTCCCATGTACATGGCTTTCTGCAACAAGAGATCTGAGTGCAGAAGATGGACATGCCTGTGTTTTCCTTTGCCACTGAGAAGTCTTTTCCATCCATCTGTACAAAGGGAAATGCTGTCAAATTCAAGAGCCCACTTCACACATTCCCATGTAGCTTCCACACAGTGGTATGAGGGTTGCCTCACTCTCATTTATAACTCCAGGGTGTTTGTGGAATATCTCAGCTCAGACTCAAGCATCACACTTCTGCCTCTGTCTACACAGCCCATGATGTGCTGACTGCCTCAATGTGTAGACTGTGCCAGTGCCTGGTTGCCTCTCTGCAGCCCAAACATCTCCACAGCTTGCTGTTCTTGCAATACCCATTTTCCAGATGTGAGAACATAAATGGCCAATGCCAACTTGACCTGGTGTGAACAGTATGGTATGGCTAGATGTAGGCTTAGCTGTTACTTTGTAGAGAAAAATCACATCTTTCTTTTCCTTCATCTCTTTCTCTTACCAGATCAGAGTCTATTTTTAATGTTAATTTTGCATTGAACTCTGTCACATAGAGAGTTTCTAATCCTCCATCTTATTAGGAAGTCCAACATAGTTTATATGGGAGCCTGGTTTGCAATTTCTGCTGTAGCTGCCATCTTGTTTCAAGTTTAAAATTTTGATAAGTTTCCACAGGAAAAGTGGCCCTCTTTTCATATTAATTCCAATACCAAATTAAATATCAGGGCTCAGCAAGCCTAAGAACAATTTGCCAAAATGTCAGACCCAGAGTCAATGCTTAGCTTTCCCAAGCAATCATTTTGTTTTCTGACCTACTAAAGAAATTACCTTCAAAAGAACAATCATGAATGGTCGAAACCCAGTCTGTCTCCTCCAACCTCTGCCTGCTTCCATCAACTTTATTAAGATAACTTTGTCTAATCAAAATATAATGACTTAAATGTTTAAGATTCTAGCACCATCTCATTTGAGGTCCCACAGGTAAAAGGTCACTTGTTTGGAATGCAGCTGCCTCATTACTGCTTTCAGTAGAATTAATATCAAATGTCTGTTTGTTGTCAATGTCATGTCTTTAAATGTCCTTGATGGGGCCCCTACTGGAGAGATACCAAGTGATAAGGCAGGTTATTTCTCTACCTTCTTTGCAGTGTCTAACATCATTAATGTGATTAATGAGGTGACTGGGGAACCTGAATACCTGTCACTATGAGATTGCTAATGTAATAATCAAGGTTCAGAGATGGGGAGTAGATGAGAACCAGTTTCTGCTCACCTACTTAATCATGGAGACAAAACAATCTACCAGTGATAAACATTCCATAAATACTAAGAAAATAACAAAGAAGTTTTTAGTCCCAGACTATTTAAGATAACTAATACACTTCTTACTTTAAAGTTTAGCTTATATTCTAGATAGCTCAATAAATATAGAGTAGAAAGTAAACAGCTGGATCCTTGTCTTTAACAAGAGTGAAGCAAAGTATGCACACGTTAATGGAAGTTACTGGCTCCTGCTAACAAAGAGGACACCAGTTGTCTGTCTTGCCTTTCCAGTTCTTGACCTCCTCTCCCAATTTCTACTCTCCGCCACCATTTCCTACTCCAATTTTATATGTTGTTTTCAAAGTGCTAGGATAGAACAGAGAAAGGGAAGAACAGGGAAAAGAAATAGAGGGACATGTGGATGACATACTTTTCTTTCTTGTAAATCCCAAAGACATACAAACCTAGGACTGACAAGATGGTCTGTAATGGGACTGGCCTCCAAACCTGAGTTTGCTCTATCAGAACCCATTAAATGTGGAAGGAGAGAACCAATTACTGCAGATTGTCCATTGACTTCTACAATATTAGATGACGTGAACAAAAAAATCAAAACACAATCTCTTCAGTGAAGACATAACCATTTATTAAAGAAAAACTGGGTTTACATTTGCTCATGAAAATTTTTATTCCCACTGAAATGTTAAGTGCTGAAGAGGATTTTCATGTATGGCTACTGGGAATACATGCTTTAGAATTTGTTGGAGCATAATCTAGCAAACCTTTATATATGAATATAGACATTTACCCTTCCATCAAGTTATTACTACTCTAGGAGTTTATACTAAGTAAATAATAAATCTTTAAATAATGTTAGCTTGAAAAATATATATGTATGTGTATACATAATCAAAAAAATTAATAGTAAGTCAAATGTTCATAAATAAGACCTTAAAGACAGGATCAAAAATACCCTTTGAAAATACATTATTTATTGTTATTTCTGTTATTTTTATAATGAGGAAATATGTACCAAGAGCCCAGGAATATCTTTCACTGATTATTTAAATGTGGGTCACTTTTTGTGCTTACTATTGGCTAATTGCTATAACCTAATTTCACTCAATGTGTCTAAATATACATTGATAAGAGAATCTTCTCTTCCCTAAAACTTAATTGAACTGAATATCTGGACCTGGGAAGAGGAAGTTCACTTTAGTAAACACAATTTGTTTGAAAATTATGTAATGCTATCTTAACCCTTATATGTTAATTTAAAATAAATAAATAAGTAGGAAAAGTGTTAAACTAAAAAAATACTTAGGTTGTGATAACTTTTCAATTAACTTTTATGAACTCGACTACACCAACTAATATTTCAAACACAAATGATTCTTGGATTTTGCATGAAAGGGCTAAAGAGTACAATTCATCTAACTTGTTCTCTCTAAACCACATTCTGGGGGAGGTAATAACCTGTCCATTGGATCCTATAAACAAATTATGTTTTCTGTTAAGAAATTCTGTAGATGACAACATATGTAAGATTGTCTCCTGTAGTTGATTAAATATAGATGCTTTGTTCTTTATTATTTTATCTTTCACTATATTTTAATTTGAAGCATATAGAAATAATTATTGGTTTTTTGCTAACATGAATTAATTTTACATATTAGTGAGGCCAATCAGATTTACTTAAATGTATACAAGGTGCACTGATAAAATTCAACGTTCTATTCTACTTTCAGAATCACGATTTTTTTTTTCCAGAGCTGACGACTGAACCCAGGGCCTTGTGCTTGCTCAGCAAATGCTCTACCACTGAGCTAAATCCCCAGCCCTGGGAATCATGATTTTTTTGTTAATGCCCACAGATGAGAGAGTACTAGTCTCTCATTTATTTAACATGATAACTTCCATTTCCATCTTCTTACTACAAATGAATATACTTCATTTTTTGTTCCTTGTCCATTTGTTAGAGTAAGAATAGAGGTCCACTAAGAGAATATTCGATATCAAGAGACTACAACATGCTGTGTAACCTGAGTGGAGACCAAACATTCCAGATGGACAAGTCAACTAACTAGCCAAGGACCACAGCTCAGCTCAGAAGGCATGCTCTCCTTAGGCCATGCTAAAGAGATTGGTGGAATAATGAGGTACTGTACCTTTCCTTCCAAGAATTCCTCCCTAAAACAGAGCCCCCTAAAAGACACAAGGAGGTTGCTATGAATTTAGATGAGTCTGTCCATCTTTCTACGTTCACACCTTTGCAACTCTTACTTTTGCTACTTCCTACCTCTTTCTTCTAGATGCTGAACAGAACCTAAGTATGCTTTTTCTGATTCCATGAGCTTCTGGATTCTTTCTCTAAGAGCCCTCATCCTCAACATGTGGTTGCTTGTCCACCATGTGTGTGACTTCCATGCTACTTGTGACCACCATGTCTTCTTAACTAAGAGATAGACATTCTGTCCTATCTAGTCAATTATCTTTCTTAAGAATCTGATGATGTTTACAACTTGCCTATTCTATGGTATTTTTCTTTTAGACTTTAATAAAATTATTCTCAAGGTTCCACTTGAGCTCATAATTTTTTTTATTAATGAGACTAAGAACTCCAAGAGAGGACCTCAGTTTCCCTGGTATCACATTCATTTGTTGATGGGCACTTAGGCTAATTTCAGCCCTTTGCCTTATACATGCAGTTGCAATAAATATGGGCATGCAAGTATCTGCTTGATATGATGATTTCATTTCCTTTGTCTATATACTGCGAAGTGGAAAGGCTAGATTGTATTATAGATCCATTTTAGCTTTTTGAGGGTCATTTGTACTGTTCACCACTTATATTGTACTAAGTATACTCATACCAATGACATATACAAGTCCTTTGTCTCCATCTACTCAGCAGCATTTGTTACTTGCAAGGTTTTCAGGATCATACCCATTACAAATATGAGGAGATGACATTGTAGTTTAAATTTGCACTCTACTAGTGGTTATTATATTGAGCATTATTTTCAAATGCTTGGTAACCATTGGTGTTAGTAATTTTGAGACATGTCTATTCAAATTGTTGACCATTGTTTAAGTAGGTGATTTGTTTTTTCTTGTGTTAAGTGCTATGGATTTGTACATGGTCTAGATATTAACACTCTGGTAAGATGAATAGTTAAAATGTAATTTCTCCCTTTCTATAAAATATTCTCCTCACTCTTCACTTAATTGTTTACTTTGCTCAACATACACTTTTTAGCTTGAAATTTGTCAATTTTTGCTTTGTTTCTGTGGCATTCTAACCATCAAATGTCTCTAAGTGTTTTCCCTACATTTTCTTCTAGTAGCTTCAGAGTGAAAAAAAAAAAAGATGTCTTATTTAAAATTTTAAGTCTTGTTGAAACATTAATTCTAAATATCAAATTAGCCTAAATGGTAAGTAACTACTTCGGGATAAGAATTTTCATTCAATAACAAAATACTCCAATATAAAGATCTGATAATTGGAAAATATATATTTGAGCCTTATTAGAAAATACATTTATTTGAAGAAGTATAGTAAGTAGCCAATTCCCTAACTGAATCCAGAAGTTATGTGCCAGAAAGTCTTACAAACTAAAACATAGACCAGAATGTTCACTGAAATTAGGTAGATTTAACTTGTGATGTTGACGTCTTCCTTTCACTAGTCAGGTTTTGAATGCAGTCAGTATCATGTTGATCTGATCATAGAAAACTGAACTCTTTTGCAATGTCACATTAAGAATTATTAACCTTTAATCTCTCTGTGACTTATTACAATCCCTTGAAAACTTTAGATTTACAGCTTGAGTAAATCCCTAATCAGCACCAAGCAGATGGTTTGTCTCTGTCTGCTGTCTGAAAATTAGAGGAATATTTACTTGTCTTTTAAAGAAATCTATATTCTACTCAAAGGAAGCCAGATTTAAAATTCCTACATGACACATTAAACTACAGGAGTTTTCTTATTTTATTTTGCAGGCATTTTTTTTTCTCCTCCATATCTGCAAAATGAAACAAGAAAACTTCTGCAGTTTAATGTGTCATGGCCTAAGTCTCACAAAAAAGTAACTCTCACCAGAAGAATCTAAATAGGGTAGATTTGTGTAATTTAATAAATTAACAAAGTCCACTGTGGTTCTTTATAAGTGAATAAAAGTGAATGTCTTCATCCTCTGAGTTTATTGCTTTATTGAGCTTGTGAAGAGTTTTCAAACCAGGCTACATTTGAGCCTTTGCACACAGCCATTCAGTGCTGAGAAAAACACAACTAATCTCATTCTGGGTTTCAGATCTCATCAGATGTTCACAGAGAAAACCCCATCCTCTTTACCCCAGGAATGCTTGTTCTGCATTAACATATTTTGCTAATATACATAAAATAATCTTTCCTCCCTTTAAGCAAATATTTACTAACCTACTATGTATCAATTCTTGCCAAGCACTTCAAATCAAGGAAATACAAAACTTTGACATGGTTGTCTATATTATATTAAGGACCTTTTCCAAAAACTGTTTTGAAAATATTTCCCTAGTCAAGTCTTACGTTCTGTTTTCCAGTCTTTCAGAAGTCATTAGTATGTTTTACTACCTCACTTCACATAGTCTCACTCTCCCTTTGAGTCTTTCAGCACCACAGAGATGTCTCAACACTTAAGAGCACTTACTGCTCTCCAGAGACGAGCAGTTCAGTTCTCAGCATCCACATCACATTGGGCAGCCCATAGATCTCTAACTCCAGCTCCAGGAGCTCTAATGCCCTCTTCTGGCCCCTGTAAGTACCTGCACACACACACACACACACACACACACACACACACACACACACACGTACGCTCGTAGACAGACGTACGTGCTTGTACATACACATGTATGCATACATATGGTTTTAAAATAAAAATAAATCTTAAAAAAACAACATACACAGCTGGTCACTGGCACTCACCCAAGGAAAGAATTCTAATGAACTTTCTAAAAATATTTTATTGAATTTCTAAAACATTTTTCTTCCATCAATGAGTGTTCTGAATTGACAGGACCAGGAAGATTAATTTTATGTTGTTTAAATATTAGTGCCTGTGTGGTTTAAATCAAAATATCTTTGCATGCATCAATTTATATGTTATGCTGAAGGTTTATCAATTTTAAATGTGAAATTGTTAAATTAGATTCACATATCATATTTCGGGTTTCCAGAAACATAAAGAGAAGTAGACAGTTGTATAGAGTTATAAACTGTGCTTAAAGTAATGAGCACAAAAGGATGAAAAAAAGCTTATGTGGTTTTTAGGAAAATGTCCTTCCAGTTTACACTCACATCCATTACTATGGAATTATTTCTGCTTTTACCAAGTCCTAGTCGATTCTTTAGCACTAAAAAATGTCATCAGCAAGAGGTGAGTTCAATTCTGAAGAATTATTTTATTGAAATTTCTACCAGTTTCTAATGTCCCTGAATACTTAAGGACACATTTTACAATGAGAGAATGTAGAATTTTAAATACAAAACTGCAGGCCGGGATTTCAGCTCAACAGCCTTCTCATTCTATCAAATATTGGAGTTCCCCATTTGCTATAGTTGACTGTCCACAAAATACTTCTATGAACTTTGCACACTCAGTGTTTGAAATGTGGCTGACATTCAGTTGGGATTTTCCTAGAAAATTTCAACTGAAAAGCAGTTTTAACTCCATACTTGGAGATTTAGAAGGGATGTTTACAAAAGAAACATTGAGATTGTCTACCAAAACTACCACACAGGAATATAAAGAAATTTAGACCAACAATTAGCAATGAGTGAACTGGAATAACAATGCTTGGATGTGATTCCCAGCGGGCCATATTTCACATGCAATCTGTTCACAGGTAAAATGAGGGTGAAAGCCCATCTCAGAGGCTGCTGTGAGAAAGAAACAAACCACTCTGCACAAACATGTCTGTGTTACCTTTCAGTCACTTTTAACACTTGATCTTCCTGTCTTTCGCGTTCACAGATTTCAAGGGACTTGTCAGTTGTGCTGGCAGTTTTTCAAAGAACCAGGTTAGTACTTATTTTCTCTAATTTTTTTTTTTATTTTTTATCTTTGTGATAATATGAAACCTTTTACATCTATTTTCTGTTTCTGTTTTCATTGATTGCCTTTAATTTCTCTTTCTAGCCTGGTAAGACTGAGGGAACAAAAGAATCAGGGATTGTTGTGGTGAAATTTTAAGAGGAAAAAAACAAGAGGATTAGAAATATGATGTCATTCAAATACACATCAAAAAACTTTAAGCCTATATTCAGGAAGATAGCCAGAAACACTAGCCCCTGGTGCCTCTCCTACATTATATCTCTCCTAAGCTTATGCACAGTAGTTCTGTGAGCTTCCACACTACTGGTAAGAGAATGGCAGAATCCTTATCACACCAACCAGATCAAACAGGCTGCAAGCTGCCACTTTCCCATCAGCAACAATATCTTTTCTGTCTGTTCAAACCGATATTTAAGTGGTGAAAATGTAAATGCCGCATCCAGGTGAGAATTTTATTTTATCTCTGTGTATATACTTGGATTGCTCGAAGCCAGAGAACTGAAATCATGAAAACACATGCAGGCTACTTCATACACTGAGACTTCCTGCAGGAAGAAAGCAGCTCAAATCACACTCCACATTAACAAGGTAGACAGAGAATCACTTTCCAAAATAATGTTCTACTGCTACTTGCCAGTGTATGATGCCTTAGCTCCTATTCCGGAGCATGTAGTCCAACTACTCTCCCAAAAGAGTACATGGAAAGGATTCAGTATTTTTCATGCCAAAGCTCTGATTTAAAAAATGAAAAATGAAGAAAAGAAATGGGATTTTCGAAAAGAGTAAGTCATGGTTGTTTGCACCTTTTCAGAAAAAAAGTAATCATGGAAGCAAATATTTACGGTTTGGGTTGTTGAGCATGAGATGTGTAGACAGAAATGTAATGTCCGTGCAATCTGTTTTCAGTGCATTAGCTATTATATCATAAACAGCACACAGCTTCCTTTTTGTTGAGAATGTATGCCACATGTTCAGAATCAATCTTGATCAACAAACTGCAACATAATTTGATGGTTCAGAGCTGGGACGATTATGGACACATTTCAATTAAAGAGCACATTCAGAGAAGAGAACTTCAATGCATTACGCATCCAACAGTGCAAAACAAAACAAAGAGAAAAAAAAGAGCATTTAGGAGGCTGCCAAGTCAATTCCACACAGAGAACCTGGGTCTGCTCTACCAAACACATTGCAGATGAATTACTTATGGGGAAGATAGGGCAAATTTCTATTATTTATATAATGAATTCCTAAAATATATTCAGAAGTTGGATTGTGAATTCTATCTCCACAAGTCAAAAGATCAAAAATTATGTGCTAGCTTTGAATCATATACTTGTTCATTCATATCTTACTGTATAACTATTACATACTAGTTACTGTTCTAGAGTCTGAGAATATTGGCATGAATAATAGAGGCTATAATCACTGGCTTCACATTTTTATGTTTATTGTGTCTTCTTGTGTGTGTGTGTGTGTGTGTGTGTGTGTGTGTGTGTGTGTGTGGTGGTGTGTGTGTGTGTGCATATACATGTGGTGAGGTCAGAAGAAGGCATCAGAGACTCTAGAGCCAAAGTTGCAGGCAGTCTCAGAAACCAAACTCAGGTCCCTAAACAAACTCGGTCCTCTGGAAGAACAATGAATGCTCTTAACAGATGAGCCATCTCTGGCCCCCAACTTCCCCCTTTTTGAAGCAATTTTGAGCCATCACATTTTTAAATGAGTTAATAAAAGGATCTGAAAACAAACACACTATATATTAGGACATAAGATAGAACAGAAAGGAAAATAAAATAGGGTAAGATCTGAATTACTGGAGGAGAACATTCCACTTAGGACTAGGAGAGGTAATGTGAGGAAATTTGTCACTGAATGACACTAAGGGAAAGGCTTTGTCAAGAAGATCTCAAAAAGGGAAGGATGGAGCATGGCTAAGAGAAAGCAGCACAGTGGCAGATGGGGCCAGAGGTGTGGCCAAGTGGGAACAAGGGACAGACTATCAAGACTCTTTTCTTCAGAGCAAGGATGTCATGAGAAATGAAAAGCTATGGGATGGTTTTGATGAAAGAAATTCTGATACTTTGTTTACATTAAACATAATATGTTCAATGAATAGGAAACTGTAAGTAAAAAGATTGATATGGAACCCAGTAAAAGATAGAGAAACCGGGGTTGGGGATTTAGCTCAGTGGTAGAGCCCTTGCCTAGCAAGCGCAAGGCCCTGGGTTCGATCCTCAGCTCAAAAAAAAAAAAAATTTAGCCGGGCAGTGGTGGCACACGCCTTTAATCCCAGCACTTGGGAGGCAGAGCCAGGAGGATCTCTATGAGTTCGAGACGCAAAGCTACACAGAGAAACCCTGTCTCGAAAAACAAAAAAAAAAAAAAAAAAAAAGAAAGATAGAGATACAGGACTAGGTTCTGTAATTATTTCTGTCATCTAAATAGATTAGAAAACCATAAGCAAAGATGGAAGTTACTGTGTGACCTTATAGACAATGCTTCTTTCTTCTTTTTTAAATTTGGTTTTTCTCTATTATAAACTAAGACATCAGTGCAAGGACAGAAGGAGGCACAAACAGGCAAGGATAGAAGGAGGTACATACAGACAAGGACAGAAAGAAAGAGGGACAAACAGGCTAGGACAGAAGGAGGGACAAACGGACAAGGACAGAAAGAGGTACAAACAGACAAGGACAGAAAATGGTACAAACAGGCAAGAACATGCTTGGGTGTGAAGATCAAGTAAAGATAATTTCTTCAACACTTCAGTCCTGTTTTTGAAAATGGAGGAAAAACTTAACAGCACAAAAAGAGAGGGAAATTTAAAATTTGAAGGAAGTCTCTCAATACAGTAAAACACAGACATCACTGAAAATCATCTGGAAGCCATTTAGGCTGATGTTTTTACTGAGATAGACCCAGAACGAAACATCAAATGCTGCATAGTTAGATGACTTGGAGCAGCTGCTTAATAAATAGAAAACTCATATGTAAATAGATTCCAAACCAGCTACCAATAGGCCTCCCTGCTGGTCAAACAACATTTGCCAAACCAAATAAAAGAAAGCCAAGGGCACTATCACCTTCTTAAGCATTCTGGCTTAAGAAGTAATGTAGTGGCTTGACTAAGGAGAAGAAAAACATATCCCATTCAAAGCATCATGAGAAGCAAACTACATCATATTTCTCCCAGTAAATGTTGATGAGTGTACAACAGGCACAAATGACACCAAGGATGGCAGAAGATTTATGCCCTGAACTGCAGACAACCTTGCAAGAACTCATTTCACACAGAGCTGAAGGAATAGTATATTGTGTCTTTCATTTTTATGTCATTTTATGTATCTCACTGCTTTGAAAAGCATTTATTGATTACCTATTATGTTCAGGGAACTGTAGAAAGTAGAAAATTGTGGTCAGGCATGGTCTTTGCCTCTCAACAACTCATATTACAGTAAAAGACAGGGTACAGGCTATGTGAATATAAGATACTATCCAATTTAAGATAAATCAAAAAAAAGTTTGTGAAATGTAAATATAAACATTAACTACATATGGCTTTTATAACGATATAAACCAATCAAAGAAAGATTAAAATTTGAACAAGCAGCATCCCTCAATATCGAAAATCAGGTTTAGAAATACCCACCTTAAGAAAAGGTATAAAAACCATGTATACTGATTGAAATAACTGTATTTAAGAAGCTTAAAGCGATAAGATGTAGTAATGGGTCAGGGGGATAAGCAAAGCATAGGTGCAGTAATGTCCTCTGGTCTTAAAAACAAAACAGATATAAATTCTATGTAGAAGAAGTGGGTGAGGAATATGTACCTCAGGCAGGCGAAAATAGTGAGAAGCACACTCTAAGCAGGTGACATGGCACCATGGAGGCAGAGAGTAAACCCACTTTATACGGAGAAGCAACCACAAATTCAGAGTACGTAGAAGAGGTTTATGGTGAAGCCAGTTACAGATGCCTTAAACACTAAGGGCTGTTGAGTAATGTTTTCCAAGAAACTAGCAAAATATTGAACATAGAGAATAATTGCTTGCATATCATACAGTGAACTGGAGGGAGGCTCAACAGCAGCTTCATGAATCAGTGAAGGATAATCCATGTCGCTGTGGGCAAATGGTACACACTGAGCCAGGTATCTTCAGGGGCTGAAAAGATGTCTCAGTGGATAAGCATATAAGCTACACAAGCATGTAAATCTGAATTTGAATCCACATCACCCAGGTAAAATGCCAGGTATTGCCACATACCTATAACCCCAGCACTGTGAGGGACAGAGGTAGGGGAATGACTGGGGATTGCTGGTTGCCAGTCTAAATCCTGGTTCAGTTAGAGACCTACCTCAAGGGAGTAAGGGAAGGAATAAGAAAACAGGACACCAGCTATCCCTCTCTAGGCTCCATGCAAGTGTACACAAGTACATCACACATGCCTACACACACACACTACACCTAATGGCGTACACCATATGCACACAACGACTACACTCATGCAGACAGAAAAGGTTATGTTGAAAGAAATGTATATGTCTCACCACATAGTATTGTTACTTATTCTAGTTTATATATGGTCATGTGACTCAGGAAGGATAAGAATTATAAAGATGAAGAGGCCCAAAGAGGGCCTTTGTGACTTTTAAATTTACATATCTATGCCATGCCAGAACCAACCCCAGACAATAATTTTGCTGACTTCTTGTTGTCATCCCCCACATCACATTGCTTTCATGTCATGTCGTGTCTGTTTCTAGTCAGGAACCAAGTAAATATTTGGGAATAAATTGGCATTACAACTTGAAATATGAAGCAAGATGAGAAGGAAATAGACATAGTCGGTACTTTGGAAAACAAAGATAGCAACAGTGGTCCAGCAATGCTGCCCCATGCAGCTGGTGATGACTAGAGAGGCTATGACAACCTTTAAAAGCATTATCTCCACAGCCAGCCCCTGGCCATGGAATCAGAAGACTTTTGACTATATGGATGAGTGATGAATAAAAATCTCTGCCATTTTGTTGTGTAAGACTGAGTTTATGTTATGCTGATTCCTCATTATTACGTTGAAAACTGAAATAGTTCTAAAAGCAGTTAGACATGGACACATCATCGAAAGAAATTTTATTTAGTGCTAATCAACTAATTACCAATCAAAATGAATTCAAGGTCCCAAGCTGCACTTGGGTACTGAATAGTTCTCAATTCTCAAAGAGCTCTTTTCTTAAATATACTGACACAGTAGTTCAAAACTGATGAACTATGGAATAATGCTATCAGAAACACCTTCAATGCTATGTAATTCAAGCATGAATAATCTTGGAAAATATTATTCTAAGAGATACTGTGATTGATAAAAAACTTCACTCACCTGCAATCTGTAAGGACAGATTATTTTTTCAATTATTTTAAGGTTGACAGACAAAGGAGAATAGACTGTTTTAACTTTATATGCTATAATAACAATTTTAAATACATACCAAACCACATTATTTCCCAGGCAACTGGGAGCATGCACATACTACAGAGTTTATTTATTTCTTCAGCCTCATTCAATATAGTTATATGGTTTATAAAGATGGTTCATTGGTGTCAAATAACAGCTGTATATCTAGTGATTCCATAAAATTGTTATCACATTACACATATACAGCATGAGGTTTATAGCATTCTATGTAGGATGGACTTTGCACAGCATTGCCTTAGTGATAAAAGAGTAAAAAAAAAAAAAAAAAAAAAAAAAAAGTTGGATCCTTCATGACTTTCTAGTAATCCAAACAGAGATTTCATAGAGAATTGTGTGTTTTTTAATTAATTAAGGAATGTACTAGAAAGCAAACATATTCTAAAGCAATTATCCACAAAGATTTTTCTGTAAACAGTTCAGCTCTGTGGACACAGGTCGGAAGCAATTGCTTTTTTCAGTCCACATACCATGAAAACAGCCAAAAAGTATTTAAATAAACAAACATGGATATACAAAAAAACAACAACAGCAACAGTATCTATGAGGACAAACAGCTGATGACAATGAGGTGCCTACTACTACACAGAGGTTATAAAGGCTCAGACTCTAAATATCACCAGAGACAACAAATATCAAGGGTGTAGATGAGTAGACCCTGTCATCAGTCACTATTGGGAATGAAAATTGGTACAATGACATTGCAAAGTATCCTATCAGTGTCTTTCAGAACTAAATTGTTGAATGACCCAGCAAAAGAGTTCCTAAATATTTGCCCAAGTGAATGACAAATTTGTTTCTATGCAAAAATCTACACACAGATTTTAATAACACCTCTCTCTATTCATAATCGTCAATAATAAGGAGCAACCAAGATATGTGTACCTGTGGTAGATATATTATACACACACACACACACACACACACACACACACACACACACACACACACAATATTACTCTGCAGTTAACAGAGGTGCACTATTGAATCACAACACAATGCAGAGGAGCCTTAAATACATCTTGCTAAGGGAAAGCAATCGTCTTTCAAAAACTGAATACTCCATAATTCCCCCTATGTGGCTTTCTGTAAAAGGCAAAGTACAGAGCATAAAAGATCAGTGAGATTGCTGTAAGAGTGAAGTATTCAGAAGGGAGATGACATGTGGAGAATGGGGTAATTGGAGACAAAGAAAATTGTTCATAGGATCCTGTCATGGTGTATTACATATGGCATTATATATATACTCCCAAAATGATCCCCAGTGTAAACTATAAACTATTGTTCACAATAACAATACAAAGAATAATACAAATCCATCAGTTTTAATAAATGTATCATATTGGTAAAAATATGTTAATGACAGGAAAAATGAGGACAAGAAGAAAGAGAATATAGGGAACTCTTCACTATTTGTTCAATTCATAGATAAATCTAAAACTGCCATAAAGGGGGGAAAAGCAGAGAAAAACCAACACATTACTTTGTTCTGTGGGCTACGGTCAATAGATCTCCATTCTAGAGAATGGAAACATGATCTGAAAGCATATATTGCTTACAGTCGTGTTTGTGCATCTCATTCCTTTGAGAAAGTCCACTCAGTGTGGTTTTCAATTTTTGTTTGGAAAAGTAGCCTCATAACTACCCTCCTGAGAATCAGCATTCATATCAGACTTAACCACAACACCATGCTTCTTCCACACATTTCAATAGTGAAGCCTATCATCTTCCTCTGTACTCAGGGGACCTCTTCACAACCCAGCCAAGTCCCGGAACTGAGAAGCTAGGACACTGTATCACAAAGAAAGCAGAATTTGGAGTTTATTTTACCTAGCCTGCTCAGAATTTTCCTCCATTTGATTATACTCTCAGGGCTCCCATTCTAACTTTGACTTCATGGATTTTCAACTGTTATATGACCACAGTTATCACAGGAAATAAGCCTAACATTTTTTAGAAAGTATAAACACTTAAACTTCACAATCTTTTTGAAAGATTTATTAATTTTTATTTTCTGTATCTGAGTATTTTGTCTGCATGTATGTATATACACCACTTGCATGACTGGTATCCATGGAGACCAGAAGAGGGTGTTGGATCCCCTGGACCTAACATTAAACAATTGTCAACCACAATGTGAGTTCTAGAAATTTGACCCAGGTCCTCTGAAAGAGAAATCATTGTTCTTAATTGCTGAGCCATCTCTTCAGTCCAAATTTCTCAGTCTTGATAGCTACTGACAGCAGGAATGCTAATTGAATTTTCTGATATGAATAAAGTTTGTTTTATTCAATATAATACACATATTCTTGGTAAAAAATACTATAATCTATTTTATATTCTTGGAAACAATATCATAAACTAATATATGTAGTAAATCATATATTCAATGGTGTCATTCATGTTCTAGACGTTAAATTGTTTTTTCTATGTTTCAAAATTTTAACAAAGAAAATTCAACTGAAGTCACAGATGTAACTATTTTATTTTTCATGAATAATAGATGACATAATTTCTGTAAAAGTATAGCTGTCCTTTTTTTTAAAGCTGGCTTTGTACTATATAATTGGAATGGTAATCTGTTAGCAGTCAAGAGTAGAAAGTTAGCTAACTCATCATTCCTCTGCTGCTAAGTGATGTCAGATACACACCTTTATTTCCTTAGGACCATATTCTGGAACTGTTACAAGCTCATTTCTCCTTTTTTTATGTCAATTTCAATGGAAAATACCATATTCAAAATTGTAAAAATAATAGAAATTCAAATGTTTAGTTTAAGCATCATACTGTATAGCCTCTAGAGGAAGGATACACAAGTGGAAATGAAAAACATAATTTCTCAGTATCTGTATATATAAGTTTATATCCTTCTATAAAAGAAGAGAAGTATTTATTCTGTCTGTTTCTGCAAGTAGGCCAATAGCCACTTGAAATGAGATGGATGTGGGGCTGGGGATACAGCTCAGCGAGTGAGTCATTACTAAAATAGGTAAGCCTTTGAGTTTGATATGGAGAAAAGGAAAGAATGAGAAAGTGACACACACACAAAGAAAGGTGGAGAGGGAGAGATGGGGAGAGAGAGAGAGAGAGAGAGAGAGAGAGAGAGAGGGAGAGAGAAGCTATATATCAAAACAAAAAAATCTCTTTTAAATAGGAGCAACATCTGAGTTACGAATTTCTTAAGTAATCTGTTCTTGAGAAAGTTTAAATATTCTTTAGAAGAGTAACAGAGACATCGCCTACACCAGCTATTTCCTCATACAATGCTGCCATATAAAACAATGCATAAACAGCACAAGGTGAAATGTGTTAAAGGGGCCTCTGGGCCATAGAACTGCAGTCTGTCCCAGCCTTTCTTGATTCTGATTTTTAAGTGTGGGAGGAAGGAAAGGAGGAATCCGAGATTGCAAGGAGAATCTTGGCTTGTTATTTTGCTAATTTAATGTTCAGCATCTGGTCTACCTGCTGCTCCACATGGGCCTCAGTAATCTGACACTGATCATGGAATGCAGCTTGAAAAATAATGAAGAGTCAATATCAGATTGAAACTCCTTACTAGTGAACTAGCAGCACTCAAGCTTGTTAAAACCAGTCAATAACTAAGCAAACTTTTGCTTTTGAACTATTTTAACAGATGGCCGCTATAGATCTTTCATAAGCTTGCATACAGCGCTCATTTGCATTTTCTTGTCTCCATAGAAAATAATTGCTGAGGTTCGATTCTTTGCTCCTATTCCCTATGTGTTAACTCTCCAGGTTGAAATTTCAGCCTGGATGTTTTCTACTTTATGGCAGCAACATCAGAAAGAGAAATAATTAAATATGGACTGAAGGCATATGCAGTTACCAACACATGCCTTGGAAACACAAATTGTCTTAGGAAAACTCTCCATTTCTTAAACTGTAAAATATGAGAAAGCATTACATAAGATAGTATTTTTAAGCTTTTTTAAAAAAGTCTGAGACAAGGGTGTGACTTTTTTTAATACAGCAGGGACTTTTTATAGCTGCAAATAGATAAGCAATTATGACAAATTCATACTTCTGAGTTGTGTTATAGGACAAAGTTTGTTAATGTCTTTGTGTAATACAAATGCCATTCTAAATTTGTGAAGTATTGTTGAGAGTTCTAGTCTGATGTGGTACACTTCACCAGCATAACATTGACTACAATTGCTAGATATTTTCCTCTACTTTTGTCTAGCATAGTCTACTTCCAGAAATACTTTAAAGAATTTTTTCTCCTCATTTGTGCTTCTTTTTAATCAAGGAAAAATATCTGATATGTGAAAGAAAGATAGCAGTTTTATATTTATGAAGAAACATAAAAGCTTACATTATGCACATATGATCAATCAATTATAATATTCAATTTTTACCAAAAAAGAAAAAAATCTAGTGTCAAGCCCAAGAATGGTCATTATCATTACAAGAAATAAGCAAACTAGATCACATATAGCAAGCTTCATAGTTCAACTCAGTAATACTGTAACCAAGGCAGCCCCAAAATATACTCAAGAGAATAATAGAGCCTGTGCTTAGTAGGCTCCAAGCAAGAGAAAGAAAAATAGACGGTTGTAATCAACTGTTTACATCAACAGTCACAGTAATAACTTCAAAAGATGTGGCTTTGTCTTAGCCAATGTCAACCTATTCTACTCTGACTCTTGGCTTGGTCATCTCACTTGTCTAGTCAGTGAGTTATCAATCAGCATGTTCCAAGCAGAGGCTTGAGAACACATGCTTATTTGTGCTTAAGACCTTGAACAACTCAGCTGGTTCATCCCTAGACTCTTGCCACCAGCAAGTGAGGATGACTAAGCCACTCTGATAACAAAATTGGAGAGTTCTGGATAAAGTTAGACTGTTCAAGCTAAATCCATCTTGATCTAAATTGTCCTTTGCAAACTTGCAAATACATGACCTACCACAGCTCAAGTTAACTAAAGTCTGTATTGATATGGCCACAGAGACAGCACATAGACTCATAAAAAAAATTAGCCTGTCTGTTGAAAAACTTCTTCATTTTGCAATTGTTATGCAGTGGGATTCTAGCAATAGTTGACAACTGATGTACTTGGTTATAGTCTTAAAGTCTTTCCAACATCTTATTAATCAACTTTTTTTTTTTACTAAATATGTTGAGCAACTGAATGCAATAATATTCCCCTTTCCTCCCCCCTTTCCCCAATAGTTTAAATGAAATATTTATAATATTAATAATCTCACTGTAATTACCACTAATTTAGATGTTATTAACCAAAATTACTAACTCAACTTCACAGATTAACATTTTATAATTAAATGTGTCTTTTACCTAGAGATGGTCTTTAGAAATAAAGAGAAAGATCCTCAAATCAAGATGTTTAATTTTACAAATAAAATATTCTTAAGAATTTAGGGAAGAGTAAACACAAAGACAAGAAACAAGGCCTTATTTCAGTTTACCAAATAAGGATTTACTTAAGCAATTTCTTACTGGTGCATTTTTGTCTTTTTTGAGTTTTCAATAGTAGCTCCTTGATGACACGTAGAATCAGTCAATCTCATTATTTCTCCTACTAAAAGCCAACCAAAGGTTATTCTAAAGGAATCTTCCATTGCTAGTTGACTTTTCCAGTTCTTCTCAAAGACAGCATATTAACACTACTCTGCCCATGACATAAAATAAATCAGTAATTATTCATTGTCATTATTTTAATGATACTTTTATCTGTAAGGGTTAGAAATCACCATTTTGTGACAGGGGTGAAGTGTGATCTGAGACTATGGGAAGATGAAGCCATCTGCTTCCTTGCATAATGTATCAAAACCTTGCTTCTCCTTATATCACTAGTCAACTGCATTGCAAACACATCTAGTGGCTATGTTACCAAGGGCAACCTGGTACCCAGACCTCATTAGGTATTCATTCCCTCATAAAATCAGTCATAAATCTGAGAGGAATAGGAGACACCGGAAGAACTTAACGGGGAAGCTGGAAGGGTGGAAATGATGCAACTATAGTACTTGTGTGAAACTGTCAAAAAAAGAATTTTATGTTTAAAACAAATGTAAGTACATTTTAGCTTAAAAATAAAAAACCATTTTTTTTCTTGTGGATTCCTAGTATGTGGAACATTGGGAGATAAAGAATTTATCATGGACTGATATTTGCTAAATCAAAGCTACTTCTTGTTTTCTTGATATTGATAATTGTCATTTTAAGTCTGTTTTCTGTAAATCCAAGTCTACATGCTTTTCATTCCTTTTATGCGCATGCACACACCAGAGACAACTTTGAGAAGTCGATTCTCTCCTTACACCATGTAGGTCCTGCGGATCAAACTCAGCTCCTACTCCTCAGGCTTGACAGCAAGCACCCTTACCTACATCACTGAGGCACAAAAACAACTGATTGGTGTCCAAACGCCATTCCTTTTTGCCTTCCCCTGCACTAGCATCCTTAGCAGTGGGTGGAAAAATTAGAGATTCCATGTGTCAGCCTTCTTTGTAGCAAAAGACAGCCAGGAGACACAGTTCTGACCACAAAATGACAGATGAGCAGAAATGGGTTCAGAAAATTTCCAAGAAATTTTTGGTTTTCTAATGAAAGAGCACCAAATGACCAAAAATTCTTAGTGTGCAAATACGTATATCTATTTCAACAGTTGTGGCACTTGTATATTTTTTACTTTAATACATTTGTATAGACTATGTTTTAAGCAAATACAGCCCCCAGTCTCTCTCCTGAAAATCCTCCCTTATCTTTTCCACTAGCTCTCACTTCCAACTTCATGTATTCTTTTTGTGAACCACTGGGTCCATTGGTGCTGCCAGTGTGTGCATCATATAGGGCCATCCATTGGAACATGGGAAATCTACCCGTGGAAATCATTTCCATGAAATAAAAAGGGAAAAATGGAATTGCAGAGACATTATGTATGATATTACATAACTATTTAATCATTTACAGTAGCCATGTGCCTCCATGTTTCATGTCATGGGAGAGAGAATAAGCTTTCAATTATTATTGTTACTCTTGGTCAGTGTTTCACTACTACTTCCATTTCTTTTCATTTTTTAAGATTTGTGTGTGTGTGTGTGTGCGTGCGCACGCGCTCGCGCACACCACATGTGCAATGGTGCCTGCAGAGGCCAGAGAAAGATGTCATAACCTCTGGAGCTTGTTACAGACAGTTGTGAATCACCCAAAATAGCTCCAAGGGACCAAACTTGAATCCTCTGGAAGAGTAGCAAGCACCCCTAACTCTTACACCATCTCTCTAAACAGCTCAGTACTTCAATTTCTAATCACTCCTGAAAATTTTTTCCAATCCCATGGCTTTCTGCTTGTTTGGTTATTTTTGTTTGTTTATTTTTATATGCAATCCATTTTATTTAAATTTATTTTAAAATACATGACAATGGACTATGGATCTGGTGTCTATCTGCACTTCTCTATGCATAGAATTATATTTTATGAAAATTAGTGGCTTGATTAGTATTTATTATTTGGTGATTGACTTTTTTATTCCTCTCTCATATATTACATCCTGACCACTGCAGACTCCCCTCCCTCCACTCCTCCCAGTCCCCCTCCTTCTCAGATTCACTCTTCCTCCATTTCCCTTCAATCTCGTGTTTTTTATCAAGCTCTATACTGCCCTTTCCCTGTGGTTGATATTAGACCTTGTCTCAATAATCCCACAATTCCTAAACATAAATCTTATCTTGGGCTCCAAGTTCATATAAATAGAAACTTGTAAAATAAAGTCAAGTATTGATTGCAGATATTGTCTGCTATGCACTCATATAATACTATATCAGTATTGAGAGAATCAGAATTAATACATGTAGTTTCAATGACTGCTTGTCACTTGGCTACAAGGTAAATATGAAACAACAGAGATTCAGTCAAATACCAAGGTATAACATGTAAGACTTTCAGAAAGTAACTTTCCCAGAAGCAGGGCTCCTATTCACCCTTTTATTTCTAAAGCTCCACAGTCCTCAAGCTGCTCCTAATTTAGAGAATGTTAGACCTACTGCATTGATTTACTGTGAAATTGCATTTTGAAGCAACTGAAGTAAAATTGCCTTCACAGATTTTGGTATCATAGAAAGAAATCCTGCTTTGAAGGTAGATAAACAATTCTGAGTCTGAGTACCTGGGGTGATGTGTCGTGCTGCCTTTGAAGCTCTCCTTCATACATCACAGGGAAGTTGCAGGAAAGTGCTTGGTCCAGACAATGCTGTGTATTAGTTGTTCACTAAACTTTTGATAATTGTCCTTTTTTTGTATAGTACCCCATTTTTAAGCATCTCCATATAAAACTATGAAAGGAAACACCACAGTGTGTTCAACCAGTCTCATACCTGATTCCAAATGACTCTGTACTAAACAAAATCATTTTTAACAACCTATCATCTCTAAGAATTAGGCGAGATTATTATGGTGAGAGCAGCCATTGATCTTGAGGAGATGGATGACCAGGTTGAGCAAACAGAGTAAACCCCAAGTTCACCAAGAGCCAAGAAAATAACAGAGATCCACAGCACACTGTTTTGTTTCACCTGCATAAAAATCTAAAGACAGTGTCAATTCAGTGTCCTGTCAGCCTTCACTTTATTTATAAATTTGAGATTAGCCAAGGAGGCCATGGTCCATTTGGCAGCCCAGGTTTCAATATGTTAGCTATCTATGAAAAGTGAGCTCATATATCATCTTTTATGGTCATTCTCCTTCCGGGCTATTTGTTTGACAGGTATCTGAGGTCCTATTGCTTGGTAGACATGGGAGATACAAAAGTTAATGAGGTAATGCTCCTGCTCCCATCCTGAGCATCTCAAGCTGGCTTCTGAACAAACATGATGCTCCATTAGTCCATTGCAGAAGCTGTGGGAAAGGAATGTTCCACAGCTGAAGGTGCTGAAATCAAAGGTCTGCCCTTCCCTGTTTTCCAGACCAAGCTTCCTCTATGCAAATGCAAGTGCTGGAGAGATGAAACAAGCTGAAAAAGTTATCTAGACTTGAACTGAACTGAGACAATGAACACAGACAGAGAAAACACAGAGCTATGGTCGTTTGGTTCCTTAGTGACTGGCTCTGACTTGCTATGTGTCTTCTTTGCCAAAGAATTCTGGTGGGCAGCCTGGAAGCTTGGCTCATGCTCCTGGAAAGTAAGTAGCCTCATCAAGAGTGGGACTTGCAATAAGGCTCTGACAAACTGAAATCAGCACACACAAACATAGACACTTTATGTGTAGCTACTGTGGGTTTTTTTTTTTTCTCTAAAAATATTGAGTGACAAGAGAGGAGTGATTAATCTTAATATTCAAATAAATAAAAGTGATAACAATATCATGGGGAAGTGCCATTTATTGAACAATAAGTTTACCCTGGTACACAAAGCAGATGTTCATAAAACTATTTCGAGATGACGTCTCACACTCTGACACTTTAACTACAATATAGTTCAAAGTGGAGTCTACATGGGAGGAACCAAAGAAGAAAGAGCATCTTCAACAATGGGGGAGCAGACAATGTGCAGGGAATCAGGAAGTGACTGATGTGTTTTGGATAAGATAAACACTTGGAGATAATCTAGTGTAAGTTTTCTTTACATATAAAAAGATCAAGCAAGACTGGTGTGGATAGGAAAGAGAAAAGATTAAAAGAAACAAATTTAAATCTGATACAGAGCCCTTTTCTACTTTATGAAACCACAGAAAAAGAATCGAAGTCAAGTATAGTGGTGCGTGTCTGCTATCCCAGGCTTCAGCAGGCCGATCACAAATCCATGCAGCAAGACCTTGTCTCCAAAGCGGAGAGAAAAAGAAGATAGACACGAGCCAATGAAGCTCAATTTTGTTCCATAAAAGAACATATTTTTAATTTCCTATGGATGATAAAATGGAAAGATATTATATTTTTAAAAAGTCCATCCTTTGGCTTCTTCTCAAAAACTTAGATGTAGAAAAATCACGGAAGCTAAAGTTCATTGGTTTTCTGAGAGGAACATGTGATCCAGGTGGACACAGGTCCTGCCCAGGCCACTTCAGTCACCCTTAGGTTTCAGTAGGACTTGGAACACGTTGTTGTTGTTATTTTAACTCTGATCTCAATGACAGAAAGGAGCACTTTTTTTTGTTTTGTTTTGTTTTGTTTTTTGAGACAGGGTTTCTCTGTGTAGTTCTGGTGCCTGTCCTGGATCTTGCTCTGTAGACCAGGCTGGCCTCGAACTCACAGAGATCCACCTGGCTCCACCTTCTGAGTGCTGGCATTAAAGGCGTGCACCACTACCACTCGACCTAGGAGCACATATATTAACAAGAGACTGATGAATAACACATTAGTTAAAAGTCCAACAGAGTGAACAAGCAGTGAATACCACACACTCTGTTCATCCAGCCATCTTTTTAATAAGGTCCATTCACGCAATCTTAATTTTTAACTTTATTTACTTTGCATAAATGAGTATATATACATATCTTCAGGCTTGCAACTCACAGGAATCAGTTCTCTCCTTACACCGTGTTGGCTCTGGAACAGTCATCTAGGATGGCAGGAACGAACATCTATCTGCTGAGCCATGCTGCCACCCTAGCCAGAAAGTGTTTAATAGCAAATAAAACAGACCACTGAAACTTAGGTTTCTGATTGCCAAACTCTCTCTCTTTTTAATATTTTGTAAAAAATAAATAAATAAATAATAAATAAATAAATAAATAAATAATGTGAAGTTATATAGCCCACTTCTGGAAAGCTATAGATGATAAGTTTGATGCAGATAAACACTTTTAAGTAATCCAAACAAGTCAGTAAACTAAAAACAACTTGCCTATGATATTTTCATGTGCATTAAACATGTAGCTCTGTTCTAATGGGTTAAATAAAAGTTTATACTAAAATTGTGCCATTTCCAACTCCTCCACTTGTGTTGTGCTGTGGCTTACATCCTCATTTGATGGAAATTAACTTTGTCCTCAAGTCAGACAAAAACTGAGTTTAATAACATGGCATGCAGCATTACAGTGCACTAAATTAAAACCAAATTAATACTTTATCCTCAAGTAACTCTTACTTTAATCCATAGGCTTTCATTGCAAGAAATTTATTAAAAGTCCTAGGAGCTGGATTGGTTTAATTTAGCTTTTCTTTATTAAGTTTACTAGTCAGCACTGTTCTGAGATTCTCCAAGATGCAATGTTGTTGAAGGAATTGAATTTTAAATCCTTTAAAGCAAAACATTGGCCAGTGGGAATTATGAACAGATAGGCCTCATACAATCATAAGGAATGAACCCAAAGAGCATGAAAATGATTGACAAAGGGATAGGAAATGTATGTTAACTGGGTGCCTCTTACATTTCAGATGGCATTTTGAGTCTTCTGTTTATTACACATGTAAAGCCTTTTAATAAACTTATATGAAATGATGGCTTTTAATAGAGGCCTGGAAGTACACAAAATCACACTGTAAATGCCACCTGGCTTTGAACCCAAGACTTCCCTACTTCCAAAGGTATGCTTTGTGGAAGAAAAGAGAAGGAGAGAGGGAGGATATGGAGAACAGGCCATGAGTTTTTACAAATCTAGGCTCAGTGATACAAATCTGACATCACAGTATTCAAGAGAAAGAGACAGGAAGACGACTTTAAAGCCAGACTGGACTACATAAAGAGCCCATGATTTAAAAAAACACTTTTTTTTTTCAAGCTTATCAAGCACTTTAGAATCCTGCTGAATGGCTGCTGCTAATCTCAGCTGGAGAACCTAAAGTTAGATGTGTACTTTGGGAAGGGAAGGCTCACTATGGGATACTGCTGTGAAGTTTCCTGAGACCCATGCGTATCATCTGCAGACAGCAGTACTGTATGTCTGAACAGTTTAGAAGCTTGGGCCATTCCTGTCACCCAACAATTTTAGCCATTTTCAAAGAACATGAATGTCCCAGGCACATGCACACAGAATCTCGTCTTGCTGCAGGTAAACACGCAAAGCTGTGAATATCCTCATAAGTTGTGCATCTTCACCAGCACTCTAAGGCAGCTTGTTTACAAGAGGTGGCTGGTAAACTTTTAAAAAGAAATCCTTTAGCCAGAGAACATGGCTTCCTTGTGGCTTCTGTATTTCACTAGGTGTGAGGAAAGACTGCAAGTAGCCCCACTAATATGTAATACTTTTACAGACATATGTGGGCATGCGAAAGAATCAGTAAGACTGCAAGAGGAGACTAAAGGAACAACCAAGGGAGATGGACAGGGTGGCAGGCATGGAGCAGCAAGATGAGGAGCTGCAGTGCATGCAGAAACAGCTGCACACAGAAGCCAGGGATGGAGCCGCTGGTCAGGACCCGCTGCACAGCCCTCAAAGAGAAGACCAGGTCTTGTCACAAATACTCAGAGGTTTAAAAGAGCTGCTTCTCTCTCATGGCTTCATGTCATCTGTGGATTCACACAGTTATAAACTTGCCTTCAAATTTCACTAACTGCCCAGTAAGAGAGGAAAAAAATAAATAACTGGAAAGTCAAAAAATAATATGCCCAATGAATTGTGCTAGTAGTAATATCATTTATCTTAATTTTAAATGGAAACGTTATTCTGCTTAATGTCAACAACTCTGCCAAAGGGGGGCACAATTACAGAATCTTGACACTTATTTTCTATGCAGATCTCTCATTTGCTCGGATTACAATAGTGTATGCAGGAAGCACCCTCCTCATTTTTTAAAGTCAGATTTGAAACTCCTTGAGAGAATGTTACAATTAATTTTATATAGCCTACTGTTCTTTCTTTTAAATAATAACTTACCACTTTTATGAAACAGGTTACATATTTCACTAACTTTTTTTCTGTTTTACTATTTTATTTGACTATCATTATCTCTTTAGGAGGAGCTAGATGACATTATTCCAAGTTTATTGGTAAAAACACAGAAAGAATAGTTGTCTCAGACCACACGACTATTCAACAGGAGACCTGAGAGGAAAACTTGAATGGTCTGAGGAACACAAATCCAATTATTTTATTTATTTGTTTTCAAGGAATAAAAAAAAGCCACAGCAATTTTCAGGTTATCTTCTTAAGTCCATTCTTCCTAGATCATGGGTTAAATGCTGTGGATCCACGAGTAAATTGCCGAGGAGGGGAACATATCATGTAATCCAGGTATCATTTAAAAGAACAGTAGAGCAATTCCTAAAGAGGCTGTCATAAAAGTGGCTGAACTCATTTCTTTGAGGAAGTTCATTTCTAGCACTTGTAGGTTGAATTTTAGTTAGTATAATGGTGTGTTGAATAACTTAAGGACAAAATAAAGGCCATTGCTATGGACTGAATTCATATCGATAACCTCACCCATAGTGTGATGGTATTTAGAGCCAAGGCATTTGTTATTGACCGTTCTTATATTGCATGAGGGAGGGGATCTCTCGATGGAATTAGTGTGATTAAAAAGAGAGGGGAAGACACAATGTGCAGGAAAGAAGGCCATGTGAGGACATGAACAGGAAGAAAATGCTCACCAGGAACTTGACCATGCTAGTACCCTTATCTCAGCCTTCCAGACACCAGAACTACGAGAAATTAACATATCTTATGTAAGCCAGCCAGTCTACAGTATTCTTTATAGTATACCGAACAGATGGAAAGAATCATGTAATTGCACAGGTGTCCCTTGCGGCCTCAATACACCCAGCTTAGTGACAACCCCTTGCTCAAGTTACATCTGGTATTACTTGAAACTAGGAACTTGAAGCTCAAATAGTAAACTGCCCTTACTGTCTTCTAAATGATATGAGACTGAAAATCCAGCTCCTAAAATTCTACCTTTGAATTCTACCAAAACAAGGTTACAGTAAGCCAATGCCTCCTTTGGAAACTGCAAGTGCTACTCAGTCTATGACTGTTCACTGAGATGTTTCATATTACAGTCATTCTTCTTATCAAGACCTCCCAGCAGATACTTACACCCTCAAATATGCTAACCCTCATGATCTGATGCTTTTTCCCCACCTGAGCACCTTCCCTATCATGTGGCCAGTGTTCCCAGCCTGAGATGAGTCATCAGAGTTAGAGCAAGTTTCTTCCTCCTTCTTTATAATTTTACAGGCAGATTAGCTCCTCCCAGAGACCTTTGCAAGCTCGGTGTACAACTGTTTTTCTTTTCTTATTATTCTAAACCTTTTCTTTCAAAGGAAATGCTTCCCAGGATCCCTTTGGGATATCCAAATTGCCAGCCACATTGATTTTGTCCTCCTGGAGCACTTCTAAGTCAACAAGAGGTTTATTTCATGAAGCCAGGCACTAAACTATCACTGCAGTTGATTTGAGACCGAGGCAGCTATTAAATGACCAATGGGTAATTGATATACAAAGCATAGCTCTACTGGGAAAGGGATGATTCATGTCGCAGATAGGTTGGAGGAGAGGAGAGGTGTTGTCACACTGCTCAAAACAATTTGTAAGTTGAAATTTACTATTCAACTTGTCAGACACACTTGAAAGCCAGTCACTTAAATGAGAGAAAGCTATAGCACAAAGGAGTTGTGATGACTGCAGTCTCCAAAGCAAAAGCAAAACCCCTTAAAGAGAGTTGGCGCATCTTAGAGACATTCTGAGAAATAATACCCTAACTATACAAGGTATAAAACAGGAAATGGTATTTGCCCCAATAGAAAAGCAAAGTAGAGCTATCAAAAGAATGGCCGTTATCAGAAGGCAATCAACCAGGTTCTGAATAGGAGGAAATAGGTTTGGGGCTGGAGTTCTGGCACCTGGAATAGCCTCTGATCCAGTAGAGAGTCTCTGCCTGGGTTTGCCAGGCATGGTCTTTCTTCTGGATGGCATGACCTTTACTTGTACTTCAGACTGGTGTGGCCTGTACCTGAACAGCAGATATCCACTCAAGGGGGGGACAGGAGCATGGCAAGAGGAGCAGTTAGTGAGGCAGGAAGTGGGTTGGGTCTTTGGGATCTGAACAGAGGGCATGGGAGAGTTCTGACGGCAGATGGGCCTCTTACCTGTTTTTCTGACTGGCATGGCCTACACCTGAGTAGCTGATGGAGAGGACACCATTTGATTTCAAAGCACAAAGCCTTCTCAGTGTAGGTCAGGTAAGAAACAACTTTATTTCAATCTCAATACAAAAATAACAGAAAGGCATCCAGAAAAAAACAAACGCTGCTACTCTATGGATGTGAGTATGTTAGACCACTCCAGAGAATACAGAAAAAAGAAAGAATATGGATTTTTAATATTCTATATTTTAATGCATTATATATTTTACTCCTATAATTTATTCCATGGTTTGGGATATAACCATGTGGGGCCAGGGATTCATATCTGGCCCCTAGGTGACTCACTGGAAACAGAATCTGGAGATGAAAGTAGAAGGTGAGAATAATATAACTCAAAGGGCTTCTGATTCTTATGATGAAAAACAAAACAATCCACTGAAGGTAGTTGTGGGGAAAATGAGAAAATTAATGCAATTTTTAGAACAAATTTCACTATCTATTTGAGGCTAGGTTTAAGGTCCTAATTCTCCTGCCTCACCCTCCATGTGAGAACATGGGCATGCACCCAGGTTTAATGCAGTTCAATATAAAATTTAATTCGATATTTTATTCCAACTGTAAGGCAATAAAACAAATACAATTAATAAGCAAGACCTTAATGATTAGAAACCCATACCATTTTCAAACCCAAATCAAATTCATCTTTAAAGAAAGTTATGCAGAATGTGACAATCTTTGTATCAAAATAAGAATTATATTCATTTTTAGGCAAGGTTACTAAAAATGTTTTTATCTTAAGAATTAGACATGTAATAGTTACAGTCTGTTGAATTAGAATTTTTTTTGGAATTATAAAAGTAATCAACTTTGACTCCAAACTAATTAATGAATCTCTGCTGTCAAAGACTATTCATATTTACACATCTTTGTAATTCATATCAATAGTAACACAAAACAAAGAATGTCTATTTAAATACAAACAACATTTTAAAAGCAGACATAGAAATACTTTGCAGTTTCAGCTTCTGGGGAAGGTTAATAACCAAGTAGGGTTTTGTTGTTTTAGCTGTCTTGACCTTTTGTTCTGAATCTACTGATAATAAAGAAATGGAAACAAATGCATCCTTCTATTAGATTTCAGGAAATTGCATCAAATACACAGAGATGTGTGATTCTAGTATCTTTCCAGTGTTCTACTTAAAATTCAACAACTACCAAGAAAAGCAAAATGCTATTTTACAATAGCACCTTCTAGATGACACAGCAACATCACACATACATCAAGTATTAGAAAATCTAAGCTGGATTCGCCATTCAAAAAAGAAGGGAGGAGGAGGAGGAGGAGGAGGGAGAAAGGATCAAGATCATGATGGGGAAACCCACAAAGACAGGTGACCAGTGCTAGTTGGAGCTCACTGACTATGGACTGACAGCTCGGGAACCTGCATGGGACTGAACTAGGCCCGCTGAATGTGGGTGGCAGTTGTGTGGCTTGATCTGTTTGTGGGGTCCCTGGCAGCAGGGCCAGGACTTATCCCAGGTGCATGAACTGACTTTTTGGAACCCAGTCCCTGTGGTGGGATACCTTGCTCTACTTTAATACAATGGGAAGGGGCTAGGCTCTCCTTCAACTTAGTATGCCAGACTTTGTTGACTACCATGGGAGGCCTTAACCACTCTGAGGAGTGGATGGGGATATAGTGGAAGGGAGGTGAGGAGGTGGGAAAAGGGGAGGGAGGGGGAACTGGGGTTGATTTGTAAAATGAAAAAAAATTAATAAATAAATATATTAAAAAATAAAAGAAAATCTAAGCCAGGCATTGGTGGCACAGGCCTTTAATGCCAGCACTCGGGAGGCAGAGGGCAGGCAGATCTCTGTGAGTTTGAGGCCAGCCTGGTCTACAAAGCTAGTTCCAGGAAAGGTGCAAAGCTACAAGGAAACCCTGTCTCGAAAAACAAACAAACAAAAGGAAAGAAAAAGAAAAAAGAATATCTAGACGGTGTTTTCTATTTGTTCATACTAATATATATGTATATAAATATAATATTTCTAAAAATAAAATGCAGAAGTTTATATTTCTGCATGGGACGACTAAATATAAGTAAGAAGCAATGACATAATATTACATTTAATTTTTATACTTTTTAATTAATGGAATTTGTTCTTTAACAATTCAAACATGTATACATTGTACTGATTGTTCCCCTGTCCCATCCCCTCTTTAACTCTATCCCATCACTGTCTACCCATCTGCTATACCACTAATCTTTCTCAAATTCCTATCTATTTCCATTTTTTTTTATGTGAGTCACTAAGTTTAACCAAAGTCATTATGTTCCCATTGATTTGGTTATTCACTGGACCCTGGTGGTCTCAGCAGTGAATATACTAGTGAAGACCATAACTTCCCCCTCCCAGAATCTATCAATATCCAACAGTTCAGCTATATGGTATAGGACCCTGTGTACCTTTTTCAGCCCCTCTCTACTTTCTATGTTCTATCCCCCTTCCCATAAAGTACCTCCTTCTTTTAATATCCTCTTCCCAGATGCCTGTCTCTCATGGGTCCTCAAAGTTAAACAAGCAAAACTGAAGAGTCAAAGCTAGACTCCACAAATGAAAGACAATATGTGCCCTGATTATCCTGTCCAAATTTTGACAGTTTGTGGTCATTAGTGTGGGTCATAATACATCTATTACTAGGAAGCCTATAGTACAGGAAGACAAGGAGAAAAAGGAAAGAAGAAATCTGTAAGAAATACCCTGTCTTTGGTTCTTTGATTCTTCTATGGTTATCTGTTCAAAGTGCCCTCTTCCAGGCTGCACCTGAGCATTCATCTTTCTAGAGAAGCAACTGTGTAAGATAGTCAAGGGAGAAGGTTTAAAGTCCAACAGAGGGGGCCTGGAGAGATGTATCAGAGGTTAAAAGCACCGACTGCTCTTCCAGAGGTCCTAAGTTCAATTCCCAGCACCCACATGGTGGCTCACAACCATCTGTAATGAGACCTGGAACCTTCTTCTGTATACAAAATAAATAAATAAATCTTTAAAAAAAAAAAAATAAAGTCCAACATAGGAGGTTGAATTCCTCTTCATCCATTTGATACTTTAGGTCTAGGATGATTCAGTTCAATCTTCAAACTATTTTCTCATCCTCAGTATGTACACCACCTCATAGGACATTCTGTGAATTAACTGAGAAAGAGTATGCAATCTGACACAAAACAGAAACTCAGCAATGGTAGCCACTGCTGAGAAAAAAAATGATTATTTTGAAAAACAAACAACCCTTCTATATTATATGCTATATATTATTGTTTTTATAAAGTATCCAGTAATTATGTTTCCATGTCTTTACTAACTACTCTCAATAAATGCTGATATCCATGAGAATAATGCTTTTACTTTATGTTTTCACATAAATTTTAATCTTTGAACATAGTAGTCACTAAGCAACTTCTTGTAAATGGAAGTGAACTAAATAAGTGGCTGTAAGTCAACAATCCTCTCTAGGATACAAAAACAGTATTGCTCTTATATTTTTGAAGGGTGTAAAACAGATTGCCCTCTGAAATCTCCCTCAAATGCAGATGAAAGAGGCAACTGTTCACAACAAAAAGGCTCTGCAATGCTTTTCTACCTGGTAAAAGACTTTAAACTCTTCAGGCAAATACTGGGTTAATGTCTACCACTACTGGACTGCTATTGCATTTTAAGTTCTGACTGCAATCAGCAGAGAAGAAAGAGGCTGCAATGTTCTTTGAGAAATTGCATCAGAACTTTTATTTTGGAGCTCCAACCCCTGCTGCATCAATTTACATTCTGAAGGTTATCTTCAAAGCCAGAAGGGTAAAGTATAGAACGATTTAAAGTAACACATTTTAGGGATTACTCGTTCTAAAATGTCTTGTATTTTAAAGTTACCTTTATCTTAATAATGATTGATTGTAGTAAGTGGGGAAATACAATCATTTTTCCCTAGAAAGTTAATGTTCAATTGTAGAAGAATGCTTTGAATTACTTTTGAAAGTTATGTTCTTCAGTGTTTTATAGACTGCAGTAGACTTTCGAATCCTGACTAAGTAAACACATCTCTGGAATCATGATTCAGCTCCCAGACCCACAACTGAAACAGAGCCCAAGCAAGAGCTCTGGGCACCTCCCACTTGTTTGGGAAGATGCCTCAGGGGCCCACCTGGCCTAGATAAAATTCTGCAAACCCTGACTATAGATGCTAAGTTAAGGTGCTAGGAAAGACTGACAGATGATCTAATGTCTGCTTGGAGAACAAAGCAGAGATGTTCATTCTGATATAGGATCAGGAAGGTAGATGAGTTCTCAACAAGGAGGAAGAGAATGGAGGGAGAGAAGAAATTCCAAGGTCAAGCATAAAGCAGAAAGTAAGAGTTCACTCACAACACCTGAAGGGAGAGTTCTGGTCAACCACCGCCATGCATTCTAGGATACACATCTGAAAATTTTCTTCTTGATAGATGCATCTCTTGTTTACAATGAGGTCCAGCATTCTTGAACTGATAACCCTGGGATTCCCTCTTTTTTCCCCCATTTTATACCCTGCACCTTAGGAACTTCACCCAGGTACATGACTTCAATTTATGTATACATCTTGATGAGCCCACCCTCCTTCTTTCAGTGTGGCTGTGACAGCCAACTACCAGTATTGCCTCTTATAATTTTCCAGCCTTTGACACCTGGTTGACTTCTGTTTTCCACCAGCTGAATGATAGCAGCTGCTTTTCTACATCCTTCTGCTTTTCCTGACAACATCCTAATCTAAACAACTGCCCTGTCTTGTTCAGACAACTCTTATCTGTCACCTCAAATGTTCCTCCACAGTCACCTTTGTCCTCCTAGCAGCTCTCCCCCAGACCACAAGGGAGAGTGATTTCTTTTTCTTTCAAAGAACTGTAATTCATCATGTCACTCTACTTTGTGAACACTTGATGCCAGGCTACCCTAGTCCATCAAATCTAATCTTAAGATAGCCTGAGGCCCTATATGTTCTGGGCACATCCAATTTTCACTTTCCTTTTCCATCTTATAGTCCAAACTCACTAGGTCCCATTGGAGTGCTGGACCTTTGCAGATGCAGTGTTTCTGTTCCAACTCCCAAATGCCCTCATAAAACAACTGCTATGCGTCCCACAAGATGCTTCTTGGGACACTTATTCTGGGAAGCTCTCTCCAAGCCTTAGACCATGAGATGTCTCTCACTTATTCAGTCTTCTTCTTCCATGCAGTAAATGTTTTTGCAAATTATCCATCTACCCCTAATTAGAAGGTGAATTTAAACTAGGAGTGGTGGTGCATTCCTATAATGCTAGAACTCAGAAACGATTGTACCAATGCAGGAGGATTGTGATCCAGTTCAGTCTATATAATAAGATTCGATCTACAAAAATAACAAAAAGAATTTAAAATAGAATCTGAGCATAATTGGAAATGAGGAATATCTTCAGTGTTAGTTACTGACTGTTTAGCAGCTCATCTCGTGCCTCTCAAAAATAGATAATGTATTTTTTCACAACTCACAAATGAATAAGCCAAGTACATTAAGAGCCACCAAGATCAGATAAAAAATAGCAACTGTAAGTCAAAGATCTCCAGCTCAGCCTAGGTGTATCATTGTTTGACATGTCACTGGACAACATCTATTTGTGATTTCTTCTCTGAACTGGAGAGCTTCGTTTCATGTGGGAGGAAAAATAAGGAAAATGTCAGTAGAAATGACCATGTGAAATATGTATATACTCTTCCTAGCTACCAATAGCTCATCTGTGTGCTCTACAACCTTAAGACAAAGCTATATGTTTTCATCAGATACTTAGGGAGTGCTAGAGATAACTAAAACAGATACTATGAAGAAAAATAGAATCATTTTTGTATATTCAGTATGACTTTTGTTAAAAATCTAAGGGGAAAAGTCTTAAAATTTTAGCTGAATACAAGAGTTCTCTTAAGTAATGAATCACAGTCTATAACTTTGTTCTCTCTGTGTCCTGTTCTCAACCTCATCAAAGTTTGAATGCTTCAACAGCGTCTCAAAGCACAAACTATTCTCCATTGCTTTAGCTATTCAAGACTTGCAGTGATATACAATCAAATGCACTAAGACATTTTCTCATTTGATTATTTATTCTAGAGAAAACCCACAGGGAATTATGAGAAAACACTGTGAGAGAAAGTGAACTTCAAAACTAATTGAGCTCAAAACTTTGACTTTTTTTTTCCAGAGCTGAGGACCAAAACCCAGGGCCTTGCGCTTGCTAGGCAAGCGCTCTACCACTGAGCTAAATCCCCAACCCTGAGCTCAAAAACTTTGAATGTATATGGCTCCTTCATTAGTCAGCTCTCTAGATATACTACATTTTGTGCATCTGTTCACATGGCATGCTACGTGCTGTGCACATTGAAATCACACCAGCAGGAGGTGAAGATATGCTCCCTAATACTTCCAAACATACTATACAAGCACACATGTAAACACACTCCAAAGTGAAAAAAAAAAGAGTATTTACTCAAATATAAATTAATCTGCATTGATTTTTCTCTTCCCACAGTGCAGAATAATGTTACATTTTACTACAAGATTGCTTGAGCACTTTACAGGTGCTCATGTTCACATTGTTAGGTTGTTGTCTGTATTGTTCCATGTACAAGCATCGTAGACGTTTTTTTCCATCTTATCAGCCCAAGGTACAGAATGGCTTTACAAAACCTTCAGAGTAGGGCTGGAAAGATGGCTTGATGTTTAAGAGCACTTGGTATTCTTACACAGAACCCAGTTTTCATCCCCAGAACACTCCCTGGGTGACTGACATACCACCTGTAGTAACTCCAGTTCTAGGGGATCTTCATCCTCATCTGGCCTCTGAAGGCACCTGCAAGTACATGCCACACGTTCATACACATATAATGAAAATATCTTTTTAAATCTTCAAAGTTGTGTTTGATTTTTTTTTGTACTTTTGGTTTTCTTTTTGCTTAAACCCAAATGCTTATTTGCTAAAGGTATAGAGAGGGGAGCAGTATAGGCTGAGGAAAAGGGGATTCTTTCTGTTATATAAACATATTCTATGCAGCTATATGCATATAAAATAGATTTATATAAGCAAATGTAGTATATCATAAAATGAGGTATGCTTTGTGGGAAGACAATACTTTTCTAAGTGGAATGCGGCAAGATGGATTTTTAAAATAGGATCATTATGCAGTCACTGGGTTATTGAAAGGTGACCTTCACCCCCAGCTACATTAGTCAGCAATTCAATTTTCTCAGTATCTCTTAGAGGTGATAATAGCTGCAAATTGCCCTGACATATGCTAACATCTACTTTTTAAAAGCAACAGTTACACAACTTGCTTTCTTTCTATTTGAATGGGGGTGGGGGGAATGTTCTCTAAGAGTTGTTTCCCCATCTTCAAAATCAACTTTGGAATTAAAAGTTTAAAACTACTGTACGCAGGAGTATGCAGGAGCCCAGTCTTATTTAGATGTTCAAAAGTCATTCTTACCAATGAACGATTTTAACTTTTCTCTTTGCTGTTGTTTGCAAAATAATTGGAGATGCCCTAGCTGTTCACATTTCTATTGCATGCTCTTGAAATCTGCCACTGCATCTGAAGCAGCGTTTTTCAAAGACCGTCCTCATCCCCCGTGTTATGAAAGCAGCAGACCTTTATGAATATGGTGCAGATAGACTAACCCTAAGTGCAGCTCCAAGTCAGAGATGTGAAACCTGCAGGAGACTTCCCTGAATACTCACAGTAATTACCCTGAGCTACTATTTGTTTACTCTTACACTTGATCATTGTAAATTCAGAATTATGTGATTGCCGCAAATTTCCTCCTACACTCCTCCTTCTTACCATTCTCCACATCTGTGACTCCAAGTGCCACAACTATCTCTTATTATATGTTGGATATTCAAACCAAGTTGAACTTCCCTTCAGATAGAATGTCCTTCATTATGATTTAGATATAAAAATGTCCTTTGTGCTGGTTATTTTGTTTGTGTGTTGTTTTGTTTTTGTTAATTTGATACAAGCTAAGGGCATCTGGGAAAAGAAAATGTCTCCATCAGATTGGCCAATGAACACGTCTATGTGGCATTTAATGACTGATGATTGATATGGGAGGGCCTAGGCCATTGTGGATTGAACCGTCCTCGGGCATGTGACCCTGAGATATAGAAAAAAGCAAACTGATAACTCTGCAGCCCTCACACAATTGAGCCTATATGATAATGAGTGTTCAAAGATGGGTAATTCCTGGGAGGCACTCAAGAACCTAAGACAGAACACCTGTGTGGCCTGGACAGGTGTCTCCATGACGGGTAAGGTGACCTGCTGATGTCCCACGCAACCTAAGTCAGAAGCTCCTTTTTTTAGTAAAAGGGGGGCACCTGTAGGTCCCTGGCCCCCATTTTGGGTAACTGTTGCCTTGCTTGCAGACCTTGACCTTGATATCCTCCCTATGCTAATTCCCTGTGAGATTCCACCCTCCTAAATGACTGTGCACACATTGGACTGCACCACTTTAGATGGTGAGGCCCTTCTAGATCTCAGAATCAAGCCCTGGATGAGGAATAAAGAACATCTTGCTCAGATTCACACAGCTATTCATGAGAAGGACCCAGATATTGAAATCCTGGCCTAGGTCTCTATCTCTTAATTTAATAATAAGCTTTATATATATGTATATATATACACACACACACACATATTTATATATGTGTGTGTGTGTATATATATATATATAACTTATCTGACTTATCTGTATATCTCCAAGCTGGCTTTAGTTTTCCCTTAAATGATTAAATAACCCAAGACTCTGATTATGAATTGCACACAAAGCTTATTCATCAGTTATACCAAGGTCTTGGAGAATAATGCATTTCATAACCCTCAATACAAAGTCATTTAGATAACAGGGCTCTTTTTTTTTTCCAAAGGATCTTCCGTTATTTGCATATGTGAAGTGACATTGATGAGCCTCTGCAGTGGCAGAAACAGATGCTTCTGCCATCACGTAATGCGAAACACATTTTCCCAGGTTGAGAACAGAAGGCTATCAGTTACAGAGATTACAGAGGAAAAGGATCCTACATGATAGAACTCCCTGAGCATAAAATACCACCAACTTTCCCAAAATTAAAATACAACTTGTTCTGTACATTTAAAAACAGCACATTCTTATACTGAACTGGTTTATTAACCACAATGCTTAAAGATCATCTACAAGTTCATGTTTTTTACTCCTTCTACATTATAAATATCTAGAATAAAAATGTTATTTACCTGACCATCTTAGACGAAGTAAATACTGATTTATAAGCAATAGTTCCACAAATAACCAGAATATTACAAATTAGAGAAAGAACTATATCTATATACAATTTATACTCTTTCAAATATCCAACCAAACATATCTTTGATAAAATACAAAATCCATTATAGTAGAGTTTTCCATATCCACATATATAAAGCTTCTAAGTCTCAGTATATTCTTTTACAGAATGGTTAATTTATTGTCAGGAAGCAACATATCATGATGAATAGGGCAAGGTAATTCATAGTGCATATCTCTGAGTTCATTTCCTCCTTCTTTTACACATTAAGTTCTACAGCCTTGGGGAAAAATTGGCTTTTGTGGGGCTCACCTTATTACACATAAGCTCAAGGCTGCAATGGATTTAAATGAGATAATGTGCAGAGTCTATTTGATGTGTAATAGCTACTGAACAACTACCAAATATCAGCCTACTCGTAAATTCTCTTTCTCCTCTTGATCACTTTTTCTGATCTTGTTATGTGTATGAACAGTGAGGTTCCTGACTCAGAAGTTCACAGCATAGATGCGTCCAAGCTTCCAATCTTAGTGCATGAACATGGTATCTTAATCAAGAAAGCACTATTCAATCAATCATCCTCCAGAATCTCTTTTCTTCTCTTCTATGATCTCATCTTAAACATTACCTCCAAAGTGATGTCTATGCTGAATTATCATCTCACATGTAATTTAGTCTCAATTGTCAGCATCCCATTTATCCCATTCACAGTGCTTATTACTATCTGTATGACCATTTACTGTAATTTATACATTTCTAATATTTTATTTTATAGTTAAGACTACAAGAAGCCTATGAACACATCTTTTATGTGTTCACGTTCTTATGTTCACAGCCTGTAGAGTAATGCCTCCTTCTAATCAAAACTCAAAATATTTGTTTGAAAATACCATGTTGAACAGTAAGAACATATTCATGGCACTTAGGAAAACAACATTCTAAAATGAGAAATAAACATGAAACAATCAATTTTAAGTAATAACTAACTATAATTGAAAAAGAACATCAGATGTCTAAAACATGTAAAGTCATTTATTTTTAAGGGAAGAAACAGCTATGATATAATTTCATGAACACAATAATCAAGGAATTATCAAAACATTTCATAAGCAAAGGAAGTGAGGAAAAATATTTGTTTTGGTCTGGCAGAGAAGGGAATTCTGGCTTTCACAAAATAACTGATGTTCTGACTGAGAATTTAAAGAGCAAGTACAAGGCTAGCATTTGGAGGAAATAAGAGAGTAGCCTGTGGCAGAAGACTTACAGTAAAAGAGTTCACCTTTTCCATAAATGATCTGTCAAAATATGTAAGAAATATCTATGTTTCAAGCTACTTAGAAAGCTGAAACAGGAAGATGGCTTGGGAATTCAGTAACAGCCTAAGCAACATGTCAAGAGCTTGACTCAATAGGTAAGTATGTAGATAGATGATGATGATAGGTAGGTAGGTAGGTAGGTAGACAGACAGACAGATTATAGATAGATAGATGATAGATAGATACATAGATGATAGATAGATAGATGATAGATTGATAGATAGATAGATAATAGATAGAAAGATAGATAGATAATAGATAGAAAGATAGATGATAGATAGATAGATAGATAGATAGATAGATAGTAGAAAGAAATTCAAAATAGTGAAAATAGATTTTAAAAAAAACAAAACAAAACAAAGAAAAGATCTAGACAAAAATGTATGTGTTCAGTACTTGGAGGAAAAATCAGCAATTCAAGATCATCTTCAACACACTAAATTCAAGACCATCCTGAGTTACGTGAGACCAAAGACCCTTTCTCAAATCTAGAAAACAAGGATCAGAGAGATGGATCAGTGGTTAAAGGTGCTTACTTTCTTCCCCAGAATAAATTCAATTCCTAGAACCAATATTGCATGGCTTATAGCCATCTGTAACTACAGCTCCAGAGGATCCAGTACCCTCTTTTGGCCTCTGCAGGTATCTGCACCCACTTGCACATACCCACACACTGACACACATGTACACATAAAAATATAATAAGTCTTTTTCAAAAATAAGAAACAAAACAAAAGAACAGTGAGATCTTCTAAATTAGTTCTGACATGCTAAGGGTGTAAAAGTCATTGTTCCCATCCTTAAAAGAAAAAACTGGACTATGGACAAATTGAAAAATGAGGACTTGATGTACATACCCAGAGAACTGAATTTTCAGGCTAAATAAACCCCTAGCATAAAACCTTCAGAGACCAGCTCATGCAAACAGACAAAGCCAAGACCTGCTTATCTGAGCAGAAGTTAAGGCCAGGAATTTAGATGGTGGATCATTATCTTAGCCCATGCGCCACAGGACCGCAAGCAGGATTGCTTCAAACAATAGGAGTTACTCTTCCTAGATCATGAGGACAGAAATGCAAAATCGAGTTGTGAGAAGAACTATTCTTACTCTGAAGGCTGGCTCCCTTCTTGTTTTTCCTTGCCTTCCTTTCATAATCCTTTGTGGTTTCTGCCTTGTAGCTACACCCTTCCCATTGTTTTCTTAGTCTTCGTATACATATCTTTTTGTTATGTAGCTCTTCCCTCTGCATGTTGCCTCTCTGTACAGTGTAGACAGGCTAACACCTTTCTAAATCATCAAGTTCAGGTTTCTTTTTGATTAACAATTTTTCATAAGTCTATCTCTTTCCCCTCGCATTTTACTATCATTAGAAATTCCCCTCTCCTTTCTCTTATAAAGACTACTCACTGGCTTTAAGGATCACCCTATCCTGGTTAAGTATGAATTCATGCAAATCAAATATTTCACTGAAGGGCTGTATTTCAAGATACGGTCACTTTTGTGAGCACAGGGGTTAAGGTTGAACATACCTTTTTGAGGAAACACAATAATTCAACTACAGAAATGAGCTGGCAAAATCCGTTCCTTCCCCATATATGAAACACAGACACATCATCACAACACCTCCAAAGTCTTATCTCCCTTTTATATTAAATCTAAGTCCCAGATCCCATTGTATAGAACATATATAAAAGAGATTCTATGTGAGATCCATCTAGGAGCATACTGGGAATCTGCAAGATTAAAAAATCATGCATATTTTTCCTGTTCCCTGTCAGTTTTGCAGCAGACATTTACCTTATAAAATGGGGGACTAAGAGGAATACAAGGTCATGAGTGAAGACTTGATCATTGTTTATTTCTGTGTGTGGCTGTAATTAATCCCTCTAAGTGACAGGCCTGCTCTTGCCAGCTTACCTCAGCTCTTGGCACATTTAAAACTGTATTTGTTTTAGAAATCTTGTTTGCAATGAGATGTTCCAAAAGAAGAATACCGAGGGAAAATCTCCATAAAATGGCTTTTCAGTATAGAGGTGAAAGTAAAGATATGAAGAAAGTGGTCAGTCGGGGGTGGGGTGGTAAATCACCTAGAGCTGCCTTCAGAAACTTTTCCCTTGATGGACTTACTACAGTATTTTAAATGAGAACGTCCACCATAAGATCATATGTCCCCAAGTAATTGAGAAGAATTAGGAGGTGTAGCCTTGTTGGGAGAGGTGTGTCAATGGAGGTAGGCTTTGAAGTTTCAAAAGTCCATACCAGCCCCAGTCTCTCTCTCTCTCTCTCTCTCTCTCTCTCTCTCTCTCTCTCTCTCTCTCTCTCTCTGTATCCAACTTGTGAAACGGATGTGAGCTCTCAGCTTCTACTTCAGTGAGAGTCCTACCTGCCTACTGCTATGTTTCCCATCATAATGATCACAGACTAGCCCTTGAAACCATAAGCAAGTCTCCAATAAAATGCCTCCTTTTATAAGTTGCCTTGGTCATGGTGTTCCATCATAGTCATAGAACAATAACAAAGACATCTAAAAAAAAGATCTTTGTAATGGCTGGTGGTTAGACTTGAGATGTAACACATAGATGTTTCAGACAGAAATGATCTTCTCAAAGATTTAAATAGATGCTTTATGTGAAACACAGATCAGCTCAGTACAGATGGTAATTCTTGGAAGCTGATGTGATCTCAAGTGAGAATAGGAAACCTTCATGGCTAGAGTTGTGTGGATATATATATATTTACATGTGTTTTCTGTCCAGGAATCCTACCATGTATTTACAATAAAGAGCTAAAAGGTTTCTTCTGGATCTGACCCAGGAAGAGTCATAATTTGCATTAAATATGTCAAGAGACATCTCCATGAAAATCGTTCCTTCCAGAGGAAATGAATTGGCAACTCTTTCTCATCACTCTTTGGCTTTCCTATCTACAGGAGAAATTTTGTAGTCAATAGAGCTAAGAGATGAAAGGAATTAAACTGAGAATCTGACACTAAGCAAAGGAGTAGCAGACCAGGGACAGAAGATATAATACTAGAGGGCCAGTGAAATGGCTCAAAACAGTTGAGGGTTTTAAACAAAAGGAAAGTCTGAGAAACATTAGTGGAACTAAGGAAAGAGAGGACCAATCAGATGTCACAGAATGGGCGAGGGGGGGAGAACAGAATTCAGATAAAAAGAAAAAATGGGATTTGAATAAATTATTAGCTTGATTTAACAATAATGTATTGATGTTGGTTATAACTTATAAAACACATGGTAGTTACATCCGATACTAATAACAGGGAAAATGGAGTGTGTACTTGGTATATGGGAACTCTGTTCTATTTTCACCATGTAGTTGCACATTTAAAACCATTCTAAACAGACCCAGCTTATTTACAAAGCCATGAAATGGTTTCAGTACTTAAGTACTTACTTATGAACAAAACCCTATATCCATCATCAAAACCCTCTATCCACAAGGTTCCAAGCATGTACAGAGGGGAAAAAAGTTATTAAAGTTCCTACTAAGATAATTACACTTAATGAAGCATTGTTTCTCTAAAAAAGAAATACATATTTATCTTTATTCCTTTACCTAGAAAACATTCCACTACATTCCTGGGAACTACAAAAAGTTTGCCTTGACAAGGAAGTTAAAAGGGAAAGTGGTGTTCACAAATTTAAGTTTAAAATACGTGCTGCCCCATTTTCTACAGGGAGTCAACATTTTTGTTCGCATACTGTTTAACTGTCCACCCACCAGCCACACTATCCCCAGTTTCTTCCTTGCTGGCAGAGACCACCATGCACTATAGAAGATACTTACCTTCTCCTACAGCTGCTAAAATTTCAGATGAGTCCATTTGATTACATCTTGATCCAGGAGATAATGAGGGCATTCTTCTTAGTGGGCTCTCAAATGAGTTTTTCTTTGGAATTAAAAGCAATGTGAGAGGAGGCTCACTATCTTTCCTGACATATGCATTCAGGGATATAATTCTAACAGGATGTGAAGCCTAGAGCTACAACAGCCATAAAATGACCATGGTAGAATAAGTCTAAAAATTAAAATACAAACACCAAAAATGGTAGCTCCTTAAAGATCAGACATCCTCTGATGGCAGCAATGAGCTACCAAAGGAGTTTATCTGAACATGGCCCCATGCCAGGGGTCTGTTAACAGCATCATAATTATCCCTATCCCTTCAGATCTTCAGTTGTGCATGTAATAGAGCAGAGAGCACCAGAACTTTCCATGTTTAACTGTACACCTCTATAACCCGGACTCCTCTCACACCACAGCTTGTATTTGTCTACATTACTTGAAATCTGATAAAATGCTGACAGCTTCCATATTGAATGTGGACCACAGGATAAGTGAGTCTGGAAGGAAGGAAACTAGGTAGTTGGCTGAGACAGAAATGTTTGCCAGATTTCCAACAAGTTGAGTTATCATGCTCATAATGAAAGTGCCAAGAAACAGATCAATTCTGTCTATACATTAAAAATCAAGTAAGATATTCCTAAACTTCTAGAAGCAATATTTTTTAATTGATTTAAAAATAAATTATTTTCATGTTTTTATTCATTTGTTTTTTTTTGTTGTGTGTGTGTGTGTGTGTGTGTGTGTGTGTGTGTGTGTGTGTGTGTGTGTGTGTGTGTGGTGTGTGTGTGGTCATGTCTGTGCTTGCATGTGTGAGTGTATCTGTGTGTCTATATGTGTGTGCATGTGTGTGTTCTCTTCCCTCTGGTGAAAGGTAATTAAATTTTGTTTTATCTGAACAAATAAAATGAATGAATTTCAGTTATGAAAATTAGTGAAGTCTCAGAAGACCAGCATGAGACAAGAAAGATCAGAAGCCAGGTTAGGACATACAATATTAAGTTTGATAAATCTACCATATGTCAGGTTGAAATAACAAGCAGGTATTTGAATATATAAACCTAAAGTACAAGAACAGAGGTTGAAATTAAAGATAGAATGGGAATTAATATTCAGTGCATTAAAGCTGTGAAACCTAATGAATTCAGATGGTAAGAAAGAGTGGATGAATAAAAGAAAAGCAGATGAATTTAAACTTGAAGCAACCCAAAGAAGTTGGGAAGATAAGGAAGAATTAGCAAAGGTTAAGAAAAAGTGCCCAGAAAGTTAGCTTGGAAACCAAGAGTAGTGTCACCACAGTTAAGTCCCATATAGAGCACAAATATTTATGTCAAATGATCTATGATAGGACAAATAAGTTGAAAACTGGGGACTTGTCATTATTCAAAGGAAAGAGGTCATGAGTCACAAACACAATTTTGGTAGGACAAGAAGCAAATTGAACAACAATAAAAAAAAAAGATGGGAATAAATTGGCTCCAGATGATCTAGACAGCTACTTCTATGCATAAAATGCAAATTAGAATGTGGAATACAACCAAAAAGTTGTAAAAATGAATAATATTCTGCCATGCAATAATACAGACCAAAAATTACTACAGAAAACTCATCATAGAGAGAATCACAAGAATGATATTCTGGAAAAAAATCATGAGAAATGGGCATAGGTGGGAAGTATTAATAACAGATAGGATCAATACAACATTTTTTTCACATGGTCAAAGTAGAGACAGTGGGGTAATTATGAGAAGATGCAAGTATGTCACATGTGTGATTGTAAGGAATGTTACCCAGTAACGGACTTCAAAATCCTAAAACTACACCCTTCAATTCACTAGAGTTAGCATTATGCTACTATTCTATTTCATGTAACAATTATTGAATTATTTTATTGGAACTGATTTATGAAGGATGTGGTTTTATAAAAGTATTCCTTTTCAGTATGTTGGAAAAGAAACATACAAAATATTGAACTTTCAAATATGGAATAAATCAAACTGATCAAGCCCTCAAATGCTTCCTAACAAGGCTACCAATGAATGGGGTTTGTTGGAAGCTTCCTTCCACTGGGATATACTGATCTTGCTACTTTAAATATTAGCCATACAATTAACAACAACAAAACTCAACGTGTTCAATTTCCTTCTGATGACAGTCAGTTCCAGCAATAGCATGAAGACATAGTCCCATTAACTTCCCCATAAAATTTCATTGGAGTTCCAGGATTATGGCACATTTTGATGTCCAAAATATATCTTAAAAGCCTGAAAAAGCCCTAAACAGTGAGCTTCTGGGTGGAATCCATAAAGTGATTAACTGTGCTTGACATTCACTCCATGCCAAAGTCCCAGGAATGCTGAAGCATCAGTTCTTGACTCAACTTTAGAGTTGATCAACATCCAAAGCAAATCAGTAACCTAGGGAAAGTTGAAGAAGGGTGGCTGCTAAGCCTGTAAGAACTGAAATCCATTCTCATTTTGATGAGCTAACAAAACATAGCATAATTAAAGCACACAAGCCTCTAAATCTGGAAGCTGATTTTTCCATAAAGTAGGAATTTATGCAGAATATTACTAACTCTTAGTAAGCTCAGTTAATGCTCAGTAGCTCATGAATGGCATTTCTAAATGCAAAGACATGCTTTTTTACTTGATACTCAAAATTTTTAAGTTTTCATATTTTCGTCTCAGAATTATGGCTGAGTCAAAGCATGAAGCTACTTTATTTCCACTAGCTGTTGAGAATCATTCATTTTGCTCTTGGTGTATTTTATCAGTTATGTTTCTCTTTGCAAATTAGCAATCAGACAGTTTACCTAAAGGAAGAACAAATCTCTTTGGTAGAGCAGAATTACATTGCTTACTTTCAACAGCTAATCCTTTTCAGAAATTGGACCTAGACTTTAAATATCATCATGGTCTGTTATTACTCATTCTCCCTTTCTGTTCTTGATCCAGCTGGGATCTCCTACTCCCCTAAGCTTTCTTTCCCTCAAATCTTGCCCTTCATTACTCCCACTGTCATCTAGGTTGTTCATGTAGATCTCATCCATTTCTCTGTCATTGGGTGATCCCTGTGTCTCATTGGGTGATCCCTGTGTGTGTGATAAATGAAGATCACATGAGAACAGGAATAGGCAGAGTGCTCGAGAGGTCCCCAGAAATCCACAATGATACATCCTCTGTAGACTGCTGGCAATGGTTGAGAGAAAGCCTGATCTGATCTAGTCTGGTGATCAGATGGCCAAATACCCTAACGGTCGTGCTGGAACTCTTATCCAATAACTGATGGAAGTGGATGCAGAGATCCTCAGCCAGGCCCCAGGTGGAGCTCCAGGTGTCTAACTGTCGAGAAAGAGGAGGGTCTGCAAGAGTGTGAATTGTTGAATCCAAGATTGCAAAAAGCACAGGGACAAATAGCCAAACGACTGGAAGCACATGAATTATGAACCAATGGCTGTGAGCCCCCAGCTGGATCAGGCCCTCTGGATAAGTGAGACAATTGAATAGCTTGATCTGTTTGGGAGGCACCCAGGCTGTGGGACCAGGCCCTGTCCTTAGTGCATGAGCTGGCTGTTTGAAACCTTGGGCTTACACAAGGGCACTTTGCTCAGCCTGGAAGGAGGGGACTGGACCTGCCTGTACTGAATCCACCAGGTTTAAATGAATCCCCAGGGGAGTCTTGTCCCTGGAAGAGATGGGAATAGAGGGGAGGGGATGGGGAGAAGGTGGGAGTTGGGGCGGGAAGGGGGAGGACAGGGGAACCCATGGCTGATACAAATATAATAATAATTAAAAAAAGAAAAAAATATCATCTATTAGTTTATTCCTCACCACAGTTGAATGAAAGTATAAAATACTTAAGCTAAAAAATGAAGAAAGGTCATTATGTAACAAACAAAATTATTATTTTGGGTGCATTAGTTGCTGAGTCATTAATGCATAGATGACTTTTCAGAAAGTCTACATCTTGAGAAAATGAAGCACAGCTTGAAACAAAGACAAGGATCTGACAACCAGGAGAGATGGTGTCCTAGAAGACTAGCTGAATGTCCCCAGTGTCCCAGCTGTATGAATCATTGACGTGCCTTCAATTATTTAAGAAACAGTTTCTTTACTTTTCACCAAAGGCATCGTGAGAAGATTCATAATAGTTGTTTTTAGTGATTATCATGCAACTCACTTCCATTTATCAAAACAAACATATCTCTTGCTGTATGTTCCCATAATAAGATCTCAAAGATAAGACCAAATGCAAAGTGAAATTAATTTTCTTAACCCTGACCAAGTCTCTTGTATTAAAAAGAACACTTTTAATATTTTTAAATATTTGTGTCATAAGCAACAGACAACTATAATTAGTTGGCATATGACTTCATTATAAAATATAATAATATAAATGAACAAGTATTTCTAATAATAATTATCTATCTATGGGATCATCTATAGAACTCAAAGTAAGGAGAGATTAGTTTGTATGTGTATGTATGTATATAAACATATTATAAATACCTAATTATCTAATCCATATCACTAGAAAGTAGCTGTCTTTACAATGCCATATAATATCTAAAATTCTATATGCAAAGTTCACAAAATAAACCAGAGCCTTTTATTAACATAATGCAGTGACTCAGACCTACACTTCCAGCTACATGGGAGACTAAAGCAAGGATTCCTTGATCTAGGTATTTAGGGCCACTGAGACCTCCTATCCTAAAGAAATAAACAAGTATAGAACATTTGACTAAGTCTAAGAGCATTTTATTCGGATACACATGCCCTCTTTTCTCATGACACTTTTCAATGAAGGATGGCTCATGGGATGCCAAATTCACACCTTGGGTCCCACCAAAGAACAGAATGCCAGCAGAAGGAGCTCCATCTCACAGCCTCTAAGGAAGCTAAGGATTAGGCTTCATTTCATACATTGTAGGCAGCCTTCAGGAAGCAGAACAAATGAAAAGCAGTTGCATCCTAGTGTGGTATGAGTATCCAAGTGAACTGGAACCACTGGATAGGTATGATTGTCCCAGGGAGTTCTACTGTTACAAGCAACTCTGTAGAACATCATTGCTTGTGTTATTTGATAATGGCATTGCATATGATTCATTGTCCAAGTTGTGAGGTTACAGTAAGTTAAAGATACCAGAGCTGAACTATTATGACAATTTGTACATGTACTGCTACTGCATGTAGTATTTATACTGCCATACACACAAACAACATCAGCTAAGCATGTATGAAGAAAAGTGTTTTTGTCCTTCCATTGTCCTATACAACCGTTAACTACCCACATTGCAGCATTACATCAGAGGTTGGTCCTATTATTTACATGCTGGATTTCAAACCACTGGAAAGGGGTTAAATTTGGTGGGATCTGGAATTGAGGCAACCATTTTGACAGGTCCCAGCAGCAGCAAAAGACAAAGTCGGGTCTCAAGCAGCTTCACACCCATGTTTCCCAGTCTCTGTTGTGAGAACACAATGCTGGTTGTCCTGGAAATTGGGGATAACATGGTAACAGTAGTAAAAAAAAAAAAAAAGGTACAAATTAAAGAAATCACAGACACTTAGAGTATGAAAACGAGCAGCTTCACAAATACTTTTAAATTCTTGCCATCTATGAAAATATAAATTACACATTTTCTTTATCCATTCTTCAGTTGAAGGGCATCTAGGTTGTTTCCAGGTTCTAGCTATTACAAATAATGCTACTTTTTTCTATAAATCTAGCTATTACAAATTACAAAAAAAAAAAATGAACATAGTTGAGCATGTGTCCTTGTGGTATGATTGAGCATTCCTTGGGTATATGCCCAAGAGTGGCGTAGCTGGGTCTTGAGAGAGATTGATTCCCAATTTTCTGAGAAAGTGCTATACCGATATCCAAAGTGGCTGAACAAGTTTGCATTCCCAAGTGTATGAGTGTTCCCCTTGCTCCACATCCTCTCCAACATGCCCTTCAACTGAAGAATGGATAAATAAAATGTGGTACATATACACAATGGAGTACTACTCAGCAGAGAAAAACAATGACATCATGAGGTTTGCAGGCAAATGGATGGATTTAGAAAAAAATCATCCTGAGTGAGGAGGTAACCCAGACTCAGAAAGACAAACATGGTATGTACTCACTCATAGGTGGATACTAGATGTAAAGCAAAGGATGAGTAGACTGCTACTCACAACTCCAGGGAGGCTACACAGTAAAAGGGACCCTAGGAAAGACACAGGGATTGTCCAGCGACCAAGAAATGGATGAGATCTACATGAGCAAACTGGGGGTGAGGTGGGTAATGGAGGGCAAAGGGTTGAGGACTGAAGAGCTTAGAGGAATGGGAGGTTCTAGCTGGATCAGGAACAGAGTGGGAGAACAAGGAAAGAGATACCATGATAAATGAAGACACCATGGGAATAGGAAGAAGCACAGTGCTAGAGAAGTCCCCAGGAACCCACAAAGATCACTCCACTATAGACTACTGGCAATGGTCGAGAGGGTTCCTGAGCTGACATACTCTGGTGATCAGATGGCCGAACACCCTAACTGTCATGATAGACCCCTCATCCAGTGACTGATGGAAACAGATACAAGTGGAGCCAAGCCCCAGGTGGAGCTCCAGGAGTCCAATTGGTGAGAGAGAGGAGGGATTATATGAGCAAGAGATATTAAGACCATAATTGGAAAAAATACAGAGACAACTAGCCAAATTAGTGGAAACATATGAACTGTGAGCCAGTAGCTGAGGTGCCCTCATGGAACTGGACCAGGCACTCTGGGTAAGTGAGACAGTTGTTTAGCTTGAACTGTTTAGGGGGCCCCCAGGCAGTGGGACCAGGACCTGTCCTTAGTGCATGAGCTGGCTTTTTAGAACCTAGTACCTATGCTGAGATCCTTTGCTCAGCCTTGGTGCAGGGAGTAGGGTCTTGAACCTGCCTCAATTGAATGTACCAGGCTCTGCTGACTCCCCAGGGGAGACCTTGCCTTGGAGGAGATGGGAATGGGGGGATGGGTTGGGGGGGGAGGCTGGGGGTGGGAGGGGGGAGGACAGGGGAATCCATGGTTGCTGTGTAAAATGAATAGAAAATCTCTTAATAAAAAGAAAATATAAATTGCACAACTGATATGAGAAACAGAATTAGGCGTATACCTTTTTTACTCTCTTCCCTCCAAAAAAGGTACAGAACTCTAGAGAATGGAGTTCCCTTCAAAGAATGCCCTGGGATTATGTTACTGAGATTGGCAAAAGAATATGCATAACTTAAAATATTTTAAGTTAACTAGATGTGTTTCATTTTTCATGATTCCCTCTTTAAATACCTCTTCAGTTACACTGCCACCCCTGTGCTTCAGCTGTCAACTAGACACAAATCTAGAGACACCTGGAAAAAGAGAGTCTCAACTAAAAAATTACCAAGTTCAAATTGGCCTGTGGCCATGTTGTTGAAGTGTTTTCTTCATTTCAATTTGATGTAGGAAGACCTAGCACACTGTAGGCAGTATCATTCCCTAGGTGAGCCTGAGCATTCTAAGAAAGATAGTTGAGCAGACCAAAGGAGCAAGCCAGTAAGCTACATTTCTTCATGGGTTTTGAAAGGACCAAGCAGATGTCATAACAGGCTCCTCAGTTCCCTGAGATTTGAGTATGCAGTTTCTGGGAGGGCCATGAACAAAAAACATAGTCCTTACAGTAGCTCCCTTTCTACACATACTCTGACTGTGTTGTACCCATTTCATGAAACCCCCAGAGACCACCAAGGAGCTAGTTTCTGATACAAGAACATAAGGGTCCTTTTATTCAGGTTCAACCTGGGCCACCCCACAGCAGATAGAAGGAAATGTGGCAGCAGCCACAAGTCCAGTTGTAGAGCATTTTATATAGGGAAAAACCACAAGCCAGGAATTGGCAACTTGGAATTGGGTAAAAAGGATATGGAACAAGGTGATTTTTTGAAACTATTGGCCTAGACTTTGAGCACAAAACCACATTGTAAACCATTGGGTTAGACTTTTGGTGGGGAACCACAACCTGCTGAACAGGATTAGCTGGACTGCTCTGTATCTGTTTGAGTTGTCTTGGCAAGTTCCTGAGATTCTTCCTGGTACTTCACACAGCAATGTGATCTAAGATGGTGTCCCTTTCCCCAAGCTGGAGCCTGTAAGATCAAGTCTAGACCTTGACAACTGCTCAAGATTTTGCCAATTGTTTACTGTCTGGGACTCCTCACCACGTGTATGAGTCAAGAACAGAACCCACAGTCAATACCTACTAGGTCAGCTAGCCTCCATGGCAGCTCAAGGACAGCGCGTGGGCCTTGTCCAGGCCTGTCCCAAAAATGATAACTATAACCCCCAACTGGTAAATCAGAGGTTACATATTCTCACCCAATCATATGACCCAAAGGCTTGTACCACCCTGCTTGTGGTTTTTCCCTTAGAAAACCCCTCATCCTGAGAGCTCAGGGCCATCCTCCTCCACTGGCTGTGTCAAAGTGTTAGACATGGCCCAAGCCCAGGCTTGCTTGTAATTAATAAACTCCTGTGTGTTTTGATATTGTCTGTGGTGGTCTTGATGGGGGAAGGGGGGGTTGTGATGCAGGTACAACAGTTTCTGTAAGACAAATTGCTAAATGGTCTTATTAATAAAAACCCAGGGCCAGATATTAGGGTGAAAGCTGAAAGATCAGTAGGATAGAAAAACCCACAGCCACCAACTATTACCTCACCAACTCCACAAATCCTCTGACTGAAATCCTCAGCCTCCAAGAAAGAGAACTATTTCCTGTGTACTCCCACCTATATACCTGAGTCGTGCCATCTCACTTCCTCTCTCTGCCCAGCTCTATCACTCCCTGCCTATCTGTATAGGCCTCCAGACCTCTACGGTTAACTAGTGCTGGGATAAAAGGTGTATGCCACCATGTCTGGTTCTGTTCCAGTGTGGCCTTCAACTCACAGAGATCCGGATGAATCTCTGCCTCCCAAATGCTAGGATTAAAGGTGTGTACTACCACTGCCTGACTTCTATGTTTAACATAGTGGCTGGCTTTTTCCTCTGATCCCCAGATAAGCTTTATTGGGGTGCATAAATAAAATATCACCACAGGTTTCTGCTTTGGTATCCTGCCTTGAGTTCTTGCCTTGGCTTTCATTCATGATGGACTATAACCCATGAGCTAAAATAAACCCTTTCCTCCTCAGTTTCCTTTTGCTCTGGGTGTTATCACAGCAACAGACACAAATGTGGATGATCCCTTATTCTCAATCACACGAGGTAAGACAGAGGGCTTCTTCTATTTTTCTGTTATGACTGAAATTCACTCTTGCCTGATACTATAGTTTTCCCAAGATGAACCCCTAAGAAGAATGTTTACTAGGAAATCTTCCCAGGGCATAACTAAAACATATGGAATCACAGCAAGGCTTTGCCTCCAACTCTGGGTAGTGATAAGGAAAACTCTCAACCTGCATGAATTAAGATTGATTTGAACTTTCAACTTACTTTGTTGTTGTTGTTGTTTTGTTTTGTTTTTTAAGATAGGGTTTATCTGTGTAGTCCTTGGCTGTCCTGAACTCACTCTGTAGACCAGACCAGTCTGCCTGTGTCTCATGAGTGCTAGGATTAAAGGTATAAACCACCATGTCTGGCTCAATTTTCTTTTAGCCCTGTTAACATCCCATCACATAGCAAGTTGGGGCAGGACCAAGCCCCTTCCTTCCCCCTGCACCAAGGCTGAGCAAGGTATCCCACCATAGGGAATGGGCTCCAAAAAGCCAGTTTATGTACCTGGGATAAGTCCTAGTCCCACTGCCAGGGGTCCCACAAACAGATCAAGCCACACACTGTCATCCACAATTCAGGGTCCTATGTAGGTTCCCCAGCTATTAGTCCAAAGTCCATGAGCTCCCACTAGCTAAGGAGAAGGGGAGGCTGAGAGAACTGTTATGGGGTATATAAAATGAAAAAATAAAAAAAAAATTTTTAAAAAAATGAGCAACAACAACAACAAAACCATGACATTTTACCCTACTTAGTGTGAGGGTATATCTAACCAGATCATGCAGATGTAATTTACAGCAATTTAAACTGAGCCAAAAAGTTAGCTTTGAAATAATGTATGCACCTCCTACTGAGTTTAATCAGTGTTTATTAAAAGAGAGTTATTTATGCCTGTTTGCCCTTCGTGTATCCTCACTAGAAAACAGGTTCACCAGAATAAGTAGCAGGCCTTCTGGCACTCTTATTGTCTGCATTTGAGCAAATGGTTAAGAAGGATTCACTGGTTCACCTTCATCACTCCTGGTACATAATCATCAGAAACTGTAATTCCCCTCACTGTGGAGTTATAGCAGATGACACCATGGGGAAGCCTCTGGGACTCTTTGCTAAACATGAATATTCAGCATCAGAAACAGCTTTCAGAACATCAAATTAAATATAACCTTAGGAAGGGCTTGTCATCTTCACCTTGATCACCTCCCCTCACCCCCAGCCTTCTCTTTATAGCTGTATACAATGATTTGGCATCTCTACCCCGTCAGCACGATTTTACAGACCTGAGTGAGTATACAGGCAGTTTTCTTTGCGGGGACTGTAGGGTAAGGAGGTTGAGCCAATCATTTGTATGTATCAAGCATGCAACTTTCAACCAGTTTAAAATGCAGTAAGGGTAAGAGGGATAAGTCTCAAGGAGCTACTCAAGTGCTTCTTGAATGTGTTAGTAATTCTCCAAGACTGTCCACCAACACCACAAAGGCTGCTGAAGCTAGTGTGAGCAACAATAGGAGAGTTATTGCTTTCCTTTCCCTGGAAGTGCAAGGGAGTAAAGTAGATTCAGCACATCTGATCCAGGTTCAATTCCAGTACACCTCTTGCTTCCACATTCTCTGATTTCTTAGTTTAACCTCAATACATAGAAACAAATGTAACAAATAAGTCCTGCAAATTCAGTGAAAGGAGCATCCCTTAAATGTTTATGCTGACTGCTTGATTGCCATTTCCTATTTGGGTTAAACATTTCTGTTCCTCATGGGAAATTCAGGGAAACCTTTTTATGAGAGCTGTCACCATCCCAGTATGTGGAGAAAAGAAGTACCTTTCCCGAAAGGAAGAGATGGAAAATAGACCAAATAATAAAGATAGCCAATGTTCGTAAATATTCCTTAATAAGGCTAGTAGAAGTAAAAGAAAGGGAGGGTGAATTTTTGGTTATGAAAAGAATTCATCCTTCATGGACAGGGTTATATGTTTTAAAACTCTCTATTTTCAAACTGTGAGGGCTGATTTACCTTTTTTACCTTCTTTTCCAATTTGCAAAGCAAGTCCAAACTTTTAGACTTATTTCAAGAATTGAGTACAGTCTTTGAAAAGCACTTAGCATGGGACTTCACAAACAGTAGGTGTTCAAGAGACAATGGTTAAATGGGAAGCAGGGCCCCTTAGGGAAAGAGAAGTTATGTTAATACAGAAGAAGGTGGGAGGGGGCAGAGAGGAATAGCAGGATACAATTTATCTGAGAAGGGAAAAGGAGAAATCCTTAGGGGAGAAGGGAAATAAAGGAGAAGGAAGGAGGTAGGTAAAATAACAATGTGGATAGCTGAAAAAGCCAAAAGAAATTATCTATTAACTGTTTACCTAAAAAACAATACTACACATAATTCAGTATATAAATATACATTTATAGTTTCAATGAATTTTTCTCATTTGGGCTGACAGGAGCTTCCTCCAGAAGCCATAGACATTCTACCAAAAGTCCCAGCACCAGACATGAGAAGTCGTTGTTGAGTTGTTGGCCCAGGCTATCTAAGAGACTCCCAAAATATACAGTCTATTGCTATTGCTCTTGGTTGCATCCCAAAGGTGGAAGGCGAGTCCCTTTGGATGAAACCCCATGTACTTCAAATGTAGGGCCTAAGGCCCCTAAGATAGAACTGTCCTGAATGCCCCCTCTCTGAGGACTAAATTTCATGGTACCAGAAAGTACTATACATGTTTTCAAAGGAGGAAAGCAACCAATGGTCATACTCAACTATGATGCCTATCAACCATACCAATGCCCAGCATGGCATAACAACACTATGGGTGCAGTAGTTGGCACACATACCCTGGAAGTAACCAGCTGCTCTCTAATTATAGTAAAGACCCACTCAATGAAAGGGAGACATGCCTGGTACTGGAAACCTAGCTAAATACTCAATGCTTGTGAAATCATAGTTATTGGAGGGGAATTTACAACCACTAATTTACTAAACTAGTATAATCTCTAACTTCAATTTATAAACATTTGTCTTTATACCCACAGATAAGTATAGTCTTCACCCTTCATCAATGAAACTTCTCTTTGCAACAGACAGAGACCACTACAGAAAGCACAACCAATAAATATGCAGAGTTTTGAGCGCAGTACCAATCAACACATCTACAAAACACTCCCATGCCTAAAAGCTCAGAGAACATTGTGGAAGAAGAGATGGAAAGTTTGTAAGAGCCCAAGGATAAGGGAGTTTACTGTGAGACTGTATCTCTTAGTAACATCAGAAGAAGTTAAAAACTCTCGTTAACATGACCACTCAAACTTTAGCTGTACAAGGTTGACACCAACAAACACATGAAACCAGACAGGAAAAAGCACACAAGACTCAACCCTACACAAAGAACTGTGGGCAACTGTAACACTGTAACTGGGAACACACCAATTAGTTGTCAAGTACTAAATGGTCAGTCCTAAAACATACATACAAGTAACATTACATGGACTCAACAGGTTTTGTTTAGAAATATATAGGTATGCATAAATACATATATTCTTGCAATAACAGTTGATGAAAAAGGAGACCATGAATTCGTAGGAGAGTCAGGAGGGGTATGTGGGAAGTTTTGAAGAGAGGATGGTGGAGAGAAAAATGTAATTAAAATACCATCTTGAACAAAAAAAAAGAGAGAGAGAAGAGAGAGAGAGAGAGAGAGAGAGAAACAAGTTATTCTTTAGAGGAAACCACCTATCCTGGAGTATACGTCTACATCTCAACATAAAGGAAGCAGAGATTTGAAAGCTTATGAAAAATTTTCTCATTATTTTGGCTAAGACAGATGAAACTTATTAATAATATTCAGCAAGTAAGTAAGCAACCATATTTGCTTCAAAATACTTCAAGTAGGAGTTAAAAAAATTAATCACTAGAATGAGCCCACCTCTGACTCTGCCTGGAGCACCACGCTTCCAAGGCTGGATGGCCCAGAGACCTAGGATAGAACCAAACAGGACTGGAGGGAAAAAAAAGTCAATGTAATGATTCCCAATGATATTCTGCTATACTCATAGATTGGTGCCTAGCCCAACAGTCATCAGAGAGGCTTCATCCAGCAACTGAGGGAAACACATGCAGACACACAGCCAAACATTAAGTCAAGTTCAGGAAATTCTGCAGAAGAGAGGGAGGGAGGCTGTGGGAGCCAAAGGGGTCAAGGACACCACAAGAAAGACCACAGAGTCAACTAACCTGGGCTCATAGGGCCTCACAGAGATTGAACTGAAAAACCAGGGAGCTTTCACAGGACTGACCTAGGTCCTCTCCATATAAGGGACAGTTGTGTAGCTTGGTCTTCTTGTGGGACTCATAACTCTTTCACTGGCTTTTGGGACTCTCTTCCTCATACTGGGTTGCCTTAATCAACCTTAGTAAGAGGGGAGGTGCTTAGTCTTACTGCAACTTGATATGCCATGTTTTGTTGATATCCATGGGAGATCTGCGCTTTTATGCATAGAAAGAGAAAGAGTGGATGAGGGGCAGAGGGGAAAAGTGGAAAGGAGAGAGATGGGAAACTATGGTTGGGATGTTAAATAAACAAACAAACAAATAAATAAATAGCAATTAACTTTATAAAAGTATCAGCACTGTGCAATCTGGCTTTTTCAAAGTTGCAGTGACTCATAAACTCAGCACACACTTAAGGTGTGCAATGAGCATTTTGCAAGTCATTCAGTCTCAATAATCACATTGGTATTTAATAGGCACTGAATAATTAGCACGACAAAAAGCGGGATAAATACGTTTCTAAAAACAGAGCCACGCTCAGGCAGCAGCAAAGACTTGAGAGTCAGAGAAAAGAACTTTCTTCAGAGTTTGAGACCTTGTTCTGGCCCTCCTAGTAGCCTCCTCTACAGCCTTACATGACAGTTAACTTCTCAATACTCATCTCATCTGCTAATGGGAAGCTATTGCATCCTAATGCCCTACAAAACTTCAGTTAGGAGTATAACATAAAAATAAAGATTTATTTCAGTTCTTGAATGTCACCTTTCCAGACAATTTTATTAAGTGGGCAATTAAGGAACATATTTCAAAAAGGAATACACCTAATCATTTCATTGTATATATATATATATATATATATATATATATATATATATATATATATATATATATATAAAATGCCAATTAGGTTTTAATGTGTGTGGTCAAATCTATTAAATAAATATATTCCATATTTGATATAGGAAGTCACACTTATGGAATTGCACAGTTATGGAGCCAGAGGAAGCCCCAGATCTGACCCAGTCCAATAGCTTCATTTTCAAGTTCAAACTTCATACTTTCAAGTTCAATCACAGAGGACATCCATTTTTCCTTGTTAAGCAAGAGTTTTTGTAAGTTTAAAAGATAAAAGAGTTGTTATTACTTTTAAAATAAAAAGAGAATAGTATAGCTAAGAAAAAAAAAGGAAAACTATAAGAGTAAGTATTGAACAACTGAAAGGGGTACAAATTGAGTCAAGGAACCCTTGAAAAGACGTCCTTGAGATGTGAAGTTTGGGAAAGTCACCAAACCTTTTACCAAAGAAAGAAGCAGGGGAAGAGAGAAGAGTGTTGAAATTTTTGTTTCAGAGCCCACACCCACAAAGACAGCACAGGACTATTAAGAGTAAAGAGGGAAGAAGTGCTCAGCATTTGCTAAGGAAAATATTAGTTATCTCTCTGCCCATTCCCACACATGGAGATGGTGATCTACAGCAACATGAACCAAATGCTTAGAAAGTCAGCAAAATAATTGTAATTCACAATAGAGGTTATTTTTTTAAGTTCTTATTTATTCTTCGTGGCTTTCACATCATGCATCTCAATGTCATTCATCTCCTTATCCCTTTGTATCTACCCCTTACAAACCGCCCCCCCATAAAATAAAACAAAATTTAAGAGAGAAGAAAAAAGAGGGGGGGAAAGAGAGAAAAATCTCATCGTGGACATTGTAGTGTGACACAATGAATTATACAATTTATTTTTTAGTATTTTGCAAATGTTCACTGCAAAGAGTCATTGGTCAGATTCTAGGCCTCTGATTTCTGCTACATTATCAATACTGGGCCCTCACTGGTACTCCTCTTGCATACCCTGTTGTTGCTCTGTATTGTGGAGGTCCTGCAGCTTTGGATCTGCAGGAATGGCCCCTTCATGTACTCGAGCAGTTCATGGATGGGTGAATACTGGGATGGACTACTCATAACCCTGGTTCTGAGTCAGAGTGGTTGCAGGGTTGGTAACCCCCTTCAGCTGTCCCCCATCTCAGCACCAGGGTGAACTCTCCAACATTGCCCTGGCTAGTTCACCCCTTGCAGCTATGAACAAGGGGCAAGGCCAGTTTTCTTGCTTTCATGTCCTCAGGGTCAGCTCTACCACACCTACACCATCACGACCAGCTCTACTATGCTGCCCAGGTGAGGAAAAAGGACAGATTTTCCACTCTCCTGACACAGGGGCCAGCTCTCCCACCTGCTGCAGGTGGCATGGAGTGAGGGACAAGCAGGCAGGCAGGCACCTCTCCCTCATCCTACTCATTTGTCACACAACAGATGAGTAGTGGAGCCGGTTCTCGCTTGCCCGCATCCTTCCCTCAGGCACCAACAGGGTCACCTCTACTGTGTTGGCCAGGCGAGATGTAAGGCCTGTTCTCCCGAGTGCTGTAGCTGATAAGGGTCTAGGTCACCTGCCCTGCTTGCTGAAGATGGGTAGGTGAGGCAGAGAGGGCATCTTTCCCTCACCCATGCCAACACATGGCAGATGAGGGGAGCAGGATCAGCTCTCCCACTCTCACCTCCTCAGGGGCAACTCCGCCATCACCCCCATGAATAGAATCAGCTCTATTGTGCTACCCAGGCGAGAGGTAGGACCTGCTCTCCTGAGTGCTGCAGCTGGTGAGGGGCAGGGCCAGTTCTGCCCAGTGTTGCAGCCAGTGAGGGGTGGGACCGACTCTGTGCAGCCCTGTCATCTTGGCCTTCTGTAGAAATAGGAGCCACTGGACATCAGAGCAGACCAAGACTGTGGCAGAGCCCTGAACATTATCATGGCCCCCAAGGGACAAGCAAGCCACGCACCTCAGTCTGCTCCTCACCACCTTCACCTCTTTAGAACTGCCTCTCTCCACAGGACATGAGCCATTCTGTCTCTCTCTCCCATATCCCACCATATTTTTGCTCACCATAATAGTGCCTGACTAACTAGGACCGCAAGGCACCAGGAAGGCCTGTGCTTTCTCCTCACTGCCTACGGCAGCCAGCCCTGTGCAGGAAGGCATATGGATCTCCTTCTCCCACTCTGTTGTAATGGTGCTGGACAAAGTTGTGCTTTCTTCTCGACACCAGTGGTGGTTGTTCCAGGCAGGCATATGGGTCTCTTTTATACACTCAGTCATAATGGGCCATGATAGAATTTTTAAAGAATTTTTGTCATTATCGAAATAGATTCTTCTCTCTTATAATACATCCTGAGAAGAGTTTCTCCTACGTCTACTCCATTTGTGTGGCTCTGATAATAGCTACTAAAATGTGAGCAGATGTGGCAGCACCTTAGGAATTGTTGTGTGAGGGCCACAGCCTATCCTCTCTTCAGGAAGCACAAATAAAACTGAACAAATCTATGAAAATCGAAAATTTAGGATTCGGGATGGACCAAGAGGCCAGGAGCATATAAAAATTTGTGAAATCTGAGGTTGTAACAAGAGCCCATGGGGTTCAAAGACTGCCCTTAAACGCTCCCCATTCCTTCAACACCAAAATGTTTAGTCTCATCTAAGGTAGGGTCAATCTGTGAATAGAGGTTTTATTGTACAAGGGACAGTGTATTGTTTTGGAGTAAAGACAAGAAAAAAAACCCTGCCAACCCACATTCATGGGCATTGTTGGAAACAATAGCCCATCAAAGTGTTAAAGCTACAGGAGATACCCAAGTCACCAGCCTGAGGAGGTGATCCCTGGGTCTTGCAAAAAACAGGTAGACTGGCTAGCAGTTTAGCAGGGAGGGGCTGGGGGAAGGGGAGCGTGGTACACAGTTGCATATCCCTGGTAGTGGGAGGGCTTTGACTAAAAGAGATATTCACATATTCTTAGCTAAACATTAAACAAGTGAAAGGTAAAACAAATATTTGCGCACAAGTAAAAGCCAAGAGGACTCATGAACGGACTACTAAATGCATTCCTCAAAACACCACAACCACTGGCAAAGGGTGGAAACAGGTATATCTATGATCAATCACTGGCCAAATATCGAGTTGTCCTACTCCAGGGTGGCCTCTGGGAAGCCAGATTTTCTTCTTACATTAACCAATAATGACAAAACAGAGCCAGCAAGATGGTTTTGCTGGAAGATTCTTGCTACCAAGCTTGAGGACCTAAGTTTGATCTCTGGAACACACACCGCAGAAGGAAGAAATCAATTCCCTCAAATTGTCCTTGTACCTCCACATGTAGCCCATGGTGTAGATAAACACACACACACACACACACACACACACACACACACACACACACATACACGCATGCATGCACACATACACATGCATGTGTACACAAAATGTGGTAATTTGAATGTAAAATATCCCTCATAGTCTTGAACATTTGAACACAGTTGGTGGTGATGTTTGGAAATGTTCATGTAGCACAACTTTGCTGGAGAAGTATATTAAAGAGGGTAGGCTTTGAGATTAAAAAACTCATGGCACTTACAGTTCTCTCTCTCTCTCTCTCTCTCTCTCTCTCTCTCTCTCTCTCTCTCTCTCCTTTGTGCTTGTGGCTCAAGTCAGCTTCCTGTACCTACCTCCTTGCCTGCCACTGTTGTCCAGCCTTCCTCACCATTATGGACTCTAACCCTCTGGAACCATAAACCAAACTAAACTCTTTCATTAGTTGCTTTTGGTCACAGTGTTTTATTATAGCAACAGACAAGTAACTAATGTAGAAATAAACAAAGATTTAAACCTTTTGAAATATAAAAATGAAACAAAATCATGTGTAGAGACAGCAGGATTACAGTGAAGGGGCAATGGAGTTCATAAAGTGCATTTAGACAGTAAAATAAGTACATAAAACTACAGGGGGAAATGAGGATCTAGAGTTGTTACAATATACACAAAAGTAAGAAGCAAGTTTGACTTCCAGTGACAAGGAGAAAAGACAGTGGATTGTGATTATGATTCCAGATATTGAGTTTATAAGTAAAGATTGTAAGATCATCAAACTACATTAGACGATCATAAGCATCTTCAAGTATAATGAATATGCTCAAAATGTTGAAAGAATCACATTCCTAAGAATGAACATAAATTATAGCACCTTATGTAAAGGACCTCAGTGGAAATAACTTTATTTTTCTTTAATAATGAATATTCTGGGAATAGATGGGATGGGTCAGCAGGTAAAGGCACTTATCAAAAAGTTTGACAGTATGAGTTTGATCCCTGGCACCCAAATAGTGCAAGAGAATTGTCAATTATACTCTGACCTGTACGTGAGTGCCTCCACATGATTTCCTCTTCTCTTTGTAACTTTGGTGTCTCTACACAGGGTTTCCTTTTTATATTTTAAAAGTTTTTCCATTGCATCGTTATTTCTGTATTAGTTACTTGTCTGTTTCTATGATAAAACACGGCAACCAAAAGCAACTTATGAGTTTCCTTTGGTTTATGTTCCAGAGGGTTTGAGTCCATCATGGCAGGAAAGGCATGGTAACAAGTGTGTACACACTGTAAACACACATACAAATAAATAAAAATGCAATATTTTAATTACTAGGATTCCATAGCTGAAAACTACTAGAACTGACTCAGTTTGCTTTACTTTGTAAATATGATCCAAGAAGAAAGACAAATGATATTGCTTCTTTAACTCTTCACTGTAAGTTACCCTATAATGGCCAGTATTGTCAAAACCAGATATATCAACATTAAACCCTGGAACCAGTAAGATGGTTCAGTGGGCAAATGCATCTATCTTAAATCTACAAAACTGAGTTTGATCTGTCACATGATGGAGGGAGGGAAATAACATTGAAAGGAAAGCTGTGGAATGGACACACACACACACACACACACACACACACACACACACACAGACACACTATAAAATGCTTTTTAAATATGAATACAAAAAAATCCAGTAAGCTAGAATAGTTATTACACATTAGAACTAACTTGGATTTATCCAAGAAAAGTTGTAAAGTTTATTTAATAATGAAGAATAGGTTAATGTAATGTGTATTACCTGACAAAGATCACACAATCCAGGTCTGAAGAGATGGCTCAGCAGTAAAGAGCACTTACTGCTCTTGTAGAGGACTGGAGTTCAGTTCCCAGTACCTACATGGCAGCTCAGAGCCATCTGAAACTCCAGTCCCATGGAACCCAGCACTGTCTTCTGGCCTTCACAGGCACTTCACACACATAGTATACATACAAACATGCAGGCAAACACTCATACACATAACTTAAAATAATTTTTTTTTAAATCACATGAGCCTCCAATGCAGACAAAAAGACTGACAAAATTCGAAGACCAATTTACGATGTTCACACCTTACAAAGTTGGCAAAGAAGAAAACTTTCCACAGTCCCAAGCAAAGTCTACAACCATCACCAAGTAAGTTGTTGTTCTCCTGGGGCTTGGAGATGATGCAAGATTAGTTGCATCAGCTTCACTCTTACTACCTCTGTTTCCTGATAATTGTGCTGGAGAGTCTAGCCAAAGGCGTGGAGCAAAAGAAGGGTTTGGAAAGAAGGCAGCTACAGAAACAGAATTGGAAAACTGCACTTATAGGAATAAAATACTGTAGAAAATGCTAAGGCATCCACAAGAACATCTCAGGGACATACAAAAAAGGGGGCACATAAAACAAATCTGATGTTTTAAAATTTTATTACATTACATTTTTCTACCTCCATTGAGATATAACTGTCATTTAAAAGATTGTATATGTATTGGTTACTTTTCTCATTAAAATGACCATATAACTGATGAAAGAGATTTAAGGGAAGAAGAACTTTTTTTTCTTTTAGTTCATGGTTCAGGTCCATCATGGTGAGAAGGTATGGGAAAAGCTTCAGTCCAAAGCAGCAGGAGTACACAACAGGTGGTTGTTCCATGGAACTGGTGAGAAAATTCAGGCCAGTTGTGACACCAGGCAAAAACTCTAAAGGTCAGAGTCTTGTAGTCTACATCTGATGTTACTTCCCCAATGTTCTCTAAGCCCCCAAAGTCTTAATAGTCCCAACACTGTTCAAAGTTCAAAGTATTTGCTGCAATTAAAAACAATCACTTGACTTTAAACTCTCATAAAAATCAAACAAGTGACACACTTCCAATATACAACAGTCCAGAGTAAACACCCCAATCCTAGAGGTAAGAACAGGAAGATACCAAGGAGATATCAGACTAAAGCAGGACCAAAACCCACCATGGAAAATATCAGACCTTATACTTGAGTGAATTGGGGGCTTTTGGGGGGATTATCATGGCTCCAGTGGACAGCCCTTAGGCCTGAAACACATGTGGCCTCTCTTTCATGCCGCTTTCACTACACTTAGACACTTAACCAAAGCTAGTAATGGTCTGAGGTTGTCCTTAAGTGGTTCCAGCTGTTGGAAGTAATGTCATTTCTCCGGAGCGGCTCTTTCTCAAATCATGAACTCCCATCACATAAAGAAAGAAGGCATTTTCCATTTATTTTAATCTTTTGACTAAAGAGGAAACAAGCCATGTAGTGCAAACAGTTTTGAAGACAGTCACCATAAACAGAAATGTACCTTCTGTCACTAACCAGCTGTAGACACAAGACAATCTCCTTGACCTTTCTCTGCATCTATCCTAGTGCAGTTGAAGTTGTTGGCTTGTTTTTTTGTTACTGTTTTTTCTGTTTTTAATTTGCTATGGGAATCTTTTTTATTTATAATTTTATTTTCTATGAGTGGGTGTTTTGCCTGCATGTATGTCTGTGTACCACATGCATGCCTGGTAACCAAAGAGTTCAGAAAAGAGCATCAGGTCCCTTAAAACTGGAGTTACAGATGATTGTGAGTTTTTGTGTAGGTGCTAGGGATTGAACCTGAGTTGTCTTCCAGAGGAGAGAGAGCTCTTAACTGCTGAGCATTTTTTTTCCAGCCCCTCAATCCATGTAGTGCTAATTATTCCAACTGACAAAAATTCAAAAATTGTGTACAGTAATGGGCCAGAAGAATTTCTTGGGAGAAAAATCCTAAATTTTTAGTAGGTAACAGTTAAAAGGGGGAAAGAATTGGTTAACATGTTTGCCAGCCGAAATGATCAACATCCAGATAATTTAAAGATGAGCAAGCTCACTACTAAGTAGACTTGTTACCTGGGTGACATTCAAGTGTCAAAGCCACAGACACATCACCCTGATGAGCAGTAGAGTCACTTTTCATTTGAGTCTGTTTTGAAATGTTAAGTCATTTACACTGCTCAAGCAACTGACTCAAGGAATATGACATCCATCAGCTGTTCTCAAGCAGGATTTAAGGGAAGCATTAAACATGAATAGCCCAAGACATCCATCACTTCAATGAATTAACTTATCATCTCTGAAAATAGGCACTCTTGTAGAACCCTCTGAATGATGGTAAAAGAGCATCTCATTATTTTCTAGATGGTTTCAATTTCGTTCAGAACACCAATAGACCAAAGCAAATAGGTAAAGGTTCAAGGCTCCATGAGTACTCCCATTTTTATTGTTTATCTATTGTTTGCAATATTTATTGAGTTTCATTTTTAAAATGGTTTATTATTGGCATTTAGCATGTAATGATGTTTTGTACATAAATGTTTGGTGAACTCATTTCTTATTTCTAATAATTTTTTTCTACATGTAAAATAGTATCATTTGCAGTGATGCCTTGCCTTCCATTTTTCCCAGTTTGGATTTCCTTTCTTTTGTTCTTTTTACATTAAGCCAGATATGCTAAAAGTGGTGAAAGTCCATATCTTTCTGAACTTTAAATCTTTTAGAGAAAAAAAAAACTTACAAAATTTTTCCATTCTGAATGTTTACTGTTAGTTTATCATAAATGGCCTTTATCATGCTCTTCTATGGCCTTAAGCTCTGGAATGAGTTTCTTGTGGGTAGTATACAGTGGGAACATTGTTCGCTTAACCTAGTCAGTCACTCTATGTCTTTTAATTGGAGAATTTAATCCATTTACATTCAAAGTAATTATTAATAGATAAACTCTTACTAAAGCCATTATTTTATTTATTTCTAGTTTTGCTATTATTGCTTTCTTTCTTAGAACCACTCTTAAGGTCTTAGAGATTAAGGAAATTACCCTAACAGCATTCTTTCATCCCTTGCTTGTAAGTGTAGGAATTTTTTTCTTTGTTGATTTAACTAAGATTTATGAAGTATCATCCTTTGAACAGATCAAGCTATTTTATGATGGTAACTAAACATTTTCACAACAATAAGAAGAGGAAGAAACAAAAGAGCAAGAGAATATACACAAAGAGGTAAAATTTCCACTTTGTGTTCATTCTTGCCTCATTTTGAATTCTGGGTATTATTTTTGCATTCATTTTATAGCTTAATTCTTTATATGTTATTGACCAATTATTTATAACTAGTTTTTTTCAGTCTTTACATGAAGATATGCATGGTTTGTGTGCCGTTCTTACAATAGAGTAGTCTGGAAGCACTTTAAAAATGACTCTTACCAACAATTTTATATATTCCCTTGGCTTCTTACTATTAATGTCTTTCTTTTTGAACAACTCCTTTGAGCATTTATGGTAGGACAAGTCTGGCAAAGATATATCCTCTCAATTTTTGTTTGTCTGGGAATATCTTTATCTGTCCCTCATTTCTAAAAAGTATCTTTGCCTCTTGCAGTATTCTTTGACAGTAGTTTCCTTCAGTACTGTGAAAATTCATATCATTCTCTCCTGGTCTGTAAGTTTTCTATTGAAAAGCCTTCTGTGATGAATTGTTGGTATCTCTCTTTATTATTTGTTTCTTTCCTTTTCAGTCTTGAGGATCTACTCTTTGTACAACATAGTATTTTACCCAGGAAATGAAAATGCCAACAACTATGCATTTTAGCTTAGTTAATAAATTCTACAACTCAAGGGTGCTTCATTTATTGAGTTGTCACAGAGGTCCCACTGGTGACAGCTAAAAGCATTAAGTTACTTACAACTAACAGAACACCTACCGACATGTGTTTCATTTCACCTTGACAATTTCTGTATTAACTGTAAGGATTTATTTTTCATTGTGTAAGATAAGAGATGCAAATTCAAAGAGGTTAAAATGAACTTCGCCCAGTCAAATGCTATTCTGTGGGTAGGGGCGGGGGATTGGAGGAACATTTTTCTCTGTATTGAAGAAGAGTCTAGATTTGGAAATGCCATATTTAATAATTAGAGAAAGTATAACAGAGTGTTCTTGTTGTCTCTGTAATTAACAGCAGGGCCTCTTATGACATGCTGATATGATTACAGTAATTTTTGTGCTAACAAGAATAGAACATACTGTAACAAAATGGGGAAATATCAATCTAAGCTTTCCTTAGGGATCTTAGAAGTACTCAGAATGCCACTCTATACTCTTCAAGTTCCTTCACCTCATGTCCCTTTTTCTTCCACACAAAACACTTTTAGTAACTTAATTTCCTGTCTCCACAACTCAGTTCTGTAAGATACCACTTCAACCATGGGATTTTCTTTATATGTCCTTCAGAAATCAGGCCAAATTTATCCATTTTTAAGGGCTATATTGAAACTTTGCAATTAAAATCCTCGGAACACAATTGCTTCAAGTTTATTTGAATCGAGGAGCTTAAATAATAAAGACCTGTGTTTTCCATCCAGTTGTGGTTTTATTTCCCTATATCAGCTTCTTGCACAAGGAACTTTTGACTACTCCAAATACAGACTTCTACACTCAAGAACAGTAGGAAATGGACATGTATTGTTTTTTACTTAGCCTCAAGTAAGTTTTTATTGTATTTAGTTGGCTTTTATTGATAACTTTGGCAGGAAAAGAAAAACACATCTTGAATGGTTTATTCTAAGTGCCTAGTCAATCTCTTAAGATAGAAATGAGTCAAATGTCAGAAAGTATAGAGAAGGGGAGGGAGGGAAGTGACTCCTTAGAAGAAAATCTTCAGACAGTTACTGGAAGAAATCATAAAGCAGTCTGGATAATAGAAACTCCAGCATGTTTTTCCTCTGTAATTAACCCTGCATTCTCTTCCCCTCAATTGTCACTTCTATCAGACTAAGTCCTGGAGTATAACTCCTTGTCTGACATGCATTCTTCAACTGTGACCAAAACTGGGCAGTGGTAACAAGAGGCAACCAATGCATCATGGGTGTGTTCATTTTATGATGGTCTCACATTCTCTTAAACATAAGTTTCAATTATTACTTCTAGGATGGAGCCTTTTTGATCACCTTCTAAAATCTTTGTGTAAGAGTTCCAGTATTACTAAACTCTTAGTTAGAAATTAATGATTAATTTAGCTTTTTCTTACCCTATGGTAGAAGTATCCTCTATATATTGGTGATGCCGAGTGTCTTGAAGGCACTGCTTCATAAAGCTCAGAGTACTTGGATGACTTGAACTGACTGTTCACTCCCCTCGGTGGAATTTGCTGCACAGCTCTTGCCTGATTCTATCACAACTCTTGCCTATGTCTTTGACAGGTTTAATGTTTGGATTCTTTGCTGTTAAGGTCCTCTCACTGAAGACTATAACTGGGACAATGTAACAATTCTTATGAAAGCTGATGATAATAAGAATAAAACTTGTGATGAGTTCCTAGCAAGATATGCAATAAATCTTGCATAAATAAGCTATGAAAGAAATTGAGTCTTCTATAGAACTTATTGCTTAAAGTGGTATGAATAAGAGAATAAATTGTGAGATGTAGGATTGGGGGAGGGGAATCATTAAAGAAGAAAAAGGGAAATTTTAAAAGCTAGCAAACTATAACTGAATCATTATGTTTTCATGTTCTGCCACAGAAACATGGAACTAGTATGGATAGGACAAGATTTTTCATTATAAAATTAATCACAAGCCTTGGTACTCTCCTGAAGGCAAAGTAAGCAGCTTTAGGAATCTTGATGTTCTTTTACTCTTTGCAGGATTGTAATAAAGATAGAGACCATATTGAAACAAGAGTTTATGACAGAGACACTGCCTGGCTTCCGGAGCAGATTTGTCATATCAGGACTTCTCTAATTATAGAAAGAATAAAGAGAAAAGCATAGTATTTCATGGGTCAAGGGATAGGATGATGGTCTTATGTCAGATTTAAAAGAAAGAATTTAAACAATGAACTGAGGAATTAGATTTCCATAGGAAGATCAGATATTCATTATAGTAGATTAATAGACTAATACAGAAGAAGCTTCATAGAAAAGGTAGTAGAAATTAACTTCTGATCTATTAACTTAGTCAAACTTAAATAGAGACATACTGTCTAGTTTTTCAGTAACTACAAGGCTTTACGATACTAATTTTAAGGAAAAAGATATTGAGTTAAAAGAATTTATTTTATCATAATGTTAGATTTTAGTTCTCATGGTATTTGCTCATTTTGTGTCTTTTACTTGATAAGCTTATGTAATCATGGAAGACTTTAGAAAAAGTATGTACCATGAAAAGACTTTGTAATCTATGAGGAGATTATTTTGTGTATAAGTAAAGCCTGTGATAGATGCAGGTTGTCAGAGTAGGTCAAGCCATGCCAAGATGTGCTTCCTCTCTGTCCATCTCCCATAAAAAGAAACTAAGAAGTATTCTGTTCTGACTTCTCTGTAGCTGCTCTTTCATCTACCCACTTCAGACCCTGCAGTCATTCAGAGCTGGACTCTGGAAATATATCTATATCTATCTCTATCTCTCAACATTGATCTTTAGATTCACAAAACCCAGAATTATAGGGACAAGAAAGATCAATTCCTTAATAAGCTCACTGGAAGTAACAGCTGATCAACTACTACTACTGCTCATTGGCTCTCAGAAATATGTACTCAAGGACACTTAGAGGAGATGCTCCACAGTTAATGACTGTTGGGTAAAAAAAATGTAAGGTATTTCAAAGGCTAAAAATTGTTTTAGGGGTTTGCTGTCACTGCTGTTCATTCACTGCTCCATCTTTATGGCAGGATAGTTTTTCTAGGTGATATAGTCTAGGCTAGAACACTGGCTGCCAAAATCATGTGCTCACAGTTGTACTTCCATTCTATAAAGTATGTCTATTTATCCGATGCAATATTATATGCCAGATCAGTGGCTCAATGTGTATGTCCATTGATGGCAGTTTAGGCATTAAACAGCAAGATGGCTTGCTTAACCTTAGGAGTTGAAATCCAAACTATGAACTCATTACTAGGTTCTATCTCTACCACCATGGTTATCTTGGAGCCCAGCAAGTATAGGGGAGAGTTCAGCTTGAGACTCCATTTTATTTTGGGTTATGCACTCCTCACATTATAATAATGCAGTTGGCAATAAAGACCTTTTACCTGGACTTACTATACTTGCACACACCACCTCAAAAAACTGCACTTAATCCAGATTGGCCATGAATTGGTGATCCTCTTGCCTCTGCCTCCTTCAGCAAATCCTCTCAGTATGCGTTACCACAGAAGCTGTGAGAAGTGGAAGGAGAGGAAGGAAACTGTGATCAGGATGTAATATATGAGAGAATAGAAGTTGATCTCCCCATCAACTGCATTACACTCCATGTACATTTCCATCTCTGAACAACACTATTAGTTTCCTCACTCTTTATAACAATCAAATTGATAGTGTTTCCATTCAAATATATTCTCACCATATCTTGGTATAAAAAGTAGGAAGCCTAGTTTAGTCCAAACTGGTTTGGGAAGTATACACATTAAATCAAAAAAGTGACTTCTAGCAACTTTCTAGGGAAACTCCTTGATTGGTCATCTTATGCCTAGGTAAAATTGGGTATGCATCTAACTACAATCAGATGCATTATGGGAAGAGACTGTAGAAAAAATATTATATAACCTGGTCTAGCAGTCAAAGTAGAGAACCACCCTAACTCCACCCTTTAATAACAGTATCTTCCTTCTCTTAAACTCAAAAAGGAGGCCCTGAACAATAATCAGGGCCCTTTAGTACTTTCACTCATATGGTCTACTATCAATTTTGGAGGAGTCATGCTGCCAGCTAGATGTGACTCCTCCAAATGCATCCTGAATGCTGGCATTAAGAGTGTGCACTTTTCTTTCTTTCTTTACAATAGAGTCTACTCTATTGTATTCATTTGGAGGAGTCACACTCCAAACTACAACTCCTCCTTAACTGCTTAACTCAACAATGCTAAAATCGATCTGGTGCCAGATGTAGATTTCAAAAGGTTCCTGGTAACACTGATCAGTGACCTCAAAGAGGATGCTGATGAGTCAGCCAGAAGAAATGAGCAACAGAGAGAAAACAAATCCATTCAGCAGAGAGAAAAGCCACCTTGATTCTAAACCTGCAGATGCTAGAGAACAAAAATGTAGGCATGAATTTTAGCAGTACACTATATGGCACACACACACACACACACACACACACACACACACACACACACACGCAAATGAAATGAAAGTAGAAAAAAAAACAGTTAATATTGTTTTGTTTTGTTTTTTTAGGAGAGGAACAAGCACGCTATTAGGACAGAGCGACCATTGTCTCATTTAACTAAAAGAGGAATTTTAATAAACAAACATCTCAGAGGGAGTTATTGGTGTCTTTTCCAAAGTATTCTAAAAAGCCAAATCAACCTTCTCACAATTGTCAAACCATTATACAATTCTTGGACATGGCTCCTTCTTTCCCTGTTTCATGTTGATGGGCCGAGAACCAAGCTGATAGATCTGGGAGAGAAAAGCCCAAGGGAACAGTAAGTCTGGTTCATATTCTCTTTTGAAACAAACTGAACTATTTTAAATGTGCTGCTTTCTCTCTGTGGTCAAGATGAGCTTCTCTCCTTTCCTCCATCCACATTGGACTCATGTTTGATATTACGCATACTCAATCCAACAATAACCTAGTGAATTTTATTTTTTATGTGTAGACAAAAATAAATAAATAAATAAAGCCTGAATGTGTTTTTCTTCAAATAGTACCTACCTGTAAGAGATATACTATTAGATTCCAATTTCTTCAGCTTTCACTCAAGTCTTCTCACAAGTTTTAGTTTTGAGTTACTATGAGACAGGCCTACTTCAGGGCAAAGAAATGCCTAAACATAAAGTGTGTTCTACTTCTTTTTCATATCCATGAAAAAATAATTTAGTCTTACTCCAAATTCTGCTTTAAACACAAATCCCAATTCTGTACTTTTCACAAGGGACATGAAAAAGTCACAGAAATCTGTCAACACACAATTGTCACACATTCCAGCTACCTCCAGAATAATCTCTAATAGAGTAAGTACATGGGAGCACCACAGGCCAAGGGAGCTGAACACAAAACCAAGGTACATGAGAGCAGCACAGGCCAAAAGAGCTGAACACAGAACCTATACCTGCCTTTATGTCAGAGAGTCAAGGATGGTTGGGTCACTAAATACCTATGACACACAGAAATTCAAGATTATGTACTAACTTGGCCAATCTCAAGACTGATTTTCATAAATAAATGTATATCCCACATTATTTACATTATTATATAAGAATTAAATTAATGACACATTTTAAAAATACATTTACACATATTTGCAATAATAAATAACAGATACTTTTATGATATAATCTTAAATTTGAACTTTGTAATTTTGTGTGTTCATTTTGTATTTGTATGTGATCATGTATATATGTGTGTGTTCCTGAAGTCAACTTAGGGTGTCCTTTCTAAGAAGTGTTGTTTGTCTTGCAATTTTCTGAGACCTAAGGCTTACTGATTAGACTGTCTGGCCAACAAGGCCCATAGATCCTCCAAAGAGCCTCCCGTTTCTGCCTCCTCAATACTGGGATTAAAACATATGCCACCATACCCAGCATTTTAGCATGGGTTCTGAGGAATAAACTCCTGTGCTCATGCTCACACATTAAGCATGTGATCAACTGAGCTATATCCCCCACTCTTGATTTTGTGTCTTAATTGGACATTTTATCAGCTACTCTAAACACTTTACATCAAGTACCAGCCGTTGAAAAACTGTAATTAACAGAATTACCCGGTCATATACATATTAAAGGAAAAAATCCTTGAATTCCCCAATTTCTGTTTACACATACAGTCTCTAGGACTAAGTAGAAACTATGAATCACTTAGTCTTTTTTGCTATGGTACAAAGAGACTATGGTCAGTAGGAACATTGTACTCTGAATACAAATGTTCAACAGAAGGTTACTTTATGTATGTGTATTTGTATATTATTCATCTTTATAAGAGGGAGACAGAATTTAGAGTTCTCTATTAAATTAATATAACACTAGGTGCAGTATCTATTGACGGAACATGTGCAAAGCAGGTCTTGGTGGCAAACTCCTTAAATCCTGGAATTTAGAAAGGTTAGACAGGAAGATTGAAAGTTTGAGGCCATCCTGGGTTACATAACTATACCTTGTCTCAAAAGTAAAAGGTAGAAAAGCACAAATCCAGCCAACCAGGTGCCTTGGGGTCACCAAGAGAAACATCTATCTGTTAGCAAAAAGCTTATAACAAACATTCATTATTTTATAAAGTAGAAGGTGAAATTGCTTGTAGCAGAACAGTCATGCTGGCCTTGTTTCTCCCACTTACAGAACATTCTGTAAGCTTTAGCAATAATTGTAAATAATTACTGGGCCTTGACAAATATAACAAATTTGAACTAAAAGTCCTAAATCATCTATCTTTGTCCTGCATGGGTATTTATGTGTCTATTTCTCTGAAATGAAGGCTTGCATAATGTTCTCAGGATGAAAAATATGGATTAAGCTCCCATCCTATCCACTCATTTCCAATACTGAGCAAGCTGTAGGGTGTCAGATTTCCTCCAGCTTCCTTCTGTATCCCTAGTTTCTGTTCTTCCTTCTTTTTTTGACTCTCTGACCTAATCATCTCTGTTGGTCCTAAAGTTGGATCTGTCTCCATAACTGGAGACTATGCAAAGATAACTGACTGAAGTATAAAAAATGAAATTACTTTCTCTAAACACTTCCTTATGCAAAGGAAGAATATGTTACAATTTTATATAAAGATTTTTAAAAATCTTAATATTATCCTGACTTTATTATTTTACATAGAAATGAAAACTTCCTAATACCGCAAATAATCAAAGCTACTTTTCAGTAAAAAAGGAAAACTGAACCATCGAACTACTTAATTCAGACTGAGGAGGCAGTCAGCTCTGAGGTAAAGTAGTTACCAACCATGTATAAAGCCCTAGGTTTGAGGCTCAGCACTTTTAAAAGTTAATGCTTCTTTAACTAATTTAAGTGTACTATAGTGATTGAAACAATATAGAAATCCGGGCATAATGGTACATACTTACAATCACAGCTATATGTGAAACAATAGAATAAAGAGTCAGCCCATGGAACGAGATTATTATATTTACAAATCATATATGTGCAAAACAATTGCTATCAAAAATGAAGAAGGAATTCTAACAAGCTGGTGATGAGAAAACACTGATTTTCTCAGCTGAGTCCAGTGGCAGTCAAAGAGGCTAGTCTCTGACCTCAGTGAGGATCACTGAGACAGCAGCAATAGATATGCTCTCTCAGGAAAAAGAGAAAACCAGCATGTATGTTTCCTGCTTCTTTGTCATCTGAGTCACACTTGGCAAGCTACTACCACAGTATCTTAGGTATGTCTTAATCCAGCCAAGGTGGCAACCACGACCAAATATCACAATAGTCGTTCTCACAGGGATGCAACTTACTTTAAAAAGTAGGTAAAGCCAGGGGTTGGGGATTTAGCTCAGTGGTAGAGCGCTTGCCTAGCAAGCACAAGGCCCTGGGTTCGATCCTCAGCTCAAAAAAAAAGAAAAAAGAAAAGAAAAGAAGTAGGTAAAGCCATGAATAAACACATCTCTAGAGAAGACAATTAGCCAGCAGTAATTTATTTATAGTGTATATTGTACTGTAATTTATTTATAGTGTATATGTGTGTGTGTGTGTGTATGAGAGAGAGAGAGAAAGAGAAAGAGAGAAGGAAAGGAAGGAAGGAAAGAAAGAAGGAAGGGAAGGGAAGGGAAGGGAAGGGAAGGGAAGGGAAGGGGAGGGGAGGGGAGGGAAGGAAAGGAAAGGAAAGGAAAGGAAAGGAAAGGAAAGGAAAGGAATATGGGGGGGGCGCATATACCTGTGCCATGATGTATGTGTAAAGGCCAGGAGAAAACCTTGTGAAGTTGATACTCTTCTTCTACTTTTATATGGATTCTGGGGATTGGACTTAACATTGCCAAGCTTGCAGACCAAGTGCCCAGTTAACCTACTGAGCCATCACCAGCAGCAACAGTTATATTTCAAAAACGAATTGTCAGAGTCCGGGGTGTCTCAGGTACATGGAAGTATAAAGAAGATAGGGGCCAAAGGTCAACAAATTTCACTTAGGCAGGAAGGAAGGAAGGGAGGGAGGGAGAGAGGGAGGGAGGGAGGAAGGAAGGAAGGAAGGAAGGAAGGAAGGAAGGAAGGATAAGCTTGAATTATCTGTTGCACTTAATAGATAATAATAAACTATGTGCCAGAAAGCTGCTACATAGATTTCATTTGTTTTCATACAAAAAGTGAGAGTATGCATACAATAAATAGCTTGAAGTGGACATCCCTCAATATACCCATATTTGAAACACGGTTGACCAGAGAGATTGTGCAGCAGGGAAAACTTCTGTCTCATGAACTTGGTGTTCAGAGCTCAATCCCAAGATCCCATGGTAGGAGATAACTAACCCCCAGAAATTTTCCTCTGACCTTAACATACACACCATGGCACATGCATGTACACACACATTGTACACACACACAGTAATAATAAACTAATCTTTCCAAAATTAGACATTTTGTTTTGTTTTGTTTGGTTGTTTTGTTTTGACACAAGGTCTCTCTATGAGTGTGGTAACTTGCTATGGATACCAGATTGACCTCAAACTCACAGAGATTCTCCTGCCTCTGCTACCTGAGCACTGAGATTAAAGGCATGTCCCACCATGCCCAGCCCACATTGTTTTTTGTTTTAAAACATACTTATATTTTTACTTGTAAATCAAATAAATATAAAATTTGGCATGTAACAAGTAGTAAATGCAGCTGCATATTAAATATGTATTATATATTAATACATAGAGATTAAATATGTATTGCATATATAAAATACAAATTAAAATTCTTAAAAACATATGAATCTAATTAGCTCTGAGGTTCGTTGAAATTCACTCATTGTCCCTGACTTTAATATGCTAATTATCCAAGAAGCTCCCTCTCCCAGAAACATATCTTCCATCAAAGATTCTCAATCTAACTCCACCAAGCAAAAAAAGAAAAAAAAAAATCAAAAAGGGTTTTTCTTCTCCACACTCCACGGCCATCTTTAGTGCCGCACCCAGATTTCTCCCTGTAAGTATAACTCTCCAACCCAATTTCATTTGAATGCCTTTTTTTTCCAAAGTCAGGAATCAGAAAGATCCTAATTCCTTTTCATTTTCTTTTGCAGTGTGTATTCCTTCCTCTTTGGTTAATAACCTCACTTGGGAAAGTCCTTTCATATTGCATACCCCCTAGAGCTTATTATGAATACCTCTGGTTAATTGCATGTATGCTTTCAGGGCTGAGTGCTGGAAGGATGGTCTCTGGATACACTGGATGTGGAAGGAAAACAGTCAGTCCTGATTCATGTCTAATCCTGGATTCTCTTCCTTGCCGTTACCAGTGTGTCTGGCACAATTTTTCTTGAACCTGACAATAAAAACTGTATCTGTATTTGACCTCTGCAGCACACCACATATGTAAGTCAATAGCTCTTGGCTGTTAATAGCTAGTGGTCTTATTAATTTAAGTTTAACTTATAAAAATATAAATCCTTACTCAACATATGATTAACTAAAATAAGCAATTAATGCAGCATGATCTTGGCATTGGAGGAATTTGATTTCAATTTTTCACACATTTTGTAAAAGTTGCTGTGCTAAGAACATTTTTCCCCCTGTTTAACATTCAGGACAAAAGCAGTGTCCATGCCTGTAAGCCTATTTATCAAGAAATAACAGTATGAAGAGATACACATTTGAATAACAAGAGTGGACTAGACATGAGAGAATGGAACAGGGCTAGGCAGCTTCAAGACTCCATCTCAAAATTACTTACTATTGTAAGGAATAATAGAACATCAAAAGGAAGGATTCGAAACTCAAATTATTTCCTGTCCTCCCAAGAGAAGCTGCCTGCCTGATTCTGTCTGTCTTTCATGTTGTTCACTCAAACTTACAATTTCAAGGGCTCATGTATCATTCCAGCATGCAAAAGAGTGTTGGCATTAATGAGAGTTATTTTTAGAAATCCTTCCACCGTTTATATAAAACTTGTAATTTTAAGGTCATGGCAAGGACATATTGACGAGCTAAAGCTTCAGAACTATCTACATTAGCTCTTTTGACAATCATGGGCTTTACAAAGATATAACCCAAATTAAAAGGAATATGTTTATTCATTTGGTCTACAAAACAATGGTGTGTCAGAGTGATCATTCCAGACTCAGGTAAGAAGCAATCCCAAGTGTTAGTGACTTTTAAAACCAGAGGTCTCTTTCTCCTTCATCCCTCAGGGCTACCATTTCATTACTGGTGCCAGCAACCATGTCAAATACTGATGTAATTATGACAATCAAAAAACAGCTTTATAGAGTGTTAATAAGTGATTGGGTATTTCAGTCTAGAGGTGATGTCTCATCTCTGGTTTGGCTAGAAGAAATCATATGACCCCACCCAACCAGAATCAAGCCAGTATATATAATCTCCAACTACCAAAAGGAAAAAATGACAACCAGGAGGGTAAGCATGTTAAAGTACTCACAGAGAATGAAGTTACACCAACACAAACTAGGCCAGATCAGAATTTCCCACCAGATGATGAATGGTAAAGGGTGTTTAACTGACAATATGCTAAATATGCTGTTCTCTCCTCTTCTTCTGTCTGTCTGCGCTCTCTCTCTCTCTCTCTCTCTCTCTCTCTCTCTCTCTCTCTCTCTCTCACACACACACACACACACACACACACACACACATACACTGAGAATACAGTAAGAAGGTAGCCAACTGCAAGCCAAATAGAGGGCCCTTCCTATAATCCTAGCACTAGGGAGGCAAAGACAGCAAGGTCAAGAGATCAAGGTCAACCTGACCTACAATGAGCTCCAAACCAGCCTGTGCTATATGATGAAACCCTATCACAGAAGCAGAAAGAAAAGCAGAAAATTATATAAATTAAAATTTTAAATTGAAATGGTGGTGCTGGTACACTGATCTCAGGTTCCCATCCTCTCAAACTGTTATTAATAGCCCTAGGTCCATGACATTCTGTCACAGAAGCTGGGGTAGACTGAAACTAACTTTCCATATACTTACAACAATACCTTATTAAACTCCTTTCAAATTGCCTAACATGAATATCTACCTCTCTCCTACAGAGATCCTTACTAAGGCAAGATATGTATTTGGAGCTCTGGTTGTTTATACCTATAATTTCTCTCAAACTTGTAATTTCTCATATGCATGACAGCTTAATTATAACTTAGAACATTAGGACAAATTTGTTTAAAAGAGCGAAATGTTTAACTAAATACACCACTTACATTTTTTAAAGCCCTATAAGGAGACAAAGTGTAGCATAATTATTCGGATAATAGAACTTGGATTTAGGCTAACACAGGGTTCAGTGGCATATCTGCCCAATGTGGCAGAGTTCTTTGCCATGTGAAATAAGAATGACTGTTTGCATGATAACTGAGGCAAAATGGAAAGTCAAGGAGAGCTGAATAAACACAAAGTGAAAAAGGAAGCTCCTCGCTCTGGAGTCTGAGCATAGTCTATCAATTAACAGTCAAGATTATTCATTTGGAAGATTTACAACATAAATAATACTTAATGTATGTAAATATATACATATATACATATCAAGGAATGTTAAAATGAGAATGATCTATGTCTATGTGTATATGACATTCAAGATTATCTTACTTCTTTCTCAGCTTTAAAACTGCATTTTTCTTTATGATAAAAACATGTATCATAGTTTGTTCATGGCCTAGCTTCAGAAATATTCGATCCATGTGACCAGTGGTTGCATCTTTATCTAACAGCCTGCAACCCTGTTCAGTGTATCCCAGGGATGGCACTATGACCTCTGGAACTAGCAATGATTCTGGGGACCACACTATGACTTCCAGTACTATTGTATTTCCACAGAAACCATAAACTGACCTGAGGGACCATGGAGATTACCATATGACCTCACAGACTACCTTATGACTGCAGGGACAACAGTATGGCCTCATTTACAGAAAAAAAGAAAAGGGAGGCATCCCTGAGAAACTTCTGAACAATGTAATTTCAAAAGCCACTAAAGCTGCATTTATATTCTCAGAGTTGTTGCTAATAAACTTCACTGTGTATCTCTTGAGAAACCTATGACCACTCTTGGTTGCAAATCATCCTTTTTCTAAGCACCACTCTCTGTTATTAACTCACACTTAAATCTAAACCTATGTTAAAATATCATCATAAGCTCCACATTTTCTTATTAACTTGCCCTAAGATTCTTTTCTGTGGAATAGTCAAGAATTTCCTCTTTACCCACAAGAGGTTTCTAAAGGCGCACCTCAGACTGTTGTAGACAGCAGCACAAGGTGACTGCTCCCATACCTTCTGCTGCTGTCCACAATCAGCTGGCACAGTCAACTCAAAGCCTGAAACATAGGAAACTACAACAGTCCTCTTGCCAAAAATCTTTTTTATATTATTTTTGTGTGTGTGACATTACTACTTTTGGAAACCTCTTGAAACTTGAGCATATCTACAGACATTAAATGCCATAACTGTCAAAGAACTTTAGAACTTACATATCAAGTAGCAAGTCTCCAGCAACAGCAGGCAAAAACAGACTAAGTGAAGGTCAAGGGGCAGCCAGCATCTCACTTCATAGGAGAAACTAATCAGAGCTGCATTGCCTTTAGTGGAGTTCTCATATCAAACTCAGGACATATGATATAATTTACTTTAATTAATCAATTTTTATGCTTTTAAGAAACTATTTGACAAAGCATTTGTTTTGCTTTTAGCCTCTCTTTTCCTGTCTACTATCACATTAAACATAGGCATGACGATAACCAGGGCTGAAAATACTGACAAGCTGGAAACCCAAGCTTCAGCAGTGAACATGAGACTTGTTCACACAAGTTATCTTAATTTTTCTTTGATTACAAAGGATTGTCTACAGTTCCTGCACTAAGTATCTTGCAGAGGAGTGTAGCTGGCTTGCAAGCTTCACATGTTATGAGCCTTTGTAATCAGAAAATAGACTTCTTCGCAGGGAGATTAAATCATGAATGATCTAAAAACCAACAATTGTGTTTATATAGCCACATTTTTTTGCTTTTTAAATCCTGGTTCCAAATTTAATTTCTAATAAAATGATGCTTACACATGGCCTTACAAAGAACCTAATCAACCTTACCCACAAGATGCAAGTATTGAATGAATGAGTTATATTGACCTTAATCAACTTCCTGAATCTCTCTATTTTAGATTCCTTATCAAGATAGGGAAAACAGTAAAGAGAGCATATGCGGCTCAGAAAACAAAAAGAAATATGGTATACCAACTATGGAACATGAGAAAAAAGAAAATAAGGAAAAATTCACCACAACCTGAACAAGTTGGTCCTGGAAACCTGACTGTGGAGATGAGGGAATGAAGAAAGGACAGATACACAGACATAGACAGAAAACTGAGATCAGGTAGGCCATGCTCTCTGTGATGGCATGGCACCCACTGATATACAACAAGCTAGGACCCCAGTGCATTTATTACATAGAGCAGGAAGAGGGATTGTTCAGTTGTAGGAAGTCTTTGTCTGGGAGCAGTCTCAGTTTGTAAACATGCAGGAAGAGGAAGCTGTGGTAGCTAACTTTTGTACACACCAGTCAGTCATTAATAAACACTGTACTCAGACCAGAAGAACTCTCAGCCAATTTCCTGGGCCTAACACAAGACTCAATATACATTCACTCAAGACATCTCCCACTTCTTACAGTCACTCAAGGTTTTCTTCACTCCCAACAAGAATTGTTAGATGTTTACTGTGGTAATATCTTCAGTTATTCCTAATTGATTCTTTTCTGCAAGACAGACAGGTAACATATATGATTAATCTTAGTTTAAAGCTTGACTCTAATTATTTGTATGCACCACATTTTTGACAGTTTGTAGTTTTCAAGGTAATCCAAGGTAGACATAAGGATTACTCACTTATTAAATGAGTCCTTCCAAAAAATAAAACAGCCTTTTCTGATGTCTTGTTCTAGAATGTTTTGAAAGAGGGCAAACTTTACACTAACTTTGAGACCCCCAGAAGATCAGCTTTCAAACCTTCTGTAGCTACTAATTTACCTTGAGAATTCATTTTATCTGCAGATTTTCTAGCTTAAGACACAAAGGAGATAAAGAAAATTTAAATTGGCACATGATGGGTATTTTCAAATATTTAAACATTAATGGTGTGTGAAACTTATATTACATAAATCCAAAGGCTAAATGACCAATGGCCAAATTCAGCTTCTTTCCTCTTACTTTTTTGATGTTGTTGGTTTGTTGTTGTTGTGTTGCTGCTGCTGTTTTTTTCTCCTTTTTGTATTTATTATATTTGTGTTTTAATTTTACACATCAGCCATGGGTTATTACTTCAAGGGTTCCTCTTTCTACAACAAAATTTCTGTCTAATAGATGTAATAAACTCAATAAATAACAATAAAATAGAGTTAGAAGATGTCTAAATTTGGCTGCATTGAAGTGAATGAGCACTGTCTGTTTTCCATGGGTAAAGAAAAGAAGAATAAATATCAATGTCTTAACGCTAATAAATGTTATGAAGGAAATTTAAAAAAAGAAAAGAAAAGAAACAAAGGAGAAGTGAGAAAGAAAGAAGTTCGGAGCCGGGCGGTGGTGGTGCACACCTTTAATGCCAGCACTTGGGAGGCGGAGCCAGGCAGATCTCTGTGAGTTTGAGGCCAGCCTCGGTTACCAAGTGAGTTCCAGGAAAGGCACAAAGCTACACAGAGAAACCCTGTCTCAAAAAACCAAAAAGAAGAAGAAGAAGAAGAAGAAGAAGAAGAAGAAGAAGAAGAAGAAGAAGAAGAAGGAGAAGAAGGAGAAGAAGAAGAAGTTCTGATGCATGCATTGAGGCTTCCTACTTTAGTGACCAACATTTCTTTCATACTTCACAGTACACTTTTTTTTTTTTTTTTTTTTTTTTTTTTTTTGCCAGAGCTGAGGACCAAACCCAGGGCCTTGAGCTTGCTAGGCAAGTGCTCTACCACTGAGCTAAATCCCCAACCCCCAGAGTACACTTTTAAAACAGGAAAGGGGTACAACACGTGTAGGTGCAAGCCACTTACAGGTAACCACACAGAGCCTTAATATTAATTACAAATGCTCAGCAAGTAGCTTAGGCTTATTACTAACTAGCTTTCACAACTTAAATTAACCCATATTTTTTATCTAAGTTCTACCACGTGGCTCATTGCTTGTTATGTCATTTTGTACACAACCTGCTTCCTCTGCATCTGGCTGGCAACTCCTCAGACTCTGCCCTTCTTCCTCCCAGCATTCTCAGTTTGGCTATCCTACATAACTGTATCCTGCTCAGCTATTGGCCAGTCAGCTTCTTTATTAAACCAATCACAGTAACATATATTCACATAGTGTAAAAGAATATTCAACAAACACCAAATGCTCTAATCCAGTCCACCAACTGGACTTATTTCTTCTTTAGCTGTTTAGTATGGAGCAGTAGTGAACACATTCAGACTTTACACTGAGAGGAGACTTTTTACTGCTGATTTAATGTTATTACTTATTGGTTTCCTCCTGTGCTCTACATCTTCATATTTAATCTTGGTAAAGTGGGTCCAGGAATTCATCCATTTTTTCCAGGGTATCGAATTTGTTGTAATACAGTTGTTCATAATAATCTTTAATGACTCTTTAATTTTATATTGTCCACTGTAATGTGTCTCTTTTCACCTCTAATTAATTTATTTGAGTATACCTCTCTTTTCCATAGTTTAACTAAGGGTTTGTAAATTTTACTTATTGCTTTGAAGAACAAGCCATTTCTTTCATTGATATTTATGTTAATTTTATAACTTGTTTAATTTTATTGATGCTTTGATCTTTATTATTTCTTTCCTCTTAAATTGAGGTTTGTTATGCTCTTATGTTTTTTACTACTTGAGATGCAACACTTGATTATTTCTTTGAGATCTTTTTACTTTGAGATGCTATTACTAATTGTTAGTTGCCTTAGTTTATTTTCCTGCTGCTGTGATGAAATACTCTGACAACAGCAAACTAAAAGAGAAAGGGCTTATTATGATTCACTGTTCAAGTTATAGTTCATCATGGTGGAGAAATAATGGCTGGTAATTTCATATTCATAACCAGAAAGCAGATAAACATGCAATGGATGCTGGTGTTCATCTCCCTTTCTCTATTTTATATATTCCAGAATCTTCTACTCATGGAAGGGTCCCAATTGAAACAGGTCTTCCCACATGAATTAATTAAATAAAGATAATCACTCACAGACACCCCCATAGATCCATCTCCCAGGTGATATTCTAGCTGAAACTTGACAATTTTCACCAAATATCATACCTATTTGTCCCATTTGTACTCTTTCACCATGGGTTTGAATATTTTTCTCTATTCTTCACTTCCAAAATTTTTTTAAACATCATTATTGATTGTTTTTGACCAACTTATTGTTCAAAGTAAATTTGTTTACCATGTATTGTATAGTATCCAAAATTATTTGTCTTATTGACTTCTAGTTGTTTTGTATAACTTTGAAAAAGATTAATCAATAGAAACTTGTTTTTACTGGCTGTTATGGGATATATCGTTAAGATTATTCCACCAAGAAAAGCTTCCAGTACCAGGACTAGGTTACACCTATGGAAATTTCCAAACAACCCAAGCTGCTGCCAGTAGAATAGGTTGCTAACCACAAAATGACAGAAATGCTCCATTGCTGAAGACAACATCCACACAACTCTCTGAACATGGAGAGGTCCAGGTGGTGCCTACATAGAACCTTCATCCTTACATTCTAGTGTTTTTAATATGGGAAAGTAGACTGCAGGCTACAAAAAGAGAAATGTAAACAACAACCCAGCCATAAAACCTGTGGTCTGCAGATGAATTTCTAAACAGTCTTATTAAATAAGAAACACAGAGCCAAATATAGGGGTAAAAGCTGTAGACATCATGGAAATATTGATAGCCACCAGCTAACCTTACTGTCATTAACCTGCACCTTTATTGCCTTGCTGTTCTGCTTTCTCATTGGCTCTTAGCCCAGCTACCTCACTTCCTCATCACTGCCTGTCTATACAGACCTCCAGGTGTCTGTGGTTGGTGCTGGGATTAAAGGCATGTATCGCCATGCTTGACTGTGTCCTTGAATGCACAGAGACTCTGCCTGACATGTGATCAGATTAAGGGCATGTGCTACTACCACCTGACTTCTGTTTATAGCTGCTATGACCTCTAATCTCCATGCAAACTTTATTTATTAACATACAAATAAAATATCACCACCATGGTCTACAATCTTTCCTGACCGAAAAATATGCTAGGGAAATGGTGGCATAAAGCTCAGGTGAGTAACCAACAAATGTCCTATTTGATATAAGTACCATTCCACAAGATAGAACCCAGTTGCTTAGATGACAAAAAAACAGAAACTAGTAGTCTAGAGACCTATGGTAAAAACCAAATACTGCTGATCTTTTTTTTAAAGGTAGAAATAAAATAATTCTGCTATAGTCATAGATCATTGCCCTATTCAGCCCTCATCAGATAACTTTCCTCCTGCAACAGATGGGTGCTGTGGGTTGTCCTGTATGCTATGAATATATGTTGCTATGATTGATTGATAAATAAAACTCTAATTGGCCAGTAGCCAGGAAGTATAGTGTAGGTGGGACAAGAGAGAGGAGAATGCTGGGGAGAAGAAGGCTGAGTCAGGAGACACTGCCAGACGCCATGAGGAGAAGCATGCTGTAAGATATCGATAACCCACAAGCCATGTGGCAAGGTATAGATTTATAGAAATGGGTTGATTTAAGATATAAGAACAGATAGTAAGAAGCCTGCCATGGCCATGCAGTTTATAAGTAATGTAAGTCTCTTTGTGTTTACATGGGGGACGCAAGTGGGAGAGATTTGTCCCAACTGCTGGCAGGCCAAGACACAGGAAAACTTCAGCTACAGATGGGAATAAATATCGACACACACAGCCAGACGTTACTCAAATAAGAGACCTTAGAACACACAGCTCTAAATGGGATGTCTCCATCAAATCCCCCTCACACACAAACACAGAACTCAGGGAACCTCACAGAAGAAGAGACAAAAGAAAGTGTAAAAGCCAGAAGGGATAGAAGACACCAGGAGAACAAGGCCCTTTAAATCAACTGAGCAAAGGTCATATGAACTCAGAGATTTACACAACAAACACAGGGCCAACAAGGGTCTGCACCAGGTCCTCTGTATATGTACTATAGCTTTCATTTTCATATTTTTATGGGACTCTTGAGCATATGAACAAGTGGGTTTCTAATTCTTGTGCCTTTCTTGAGGCTCATTTCTTTTTGTTGGTTTATTGTTGGTTTGTCCAAGTTTGATGTGATGGTTTCTGGTTTAGCTTATTATATTTTATTTTGTTACATTTTGCTGTTGTCTCTTAGAAGCCTGTTCTTGTCTAATGAGAGACAGAAAGGAAATGGATCCAGATAGGAGGGGAGATGGAGAGGAACTTGGAGAAGTAGAGGGAGGAAAAAGTGTAATCAGGATACATTGTATAGGAAAATAATCTAATTTTAATAAAAGAGGGGAGGGAACAGGAAAAAAGACTGTTCCATATGTTGATGAGAACAGTAAGTATTGCAAGATGCAATGCTGTTGTCTGTTAGGTCCATTTTCTCTGGTCTGCAATTTAGCTCTTCTGGTCTTGGTTGATTTTTTTTGTCTGGATCATATACCTACTGCTGAAAGTAGTTTATTAAAACCTCCAACTACTATTGTACTGGAGTCTATCTCACACTTTAAGTCTATTGGATTTTCTTTATATTACTGGATGCTACAACATTGAGTGCATATGTTTTATATTATTTCCCTTTGCTGAATTGACTCTTATCATAGTGAATGACCTCCTTCCTTCTCCTGTCACTGCTTTTAAAAATTAAAGTATATTTTTGTTGAACATCAATATGGTCATTCCTCCTTTCCTTCGGATTGTTTGCACAGAATATAATATTTTATCTTTTCCTCTATATCCTATGTGTACCTTAGTCTACCTATGTATCAGTTTCTTGTAAGCAACATATATATTAGACTTATTTTAGAATCATTCAGTCTTGTCATTCAGTTGGAGAATGCAATTCATATTCAAAACAATTATCAATCTATAAGGTTTAATTATAGGCTTTGTGTAATATATATATTTTTTCCCCTGTAATCCTCATCATGACAATTTCCTATAGCACTGTTACGAATCCTTCTTTATTATTTTGTTTGTTTATGATAGATTGATTTTTCTTTTTTCATTATCTCAGGTTTATAAAAAGATGTTCAGATTATAATGAGTAACTAAACGCTATAAGATAGATAAGGGTAGAAACAAAAAAAATTGAGATAAACTATTGTACAATAAAACAATGTGTACCAGTTTGAATTTTGGATATTTTACATCTTCCCACGTTGCTTATCTTTTAATTTATTAGTATTTTTGCTTTACTTTTATGTTTAGTCTTCAAGCCAACAGTGTGAATATTTTCTGTGTCATGCTGATGATACTGAAGCCCTGTTAGCTGTCAGTGTAATTCTTTTGACCAATGAGCTTTGTATCTTTCCGTCTTATCCTCTTACTCACTAATGTCACTTTCAGTTCAAAGATCTTCCTTAGGCTTTCTTGTGGGACAACTGATGACAATGTAGTCTTTCACATTTTGCTGTCAGGAATGTCTTTATAGCTCTTCCATTTCTTAAGGGTTATTTTGCTGGGTGCAATTTCTCCATTGACGAGGTTAGTTTGAGGGTCGACCTTGGCTTGGTTTTCCTTGGACGTGATGGAGACTGCTGAGAAGCCTGCTGTCAAGTCAGTTTGGACCCCTTTATTTGTTCTTTGTCACTTATCACTTGGAGCCTTGAGACTCAAGTTTGAGAGGTTGGTTACAAGATGCCTTAAGATAGAATTGGCTTCATTAATTTGTCTGGTAACCTTTGATTTTCTTATATGTTGAGTACTTCTCTGGGTTTAGAAAGCTTTCTGTTATTAACTCTTGGAGTTTTCCATTTCTTTGGAATTTTGGCATCTTTCTTGAACGCCAATAACCTCCACATTTCCTATATTAACCCGGCCCCAAAGTTCCTGCAACCTTTCTTTATTCCCTCATTTTTCTCTTCATTGTCCTCCAACTGTGTGTTTCTAAATAACCTACCACTGGTTCTTCTGTTTGCTCTCCCTTGCAGCTGATGCCTTTTCAGATTCACCTGGCGTGTTTCTCAGCTCAAGGATTTCTCTTTGGTTTCTTTCTAATTGCTTCAATCTCTTTGTTAAGTTTGTTTAGAGTGTTGAAAGAATTTTCTGCATTTTTTTCAAGCTCATTGAGCTTCCTTACAGGTGCCTTTTAAAATTTCCTATCTACAATCTTTCTCATGCAGATTACTGCCTGATTCATTTTTAGAAACCTATTTCAAACTATTATGTGAGGTCATGACCACCTAAAAGTTCTTGATACCCATTTCTATGTGTTATCATCTAGGTATTGAAGAATCCTAGTCTTTTGTTTGTTTGTTTGTTTGTTTGGGTTTTTTTTGGGGGGGTGGGTTTTGGTTTTTTTGTTGTTGGTTTTTTTTTTTTTTTTTTTGGTTTTTTGTTTGTTTGTTTTTTGGGTGTTTTCAAGACAGGGTTTTTCTGTGTACTTTTGGTGCCATGTCCTGGATCTGGCTCTGTAGCCCAGGCTGGCCTTGAATTCAGAGAGATCCTCCTGGCTCTGCCTCCTAAGTGTTGGGATTAAAGACATGTGCCACTGCCGCCCGGCTATTTTAATCTTCTTAATCTGGCTTCTACAGCCCTATCTTTCCAGAGATTCTAGACAGGCTACTCATGTTTTGTGATTCTTTAGTCACTTTCGCTATTTTAATACAGGATGGTCCTCAAGTCCAGATTTGCTGAACATTTACTAGTAATTTTATCTTACTATACCAGTATTAGATGTCAATCCAAAGTCAAATTTGTCTCAAATACCTTGTGTGTGTGTGTACAATTCAAAAAGAACAAGAATTCTTTAACAGACTAGGTGATCTCCACAAGACTCCCTATGGGCATGCATATCAAAACTCTGCCCACCTCTGGGCAGAGTCACCCCTGATGGATAGCGGGAAGCTCCTTATGCTACCTATGTGTTCAAAAGTGCCACCAAGCTTTGTCACTAGGGCTCTCAGCCCACCATCTATCATGATATTGAGGCACATACTGGTAAGCTGGACTCATAGCCCAAGAACCCTTCAACTTACCATCAGTGATGCTACAAAGAGGTCTGATGAGCTGGGTCCACATTTCTTCCCTTTGGAATGGGGCTATTCCAGAGATTATAGCCACAGGCTAGCCCGATAATGGGAGAAACTGCAATCTTCCCAGTATCTGGTTTTATAAGCCCACCACTATACTACTGTACAAATATTATGCTTTATTATTCTGTCTTATTCCAAGCAAATTTGGTCCTAAATTTGTGCTGTATTGCCCAAAGTTGAGGTAGTGTTGATGAAGGCAATATCTGTGTACTTAGGCTGATGCTAAAATTCATACCTGAGTCTCCTAGCTGCAAGAAATGTTCTGTCTTGGATGAGTACAGAAGCTGGTGTTCTGTCTGTTGGCAAGGTAATTCTAGAACCCTATCTGTGAAAACTGGCCTCAAAGTGGTTGTGGTCAAAGTTGAGGCTGGGTAATGGAGACAGTTATTTGACCAACTAAGCTAAAACTAGAACATGAGGTAAACAGGAGAAGGGTGGGTATACCCAAGGCTACTCTAAGACTAGAAATCAAGTAGCCAGAACACAAGTGCATCCACAGCACTCAAGTCTCTGTCAAATCCTAGCCCAATTTAGAGGTTCTGACTATGTGCTCTGGTATTATGTATGGGTTTCAGTTTTTGACAAGGTTCTGAGTCTCAGTGACCAGTCCTAATACTGAATTTATAGCAAATCCCTATGGTACATTTCATGCCTTATTCCTCAATAGCCATCTTGTCCCCCACCTCCACCCTCCACCCCCGTTCTGACACTGAAGCCTGGCTATTGCTATTAGCCACCTGGCCCAGGGCAATGCCAGGGACTCAGTATATAGGTTTTGGCCTGTCAGCAAAGCTCCTGGAAATTTGCTCAGCATTACCTTTGACCTGAGTTGTTCGCTTTCTCTCTCTCTCTCTCTCTCTCTCTCTCTCTCTCTCTCTCTCTCTCCCTCTCTGTCTCTCTCCCTCTCTGTCTCTCTCCCTCTCTGTCTCTCTCCCTCTCTGTCTCTCTCCCTCTCTGTCTCTCTCCCTCTCTGTCTCTCTCCCTCTCTCTCTCTCTCCCTCTCTCCCTCTCTCCCTCTCTCCCTCCCTCTCCAAGCAGCAGCATGTTTCTCCAGCCTGTACTGTGCTGTTCAGAGTAGGGGTCTGGGTAATGTGCAAATAGGATACTATTGCCTTCCATGTGTCTTTTCACTTCTTTGTGCGAAAAGCGGGTATGATAGACTCTGAGCTGACCTCCTCGGTTCTGGTGAAAATAGCTTGGAGCCCATCCATGCTTCAATTTGCTTTTTCAATTAGGAGAAGAACCAGGGAGATACTACTTCTCAGCTGACATCTTGAACCACCTCTTAACGGACAGAGTTTAAAGTATCTGTGCTCAGGAAGGACTCTTGTAGTCAGATTCATATAATATTTGTAGGAAAAGAAAGATTTACAAGAAGCAACTGAAGGAAATCCAGTCCATTTATTTGACTTGTTTTGACATCTGCAAATAATGACAAACTAGAGGAAAAGACAGGTTTAAGGATTGCAGCAATTAGTTAATTTGTGACTGATTATTTAAAAAAAAAATAATAATACATGCAGCACAGTGCTTCTCCAGAGACAAGTTACAAATTATTCTGGTTGTTCTTGTTGCTGATACCACTGCTGGTGTTCTGTTGTTTTTAAAAGATTGCAGGTGCCATATGCCTGTGAATATTAATATCATTTGAGGTTTCTCAGGTTGCTATAACCACCTCAGCTCCTTTCTAGCAGCAGGATTTGATCTACTGGAGGCAGAATTGTGAAGGAGCCCACATATGTAAAAGCAGCATGAGAAGGGGTGTGTGTGTGTGTGTGTGTGTGTGTGTGTGTGTGTGTGTACATGTTCATTTGGTGCAAGTGCCCATGGCTTTACCTCGTACTATTAACATGGTTCAAATTATGTATCCTTCTGGGTCTTGGTTTCCCCCATTCTAAAATGGAAACAGGAGAACTATCTGTATAATAGAGGTGTTCTGAACATTACAGAGGTAACTACTGGGAAGAGTTTAGAGTTGCTGAAGTTAACAGAAAGCCTAAGTCAATGAGCATTTTTAAAAACAGAGGGGCAATTGAGTCAACTATCGAGTCTGTGGGAAAGGTCTCCTTCAGGGTTGGTTTAGCTCAGTAGCTCAGTCCCAGGAACAGGGATCTGGTTCCCTTTCCACTCCTTGCTCTGCTTTCTGAAGTATCAGATGCAGTCTGAGGTTGGCTGTCCTTCAGAGTTCCAAGGCAAGATCTTGGAGCTGTTGTTCCTCTTAGTCAAAATTAAGAAAAGAACAAAATGAACCCTTCAAGAAATTCTCTTTTTTGTATTTTTGTCTTAACTGGGATTGAGGAAACCATTAAGTTATTACCCTAGATCAAAGAGTCACTTTTCCTAGTGATAAAAATATATATCAAGCGATGAGGGCTAAACTGTCTCTGTGGCAATAACTCCACCCTGCTATTTTAGCAAAGCAGCAGTAACAGACAGTGCGTGAACTGTTGGTATGGCTATGTTCTAATAAAACTTTATCAACAACAGCAATCTAATCATAAACTTGATTTTATCTGTTTCTGTCCCAGGTCTTATTTTAATTTTTTTTCTTATTTGAATTTTTAAAAAACCTGTTATAAGAGATAATGGTAAGAATAAATATATCACATAACCAATTGTTCTTAGAAAGAAAGAAAGGGAGGGAGGGAGGAAGGAAGGAAGGAAGGAAGGAAGGAAGGAAGGAAGGAAAGTGCTGGGGGATGTCTTTCTGTATGCTGTGAATATATGTTGTTCCCATTGGTTAATAAATAAGCTGCTTTGGCCTATGGCAAGGCAACTTAGAGGCAGGTGGAAAAGGAGAGAGACAGGAAAAAGAAAGCAGAGTCTAGAGAGAAGCTAGCCTCCCTCCCAAAGGATCAACATGCCAGTACACTGGTAAGCCACAGAACACATGGCAAAGCATAGATTTAATAGAAATGGGTTAATTTAAGATATAAGAGATAGCTAGCAATAGGCCTGCCATAAACCATACAGTTTGTAAATAATGTTAAGCCTTTGAGTGATTATTTTATAAGTGGCTATGGGACTGTAGTGCAGGGCAGAACTAGAGACACCTTCCGACTACAGAGAAGGAAGGAAATTCTCAAAAAAATAGTGAAAGGAAAATCCCCCACCCACCAAAAAAAGCCTCTCGTGGGTTCCTGTCCAGATGGTCCAGATGGATGAGAAAGTTTGCGTGTAAACCACTGCCTGGGCAGAGGAATGTTTGTGGTAATTGACTCAGGTACACTCAGGTGGAAAAAGTACTGTGGCCCAGGGAAGGGATTGTAAACCACAGAACATTGCTTTCCATCTTTAAGTTACACAGTAGGATGGGAAAGAGTAGAGAATTGATAGTGGACATGCATAACATCTACTACTGGGATTCAAGTTCTTAGCTAATGAAGAAGATCATACTGAAACTAGCAGTTAGTATTGGGTCATCCCATACCTTGGTAACGACTTCTTGTTCCTCTCCACGTCCTCACTTTGCTTACGTGAATGTCTCTGTGTATCCTCCTATCCTTAAGCTTTTAGTTTCAAAGCAACATGATTTACTGATCTTTTTCCCATACACTAACAGAAACTGTTTAGCACAGCTACCCCAAACTGCATACCTAATGGCATACACAGAATATGACTACAATAAAATCTGAAAGAAAAAGATAAACTATATGAAGTCTCCTAGCTGGGAAAATATCTCTCAAGCAAGACTTACCAATCATTTGGTACTCTTATGACCTTTGGGAGAATAATATAATTCTTTTATTTAAAATGTTTTCTTATGCTAATGAACTAGTAATTGTGCAGGACAGAATGAGTATGCCTTTGGTATTTGCGAAATAATCAGTGTAAATCTCTCCTGCTTCCCCATCCCGTGGATTACAAGCACGCATCAACTTTTTTATGTGGTTTTGGAGGATCTAACTTCCACTTGCATGGCAAGCACTTTGCAGACTGAGCCGTCTCTTGGGTCTCTTTTTAGTTTTCCTTAACAATAACTTTTGAGATAATTTCATTTGAGCAGACGAGATACATTACAAAGACCGTTCTAAGATTTGTATGCTTATACTAAAAGCATAGAAACCCCCAACTCAATACATTCTGACTAAGACCTATGGATCTCAAAACCATAAATCATTAGGGAAAAAATTCCAGAATGAATTATTTACATAGAAAAAGATTTTTTATATGAAACTTAATCTTCAAATGCTTTGCCTTTCACAGGATAGGTCATAAATTTTAGAATAACATACAAAGACTTGTTTAATTCTGTCCTATTTTCAGCACATAATATTACTTCCAAACAATTTAATTTTAAAGCATAGATGATTTTAGTGAGTCCACAAGAAGCAATTATTATGTATCTGGGAATTTTAGAAAGATGTGGGGGAAATGACCCTGTGAGGTTTTTCCAATATTATTATTCTTTGTATTTCTTCTGAAGCTTTAAGGGGACCAGAATTTTTTTACCTGAAAATTAGCTCACTTTCTAAACATATAATAGTAAACTTGGGAATGTCTTTGAAAGAAGGCAAGTGTGTGGGAGATGATAAAACATAATGTATGTATCAGAGTAAAGGAAGGGAAAATGTGGACTCTCTAAATTTAGCAAAGGCTGTAATGGTTCAGAACTTGTCCTGGTTTGCAGAAGCCATGTGGTGAATTTTAAGAGTAGAATCTGATGGAAGAGTGAAACAAGAAATGCTTAGAGAATATTGATGAGTCAGATCAGCTGAAGTTCATGGAACACAGTGATAAATTCTAAATCCACAATCATAGCACATGTGCCAAATCCAGGCGACATCACATGAGTACCACTTCAATCTTCGTGCTACGTCTCTCCATCCATATAGATAACCAATCACATTTTTATGTCACATGCCTCTGAAAATTGACATTTGTCTTTATCTCTGGCTACAAGCAAGCTTTTCTTAACCCAATACAAAATAAAGCCCTGGGAAATAAAGCAACCAGCATAGAGCATAGCTTATAAAGTAGACAGCTATATGTATACCCTCCACAGATGTTAAATAACTTTGGTCTACATTTCTAAGTATTGCAAATTAGGTAATTCGAAATATCTACTGGCATTGTAAGATGAAGTCAAACTAATGAATCGCTTTCCAAAGGCAAAAATCTGACAGAAAAAAAAAGGGGGGGCATCATTAATTCCACAGCCAAATAATGTAGACAAGAGATACAGGCTCATTAGACAGGTTAAGGTGGGGACCCTGAAAACCACAGTTTCAGGAATGTCCTTGCTGATGCCAGGATGTCAGAAGAGAGTATTGGTCTACATGTGAGCTTCTCACTGAATCTCCTGCCTGGACACCAATCCTTTCTTTTCTAGTGAACATCTTTAGAACTGGGTCTCAGAATATTCATAGTAAATATAGGTCATATAAATTCCTAAAATTTACTCCTTCTTCCAAATGATTTTATGACCCTAGCACTTGAATGGAAAATGTTACAGAAACCTTCCAGGCCATTGAGGATGGCCACCTCCCTAATGGAATCTACTTCTAGTCCTGGGTGGAGATATGACATTCTGGTCTGCTGCAAAGATCAGAACACTGCATAGTATTGTCTCCTCCATAAGAGTCAATCCAGTTGGGCCTGTCAGTCTCTTGGCCAAAAGACCACCTCTAGGAAAGCTGATTAACCTGAAGCTGTGTTGAAGGGATGAAAGAAATAATATCTTTCAAGAAATAATGTGCTTTTTCTTTCTCAAAATTCTTACCACCCTTCAAACAGTTGCTTACAGAACTTTGGCCCTACAACTCTGTTAAGTCTTTGTGCTTTTCTGAGTCTTAACTCAAAAAGGAGTAATATTTTCCTTTAAACATCTTTTCTCTTTCTTTCAGATACTGGCCAATATCTAAGTGTTTTCTCTAGCACTTTGGGCTTTCTCTTTCCTTCTCTGAAGCTACTTGCCTTTCACTATGTAGCTGGAAGCTGCCATGTTACTTACTGACCTCCATTGCTGAACATGCCACCCTAATTCACAATGCCTAGATTTCTTTCCTCCTCTTCTCCACCTCTCTCTTTCTGGGAGCTACCAAGATAAACAGCTTTCCTACTCTGCTGTTTTCTCTCCAACTCTAAAAAATACATCCTGGAAACAGATGCAGAGACCCATAGTCAAACATTAGGCCAAGCTCAGGGAATCCTATGGAAGAGTGGGTGTGGGGGAGGCCTATGGAGCCAGGTGCTAGGAAAGATGGTTCCAAGGGAAAGTGTAGAGGGTGGAACCCAAGTTGTTTAAAAAAAGATATGATTGAAGCTTCAGGTCAAGAAAGATGATGTCAGTACATGATTCCCTCATGGACAACACTGTAAATACTGTAGACTAGGCACATGGTGATTGTTAAGCTGATTGTTGTTTTTAAATAAACGAGTCCTTACCTGACTTGGCTCCCAGCTGCATCTGATGCCCCCCATCCCAGAGTAGGGGGGTTAGGGGGAAGAGGCTGGAATGGGCAAGGGGCACACTTGCCTTTCCTCAGTTCCAGGTTGTCCCTTCTCGGGAGACCTAAGTTCCCAGTGGAGCAAGACCCCACAATGGGGAGGAAGAATTGTGGGAACCAGAGGGGTCAATGCCACCACAAGAAAACCCACAGAATCAACTAGCCTGGGCTCACAGAGACTAAACTGACAACCAGGGAGTCTGCATGGAACTGACCTAGACACTCTGCTCATGTGTGATAGTTGTGTAGCTTGGTTTTCTTGTGAAACTCCCAACAGTGGGAGCAGGGGCTGTCTCTGACTCTGTTGTCTGCTCTTGGGATCCTTTCCTCCTATCAGGTTGCTTTATCCAGCCATGATAGAAGAGGAAGTCCCTAATCTCACTGCAACTTGATATACCATGGCTAGTTGATATCCTCGGGAGGCCCCCAGTTTTCTGAAGCAAAATAGAAGAGACAAAGTAGATGGGAGGGACTGTGAGGAAAGGAAAAGGGGAGGGGAAACTGCAGGTGGGATGTAAAAACAAACAAACAAATAAATAAATACAAACAAATGTCCTGGGGCTTCCTACAGAGTCTGTTTTTAAATCATTTTATTAACAAGACTAAGAACCCTCATCTTCCCCAGCAGTGCAACTGCACAGTCATGGGCTGTGCCGTGTGTTCCTCTATTGCTTCCAATGAATATGAGTGGGGAAGGGCTCAGGTGAACAATCTAGTATTTGAATAGCAATCCCCCATGCTTGGCGCTACAGCTAAACTTCCTTTAAACCAGTACTTCCAAAGCGTCCATCCTGGTTACCTTGGCAATCCCCAACATAAAACCAGAGATGCAAGCAGTGTTGTGGCAAGAGCCCTTTTGGTGATATTTATAAAGCTACCTGGCCAAAGGCAATATGTGTTGAAAAGTGGCTAATTGAGAGATGTTCAACCTCACTTACTCTTCAAGAGAAACAAGTTAAGACAAAAGTGAAACACTGCTTTTACTCCAGAACTTAACATCATATGAGAACATGGGGAGACATTTTTAAAACAACAAGAAAAATATCTCTTTGTGGGAGGACAAATTAGTATACTCTGTGGGGGATTTAACTTTTAAATTCGTGTACATTCCAAAACAGTAATTCTATGTCTAATAAATGTTTATTAGACTCTAGATGAATGTTCCAAGACACTTGCAGAGATATCACAGCACTGAATAAGAAAGCAGCTAAATTAATTACAGTAAATCCATGCTGTGGAGTGCTGTTAAGTCTGTAGAAGGAGTGCATTCATTAACGTATGATAACATGGGAAATACATCAATTAAGTTGCAAAATGAAAAACAGCGACTTGGAAAACAATATAACACTGTGTCTATTTGCATATGAATCATGAAGGGAACGTATATACTTATTTCCCTTTACATCTGTAAAAATTCTTAAAAGTGCTTATAAAATGTTAATCACCTGGTACCTGGGACATTCAAGTGTCCAGCCTCCACCTACACCCCAGGGCAAAGTTCCCTGTGGGATAAAGCAAGACCCTAATTTTTCATGCCAAAGTTGTTATAATGAAAAGTGCAAGATAGAGTCTTCTCCCCTTTCTTGTTTGCATGAGGAGAAAATGGAAAGTAAGTGTTCAAAGCAAGTAGTTGATGGCATGTTCTGGCTATGGTGGTACAAAAGCAGGTTAAGGAAGGAAAATCAGAAGTTCAATATTTGCTACATAGTAAGTTCCAGACCAGCTTAGGATAAATGAGTCCTTATAAAAATTAAATAAAAATAAAATAGAACTCTCAGATATTAGGTTTTTTAACTCAAATATAAGCAAGGGCTTATGCATACATACATGAGCATCTATACACACAATATATAGACAGCTCATTTCCCATACCAGCTTGTAAAAGCTGATAGTGTATTCTGTCTCCAGTCTGTGGCATGTCTCCACAGCTCTAGGCATCCTTATTTCTAGCACTAGTGGGAGGGAGGGACAGAGAAGAGAGTTAATTTGACATTCTGTCCCCTGATATCAAGCTTAGACTTTTCAAAACAGATAGAATCATGTATTTCATGTTTCTTTTCCAAAACAGAAGGAAATAAAATCTTCTCTGGTACCAGTGGTAATGTGCACAAATGATCCACCTCTTCCCCTGTTTCAATCAATCTTGAAAGACTGGGTGGAAACACTTAAAATAACTCTGCTGTGGTTCAGAAAACCATAAGAATGATGAAACTCCATGCATACTGATTCAGAAATGATACACATTGAATCATGAGGATTGTGACAGGCAATGGGATTTACATCTACTCTCCTCTGTTAAAAATCACAGAAACAAGGAAAGTAAATAAATAAACACCTAACTTCTAAGTAAGTAGTCTCCAATATAGGTGCTGCTCTCTCATAACTCAGCAGTAAAATAACTAGGGATGAGAAGTTCTGATAAAATTTTTTGACTTCTAAACTGTCAATATTATACCACTTCACTAATATATTATGAGGATTGCCTAATGTAATTTGAAATTAAAGAGGATGAGATTTCAGATACACAGAAAATCAAACTTATAGTATTTTTTACAAGTGAGTCACTTGGAATATATCTCAAATATTTGTTATGATGGTATACCCAGTTATAAAACTGATATCTCTAGATGGGCATGGTGACATGGAAAAGAGGGGAGGAAAGTGTTGAGAAGAAGGAGTAGAGGTGGGGAAGAAAGTAGAAGGAAAGGAGGAAAGAGGAAAGGAAGGACCCGGGAGGGGAGGGGAATAGAGGGAGGACAGGAGAGGAAGATTCTATACCTAAAGAATCATCATCTTTGGGCTGGAGAGACAATTTGATGGTTAACTGAGTGCTACTCTTACACAGAACCCAGGTTCACTTCCTAGAACTAAATCAAGTAGTTCACAACTGCCTTTAACTCCAGTTCCAGGGACTTGAGCAACCTCTTCTGGTCTCCATGGGTACTTGCATTCATATGCACATATCTACATACAGATACGCACAAATATACATAATTAAAAATATAAACATGTATCTTAAAAAATAATCCAAATCTCAGCTACTACATAGGCAAAAACTTCAGACAACTCTTGCTGTGCCTTGTCACCTTGACCTAGAAGGATAGAATTAAATTCAGAAAATAAATTATTCTAGCAATTAGATGATGACATTGCTTAATGGGTAATTTCTGGTTGTCTGACGCTATCAAGAGCCTTATATCTCATATTTAATTTTCCCAACAATTCTGTGTGGGACTTTATGTCCCTTGTATGCTGTCACTGAAGATTAAAGTGGCCCAAAATAAGGTAGCTAAAGAAATAAAATAGCAAGGCATAGTAGCAAAATTCTTTCTCTTTGCATCTCTGAGTTCTATCAGTGATAGCTACAGAGGGAAGTCTTCCTCCATCTTAAAGTTGAGATGGGACTCACTGTACATATCAGAGTGAGTCAGACAAGCATAGAGAATATTTCAGAAATCTAGGACTCCACTTAGTATGGACTATGCACACATCCCTCTTCTAATAATGCGCTTGACAGCCTAGGATTTTTACCTTCATATATTATGCACATACACCTTTCTTTGAAAAAAATGTACCTAGAAACCTGTTAGCAACCTAGGATCCCACTTGCAGCAAACTACAATCACACTTCTCTGAATAATGAAGTAAGTTTCTCTGTCTTTAATAGCCATCAAACTGAGACATATTTTTGTCAATCATATTTCACTCATGTTCAGGTACAATAATAAGATGATTGATGTAGCCTGAACTGATTTTTTCAAAAAGATGTATGTCTCATAGTATTATTTATGATCATTTAATATTCTGCAACCAGTTAAATTACAGGACATATGCTCATAAGAGCCCTGTGATCATTAGCATGACATTGAAAAAAGTCCATATTTACATATTAGTATAATACTATTAGAAAAGTATGCAAATGCTTGTGTATAGGCAAGGAAAGCATATTGAAAAAATATCAACTCAAACATTAACATTATCTGTTGCTACATAATGTCAGAGTTCATATAAAAGAATCTTTCATGGCGATGCCATTAAAAACATCCACCCCATCATAGTAAGAAGAAAAAGTACAACTGGTCCAAAGCTAGCACCTTAAAGTTTTATAGCAGCTTCTTAAATAGATCAAATTCTGTACTCACGTTTTTCAGAATGTGTTCCTGGGATCATTTTGCTTCCCGACATCAAGTTCTTTAACAATAGATAATAGAAGCACTGGTGTTTCCCACCAGGTGCCTTTGCAGTGAAGTCGAGTTCACTGCACTATTTTTGTACAGAGCTAAAGCAATCCCTACTGTGCTCATGTCGCATCCTTAAAAGCCTCCGCTGTTGCACTATAATTCAAAAGCAGAGTTACCAGCTTCCACCCACGCCAGGAATAGTGCAATTATGACACTGTGACACTGCGCACATTGATTAAGTGTTCCTTTGAACATTTATTAGGAATATGGCTCCTATTCCTTTATTAACCCCCAATATTCCTGCATGAAGACATGAAGATGCTTGAAAATTAAGATGCAGTATGTGTATGGTATTGTCTATGACATGGCCTCATAGCCTACATATAGATGTTCTAAAATACTACTAATGCTCCTACAGTAGTACAGAGGGGCAGGGTGTAGCACATACATTAATGGCAGGTATTATGACTACCAAAAGCTAATACTTTAAGTGAAAAAGCTGCTGAGCCCATACCGATCTGAGTGGCCTTCGCTGCCACCTGGGACCATGGTGACATCTGGGCCTGAGCTGCTGCCAAGCCTGGGTCCATGGTCCTATAGCAGCCAGGGTCTAAGTTGATGTCTATGGACCATGTTGCCATCAAAGGTCACACAGTTGCCTGGTATCTGGGCCATTACCTGTGGCCATGCTGGTGTCTGAGAGCTGTCCCCTGCTGCCAGATCCATGCTAATCTGAGTGGCCTGCACTGCCACCTGAGGCTGTGGTGATATCCAAGCCAAGCTGCTGCTGAGGGCCATATCTTGCTCTGTGGTTCTGCTACAGTTAAGGTCTGTGTTGATGTCCACGTTAACACAGGGGCCCCTGTGAACCAAGCATGTTGAAGTCCAAAGGGTGTACTGAGCCAGCTCCACTCCTCACTGGTCCTGGGAGAGCTGGCTCTTCCCCTCATAGGAGAGCTGTACCCTCTTGGGAAAGTTGGTTCCATCCCTCACCATGGGCATGGGAGGGCTGGCTATGCCTCTTGCCTGAGGAGGGTGGTCCCAGCTGCCCAGACTTACCAACTCAGCTTCCACCCAGACACACATCCAGGGCTTTGAGTTGGCACTACCCATTCTGTGATGTGATGGAGCACGTGAAGGGACTGGTCCTGCAGAACCATAGCTGCAGGATCTCAGTGACTCAAGGCAACTGATGGATATCTGAGAGGAGTTTTGGTGAAGGGCCATTATTGTGGTATACCAGAATCCAGAAGCCTTGAACCTAACCAACAACTAATTACAGAAAGAATATCTGCAAGAAAGATGTTTGGACAGAAGGGTCTACTAAGTGACACAGCATAGCTCCCAATGCCACTAAGATAGATGAAGATGTGATGCAGAGGTGGGAAAGACAGAGGAGTAGAGTGGTTTTATTGTTTGGTTGGTTGCTTGCTTGCTTTTGTTGTTGTTTTGGTTTGGGGGCGCTATTTGTTTGATTAACATTTTTAACTTTATTTTTATTTCATTTTAAATTTTCTTTTGGTGGGGGACACTACAAGGGTGAAGAAGGAAGGATACAGAGGAACTGACAAATGTGTGAGACTGGGGTGCATGATATGAAATCCCCAAAAAGTCAATTTAAAAAATATCCAAAAAAATAAAAACAAACAAATAAATAAAACAAATGAAAAATCTGGACACAGTGCCCCATCCCTGTAATTCCAGTGCTGACCAGATGAAAACAGAAGTGTCCTTGAGACTTGTGGCACAGCCTTTCTATCAGTATTGGTGAGTTCTAGATTGAATGAGAGACCCTGTCTCAAAACACTTGAAATTGAGGAAGACACTCTACATCATGTTCTGGCTTCCATGTGCACACACATACATACATAGGCATACATACGAAGGCATACACACAGAGACACACATACACAGGCAAACATACATATGCACACAGATACATACACAGACACACATACACATGCACACACATACATACATAGGCATAAACATACACAGACACAGACACACACACATATATCCACACATGTACACACAAACATCACATACACACAAAAATATGCAACAAATCTTCAGGTGTACAACTTGTTTATATCAACCAAAGAAACTGCAAAGAAAATGTTTCTTCCTAAGGACCGCTAAACTTCTAAACTTCCATATTAGCCAAGGAAAGGAAAGAGCAGAGGAGGAGGAGATGAAGAAGGTGTGATATTCAGTCTTCACTGTCAACTTGAATCAAATGAGGACCACCAAGGAGACACACCTCTGAGGGTACCTGGGATGATGTTTCCAGACAGGTTTGACTGCAGAGGGACGACACACCCTAAAGCATCATCCCAAGGACCAGACTGCCAGAATGAAAAAAGTAGAGCATGAGAGCCAACATTCTTACATGCACCCCTCTCCGCTCCCTGAGTGTGTATGGAACGTGACCATCTGCCTCACACACCCACCGCCACACCTGCCAGCTACTTCGATTCATAAACTGTGAGCCAAAATAAGTCCTTTTGTCCCTTAAGTGGCTTTTTGTCCATTTTTTTCTCACAACATGGAGCAAAGCAACTAGTATGGAAGTATTTTTAAAGAAGGAGAAGATTAAGAGGGACTTTTCATGACCTATTAAAAAGCAGTGGATACATAAAATTTGCCTATGCATTTCCTCTTCAAGTAATTCAAGAGGCTTATGGTAATAACTATTGCAAGAACCATTTCTTCCATTCCTGAAATATTAAATAAGAAGAATATTTTCTTAATAATTCCAGAAAAGACAAGGTTCACTTTCTATACCATTTCTTGACATTTTGATTGTGAGCCTAGCCTTTGATAGATGAACTATCTGTCCAGCCCTTACACCAATTATTTATGCACCCATAATATATCATGTTAAAATGTTGGAAATGCACTAACTTTCTGACATAGGATGATAAAACAATTACATATCCACACCCCTTTTTCCTGTTAAAAATTTACTGAAATGAAAGCACTTTTGATTTTTAAGATCTTTTTGGTTTTATTTAAGTGTGTGTGTGTGTGTGTGTGTGTGTGTGTGTGTGTGTGTGTGTGTGTGTGTACACAAGTACAGGTGTACAGGGGATTCGAATCATTGGATGCCCCTGGAGCTGGATTTCTGACCGTTGTGAGCCACCTGACAGGAGTGTTGGGTACTGAACTTGGACCTTGGGTTCTCTGAAAGAAGAGTACGTGTTCTGAACCCCAAACCCAAGCTTTTTAAACTCCAACCACTACTAAAAAAAGAAACTCATTTTTATCAGTGAAATGAACTTTGGAGTAATTTTTTGAAAAGCAGAGAAGAATAGGAAAGATAGAAGATCTGCCTAAATAAAAGACAACCCAAGAAAGACAAAAGAAGCTACGCTCCAGAGCCACATTCCCCAAGGATGGCACACAGAAATGCTAAGACGACCTGGGACAATGCTAGAGTAATTAATGGGTGGGCCAGTTCATACAAGAGGCTGCTTGTAAAGTACAGCCCATGTCAAACATCCTGAGAAACAGCTCTAAACCTATGCTGGCCAATCTAGTAGCACAGGAGTAACTGCTTGCTTCTAGGGTGGACACTACAGCTACAAAACATCACAGCTCTGTAGAGAATTTGAATAATTCCACTCTAAGCAAATCGAGAAGTCTTATGATAGTGCCAGGACTAGGGAAACAAACAGAGAAGGCATTGAAAAGCAAGAGTCCTGGAAATGAAATATAACTGAAGTGAGATAATGCCATACACATGCAACACTGAAAAGAACTTTTTTTCTCTCTTTGAATTACAGTCAGCAAGTGTTGTCGTGGCTCAGAGCATGGTTTCCACGGCCTGAATAACCAATGGTGTTCCTGCCTGCAACTACCCAATTTTGACACTTCTCAAATAAGTGGCTGCAACTCTTTGTAAATATTTTATCACCTATAATGTCAAATCTTAATAGCTACCTCACAAAAGTATTCATTTATTTAAAGCATTCTCCCACTGTTTTGCTATTCCTATTGTTCACTGTTACTATTGTAATAAATTTTTCTGTTCTCAGAGCAAAGCTATTTTTTTCTGTATGTGTGACAAGGTCATATGATCCCCCAGGCTGGGCTCAAATGTACTATTCTCCTGCCTCAGCTTCCCCGTGGTTGGCTCAATAGTTGCATGCCAATTTGCCCAGGCTAAAGGGACTTGATAAAAAATAGAGGACATTACTACTTATCCCCCGATCATACAAGCCAAGGAGAAAATAATCTTTACTCTTGGACAGATTAGTTACAAGGACTTGGCTTAAACAAGCAAGCAGGACTGCTAAAAGGCCGTAAGCCATAGACATTTATTAATCAGCTTCATCTTTATGTGTACATTTGGAAGAGAAATCAAACATCAGATATTTGATAACAGAAAGAATGGCAGAAAAAATATTAGACAATGTAGAACTTAAGACAGGAGTTATTTTTTTCATTTTTTACTTATTTTTATTGTACTTTTATAATTTTATAATTTAATTTAATTTTACATATCAGCCATGGATTCCTCTGTCCTCCCTCCTCCCATCCCCCCACCCTCCCCTCAGCCCACCCCCCATTCCCATCTCCTCCAGGGCAAGGACTCCCCTGGGGATTCAGCTCAACCTGGTAGGCAGGTTCAGAACCAATAGCTGAGGAACCCCCAACTGGATCAGGCCCTCTGGATAAGTGAGACAGTTATTTGCTTGAACTGTTTGGGTGACAGGAGTTATTAAATGAACTTAAGCTACATAGTTTCCCTCCCTCCCCTTCTCCCATCCCCCCACCACCACCTCCCCATCCCAGCACGCATCTACTCCCCAGAGGAGGTACAGCCTCCCTTGGGTAGTCAACGAAGTCTGGCATACCAAGTTGAAGGACCTAGACCCTCTCCCCCGCAATCCCCACACTAAGGCTGAACAGCTCCAAAAAGCCAGTTCATGTACCTGGGATAAGTCCTGGTCACACTGCCAAGAGCCCCACAAACAGATCAAGCCACACAACTGTCACCCACATTCAGAGGGCCTAGTTCAGTCCCATGCAGTTTCCCCAGCTGTCAGTCCAGAGTCCATGAGCTCTCACTAGCTCAGGTCAGTTGTCTCTGTGGTTTTTCCCATCATGATTTTGACACACACACACCCTTGCTCATATGATCCCTCCTTCCTCTTTTCAACTGATCTCCAAGAGATCAGCCCAGTGCTTGGCTGTGGATCACTGCATCTGCTTCCATCAGTTACTGAATGAAGGCTCTATGATGACAATTAGGGAAGTCACTAATCTGATTATAGGGAAGGCTAGTTTGGTGTCTTAGCTGGAGATTCCATTCTCTTATGCTCATCCTTAAGAATTTGCAATAGACTAATTACCAAAGTATTAAATTAGGAATTCATGCAGCAACCATGTCAGGGACATATTTTCCCAAACCTTCAAGGCATCATTCATTCTTTTATTGTAAACAGTTTCCAACTCAGAAACAGATTAAGAAATTGACAATTCATTTTATGAGACAATAATAATTTTGTTATGAAAGTAAATCAGAGTGTAATAAAAGGAAAATTATAAAACAGTCTCATTTGTGATGATAAAAGAATCATTAGCTAAATTAATCCAGCAATATTAAAATAATAACCAATTGGTGAGGCTCCAGGAACACAGATGTGGCTTAACATTAGAAAACTACTAACAGAAAATAGAAACAAGTGTTGTCTACGCTCACAATTTTATGTTATTCTGGAGGTCTTATTCAGTATAAATAAATTAGTAAAGGCATTTAAAATTTGAAGATGCTATCATGTATACTAACAGGAAAGATTTCAATAAAAATACTGCTACTTTAAAAGGACATAAAAGTAGACTCTGTATAAACTTAAAACATAATATTGATACTGCTCATGAATAATGGCTACTCAGATTACAAAAATGGGATAGAATACTGCAAAATCAGCTGTGATGGTTCAAGGGATTTAGAATTGCCATGGAAACAAACCTCTGCATCCACCTGTGAGTAAGGTTCTAGAGTAAGCCAAGATGGGAAGACTCACCCTCAATATGAGCATCAGAATTTCATGGGCTGGGACCCTGTAGTGAATCGAAAGGAGACAGGGAGCTGAGAGCAGTATTCATTGTTCTTTGCTTCCTGGTTGCAGATGAAATGGGACCAGCTGACTCACATTCCTACACCATGACTTCCCTCTCATGATGGACTAGACCCTTAAACTTTGATCCAAAATAACTCCTTCTTCCCTTTGGTTGCTTGTGTCCAATTTTTCTTTTCACAGCAATGCATATAACAACTAACACAAAAGGGTACCTACCACAAGTGAACCTGTTGCTATGATGGACCTGTTGCTACAATAGAGCCTGTTGCTATGATAAACCTGCCTAAGTGGTTATCAGGCCTTTTGCAACTGCACAGTAAAAAGAATGTGGAAGAGTTTAGAATTTCGGGTTAGAAAAGCCCTAAAATGCTATAAGCAGAGGTTGACGGGCTTTTCTGCTGGGCTTAGAAGACCAGAATGTAGAGAAAATTGCAGACAGTCGAGGTTCAGCTCAGGAAGGTTCAGAGTGGACTAAAGACACAGCTGGGTATTGGGCTAGGGGTAATTTGTGTGATGTTCTAGCGAATAACCTGGCTATAGTCCACCCATGTCCTAAGAACTTAAGTGAAGCTTAAAGAATAAATAAAACTGTTATTCAAAAGCAAAAAAAAATAAATAAATACTTTCTGTCACTGGGCTTAGAGCTAGGCTGGTGGCCTGCAAGTACCAATAACCCTATTGTCTCTGTCCCTCTGGGCTGCAGAGCACTGAGCTGCAGCAATGTGTGTGAGGGTGTTGGGGCCCCAATGCAGATACTCATGCTTATGCAAGAAGCATTCTTACCCACAGAGTCATCTCTCCAGACTCTTACAAATGAGTTCTTAAAAATCAATTGTTAAAAAAAGACCTGCCTGTATTGAATCCACCAGATTTAAATGAATCCCCAGGGGAGTCTTGGCCCTGGAGGAGATGGGAATAGAGGGGAGGAGCTGGGGGGGGGAAGGTGGAGATGGGGGCAGGAGGGGGGAGGACAGGGGAACCCATGGCTGATGTGTAAAATTAAAACACAAATACAATAAATAACAATAACAAAAAAAAAAAAGAATAGCCAGCTGGGCGGTGATGGTGCACGCCTGTAATCTTAGCACTTGGGAGACAGAGGCAGGTGGATCTCTGTGAGTTCAAGGCCAGCCTGGTCTACAGAGCTAGTCCAGGACAGGCTCCAAAGCTACAGAGAGACCCTGTCTCAGAAATAAAAAAAAAAAAAAAAAAAAAAGAATAGCCAGGAAAATATAGTGATATTTTATTTGTATTGAAATGTGCTTTTATTTGTATGTTAATAAAGTTGCCTTGAGGTCAGAGCAAGCCAGAGCAGAAACTGTGCGGTAGTGGTGCATGCCTTTAATCCCAGCACCTGGGAGGCAGAGCTAGGTAGATCTCTGTGTGTTCAAGGACACAGCCAGCATGGCAGACACACACCTTCAATCTCATTAGCAACCATAGAAGACCTGGAGGTCCGTACAAACAGGCAGTGATGAAGAGGTCATGTGGCTGGGTTTACAACCAGTGAGAAAACAGAACAGAAAATCTATAAAAAAAAAAAAAAAGACAGGACACACAGAGGTAGCTCTCTGGCGGAGAGGAAAACAGCAGAAGCAGTGAAGGGTAAGGTTTTCCACTCTTGCTCTGACCTCGTGGTTTTTAACTCTGCAATTGATTCTGTGTTTCTTATTTAACAAGCCAGTTACATCTACAGGAAAATGACCTCAAATAAATAAATAAACAGAAAGTTAAATGGAACAGAATCTAAAAGGAATTAAAATACAAAACAACGATAATTAAAGCAGTATGCTACCCCTCCCATTAAGAGAAATTGGAAAAACAATAGTACTAGGACAAACCTATACATTAGCCAGCTTTCTACTGCTGTAATGAAACACTGTGACGGACAGCAATGTGGAGAGGAAAGGGTTTATTTCTGCTTATAATTTAGACTTTACTGTGGAGGGAAGTCAGGGCAGGAACTCAAGGCAGGAACCTGGAGGGAGAAACTAGAGCACAGACTACAGAGAATGCTGCTTCCTGGCTTGCTCCTCGTGGCCTGCTACATTTTCTTTAGCACCCATGCCAGGGCCACCTTCCCTAGGATGGCACTGCCCACAGTGCGCTGGCATTGCACAACAACCATCCATCAAGAAAATCTCCACAAGCATGCATACAAGCCAACTGTTAGAGGAATTTTTTCAGTCGAGGTTCTCTCTTCTCAGATGACTCTAGCTTTTGTCAAGTTGGAAAAAAAAAAAAAAAACTGAACAACACAACTCAGTATCCAATTGAAAAAACTGAATCTTTCATATACCTAAATAAACTGCTCACAAATAATAGCATTGTCTGAAACAATAAGTCATGAAAAGAGTCAGTTAGGGTCAGTGAGATGGCTAAGCCAGAAAAGGAGCTTACCCTAAGCCTGATGTCCTGAATTCAATATCTGCCCCACCCTCCACCCCCCATCCCCCATCCCCCCCACCCTCCCCACCCCCCCACCCCCGTGTTCTGAGAAAAGAAATTAATCCTGTAAGTTGTCCTCTGACCTTTACATATACACTGTGTCCCACCCCCAATAAATAAATAAAGGTAATTTTAGGTAATTTTTCCCTACTTCTGAAATTTTTTCTCTGACTTTTACATATGCAGTGTTCCCCAAAATAAAAAAATAAATAAATAAACAAATGTGGGTTGTTTTTTTTTTTCTGCACTTATTCAAAACCTCAGACAGAACTTAGGTCCTCCCAGTCTAAAGAGCCCTTCCTACACCATGCCCAGTCTCCAGACTGGGACCAGGATGTATATCCTGTATATCACTCCAGCCTTCTCTATTCACACCAGACACGTACAAGAAAAAAAATCACATGCTCAGGTCTCATTGCAAAAATACAAGCAGTATAAATGGTAAATAATAATAATAATAATAATAATAATAATAATAATAATAATAAATTTTAGGTTAAAATCTATTTATAGCGCTTCCCCCTTCCCCCTTCCTCCGTCCAGCCCCTGCCAAGTCTTCTCCCTCCAGCCTCTCCTAGCTCCCCTCTCTCTAACTCCTTCATGTCTTCCCCTCACTCTCAAATTGATAGTCTCTCCTCCAGTTAGTATTGGTGTGTGTGTGTGTGTGTGTGTGTGTGTGTGTGTGTGTGTGTGTGTGAATTTAAAAAACAAAATCTGAAAACCTTTCTTTCATTGGGGAAAGAAACACAATACCAAATAGAAAAACTCTATTTAAAAAAAAAAAAAAGGAAAGAGAGAGAAAAACTGGGCAGTGGTGGTGCAGATAATCCCAGCACTCAGGACACAGAGGCAGGCAGATCTCTCTGAATTCAGGACCAGCCTGGTCTACAGAGCTAGTTCCAGGACAGCCAGGGCTACACAGAAAAACCCTGTCTCAGAAAAAAATAAAAATATAAACAATAATAATAATAAAAGGCCAATATATTTGCACATGATGATATAAACAATACAGAAAAGTTTCTGAAATACGTGAAATATAGGGGGAAATCCACGCACAGCCCAACACTGCTTCTTCAATGACAGTTTTATCAAGACAATATTGCGTAGCTGTTTTCCTGCATTGGAAGGTTCTCTATTGGAAAGAGGAGGGAAGGTTCATGAGGTTCCTGAACACTCAGACTCTCAGCATCGCTCCTGGAGGCTGTAAGAGCAATAACTGCTTCAAGAGGGCAACACTTCCGTGGAGTAGCCGACTGCTCTGGGCATTCCCCTAATGCAGCCCCAATGTGTCAGTCATGCAGGGCAAGGGAATTCTACTAAAGCCAGGGCCCGAGCCTCCCCTGCCCTCCCAAGCCACACTTGGACAGAATCCTTTCTTGTTTAGTCCTTGGCTTTTCTATCTGAGGTGACCAGATTAAGATTCCCCAGGAAAAGTTAGTTATGCAACAAACATGTTCATTTCTGCCATACTGATAGGCAAAAAATAACATTTCAATGTAATTTAAATTCATGCAATGTGATTTTAATTCAGACTCTGCATTTACCTCAAGGGGAAAAAAATCTGCTTTCTGTATTATCTCTTGCAAATGTATGCAAAGTTTTGATTACAATGGAAATGGCCTCAAATTGGAGTTCAGTTGATCTGGGTTCAAAACTCAGCTCTTCATTTCAATATGTGAATACATTTCTTAATGTTGATGACCTTCAGGAAGTTCTGATTGGAATGAAAATGAGGTAACGCTGATGAATTTCTGGGTACAGAGCCGGATAGGGGCAACTCTCGTCTGTTACCTCTTGTCTTTCCCGTTTCAAAACTGATCTAGGTGGAAAACAGTTTCAACATTAGACTTACAGAATGCTCGAACACAACAGAAAACAGCAATAGATCTCACTCGTTACACGAATGGTGAAACGGAGGCTGGGTTTGAGTCCAAGGGAGAACAATACTCCCCCCTCTCATCCCGCCTAATGGCCAAACAGTAAGACACTGAAAAGAAAAAGCTCAACTTCCAAACCTCAGCGGGGCTCATGGCTGAGTTTATCATATCCCGTTAATCTCCATTTCCACAGGCTCCGCCACGAGCTATGCAAGGTGCCAAGCCGGGAGTTAGGCGAAAAACTACTTTTTTTTTTTTTTTTTTCACCCCCTTGGTAAATTGCACTGTGTCCTTTTACGAACTGCAAAAGCTTATTTGGAAAGCCTCCTGCTGAGCCTGCCTCTGGACACAGCTCAAGGGCTCCACCTTCAGTCGCAATGGAAGAGAACCTCTCAAAAGCCACTCCTGTCTCGGTCCTGAGGAGGCAGATCTGAAATCGGCTCCTTTCATGACATTAAAATCCTACAGCCTTCGTTTTTTTTTGTTTTTGTTTTTGTTTTTAATAATTCAGGACAGATACTTATCTAGTGCGCACAAGTGAGCCAGAGAATCTTACAATTTGGCAGACTGACTCTAAGTAAACTGGTTGTTTAAACTACCGCGTGGTCTTTCATTTCTTCAGGATTCCCGGCTCACGGTTTATTTAGTTGCAGCACGGGCTTTTCATCCCGATTCTCCGATGATGACTACTAGGATTTTGTAATAAAGAAAATGTTACTTTTTGCCTAACAGACTTGCCAGTAGTCTTTGTTTGGTTGGGTTTTTTGTTTTGTTTTGTTTTGGGGGAGTTGACACTTTCAATAAATACATGGATGGCATTTTTTGAAAGAACTATTGTACCTTGACAAAGGAAAATAGTCCTCAGTTCTATTAAGAAGCATTACCAGGGGAGTCCTTGCCTTGGAGGAGGTGGGAATGGGGGAGGGAAAGAGGGGGGAGGAAGGAGGACAGAAGATTCTGTGGCTGATATGTAAAATTAAATTAATTTTAAAATTTTAAAAAATAAAAAAGAGGCATTACTTAGACCTTAAAGAATAATTCTGCCAGATGCAGAACTTATTTCATTTATTATTTTTATGTATTATATTTTATTGATTCATTATTAACTTATGTTAGTATTTCTGCAAAAGTCAGTGGTAAGGAATACATTTGACGAAAAGAAAAGAAAAACACAGAAAAATATTCATGTTATTCCACAGAATTAAGCCCCAAATTGGAGTTCCATTCTAAAGCAGTTTATTTAGTTAATAACCAAGTGGATGTCTGCACATTTTCTATTGAATAGATATTGTGGGAATATATTCAACAAAGACAACTAAATGCTCACTTCTGCTGTGGCAGGGGAAGGAAAATTAGTCATTTCTCTACATTCAAATTGGTGAGTGTGGATATAAGCAAAGACCCACACAGATATTGAATCTTTCCACATCTTACCGTAAGTCTAAACGTGTTGCTGACATATTCTCTGTTGCTTTCTTTTTTACTCCGTCAAATTATCACATTTCTAAAGTCTTCGTGAGAAGTAGACATAGATACTCGATGTAATAGAATTATTTACATACCTTTTCTTGAAAAAAATAGTGGAAAATTAAAACTTACACGTTAAACTCTACAATTTTTATTTGTCTTCTAATGGTGTCTGTTCGTTTGGGTTTTTTTCCCTTTTGGGGGTCCCTGAACAAACCTATAACAAAAGGAAGCACAGAAAACTGTAAGGTTTGTGTGTTTCACTAGTGTGAGTGAAAACTCCTGAAAAAAGGCTATGATCTTTTTTATAATAGTAATATAGTCTCTTTTATAATAGTAAATACTTGAAGTTGAGAAAAATTGCTCTGGGCTGAGCTACATAATAACATTAGCAAAATGTCTTCTATTCTTCCCAATGACTCAATGTTTTGGTTCTCTTATGATACCTTGTTTTGTTGCTGAGAAGCCAAAGAATAAGTAAATCTAGTAAATTCAGCCCGGAGGCACATATCTGTTAGCCCTGCACTCAAACTCCTGGAAGAAGATTATGAGTTTGATGCCAGCCTGGGTTACAATGTCCCCAAAAATAAATAAATTAAGGGAAATATAGATGAACACAGAGTTATGTCAGAGGACCTAGAATCAAAACTCTTAATGCCTACCTAGACATCTATACTCTATACAGCAACTATCTATTAATCCTGCATGTAAATAAGTACTCATACAATTCAAAACAAATATTTGAGTGTTTCTATTTAATACACATTATATTGCATGAAAATGAAACATAGACATGCTAGACGAGTTCTCTGCAGGTGGGAAGGCTGCTGCAGGTGGTGACCAAGCTCTGAAGTGAGACACAGCTTCATTCAAACCCCAGCTTCATTTCAGCCAGCTGGGTAACCTAGGCCAACTTCTCAGCATTTCTTGGCACCATTTTTTTAGTAAGTTGAAAAGAAAAAATGATTCGCCAAACTGTCATGTGTGTTGGAGCTGCTGCATTAAAAGAATTTGTACAAAAGAGAACATTATTTTCGTCGCAGGAAAAGTGGGACAGCCTGGACCTTTTGTTCCCTTTTGAGTGAGTGCGTCATCTCAGCTACTACCAACCTTTGTTTCTCCACTTGGCCCAGACATAAGACATTTGCTATCCCAAAAGAATGAGTCTGGAACATTGCTATTCCTAAGTCTCCAGTGAAAATATTATAACAGGTGCAAAGTAAATGTGCAAGCTTGCCTGCTCTCTTTCCTCAGCCGTCTCCCCATGTGAAAACACAAGCATATACTCTCACCACACACCGTGTCTAAAGTGAATTAACAATACGTGCTTTGGGGCCTGGGGATGTAGCTAGCTCAGTTGGTAGACTGCATCCCTCCTGTGCATAAGACCCTGAGTTCCATCCCTAGCACCACAGAAGCTGATGTGGTGGTCCACGCCTGTCATCCTAACTCATAGGAAGGGCAGACAGGAAGATTAGAAGTTCAGGGTCATCCTAGACTGTACTGTGAACTCTATGCCAGCCTGAGCTACACAAGACCATGTCCTAATGAATGATAGACACATAATATTTTTTAAAAAACAATCAAGTGTTTCAATGGAAGCAAGAGATAAATCCAGATTCCACAGAAAGATGCTTGTTGCTGGGTTCCAATTGGTAATGTCGCACCTCACAACCACAATTACTCAAGCTCATTGTTTCAGCTGAAAGACATGAAATTCATGATGTTAATGCCTCTTGAAGCTCTCCCCACTCTGATTTCATGTCCAGTTTAGAAGAAGCCACATCAACATAGGCCTTGTGGTCAAATGAGGAATCCAATGGTTATTAACAAGAATTCCTTCCTGGGGTAATACAAGTGGAAGCTGTTGCCTCTTAGAGTACCTCAAGACCAATCTTAGGAGAAAAAAATTCTACATGAAGTATTCAATTCTGCTCCAATTCATAGCTCACCCAACTAGAGGTGGCTCACAGATTAACTAACCCCTAACTACTGCAGGATTTTGTTTTTGTTGTTTGGGGGAGGAGATGTTTGTTTTTGTTGTTGTTTTATTTTGTTTTGTTTCTTGTTGATGTTTTATTTTTTTAGTATCTTCCTGGCTTTTTCCTTTCTCTAGAAATTAACTTCTCCCACATACTGAAGCTCTCTATCATGTTTATAATTGATTATCCTTCCCTACTTGCTTATAGGCATGGTTTGTGAACCAGTGTGAAAATCCAGAGTAGCTTTCAATATCAAACAAGCTAATTAATCTTAAGGGTTAAATTAGAAGCTGCATGAGGCCATTTGTGACCATGTGACTAACAAAGCAAAGAGAAGGTTCAGAAACAAACACAAGAGAAAATTTTAAAAGAGAGAACATGAGGAATAAGGAAGGACCCGAAGAGCAAAAGCAGCTCTCTGGATACTGACTATTATTGCTAGTCCCAGTATCAGTGATTCATGAAGCCAAGCTCTGCTCTCCATTCCTGATTTCCACACCAGAGTTAATGTGTATGCATTTGACCATGTGGGTTAGCATATGTGTGTACATGTGCATGAGTGCACATTTATGAGTATGTATATTCAAGTGGGTGTGTGCACATGTGCATATGTGTGGGTCTGTGTGTATATGTACTTTATTCAGTTTTAAGTTAGGGGTTTTGTTTGTCCTCTCAAACTGAAAAATTATACTGCCCTTTTCCAATCCTATTCCCCAGAGCAGGAGAAAGGATGGAAAAGGATCAAGTTTCTTTCTGTTGTAACCCATCTAATTTGCAGATTGAAATTCAGTGCTTTCCATGACAACACACTTTTTTTCCTGCAATATTAATTACTATTTAACTTTCTCAAATGCTGAAGTGGAAATATAAAAGACTCAAATGCTTGCTTTTACAATATCTAATAGCAATCAGCTTTATGATGTACCATATATTGCAAATTAAATTACGACATATTAGCAAGATGCCAATGATGATTAAAACAATCATTCATATTTCAGATAAGTTAAAATATGAAATAAAATCCCTGAAAACTGTTGGAAACCTAACACTGAATTGACTATGAGAAACTGTCCACTGACCACAAACATATGCACACAAAATAAATGAATTATAATCTAATGAAAAAGCACTTAGGGTAGTAGTGGCACAAGCCGTTAATCCTAGCACCCAGGAAACAAGAGGAAGGTGAAACTCTGAGTTCGAGGACAGCCTGCTCTACAGAGCAAGTTCCAGGATGGCCAGGGCTACAAAGAAAAACCCTGCCTCAAAAAACAAACAAACAGAAAAAGCATTTTGAACTTACCCTTCTGGAGGAGGGGATGAAGGGTGGGTGGGCTGATGGAGAGGAGGGAAGGAGGGGTGGGGGGAGCGGGAGGAAGGTTGAGAGGGGGATCTGTGGTTGGTATGTAAATTGAATTAAAAGAAATGTTTTAAGTGCCTAAGAAGAAAAGTGAGTAACAGTGAAGTTTTTGTTTTAAAGCCCACTGCTTTCTTTTTACACATCGTAGAAAAACTTTCTAAGTCCAGAATGATTCAAATATGGATGGGAAGGCAACTTCACACCCTCTCCTTGGTTGACAACAATCCTGACCCTATGATAGGCACTGAAATAAATGAAATCACAATGAGAAGGAAATAGGAGGACAAAAGATTGAAAGATTTAAAATCCATTCCCTCACCCCTGTGCATCATTCTTTAATGAAAGATACTTACTGAGAGTCTGTGCAATGTCAGACACAGTTCAATCCTGGCATGCTAGAGTGAGGGCTACAAGAAGCAATTTCCTTTAAGGGGCTTACATGACATGGAGAAATGCATGATAGAAAAGAAAACTGATTAAAAAATTCCATAGATAAATGTCAAGTACCCTAAACACTGTAGAAAATGAACTGGAAATAATGGCACACACCTGCAAGCTAAGAGTTCTGGAAGCTGAAGCAGGATGCTACTGAGTTTGAGGGCATCCTATGTTATGTTATGAGTTCAAGAAGTCACAAAGCAGGGAAACAATCCTATCTTAAATAACTAAGAAAAGGTGTTTAGGAGGTAAGAAGTCATTCGTTCAATAAAGAAATGCATTTTGAAATGAGTTTCACAAGCATGACATAACATTCAAAATCCTTGAGACAATGGGTGAGTTGCCCAGACTCAGTATAATAAATTTAGTACTATGCCTGCTTAGAAGAGAGAGGCAAGTTCAAGACCAGCTTGAGCTAGAGAATTGGTGATTGGTGCAAGACCAGCTTGGGATGCAGACTGAGCTGTACAGCGAGTTCCAGGCCAGTCTGAACTATAGAGCCCCTGCTTCAGAAAAAGCAAACAAATAAACACAGAGAGCAGGGCATATCCTACTCAGTAATGGACTGCTGGCCTAGCACATGTCAGGCTCCCATTTCAGTCCCTAGTACCATGAAAAGATTTAATCAATCAATTAATTAATTGAGTATCTGCCAAAGGCTTCTTTAGCATTGACCTTTTCTTCCTAGACACTTTCTTTTTAAAAAAATTTTATTCGTTTTACATACCAACCATACATCTCCCTCTCATCTTTCCTCCTGCTCCCCCCCCACGTCCAACCCCACCACCACCACCACCTACCTCTCATCCCCTCCTCTGGTTTTTGCTTTTTTGTCAGCAGACATTGAGCTTCAGACAAAAAAAAAAAAAAAAAAAAAGTTGAAATCTTAATGGTGAATCATTTACTTCATCATATGATAAAATCTTAAGCATGAATCTGTGTGTTTACTGTCTAAGGCAGTGTACCTCTGGGGTCCCTGTGTTTTTTGCCCTACTGGTAACTAATGATTTCCAGAATTTTCTTTGCACTACAAAACTGGCTGTCCAACAGATCTCCTTGAGCGTCACTCAGAACCACACTGTACAATGTCAGGACAGCCACTGAAGCTGAGCTCTGCTACTGCCACCATGCCATATGTGCTCAGGTTGAGAAGAGACCGTTGAATCTTCAGTTGGGGTGAAATCTAAAATCAAAACATCAAAAGACACAAAATCCCTTTCTAAGAATGTTTAAATTTGTTCATTTTAAAAATTACATGAATATTTATTTCCCAAAACCTCAGTCAATAAAGACCAAGGAATATCATCTCTGCTCCCATAAGGACCCCCTCTTCAGAACAAATTGTTCTTACAAACTTAACAAGGATTCTTATATAATAATTTCAAGTATTGTTCATTGACAAATAAGCACAAATGGGCATTTCTGAAGGTGCAGCACAAAGCCACTTTGCTTTCCTTAAGGAAATATAAGAAACACATTTTTTTAGTGACTTCATAGAAATTTCTTATATAAAAGTACTGTAATATACTGTGATGACAGCTTATTTTCCAACTTTGACATATATAATGATGTTATAGATGCTTAAGATATGAATTATGTGCATGCATCATACATAAATACATATGCACTTAATGCATTTGAGTGTCTCTGTAGAATAAATTCTTGAATGTGGGCTTCTAAGTCAAATGCTACACACATTTTAAATCCTTAAGGTAAAAGTAATGTGCAGCCGGATGCACGCCTGTAATCCCAGCACTCGGGAGGCAGAGGCAGGTGGATCTCTGTGAGTTCAAGACCAGCCTGTTCTACAGAGCTAGTCCAGGACAGGCTCCAAAGCTACAGAGAAACCCTGTCTTGAAAAAAACAAAAAAAAAGTAATGTGCTAATTTATATAACACTATGATAATTGAAACTGCTCACTCCCCTATACTCCCATCCAAACTGATTATTATCAGTTGTTTTGAGTTTAGTTATCCAATCATTAAAAAATAATTATACCAATTCATTGTTCACCAAAAAAATAGTGCTTCCCACAACAACTATTACATTTAAATTCAACAAAAATGCCCTTATAATTGTATATATTGGCAAAAATGCCCAATAATTGTAGACAATCTAGGAAGTAAACAAACACTTAAGAGATAGTTAAATATCAGGAGACTTCTGGCACCAGACGAGATTGAAAAAAAAAAAAAAAAAAAAACCTGAGTCAAGTTAAATGTCAAAAAACTATCCTTAAAAACTCTAGAGAGGTCAAAGAATTCACTTTCAGAAAATTATAAAAAGTAAAAAATTAGATGAATCGAGGGCTGAAGTCAGAATTTAAATAACGGGCTGCAAGGTGAGGAGCTCTGCTGGAGAGAAACTGAGGAGCAACACCTGAGAAATGTACCTTCCCACCAGTCACTGTGGGAAGAAATGAATGGGAACAGAGCAGGATGGAAGCATCCCAGGGAGAAGAGTGCTGGAAGAGAGGACTCGGGCTTCTCTTTGTGTGATAGACTTCTGGAATTACTGCCAAGCTGAACAGGCCCAGAGAAGAACAGCAACAGATTCTAGAAGTGGAGTACCATAACGGTCTTGTTACAGGAGGTGTATCACTTGGCAGTGGTGGGGGTGGGCAGAATTTGAGGTTTCAAAGGACTGGCGCCATTCCCAGGATGTCATTTGCCTCCTTCTTGTAGTTTAAGATGTGAGCTCTCATGGCTGGAGAGATGGCTCAGTGGTTAAGAGCACGGTCTATTCTTCCAGAGGACCCTGGTTCAATTCCCAACACCCACATGGCAGCTCACAGCAGTTTGTAACTTTAATTTCAGGGAATCTGACACCTTCACACTAATGCACAAAAAATAAAGTTTTTTTAAAAAAATTTGAAAAAAAGATGTGAGCTCTCAGCTGTTCCAAGCTTCAGTCCACCATCTAGACCCACAAGCCCAATTAAGTACTTTCTTCTATAAGTTGCCTTGGTCATGGTATTTAGCACAGCAATAGAAATGTAACTAATGGAAGAGTACAAGGTTGAGTCTTCCAAAAGTACTTAAGGAAAGGGCTGAGCCAAACACTTACATTTTAAGAATACAGAAAATGTTGAATCACTTTCTCATATATTGTTTTTCTGTTGAAATAATATGAAGAGCTAATCTTAAAATATAATGTAAAAGTTCTTTAAAAGGGCAGTTTGAACAGAAAAAGTGCCCTGCATAGGCAAACAGTAGTGCTCTCCAACACATGGGTTATTAAATGAAAATCTCACCACCAGGCATGAGATAGCTCCCTATGAATGCATCAGTGAGTCCCCAGAGGCACTCAAAACAACACAAGCTATTGCTCATGATTGCCCAGCATAACTAGATAGTAAGACCCTATTTCTGAAGGCACCACTCACTCTGGGTTCATACAAAACTCAATCTTGAATTAAAAAGCTTTCTCCATGCTTATATAATTCCAAAGGTACTATGCAAGGTATAGGGGGGGTGGGGAATGGGGAGACAGCAATAGTCCTACCCAGAGCTTGCCAATACACAATGCAATACTGACCTATTGTCAAGGTATGCCCAATGGTGGAACAGAGGTGTGAGAGTTATAGGGGTAACCAATCACTCTCTAGTTGGATTTGATGCTTATGCCACAGGACAGATTTCATGCATGGTACTGTAAACTCAGTTTAAACCCCATGAAAAGTAAGCTCTAGCGGGTATCTATTATTGTTTGCTAAATGATCATGCTGTTAAACTGCATTCCAGATAATTAGGTTTATGCCCATAGATTTGTGCTGCTCTCAACTTCAAACAGGGAAGCTTCTTCTTTGCAGTAATGGTTACTACGAGACTCGTAAATGGTCAAAGTGACAACAATAGGTAATTCTGAGTGTTCAGATGAGGATGAACCATCTATATCAACCTCCCACCATACAAGGATCAGGGAACTTCATGAAAGAGGAAGATAGAAAGGATGTAAGAACCAGCAGATGGGGTGGAGAGCCCCGAAAGACCGACTTCTGGAAAGAATTCACTTTGGAGATGTGGTTACTGGTAGGTTGTTCAAGCCCCAGAGACTAGCCACACACCTATGTGCACATGGGGAGCACTAATTGGACTCGAGGTTGTTGATGACCAAAAAAAAAAAAAATGAAAAGAGAACACGAAGTTGGGAGATAAATGGGACATAGACACTAAGAACAGTTGGAGGGAGGTAGTGGCAACTGTATATAATCAGCATACATTGTGTAAATGTATGAAATTTTCAAGAAAGAAAAATATTCTTGAAAACATAAATACTGTGAAAATGGTTTTGCATCCACCATTTTGAATTATTAACAAGCTACCCATAATGTATCAATGCAAATTCAGTAAGACCCCCCAGTGGTTGATGCACTAGTCAGTGTTCTCGAGAACAGAGCTGAGAGAATGAATACAAAGTACAAAAGGGATGTATTAGATTAGCTTGCCAAGAAAGGTTTAATAGTTGTCTTAGTCAGTGATCTTCTGCTGTGAAGAGATGCCATCACCAAGGCAACGCTTATGAAAGACAGCATTTACTTGAGGGGTTGCTTACAGTTTCAGAGTGTTAGTCCATTAGCTACATCCTGATCCACAGGTTGAGAGAACTGGGTCTAGCATGGACTTTTGAAACCTCAAAACCTACCCCCAGTGACACACTTCCTCCAATAAGCCCACACCTCCTAACTCTTCTAATCCTATCAAAGAGTTCCACTCCTTGATGATTAAACATTCAAATATATGAGCCTATGGCAGCCATTCTTATTCAAGCCTGCACAATGGAGAACCCTGCTGCTTACTCTATGATGCTAAATGCCTCAGCAGTCCCAATGTGGCACTGAAGGCCTGACAGATTTGAGGAGAGCCATTGGTCTCTAGACCATGCTGGAAAGCCAAAGAAGGTGAGTTCTGATATCGGCAAGTGATGTCAGTACTTGAGGCATCAGAGTAGATGTATTTACAAGCAGGCAATAAAGATGTGTAGGCAAAGTAGCCTTGCTTTTCCCTCAGACTTCTTTATCCTTAGGCTGCTTCTGGGAGGTCCTTTCCACTTTGTTGAGAGTCTTCCCTTCTCAGTTACTCCTTCAGGAAATGTCCTCACAGATACTCCTATAGGTGTGGTACTTGGTTGATTCCAGATCCAACAAATTGACAATCAACTTTTTTGTGAGTTACTTGTCTGTTGCTGTGTCAATATACCTGAGAAAAGGAACTCAGAGAAAGTTTTACTTTGGTTCATAAGATGAGGATACAGTCTACAGTGGTAGAGAGGACATGGAAACAGGAGCTTGCTTGATGCAGCTGGTCACATTGGATCTATAGTCAATAATAGAGTAATGAATACTTGTTTACCTTGTAGGGCCCTGGAACTCCCAGGTTGGGTAACTGCAGCCCTGCTTGCTGACCTTAACCAGGTGTCCTCCCTATGCTGATTCCCTGCTGGTCTCCACCCTCCTGAATGCTCACCAGGGGTTCTTTGTCTGTGTATCCTGCATTTGGTGTAAGCAGCTTAGATGCAAGAATGTAGAACCTTCAGTAGCAAACTTCTGCCCTCCAGGGGTTCTTCCATTGTGCTGTAAACCTGTATTTAAGGTTTCCTCCTTTCTTCAATATACAGCATTCGGCATCCTTTGGCACTCACTGTCTTTTGTCTCCATTTTTCGATCCACAGCCCCTCGCTCAGACATGGTGAATGGGTGGTGGTAGCACGGGCGCTACCGAAACATTACCTCTCTCCTTTTTATTTATCCAGGACCCCAGCCTATGGACCAGTGCTGGCCACAGTTAAGGTAGGTCTCCTACCCAAATTAATTCAGTCTAGAAATTCCCAGAGGCATGCCCAGAGGCTTGTCTGCATGGTTATTCTAAACCCCATCAAATTGACAATCAAAATTAATCATCACATTTGGATAAGTGTTTCAATTAACTAATTGGCCACAATTACCTAATCATTTTTACTAAACAACCAAATTAAAATTTTTTAAGAGTGAGAAATGATGATTCACACTCTGCTTATAAGACTGAGGCAAAAGAATTATGAGTTTAAGGCCAGCCTGCAATATAGAGTGAATTCAAAGTTAGCCAAGGCTACATAGAAAGACTCCTTCCCAAAAATTAATTAATTGAAACTTAATTTAATAATTAACTACTTAATCTTAAGATTATTTTTAATGTTATATAGAGGACCATTGAAAATATATTATTCTATTTAACTATAAGAGCAATGCAAATTAGAAGTGCACTGAGGTTTTATCTCCTCTTAGTCAGAAAAACTATCAGGAAAACAAATCCTGAGAAAGAGTCAGGGAAATAGGAAAGCTTACACACAAACAGTAAGAAAGTAAAGGTGTGCAGTCCCTGTGGAAATCAGTATAGAGGTTCCTCATAAAACCAAGAATAAGAACTACTGCATGATCCCACTGTAGCAACCTTGGTGGTATTCCCAAAGTAAGTTAAGTCAGCATATCACAAAAATACTTCTACATCCATGTTTATTGCTGCACTACTCATTATAGCCAAGATATGCAACCAGCCTAGATATTAACCAACATATGAATTAAAGGCATATAGTAAGTATATACAATGGAGTTGTATTCAGCACCAAAAAAGAATGCTATTTGTTGAAAAGTGGACAGAACTGGGAATCAGCATGTCAAGCTAAATAAGTCATTGAGAATGACAATTGTGACATATTTTGTCTCATAAACTAAATCCAAGTGTGGGAAGACTGAGAGAGAGCAGCAATTACAGAACAGTGGAGGAGGATGTAGCATGCAGGGAAAAGGAAGGGTTCTAAGGTGAGGAGAGGAGCAGCAAGAGAGCTGTGACTGTTCATTTGACACAGCCTAGAATCATCTGAGGAGGAGAGCCTCTATTGAGGTATTGCCTACATCAGATTTACCTACGGGCACATCCAAGGGATTGTCTTGGTAATTCATGTAGGAGTGCCAAGCCCACTGTGCTGTGGAACAATCCTTTTGTACACTCTGAAGATATTTTGCTCTCATTGGTTTAATACAATGTCAACTGGCCAATAACTAGACAGAAAGAGATTAGGCAGGAGAGCCAGACTGAGAGAATGCTGAGAAGAAGGACAGTGGAGTTGCCAGCCAGACAAAGAGGAAGCAGGACATGAGCATGCTATGCTGAAAAAAGGTACCACCACGTGGTAGAGAGTAGATCAGAAATATGGGTTAATTTAAGTTGAAAGAGCTAGTTAGTAACAAGCCTAAACTATCAACCAAGCATTTATAATTAATAATAAGTCTCTGTGTGGTTATTTGGGAGTCAGTGGTCCCAACGGAAAACCCTGCCTATACCACTGTAATGACTATTCTTGGCTGTTAGCTTAGCTACATCTAGAATGAACTAAAACCCAGCTGCGGAGTTACACCCGAATTGAATTGTCTTGATTAAGTCATTTGAAGTGGAAAGACCCACCCTAAATCCAGATCTTTTGAGGTGAGAAGAGTCACTTTAAATCTGGGCCACACCTTCTGGTTGGTGGCAGCCTATATAAAAGACAAAGAAAAGGGATGCTCTTGCTCTTTGCTTGCTTGCTCTCCCTCTTGCTAGCAAGTTCATTTCTTCACTATTCTATTCAGCTTACTTCTTCAGTATTCTGGTGTATACTGACAGCCCGCTAAGACATCCAATCTCATGAACTGAACAACTACAGGATTCTTGGGCTTTCCATCAGGAAACAGCCATTGTTGAAATGGTCACACCATAATCAGTAAGCCACTCTAATAAATCCTGTAGAACATTTATTAGAATATATATAATCTTCTATCACTTCTGTTTCTCTAGGGAACCATGACTTATATACACTCACCAAGAGAAAGAAGCACCATTCCCTAGACAGGTGGTCCTGAATACTAATAAAATGGTAGCTGAGCATGGGCCTCTCTGCCAGCCAAAACCAGTAAGCTCCATGGTTCCTGCTGTACTTCTTTGTCTATAAAGTGAGTTCCTCGGTTGGAGGTAACACTTTGTGGAAAAACAAGGAAGCCTGCTTTCACATTCCTGCCTTGGCTCCCCTCAGTGGTAGACTGCATTGGAAATGCAGTAGGTATTCCATTTGAAAACAACTGAATTAAAACTACAGATGGCTAGTTGTCAGTTTAAATGAGGTACACTCAACTAAATTTGAATTTCACAAACTAATTTTTTTTCTTACAAGTGTGTCCCAAATCCTGCATGTTTATTTAAAATTTAAATTTTTGCTGGGCATTCATGTATTTATTTGCTAAATGTGGCAACCCAAAAATGGCTGTACTTGAAATAAATAGATTTCCTAGAATATCATTTGAACCAGAACAAAAGTTTCTCCCTACCCATAGAAATAAAATACTCCCAAATGCTCACTAAGTGGAATGGGAAACACTGAAGCACACAGAATGCCAGAAAGGTCTACACCTGGGCTACACAGCTGCCTTATCAGGCGTGCTATGAAAAAGACCATATGTTGCTGTGAAATTTAGACAATATCTCTCCTTAGTTTTTAAGTGTTCCCGCATGATCCCCAAGCTTTAATTTCAGAGGCCCTTTTATTAACAGAAAATCTTGAGTTGTTGCTGTTTGTGGTGGTGGTTGCTGCTGCTGCTGCTACACCTCCACCATTGAACTCTAAGGTGTATAAATGTCTTTTCAAGGTCAGCCTCTCAGCCAGATCATCACCTGCCTTCATTGTGTTTTCTATTGCTGTGATACAATACCCTGACAAAATCAATTAAGACAGAAAGGGTTTGGTTTTTGCTCACAGTTCAAGGAACATCCAGAATGACAGAGAAAGCCGCAGAAGATTGGGGCAACCAGGAAGCAGAATGGGGAATTCATGTATTCAGTCATCTTTCCCTTTTTTATGTAGTTCAGGACCCCAGCCCATAGAATAATGTCACCATTTGTAGGGTAAGTCTTCCAATCTAAGTTTATTTCATCAAGATAACCCCTCACAAGCATGCTCAGGGATGAGTCCCTTAGGTGGTTCCAGATCCTACCAAGTTAACAATTTAATATTAAACATCACACAACCCTTGTGGTGTTGTGGGTTGATGTTGGAGTCCAGAAGGCACCTTGGGATTTTCAGGATCCTGCATCACAGAACAAAAAAATTGGGTCTGGCAATCTGAGTAGAAGAAACAGAGACAACTTATTTAAAAAGAGAATAATGGGGCTGGAGAGGTGGCTCAGCAGTTAAGAGTACTAGCTGCTCTTTCAAAGGACTCAGGTTTGAGTCCCAGAACCAACAAGATAGTTCACAACTGTCTGCAACTCCAATTCCAGGAGATCTGATGCCCACTTCTTGCTTTTTTTCAGGGTTCCAGGTACAAAAGTGGCACACAGATATACGTGTAGGCAAAATAGCCATACACATAAAATATGATGATAGAATCACATTTTTAAAAAGAGAGAGAAATCACTTCTAAGCAAGGGAGTGACCAGAGAGCTGAGAAAGAAAGGGAGAAACTCACTGTCCCTGGGTCATATGAGCTACAACCCTTTATGGGTCATTTCCATGGTACCCAATTTCTCTACATGTGCATGCTCTGCCCCTTACTTATAACCTTTGGTGGGTAGGTAGTCCATTCTTTCTCTCTGTCATTTCTTTCTTTTGTGTCCTAATCTTCTCCTTCCTACTCTTTCACTTCAGTAGGTCCTCGATGGGGTGATTCTTTGGGGAGAATAACCCAGAGTGGAGCAGAACAGATGCATCTCTGCACAGCAGCCACACTCCATTTCAAAAGCTATTCATGAGCACAGATTTATTCCCCACCAGAACATTTTTTCTCAGTTACTTTTCCCAGAGTCTCATCTACTGCCAAGGTTAATGCAGGCCCTGACTCTGCCTGTTGATTCTTATTAATTAAGCCAATCAATGATCTTGTATCATACAGTGTCTGTTTTTAATATAACCTATTTGATGAGGGTGTATTAATTTAGGAGAAATATGCACTGGCATTCTGGCATGCACTTTTCCTAATTATCTTGCAACCTTCATCCGGCAGTGAAATTACGCTGTGGTTATCACAATTAATGGAAGCCCATAGCTCTGAGCTAAGTGAACTGCACAAGTCACCTTATCTGTTCTTGCTCTCAGTGGCATATAAGCATGATTGTGCTACCTATCCAGTGACTGGGGAATGCATAATGTGATTGTGGCATAATGCTCCTTGAAGCAAAAGGATCAAGCTGCTGCATTCTGATGTGTTTCTCTGTGTGGAAGGGTGACAATATTGGAATGACAAGTGTGTGACAGGGAAAATCACAATCACAAGGGCTGGGCAAAGGGAGGTTGAGTCTGAGGACATGCAAGGGGCAGGGGCGGGCATAAGAACGGGATCATGGGAAAGCAGACTGAGAAGCAGTCTTCTGGATGTGACATGACTGCTGCATACATGAGTTCGTAACAGCAGTGCGACCTCCACATGACCTGCACAAGATCGGACCACCAACACTCCACCGTGGAGAGGGGAGAAACTTGTAAGGCCCCCTACCTTGCTGAGGAGCTATCGGCAGTTAAGAGTTGTTGGGGGGAAGGAGTCATCATATACCTCGGTGGTGTAGCCACTGGCAAGTTGCCCTTGCTCAAGGAAATAACCTCCAACACATTTTCATGTAGGCAACCCTGGGTAACAGCAGTGAGCCTCAAACAAACAAACACACACAAAAATAGGAGGGAGACTTGGTGAGAAGAGTGGGTTCAGTGGGAGGAGGAAGCGGGGTAAGAAAGGATAGTAGTAAGGGAGAAGACTATAAAAGCTCTAATATCAGGAAAGAATAGTATTTAAAAAAAAAAAAAAACCTTGAAATCTGACCTGGCAGTTATGTGTTGCTCATATGTGTCTGGCTTTAGGGCTAACCATTCGTTTGTGGTTCCTAGCTCCATATGTTCAGGAGTGAGTATGTGACCCAGAGTAACCACCTTTTTCTTAAAACCTTGGTAGAACTCCTAACCCAAACTGAACATTTCCCATGTGGTCTGATTCACTGTGTTCATCACTCACTCTCCTACCCAGTGTCTATTAGACACTGGAGACTGAAAGACCATGAAAAGGACCCTGTAAGTAAAGCAGAAGTATCCACTTCCTTTGGAAGATGTAGTCCAATCAATGAGATGGTTAATTAAACAAGTTAATTACAGTCAATAATTATGAATTGTGAAACTGCTAGGAATAGAAAAATAAGATTGGCCCCTTTGTCACCAGGGTCTTGTTCTGGATTCTTCCTCAGCTCCCCCATCTTTGTGATCTCCATCAGGATTCAGATGAGGGTTGGGGAGATCGCTCAATTGATAAGGTACAGGAGGACCAATTTTTCAAATCCCTATAACCCACATAAATGTCAGGTGAGTGTGGCAGCCTTTTTTGGTTAACTCTTTTATTTTAGTATTTTATTTTATGCACATGAGTGTTTTGCCTGCATGTAGGTATGTACACCGCATACATGCCTGGTCCCCAAAGAGACCAGAAGAAGGTATCAGACCCCCGGGAGCTGGATTTACAGATGGTTGTGAGCCACCATATGGTTGCTGGGAATCAAATCCAGGTCCTCTGGAAGAGCAGCCAGTGTTCCTAACTGCTGAAATATCCCTCCAGCCCCTGCCCCCATTTAGGTTAACTCTTAAGGGAGGGGACAATGTCATGCCCTTGTTCTTTACCAGAAAGCCTACACTTCCAGACAGCTCAGAATGTCACATGACTATCCATATTCAGAGAAACCACTCAGGTCACATTCTTCTGGCTAGGAACAAGAGTCCAGCGGTTACAGTCCCTGCTGTGACAACCTGCTGCTTTTGAGGAAGGGGAAGTCCTTCTCCAAGCACATTAAAGTCTAATGTCCTAACATGTTGATAGAAATTGACTCAAAGAAGCCAGCTTTTGAAAGATTGTTCAGGGAAAGTGTCCCTAATCAAACATCTGGGCTGAGAGCTGAACCACCCTTAGAGAACTAAGCAAGGCAATCCAGCAAAGCAATAGCAACTATGTAAGTCTTGAGGCAGGACATTTCTTGTTCTAGAAAACAAATATAAGTTACAAAATCTGATATTAAAGAAAAGAAGCAAAGAACTGACTACCTGTAAAGCCCTCCTGAATTGGAATCTGCAACATTCAACCGCATATCCTTTCCCCTCACTAAATGTATAAAAAGCAACTTAGTGCATACAATACTAATAATTACGTTTTGGGTTAAGTAACTATCCAAGGAATATTAGCTGAATTTACTTTTATTATAATATCCTATGGTTTCTTTGAGGCGGGGTTCTGAGATAACCTGTGTAACAGCCCTGGTTGTCCTGGAGCTCTCTTTGTAGACAGGCTGGCCTCCATCTCATAAGATCCACCTGCCTCTGCCTACCATGTGCTGGAATTAAAGGCATGCACCACCACCACCACCTGGCTGGATAGCCTATGATTTCTAACTGTATCTGTGAAAAGAGAAAATTGGTTCATCTCTGAAAAATCAACAAATTACAAATTAATATTTAGCAAACTTTATATTATTTGCCAACTACTGTTCTAAGCTGTTCATACGTATTTGTTTATTTAAGGCTTACAAATATTCAGAGGAGATAATACATTTGTTTCAGTTTTAAAGATGAAATACTGAAGACAGATGTATCATTAAACTAAGATTGAGGTAGAAGGTGTTTGAGGTTGAAGGTGAATCCAGAAAGGCAGGTTTCATACTGTATATATACTTAATCATGATACTTGTGTACCTAGGAGTATAAACTTATCATAGAAAATTAATTAAGACTTAGGGATACATCAATACTTAATGCTCTAAGACTTAAGTCAGACATTTGACAGGCTGTGGAAGAAATGTATTTACCCTGAATAAGTAATACTCTGGTTACATGAAATATGCCTTTAATAAATTTCCATCCCAGCTTTCTGGGTTATAACAAAGGATTATCTAGTCACACTTCAAATGCTTCCAGTGTTGCTATGGAAACTGCTTTCCCTTAAGTTTTTGAGGTGATGCTCAGCTTGTAAAATACTCACCTAGATGGGGTAGCTCAGTCATACTAACAACACAAGCATTAAGGATGACTCTGGAATATCTTCCCAGTATTCTCCATCCCCTTCCTTACCTCTCCCCCATGCCATTCAAATATAGAATCGAGCTAAAAATTGCAAACGTAGTTTTAATTCAAGTGGCTCACATCCCTCCTCCTCCACCACCTGCTTGCTTCCCCTGAGATGCTGTTAAATAAAACTCTCGCACTTTCACTGCCTGCTGATGTGAGAGATTGCTATTTCTCGGAAGATTCCTGGTTCTTGCTTATTAACTTTCCATATGATGTTTCTCTACTACATAAACTGGGACAAACCCATGAACAGTGTTCAGAAAACCTGACACTTATCTTGTGGAAAAGAAATAGATTGGCTGGTTTTCAGGAGGTTGTTTGGGAGTTGATTTAGAATTCATATATGAGCAAGGCATTGACTCTATTCTGCCTCTCCCTCTCCCTCTCCCACCTCCAATTTCTCCAATGTCTCCAGCACTCACTCCCAAATTTGTGACCTCGTCTCCTTTAATTATTGTTGCTGCATACACATACATATATGTGTATAGTTTTTCCTGTATCTACAACCTACTGAATTCATTTAGCATTCCATGTTTATACCTGTGTCTGAGCTGATCACTTGGAATTGGACAAACTGATTCTTTCTCTGTCTCAGCCATGGACCACCTTTGCTCTTCACCTAAGGGTAGGACCTTGTGGGATTTCCCCTATCCACATTAGCATGTCTAATTAGACAGGTCTTGTTCAGGCAACGATACTATTTAAAAAAAAAAAAAAAAAGTCATGGTTGCAGTTTCTCTGTCTTGTCTAGAGGCAACCACCTGAAAACAGGTGTACCTGTCCTCTGGGTCTTGCAATCTTTCTACCTTCTCTTCCAGTATTTTCAGTCAACTACACCTAAGGCTGTAGGTGTTACATTGCAGATGTTATCAACTGAGGTTAGAGATCCCACAATCACTTATTCTGTACATTTTAACCAATTGAGAATTTCTGTAATAGTCTCCAAAAAGAAGCTGCATTGAGAAGATATGAGAGTTGCATGTATCTATTGTAGCAGGAATCTTAAAAGTGCTTATTAATAAAATCAAACCTGAGGCCAGTTATTGGGGTGAATGCTGGAAGATCAGAGACACAGAACAAGCCACAGCTTTCTCATCTCACTGGTTCCTCAGCTGGTCTTGTTTCCTCAGACTGGAAGCCTCTGAGTCCTCATCTGAATGGGTCTCAGCTGAACTGTGTTGCTACAAAGCCTGAACGCTTAACCAACCAAATGCTTAACTAACTACATGCTTTACTCACTTAGTTCCTGGTCCTCACGCCTTATATACCTTTCTCTTTCTGCCCCCACTCCCTAGGATTAAAGGTTAGGTTTCTGGGATTAAAGGCATGGGTCACCATGCTTGGCTGTTTCTAAAGTGGCCTTGAACTCAGAGATCCAGCTAGCTCTGCCTCCCAAGTGCTGGGATTAAAGGCGTGCACCACCACTGCCCAACTTCTGTTATGGCTTACTCTTCCCATTTTCTAGCCATCATTTTTGGCTTTGTTCTGGTGGCTGTCTGTTCTCTGACCCCAGATATGTTTATTTCAGGGAACACACAATATTTCAGGGAACACAATACCCACCACAATCTATGGATATAAAGATAAATACTTAGAACACAGAAATTATATTTTAGGAAAATGGCAGCAATAGCTTCTCCTTTAAGGTCCAGCCATGGGCCTATAACTGGGTTTACAATATCAAGTAAGAATTCCTTCCCATTTAGTAGGCCTTAAGACCAATTAGATATCTGTTGGTTTCACCTAAGATAGAAATGCCACTGTGGCACCATTGAGAATATCCTTGTAGTGCATCAAAAAGTGTCTTATAATAGGAAGCTAATACCAGAATGCAATTCTTTTGTGTTTTGACTGTGATCCTTTAAATTACTGGACAACATGAGCATCTATGTAAAGAGAGAATTAATTTCTGCCAAAATAGAATTCTACTTTACTGGCCCAAAGTGGCAAATGGCTATTTATGTGCAAGAACAAATTTTCTATCTAGACAAAAAATAAGAGAAACAAACCCAGAGGGACTATTCTTTAATCCAGGAATGCTCAGACAGGACACTAAGCCAGTTTGATGTAACAAGATAAGTTCCTCATGGATTCATTAAGTTTGGCCCCCAGCAAAATAAATAGAATGTATGGGGGCAGAAAGGGAGCTCAGTGGGTAAAGCATTTGCCCTGCAAGTCTTGAAACCTCAGTTTATTCTCCAGAGCCACATACTGATGGAGGATAGAACTGATCTCTGCATGACATGTGTGTATAAATAAACAGAATTTATTCTTTTTTGATAGAAAGGACTGTGAGAGAAAGATCTTGAAAAGCATACAGTATGGTGATATTTTATTTGTGCTGAAATGTGATTTTATTTGTATGTTAATAAATAAAAGTGCCTAGGGGTCAGAGCTAATAGCAAGCCATTTAGCACAAGTCTGGCAGTGGTAGGATACGCTCTTAATCCCAATCACATGACAGGCAGATCTCTGTGTGTTCAAGGATGCAGCCAGCATGGAGACACTTGCCTTTAATCTCAATACCAACCATAGAGACCTGGAGGTCTGTATAGACAGGCAGTGACATGGAGGTCATGTGGTTGGGTTTACAACCAATGAGAAGGCAGAAAAGAAAGTCAATAAAAAGACACACAGGAAGTAGATCTCTTTCTGAGGGAAAGGATGACAGCGACAGGGAGGGGTAAGAAGACGGTCTTGGTCTCAGCTCTTTGCTGCTCTGACCTCTTGGACTTTTAACACTACATTTGGCTCTGTATTTCTTATTTAATAAAACCATTCAGAGTTACATCTACAGTACAGCATTGCAGGAAAAGCCAACACACCAGACTCAAGAGAGCCAAATCAAAGCAGCTGAGGACTCACTCACTGTTCGTTGAAATGTCTCTTTCCAATCTCCTCCAAATTCTCACATCATGATGAGAAACTACATTTATTTTAGGTCTTTTTCATAGCCCTCAAGATTCCTAACTCAGCAACAGACCATCTGATTCAGGCTAGCTTATGTGTCATAACTACCCTTGAGCCAAGGAAATACAGAGCACCAAGACAGACATGCAAGAGAGAAAAATAGTTCCCCAAGTCCAAATCAGGTTGTGGGTACCAAAATAGGAGGAAGAGATGCTGAGCAGACAAAATTAATACAAGCCCACCAGAGTCCACCAGCAGCCTTCTGCAAATAGTTCTTTGCAATTGGAAATTGTGAATAATCCACCTATTGATTCACTGACATTCACATCCTGTGCACTTGCAAGTCAGATCTGCAAAGGAGGAGGTTTCACTAGATAAGGAGGCAAGAGTTTAGAAAAGGGGGCCTGGGGAGATGGCTTAGTGGTTAAGAGCACTGACTGTTCTTCCAGAGGTCCTGAGTTCAATTCCCAGCAACTGCATGGTGGCTCACAAAACCCTGTGTTGAAATCTTGGTGCCCTCTTCTGGCCTGCAAGGACACATGCAGACAGAACACTGTATACTTACTAAATAAAAATAAATCTTAAGAAAAAAAAAGAGTTTAGAAGAGGGCTGTATCTGGACTAGGAAGAAGAATTATTTTTTCCACTCTAATTAATGGTGGTAGTTCCACCATGTTCCTTTCTTTCTCTGTGCACTGGATTTTCCAGTTGTAAAACTAAGATTAGACGTTCAAAAGAAGTGGACCTAAGTCAGAAGTTACAGCTAGTGCTGGGCTGATGTCCTACAGCATCACCAGACATAGCATTGCCTAGCTATCTGATGACACTGCGACATCCATAGCTGATCCCCTTCCCTTTGTAAATTTTTTCGTTTGGATTCTTGAGTCATCTTTGGCTCTTTCTATCCCATATAACAATATCTTCACAGGAATTCGGGGTGAGAAACATCTCCATTGCCCTTGGCTCCATTGTTTCTCTCCTACCTGAAAAGAATAGCCAGGAGTCTGTTGAGATTTCAAACTAACATTCTGTACAATTGCTCTGCATGGGAACTATTTGAAGTATAACTCCACTGGTATTTTTCCCCCAAAAGATATAAAGCTAGGGTTAATAGAGTTTCCACGTTCAAAATAAATCTATCCTGAGCAACATAAAAAGGACTATTTAGAAGGGCACCATGAATGGGACACACCCTTGTATGAAAGACATAGCAACTAAAATTAATTTGGCAAGCTCACATACATACCAGTTTTCATGGACTCTTGAGTTTCCCATCCGACTCACATTTTCCCCTTGTTTAGGGGAGTCTTTCTTTTAAAAAGTGAAGAGAAGAAAGAGAAGAAAACTTCTTTCATTTGCGAAGCACAGACAGCACCTGTCTCTTCTGAACATTTGAAGATAAATTACTTTGTCCTTTGTTGTCCCTTTCCTCTTCGTTTTTCTTTACAGAGTTGATTGACAGTTGTAACGGTATAAAAATAAAGTACTTATTTCTTCTCACCGACTCTCAGTGCTTTTGAAATTATCTTGGCCAGGACTCATTTGTATGTGTCCTATCTGTGTAAACAGATGTCTTGAAAATTGTCAAAGAGTAGCCTTTTCAATCATACACACACACACACACACACACACACACACACACACACACACATGTATGTATATATATATATACACACATGTTTTTATATATGGTCTTTTAATGGCCCTAACAGTATTTTTTAGTTTGTTCAAACCTTGAAATAGATGAAAATGTTTCTAATTACATTTACTACATTTTCTTCCTCTAAAATTCCTGAGATATATTTAAAATACATTTTAAGCTAAAAAATTATTGCTGCAAAGGCCTCATATTTTAATACATAACTTTACTTTTAAAATTATTTTTTTAAGATTTATTTATTTATTTATTTATTTATTTATTTATTTATTTATTATGTATACAGTATTTTATCTGCATGTGTCTCTGCAGGCCAGAAGTGAACCACCATGTGGTTGCTGGGAATTGAACTCAGGACCTCTGGAAGAGCAATCAGCGCTCTTAACCACTGAGCCATCTCTCCAGCCCACTTTTTAAATTCTTTAAGTTGACTTAATGTTATTTACGTATTATATACTCATGGACTGACAAACCCATATATCACAAGCAGGAATTTTTTTAAGTTCTTTAATTTCTTTTAAAATTATGACTCCTTTACTTGTGTACGGATGGATTGCAGTAATCTAGAAATCTGCAGATACAAGAAAATTGCTGCCTGGTGTAGGAGAAAAGAAGAAAGAGACTCAGCATTTGAGGTTTCTGCGCAAGTGGACCAATGTTGATGCCACCATTGTCTGGTTTCAGAGCCTTCTCAACAGAGGTCTGTAGTTTCAAGCATGGCAAAGGTGATGAGGAAATGCAAATCAGTGTCTCTGATTCAGATAGGATGAACTTCTCACATACACACACACACACACACACACACACACACACACACACACGCCCAAAATACTCCCAAATAGTCACACATAATAACTAAAGGGGGCTCAAAATAAGATGAACAAATGTTGTTGCCAAAACTCGGGGAATTTCTCAAAACTGTATGGATTCTAAAACTGGATCAAGAAACAAAAATATCCCTTTTCCATAATTTGATTCATCAAAATAGTAAATGCATGAAGCATGAGCATCTTTTTTTCCTTTTCCATTTTAATCTAAGGAATCCAGGCTAACTTTACAGTTTGTACCACTAAGTAAGACTAGTGGGTAATTATTTTAGATGGGCGAAATCCTGCCTCCTTACACTCCTCTTCACTAGACCTTTGAATTTCTGAAATTACTCAGTCAATAACCAGCTCTCACTTTCCTTTTGAACAATAATCCTCTATAGAGCATTATGCTAGCTCTCTAGGGCCTCCATAGGAAATCAAAATAACCCAAATGTCTTCACATAACAAAAACATAACAACAACAAACAACAACAAAAAGCCAAGGTATCAATGGGCTCCTGCTTCCTCTGAGGCACTGAGGAAAGATCTTCTCATTGGTTGATAAATTTCTGTTGTTTCAGAAAATCATTAACATACACTGGCTGCAGCTTCAGCTGCTCACCTCTGCCCCAGTCATACTTGGAAGTTCTCCCTTCTGATGCCTTTGTCCAAACTCATCTATGTTCATAAAGACGTCAGTCACTGGGTTAGTGCTTATTCTAATCCAGTGTGACCTTGTCCTGGTTTTATTGCGTCTAACGCTACTTCCAAATATGGCCATCTGTTTTCAAGGGACAATGACCTTAAAACACAAACAATGGGAAGCAAAATGAGGATCAGAACAGTAGGGTCCCTCAAAGAGTATGCAGAATCTCAATCAGAGGGGCCCTGGGAGGACTGCTGCTTTCTGAATGGAGACTGAGGAGGAATAGATAGGGGAGGGAAGGGGAAGGGGGACTGGAGAATGGGAGGAGAGGAGGGGAAACTGCCACTGGGATGTAAAATAAATGAAAATACTTAATTAAGAAAGGAAGGAAGGAAGGAAGGAAGGAAGGAAGGAAGGAAGGAAGAAAGGAAGGAAGGAAGGAAGGGAAGGAAAGAAGGAAGGAAAGGAAGGAAGGAAGGAAGGGAAGGAAAGAAGGAAGGAAAAGAAGGAAGGAAGGAAGGAAGGGAAGGAAAGAAGGAAGGAAAGGAAGGAAGGAAGGAAGGAAGGAAGGAAGGAAGGAAGGGAAGGAAAGAAGGAAGGAAAGGAAGGAAGGAAGGAAGGAAGGAAGGAAGGAAGGAAGGAAGGAAGGAAAGAAGAAAGAAAGGGGGCCCTAGAACAAAATGCATGAAATGGTTATAGTTTTTGTCAATAAAAACTCAATGAAAGTTGAAGATTGCAAGGGTGGGATTTAAAAAAAAAAAACTAATATTTTAATATGTAAAGCTCTGACGAATAAAAAGCTTTCATGCGATAAATTTCTTTCTGTGATCCAACAAGAAGAGTGAAGAGCCCAGAGAAAACTATAAATCTTTACAGGCAGCCCCTGACTCCTATACCTATCTCCTACTTTAAGATGTCCAGACACAGAGACGGAAAAATAAAGATAAAGATGTCCTTCAAGGATGATTGACATATACAGACCACTAAACAGAAAGCATCACACTGGAAAATCAAGAGAAGCGTGTTCTCTCAAAGGTGAGTGAGATGGAGAAATAAACTATAAATCTCATAGCACTTCTAAATGTCATAACAGAATATCTACCCATCATGAAATAAGAGCAAAGAAACAAATGTGGTTCATAGAAAAGAAACACAACACTATAAAGAGAAAACATAAATGACTGAAACAAATAAATGACAATTGAAAATATAGTATATATTTAAAGCTCAGTGAAAACATGAAAGAAAAGAACTGACAATATTGTGAAAGTTACTCTGTTAGGTTTGGTTTTGTTTATTTCTCCACACTACCATAAACAGGTACATAATCAGTGGAATAGATTTGACGATACAGAAGTCTACACAATGACATTTTTAAGGATGTCAAAAAATGTACATGGAGAAGAGACAACATCATCAACAAATGGTACTGGGAAATCTAGATTTTGACATGCAGAAAAATGAAAGGAGGTCCTTAACTCTCACCATGCATGAAACTCAATTCCCAATGGATCAAGCACTAAAATGTAAGACCTGATGCCCTGAAACTGCTATAGAAAAAAATAAATAAATAAGAAGTATGCTTCGAGGTGCAAACACAAATAAGAACATTCTGAATAAGACTTTGGTAGCAAAGAAAATAAGACCAGCAATCAAAAAATGGGATCTTGTGGAAAACAAAAGCTTTTGTACAGCGGAGGAAATTGTGAAGTTAGTGAATGGATGGGCAGCTTACAAACTAGAAGAAAAGTTTCTTCCAGGTATTCCATCCAACAGAAGGCTACTATTTAGACTATATGAAGGAATTAAAAAAAAAAATAGAACATTAAAATGACAATCTAACTTTCAAATGAGCAATTGAACTGAACATAAAACTCTCAAAATAAAAATTATAAATGTCTAGGAAACACTTCAAAAGTACTCAACATCCTTTGCCATTATGAAATTCAATATTCCCAAGAGTCCAGGCGGTGATGGTGCATGCCTTTAATCTCAGCACTTGGGAGGCAGAGCCAGGCAGATCTCTGTGAGTTCGAGGCCAGCCTGGGCTACAGAGCGAGATCCAGGACAGGCACCAAAACTACACAGAGAAACCCTGTCTGATAAGTGATTGGATTAAGGGCATGTGCTGCCTGACTTTTTGTTTACTTAAAATGGTTGGCCTTTTCCCCCTGATCTCCAGCAAGCTTTATTAAAGCACAAATAAAATATCACCACATTTCAGCACAAATAAAATATCACCACAGTTACAGAAGTAGAGAATAAAACTATTTTAGAATCCATCCCATCCCAGTCCGAACGGTTATCATTAGGAATACAAATGACAGGAAATACGAATGTGGTTGTGGCAAAGGAGAACTCTTACACACTGTCGGTAGGAGTATAAAGGAGTTCTGGAAATCAGTCTGGCAGTTTCTGAAAACACTAGAAATCGACCTGCAGTGACTCAGCTATAACAACACCAGGTGTATACACAATGAACTTCATATCTCACTACAGAGACACTTACATGTCCATTTCCATTGCCACTCTATTCACAATAGCTAGGAAATGGAATCAGAAGAGTGGATAAGAAAAATATAATGGATATACAGCTGAAAAGAAAAATGAAATCATGAAATTTGCAGATAAATGGATGAAACTAGAAAAAAAAAAAATGTACTGTGGACATCCAAGCCCAGAAAGAAAAAAGTGTTCTTGCTCATATGCGTAGTCTAGATTCAGTCTTTTGCTCTGTGTATTTAACCTGGTGCACAGACAGGAGTCAGGAAACTAGAAAGGGGACATTAGTGGGGGGACATGTTAAGGAAGAGGGCAGGTAAGATAGAGGTATATAAGTGGAATATTGGGAGTCTAAAGGCTTAAGTGGGGATGTCACAGAAATATGAGGAGTAATAAGGAGGGGGCATCTAACCCAGAAAAAGGGGGTGTGAAAAATCCCTATAAAAGCTTGCTGTCTCACAACCCATGTTAGAATGGAACTGGAAAGGTAGTAGAATACATGCAATATGACAGAAGAGTGGGAACTCCTGGGGGTTAAAGCATCCAAAGGGGTAGGATCTGTGGGAGGGTGAGAAGAAGGGGACAGTGGGTGCAGTAACCTAAACTAAGAATATAGGGGAAAGGAAACTTGTCCAAGACCACTAATGAGCAAGCAAATTTCCAAACACAGATTTTAAAATACATTCAAGCCAGTGTGTAATGCCACTCTAGCGGTCACTGATCATCACACAAAAACTGCAGTGCAAGGCACATCCCCCTGTGAGTGATCAGTCAGGGAGGCTCCAGAGGGCTCCCAAACAACACAGGCTGTTGCCATTGCTCTTGGTTACCCACAGTTAACTATATGGTAAGACTCAATTGCTGAAGAACTACACACACTTTGGTGACTGGTCATAGAGAAATCAACCTCAAACTGACTGAGAAACTTCCTCCCTGATGGCTAGCTTTCATAATATCATAAGATGCATGCAGGCTGCTGGGGGAGAAGAGAAGTTCAGGGTCTTACCCAGCACTAGACTCTGAATGCTACAACACGGACCTTCTAAACAAGATGTGTTCACAGGTGCAACAAGACATAACAGTTATAGGGTAATGAACCACATTCTGTTTGGATTTGAGACCTGCTCCACAGGAGGGAATTTCATACCTGGTACTAGAACCCTGGCCAAAAGCCCATGGCTTAGAAGGTCATATACCCTGTGGCAGAAACTATTATTATTTTGCTAAATAACCATGCTGTCAAGTTGACTTCTAGACATTTATTATTTATGTTTATAACCATACATCTGGGCTGCTCTTAACTTCTGTCAAAGAAGCTCCTTTTGGCACTAGGCAATGGAAAGATACATAACTGGTCAAATGCTAAGAATTTAAGACCTAGTGATGTCTGGTGGCACATGCTCTTAATCCCAGCACTCAGGAGAGGCAGAGGATATACGTGAGTTTGAGGCCAGCCTGGTATACATAGTGAATTCCAGTGAATTCCAAGAAAGTCAGGGTTATACAGAGAGACCCTATCTTGAGAGAGAGAGAGAGAGAGAGAGAGAGAGAGAGAGAGAGAGAGAGAGAGAAGAGATAAACACCTGCTGCCAGTGATTTTCCTATAAGGAAGCCTCATCTAATAGTCCATTCAGCTATGACCTCATCAAATAATTAATCTACTAATAAAGTAAGCACACCAATGATCCAATCACCTCCATAACAATACCATCTAGGGATCAAGCATTCAACCCATGAGTTTGGGGCACATTTTATGTCTCAACCTTAACAATGCACTTCTACCTCTCAAAGCAATTTTCTAAAGTTATTTTGAATATCTCTCATCCTTACAATAAAGTAATCTGTCAAAAACACTAGATAAGTATTCACAGTTTGAAAACATAATACAATAAAGTGGGTGATCTCAGTATCAAGTCACCAAGCACACTTCAGTGTTTCCTGGGAGGCTTAGGGCTCCTTCCAAATAATGCAATGCCCCGATGATGTTTTCTAACTCCATGTATCACAAATAAGGCAGATAGGTTCTACTTAGCATAATATCAGTGATAAGATGGGTTTAACTGGCATTTATCAAGAAAAAAATAAATTTGCTTCTACTTTGGTTCCCTGTGGAGTTTTAACTGATTTAATGTCTATAAAATACTTGAAGAAAAGACCTATCTCTCTTATAACTGTTTTAAAATGTTGTTTAGAAATTGTTTTCTCTACTAACCTATTCTTTTCAAAACATTATAAAAATTTTCTAATATACAATAATCCAAAACAAATCTAAGGGATAATTATTGTTGTATTTTAAAAGTGGCACAAAGGACTCACACCACACAACAGGGCCATTTCCTCCTGTGGAGCAGGTCTCAAATCCAAACAGTAGGAGGTTTATTGAGGAGATGGGAGAGAAGGGGACAGAGATGGGTCCCCGGGATGAAAGTGAAGGAAGAGAAAGAGACAGGAAGTGGGCAAGGCCCGCCTTTTATTAGGAACAGTGAATGTGCACAGGGCGTGCTCTTAGTGGATGCAGCTGGGGATGTATCCTGCCAGGAACCTAAGGGCAGGCCAGTACAGATGCCAACATACTAACAATTACATCATAGCTAAACTTCAAGATCTAGGAGACTCACTTGAACCCTTACTGGAGAGATGACTTGGTAGTTAAGAGTAGTTGCTGCTATTCCAGACAACTTGAGTTCAGTTTCCAGCACTCACATCTGGAGGTTCACCACTATCTGTTACTACAACTCTATGGGAGACTCTTTTCTAGCTTCTGAGGGCACCCACATATACATATGCTATACATACATACACACAAATACCCATATACATAAATATATAAAAATAAATTTTAGGGGCTGGAGAGATGGCTCAGTGGTTAAGAGCACCAACTGCTCATCCAGAGGTCCTGAGTTCAATTCCCAGCAACCACATGATGGCTCACAACCACCTGTAATGAGATCTGATGCCCTCTTCTAGCCTGCAAGGACACATGCAGACAGAGCACTGTATACATAATAAATAAATAAATCTTTAAAAATAAATTAATAAATTTTAAAAACTATATCCTGCTGACATCAACAAATGTATCTTTCCATTGTATGGTTGCAAGACACTACAGTTGATGCTAAGTCTCTGTGATGGTTTATCTTAATTGCCAATTTGATAAGATGCTGGAGCCAGCTAAGGGACACACCTTTGTGGATGTGTCTGTGCAAGAGTTTTCCAGAGTTTTCACTGGAGATGGAAGACCTCAGAAAATGAGTAGCACATCCCATGGGCTGGGTCCCTGACTGATTAAAAAGGAGAAAGCAAGCTAATCAGGTTAGCTGATGCAGATGACCCACCTTAACAATGGGCAGGATCATTTCCTGGGTTTCTCTGACTGAGCAAAACCCTGAGTGAGCTGATTGCTAGCACTCATTGCTCTCTGCTTCCTGACTGTGAAAGCAACGTTACCAGATGCTTCACACATCAGCTGCTTGGCCTTCTCCACCCGGAAAATCCAGTCTCACCTCAATAGTGAGCCAAACTAAGCCCTTATTCCTCCCTTAAGTTGCTTATCAGATTTGGTTTACAACAATGAGCAAAGTGACTAATACAACCCCTAGCAGGTCATGTTCATCGTAAAGATTCTAACCCTCTTCATTTAAAGCAGAAACTTCATGTGAGCTGCCTGTGTATATATACTACCTCTCTGACACACATCTGCAGGTGTTTGGAATGGCAAGGTGTTGCTGAAGCTATAAGTTTTTATTTTTCAAAGAGAGATCAGTGTGAGCACATAGATCATGAATAATCTTAACAGATAATACAAAAATTATATTAGGCATTCCGACAAATGCTGGTGTATTGGAAAGATGATGTAGAATGAGATTAAAAGGCTATTGGGAAAACTGTGACAATGCATGGATTTTGTGCTTATTTGGTTTTTATTAATATGACATCACTGGATAACAAGCGTTCTTGTCTGACTGAATTCTGTAGCTAGAGGAAAAACATTCAGAAGAGATGAATTTTCTTTGATTCTACCTCCCCATAATCCTCAGAGTTCCTTAGGGAGCAATGTCAATTATGCCATCGTCAATGCAAATGGCATTTTAAAGAGTTAGTACTGCACATAGAATGTTAATGCTGTTCCAAAGTGTCAGTGAGCGCTGCAGACTTTCCCTGAACTCTGCAGCCCATTGCGTGTCTTTATTCATTCCAATCTAATCCTATCAACTGAGGGGACAGGCCACTGGTTTGCTCTGCCTGAGTCACTCAAACTCACCCACTAAAAACAATCCATTTTCCAAAACCAGACAGTGTGGAATACAGTTTTGGCAGACAAAAGACACTCTCCTATATTCAGAGCATAGTAATGAGGAAGCTGATGGCTTTTTTGCTTGATGGGTTATTCTTATTAAAATAAAATGTGTTCCAGTCATATCTCAGAAACATGGAAATCAACTAGTTTATGAAAAATATGAGAGCTTAGACTTTCAAATTAAGGAAACAAAGTGTGAACAAAGTGCCTACCTCCACTAGCCTATCTTCTAGTATTGTTTTCTAATGTTGTAATATTATAAAGACGTACCTTATAATGGTCTTGTCAGAATAATTTAAATAGCTTCATAGTTTTGTGCGATGAAAGTTTAGTATGTGGTGATAATTAAAGACTGTAAGCAAATACCTTACACTGATATGGTATCTACCCTGTATGGGAAACTGTCCTATGGGCCACAAAAAGTAACTGTGTATTAAAGAAGACAACAGGGATGGGGAGATGGCTTAATGATAAGGTGTTTGTTGTGCAAGAATGAAGATCAGATTTCAGATTCCCAGACCTCAGATAAATGCTGGGTGGGCTTGATGCCACCCCTGTAAGTCCAGCCTTGGAAAGCTGGAACAAGTCTCCCCAGAGCAAGCTGTCTAGCAAGATGGCCATATTGGCAAGTTCTTGGTTTGATTGAGTCTGCCTCAACAAATAATATAGAACAGTAACAGAGGATGGTTCCCAATATTAACTGCAGGCCTTTACATGCATGCATAGGCACGTACACAGACACACACACACACATACACACACACACACACACACACACACACACACACACACACACGTCTATTCACATGCATATACATACAGGAAAATGAAAAAAGGGGAAGGAAGAAAGATGGGAAGAAAGAAAGGAAGGGAGGGAGGGAGGGAGGAAGGAAGGAAGGAAGGAAGGAAGGAAGGAAGGAAGGAAGGAAGGAAGGAAAACTCAATAACCAGAACACAAGGAAAGATGTATAAACCACAATGTCACAGGAAAGCACATGTGTGTACATAGCAATACTCATAGAGCCAATATAGACACAGAAACAGTCCATTTGCAACCTAGTAGCCATCAAGGAATAATCGTGGATTCTTGGGATATTTACTTTATTCTCTAGGCAGTAAATGTAGAGCTAAAGAATCTTTGAGCAGAGTGTGATGTGATACGCACTGAAGAAACACAATATTGACGTTGGCCTTTCTACAGCACAATACAGTACACATGGCGGACTAGAAAGGGGGTTTTCCCTGATGACACATTCATTGATTTTAGGGAACATGTGAGCTTGGTATTAAACATAAAATTTTACAGCAAATATTATATTCTATTGCTGGGGATGTCTTTTTGTAGGCTGTGAATGTGTTGCTTGGATTGATTGATAAATAAAACACTGATTGGTCAGTAACCATGCAGGAAGTATAGTATAGGTGGGATAAGCAGAGAGAAGAATTCTGGGAAGTGGAAGGCTGAATCAGGAGACACTGCCAGCTGCCGCTGCCATGAGAAGTAAGATGTAAAGATACCAGTAAACCATAAGCCACATGACAAGATATAGATTATAAAAATGGGTTAATTTAAGATATAAGAACTAGATTAAAAGAAGCCTGCCATGGTTTATAAGTAATATAAGTCTCTCTGTGTTCACTTGGGTCTGAGTGGCTACAGGAGCCAGGTGGACACAGTAAAACTCCAGCTACTTTCTATTTTAATTTCCATTTTTGGAAGTATCAAAGTAGAAAGTGTTTGATTGTACACTATGACCACAGAACCCTTCCCTCAAACGAAAGACACAACACATCCACTTAGAATTCAATAATACACTTTTTATTAAATTTACACTGACATTTGTGGTTACAACTGAAATGTGGCAAGTGATAGCTATGTGTTATTGGCATAAATAAATAGAAACAAATAGTAAAAGCTTCCATTAAAAATAGAATGAAACAGTAAATTTTAAAATATTATAGTGCATATGAGAATGCATGTAACTGAGTTAAGTTTGGAAAACACAGACCTAGACTGAGGGCCAAGCATTTTTAATATGATACTACCTAATTAATCTTGGAGAATTTCATATATGTGTATAATGTATTTGATTGTATTCACTCCACACTCTCCCCCTCCAACTCATCCTGGAGTCCCTCATGGTCCCTCCTAACTTCATGCCCTTTTATTTTCTTTTACTTTTTTATAACCCACTGAATCTAATTAATGCTATTCATACACACAATGTTAGCAGTCAGAACGGCCCTTTGGGGACCCAACAAGCGTCCTGATGTCATCACCCCTTCCCTTTTTTTCCTTCTTCCTTCTCCCTTTCTTTCTCACACACCTCCACTTTCCCCCTCCCTCCCTCTCTCTCTCTCTCTCTCTCTCTCTCTCTCTCTCTCTCTCTCTCTTTCTCCCTCCCTCCCTCCCTCTCTCCCTCCCTCCATCCTTCTCTCTATTCCTTCTCCCCTCCCATTTAATAATAAAACTTACCACGTGGATGCCATATCTACACAGTGTGAGGAACTTTCCACCACGCCACACCACCACACCACCCACTGTGTCTGCATTCGTGCCTCCTTGGCCACAGCCTGGCCTGATGCAGGGCACCTTAGCTTAAACCCTGAAAGGCCTCTTGTGTTTACAAAACACATAGGTGAACCTACCAGGGGCCACCATCCTGAAGGAAGCTGGCTTTCCCCTAACAGCTGTCAATTTTATATAGCTCCTGGGCTGAGGCTCATGGATCCCTAACTATTTTTCTTAAAGAAATGTTTGGACATGTGCAGGAAAATACTCAGACATATTAGTCACAGAATTGATATAATAGATTATAAATGTAAACAAGTTAAATCACCCTAAATATATCAAATACTGAGACCTGAGGATGATGTTCAATGGTAGAGTACCTGCCTCACATGCACAAGACCTTGGGTGCATTCTTCACAACTAAAAAAATGGAAGGAAGGACGAAGGGAAGAGGGCAGAGAGAGAGGGAAGGAGAGATGTAGAAAGGGTTGAAGGAAGAGAAACAGTAAAATACTATGCTAGTGCTCTAGAACACAGAATGAAAGGATCTAAGTGTAACAAATCCACGTGTGGAAAGACCATCAAATAAAGAACAAACTAAACAAATCCTAAATAAGCACATAGTGTATTCTTAATTATTCTTTAAACATACATATGTATAAGTTAGTGCCTGCAAGTTTACAGGAAAGAAAACTAAAATAATTACAGCTCCAAGTGGAGCACCACCTTTTATTTCATAAGCTGATTGATAGCTTGAATCTTAAATTCATTTGTTTTGAATTGTTAGTGATAAATTTTTAAGTAAGAGAACCAGAAATTTGGGTAAACTTTACTTACTTTGTTCCTTTCCAAACTTCACTAAAGATAAAGGCTTTTTAAAAATCCCCAAACCAAGGATGAAAGAAGTAATCCCAACAAAAACAAAACAAAAATTGAAAGTTGGATGAGTACAAACAGACTGAAAAGAGATTTAAAGAAAACCCAACTGCAGACTAGCTGTAGATGTCAAAAGGAACCAAATACGCTCTGCAGAATCTGTGGCATGACTGGAATTGCACCATCTGAAAACGGACATGAAATGACACTAAATGAAAGAACCTTTTTAACATAAACTGCCTAGAACCAGTCTGCATGTCACCTCCCCCAGCAGAAGAGTAGAGAATTGGAATCTAGAGGAAGCAAGATATGAATGTTTCTTAACACAGAGAGCAAAAGGCAGGATGTAAGGGAGAAGATCAAGTGTGGGAAAAGGAAGTCTCCACCAGGGAATTCCCTCACTGAAAGAACCAAAGGACCCACAGAAACACTCCTATGCTTCTGTCAGATGGCTACTCGTCCATTTCTGAAGGGGTTCCAAAATAAAAGTTTTAATTAAAAATAGAGCTTGAAAGAAAGTCAAGTTAGAAGAAACAGTCTTTGAAGGTAGTAAAATTTCAAATACGTTATGCTCACTATACTGAAAAGAGTAGACAAGCTATACTACAGACAGAGTAAGGACAGGGTAGCACTTTTTGAAAGAGGACAAAGAAGAATGAATGAAGAGAAGGAGAGGAAAGAGGACAATAAAGAAAAAATTAGATAAGAATGAACAGCTGGGAAATACAATAAAATATGCATTGATATTCATGTATGAAAATATACAGCTCTCTCTCTTTCTCTCTCTTTCTCTCTCTCTCTCTCTCTCTCTCTCTCTCTCTCTCTCTCTCTCTCTCTCAAAAATTAATAATCCACCCCCAGGGCTGTCTCCATTGCAGAGAAGTTCCAGTTTGATTTCACCATTCTGGTTTCAAATCCAGTTTCTCATTCTAAACACTATTAAATAAATTTCTCAGTTCCCTGTGTTTAACTCCAGAAGAGGATAAAAATCAAGTTCAATGAAGAGGGGAAAGATGCTGGTGTCTTATTTTTCATGACAATGTTGCCCTCATGAAAGCAAGCCGCATGAGATCAGCAGCTGTGTTTTATATTCTCACCACCCGGAACTGCTCAGAATGCAATAAAGGAGCATAGAAAGGGGTCCCTTGAATAAGTGAATGAATATGAGTACACGAGTGAACAAGTGAATGAAAAAATACAAGAAGGATGTGTGTGGCCTCTAAATGTGTCACTGCAACCTGGAGAAATGGGAAATGTTACAGCAACATAAAGATGCTGATGAGCACTGATTTTGTTTCTCAACGTTTCCAATGAAAAAGATGAAGGAAGGCTTCTGTGCAGTCAAGTCCATTTCCCCAGCTCAAACCTGCACCAATTTCTGTTGCAGCTCTCTTTATATACACACCTATAGTCCCAAGAATTCCCACCATTTATGAGCTGTCCTTCAAAAACACTTTCCATGGACCTTTCAGTTGCCAAATCTGTTTCATGACAAGCTTTTTATTTTCCTTTTGCAAAAAGCAGATGGTTTAACAAGCTGGGTTCTTTTTTATGTACTGTTCTTAATTTTAGCAAAGTGATACATACTCATGGGCTTGAAAGGATTGGTCCATTTGGTTTTGTAGTAACCAACCATTAGAATTTACAGGTTCCACCTGTTCAGGGTACAAGTCTCCCTGGCAATGTTCTGAAAACATTTCACAGGAAAATGAACTAAGGAACCTTTCCAATAAAGCTGCAATAGAGTCAAGCATCTCAACAAGATCCCACTGTACACACCTTTCTCATTCAGTGAACTTACCGTTTTCTTCAGAATCAGCCCTCAAAAGGAAAAGGAAATAAAATCTGCCTCTTTCTATTTGTTTATTTGGTGTTTGGTTTGAGTTTAGGTTTGTTTTGTTGTTGTTGTTGTTGTTGTGGTGTTGTTGGTGGTGGTGGTGGTGGTGGTGGTGGGTTTTTGTATGTAAGCATGTTTTATAGAGCAGTCACCTAAGGCTTTACTCAGATTGGGCCTGCACACCTAGGCCTAAGTTATCCCTCCACCTCCACCTGCTCAGTAGCTAAGGCTAAAGGCACAAGCAACCATGCCCAGCTTCCAACTTTAATTTAGCAAATTTATTTTTCAATTTGTTAGGGAAACAGTATCTTTGTTCCTTTGAAAGTATTATTTTCAAACAGTACATTGTCTTATGATATATACAATACAGTATTCTTGGGTCACTGAGAATGAGTTTACCATTTTCTAGATAAACTCAGTACCCATTGGAGGAATATTTCTAGTGCTTAAACATCAATAATTAAAGAGATGATCAAATTCAGATTTTCATAGTTTAAAAAAAAAGTGGGAGTGAAGTTTGAATGGGTGTATCACGTTCTAGGAAAACTTAACAGATACCTCTAAACTATAAGCACCCTGATAAATATTTTGGGATTAAAATGTTTTTTAAAATGGAAAAGAATTCATGTAAGCCAAAGCACACAGATTATTCAATGAACAAAAACTAAACTGGACTAAGTTTTAACACTGAATTGTATTTTGAAAAAAAAAATACAGAGGCAAAGTAATTTAGTGTCCAAATCACCTCTAGTCAGTACAGGGAACATCAAGTACAACAGGTGTAGTCTCCAAAGCATTATTCAGAAAGTCCTACTTAAGACTGTACTGCAGCTAGCAGAAAGGGCGAATCAAAATGAGGAACTAAATCGAGAAAGACATGAAATAAAATGAGTTCTTTTCCATAGATGGCAGCAAGCACTGGAAATCCAGTTTGTTTGTGTGTTATCAGCTGAGGTCTAGGGTAAAACTTGAACCTATATAGCATCTCATGCAAATGTTCCAGTTTTTTTCTCCTTTTCTTCATCACACAAAATAAGTTTGTTCACTTCTTTCAGGAAGGCAGATTGTAAAACATCTGTCCCCAAATTTACAGCAAAACAGAACATTAAGCACTCAAATAATTTGCCCAAATTCATAGACTTATTCTCTAAAAGGAAAATAGAAGTCATTATTGTAATACCAAAACTGCTCTCACATAAATAACAGAAATACTTAGAAATATAGTGAAAACTGACTGACTGTTATCCAGAGGAGAAACCACAAGGTCTAGGGAGAAGGCTGTTATATCTATCTTCTAAGACCACGAATATGGTGTTTCCATTGAACATATGAAAAACAGTAACACCCACAAAAACTATTGAACTTTGAATATTGGCTGCAAGCACTCAGTTTGGAAGTTTCTGTTTTTATTCAACATGAATCAAAATAATTGGAAAGCATTGTAGTAAGAAAATATTTCTCATTAGTGGGGGAAATTGGGATTTATCCACAGTGGCACTGTTCCTTTCACTGATGTTTTAAGAGGAAAATACAATTCAGATTAGCCAAGCAGATGGTTCATGTGATGCTTCAAATTATCAAAATTTTATAGCAGGGAAAGATTTTTTAATTTGTACATAAGTATATGAGTGTTTTATGGGGTTGTTTCTGATGCCAAAGACACAGGTTTTTTTGTCTTGGGTTTTGATTTTTGGTTTTGGTTTTGGTTTTGGTTTTACTTTTAGTTTGGTTTGTTTGTTTGGTTGGTTGGTTGGTTGGTTGGTTGGTTGGTTGGAGTCTTTTTGTTGTAGTTTTGGTTTTTGTTTTTGGGGGGTTTGTTTATTTGTTTGTTTGTTTTGAGACAGGGTTTCCCTGTGTAGTTTTAGTGCCTGTCCTGGATCTTGCTCTGTAGACCAGGCTGGCCTCGAACTCACAGAGATCCACCTGGCTCTGCCTCCCATGTGCTGAGATTAAAATACACAGTTTAATAATTAAAAGGGCCCAAAAAAGTATAGGCTGGTCCAATGATGCTCATGGGAAGCACAGTGGTTAAGCAGGAGATTGGGTATGTCCTACAGTATCTGAACAAGAACCAGACATCCAAGAACCTGCTTCCCTACTAGCAGGAACTATAATCATATGGTAGGATAAACAAGGAGAGCCTATAGTTATCCCAAGGAATAGACTATTGCAATAAAGATTTTTCACAAAGAAAATCTACTTTATTCTAAAACTCAGACAAAAGATCCCTAAATACATTTTCATCTGAAATTTAACAGGAAATGCACATAATTTAGCAGTTTAAATTCTAGAGTCAGAAAAATTTGAGTTCTCACTCTGTTTGTTCATTGCCAAAATAAATATGCTTCAAAGAATGCTTATAGAATTTTAATTTAAGATATGGAAACCATACAATTGTTCTAAAAATATTGTCCATGATATTCCCAGATCAACTTAGAAAAAAAATGAGATGAGGTATTTACTATTGCATATAAGTACAAATATCAACCGTTAAGGATTTGTTGTAGATGTGTTTTGTGTTCAGATTTTGAGGAGTCATGACATGTTTTAAAATCAAGAATTCACTGCGTTAATAAAATAGCGAATTGCTGAGAGGAGTGGATTAAAGCTAAGAGTGTAACAAAGGTTTGAAAAAGCAAAATCTGCAGAAGGAAGGGCCAGGAAATTTGAGGGGAAAGTTGAATTGTAGAGAAGGATTAGATGGGAGCAAGAGGAAGGAAAGGTAGAGCAGAGAGTAGAGGAAGCTGGCATTAAGACAGATGGACAGAGAGTGAGGGGAGAGAAGAAGAGGAAGATAGATGGACAGAGAGTGAGGGAGGAGGAAGAGGAAGATAGATGGACAGAGAGTGAGGGGGAAGAGGAAGAGGAAGATAGATGGACAGAGAGTGAGGGGAGAGAGGAAGAGGAAGATAGATGGACAGAGAGTGAGGGGGAGGAAGAGGAAGATAGATGGACAGAGAGTGAGGAGGAAGAGGAAGAGGAAGATAGATGGACAGAGAGTGAGGAGGAGGAAGAGGAAGATAGATGGACAGAGAGTGAGGAGGAAGAGGAAGAGGAAGATAGATGGACAGAGAGTGAGGAGGAAGAGGAAGAGGAAGATAGATGGACAGAGAGTGAGGGGAGAGAGGAAGAGGAAGATAGATGGACAGAGAGTGAGGGGGGAGAGAGAGAGAGAGAGAGGGAGGAGGAGAGAGTGGACAGTAGAGACAGGAAGAAACAGATAAAATGACAAAGAAAAATCAGGAGAGATAGGGACAGAGAAAGGGAGACTATATCTCTGCAACAAATGAGTGACTATACTGCATTAATTGCCACATATCCTTTTAATTATCAGGAAATTCTTCACTGTTTTCATTTTACAGAAAAGGACAGGGCCTCAGAGGAGTCAGAGTGCTAAGCTCTAACAGTGGCAGTCAGGACTTGATCCTGGTTCTTCCCATACTGTACATAGTCCTGTGCAAGGACATGCCATTTAAAGTACAGATAAAAATAGATCATGTGTGAAGGCTGGTCTTCCCGATGAAAATGGAGTGTGCTTCTGTAGAAGAACCTCTGAATGTATGTATCATGAGAAGAGTCAATTTTTGTGATTTCCAAGATTTAAGTTAATCACTAACTCCTCCCTTTTACCTGTCCATAGAATTTGCAAAATGGTTAAGGACCCCAGGAAGACTATTATTTCCATCATATATACCTTTTCCCATCTGCCTGGTAGCCCCAGAAGTTCTGTTTCTCCCTCAAGGAAGCATTGATTTCATTGGTATTCACTCAAAGTAGGTAAGGTCACAGCTCAGAAGATTGGAAATGCATTGTTTAAAGAGCACAGTTTGTATCTTGCTTCAGAGAGAAGATCTTTAAAGATGTCCTGGCTTAGCTGACTTTTCTTTCCCGTCCTGCATCCAAGGAACACCCTCGAGGGAGAAAGTCAATTTCAAATCTTCACACTGCAGAGGCTCTGGGTAGTCGACTGCAGAATGCAGATCAGCCTGTCTTTGCTTTTGAGATAAACAGTTGTCTGTGGATGTTTTGCAAAGAAAAGTTTTTGAGCTATCTTAGGTGCAAGGGTGTCAGAATTTGGAGAGATTTTTTTCATTGTGCTGTAAATAATTTTTAACTTCTCTGAACTATGTCTGATCCCAATAAGAAACAATGCACCAATCAAAAACCAATAGGCTCCAATTATAAAGCCAACCTGAGAAACCACCAAGATTTTTTTTATTTCACTCATATAAAGCTCCCCTAAGCTTTGTATTTGATTCAGAAAAACTTCCAATTAGCCTTATAGTTCTTCTTTCGTTCTTTCTTTAATTTTTATCCTTTTTTTTTTTTCAGAAAAGCATATCCATGGCAACAGGACTTGAACATTTTTTGCATGTGACCCCTTTTCACTGGAGAAATTTTCATGAAAACCTGGGTATATGGGTCTATAGAATAGATACACAGATCTGACATTTTCTGGTAATAAATCATGGGGAAATATTTTAAAACAATTTTGCTATACATATAATGGTACCATTTATGAGAGACTAAAGCAAATTTGCATATTAATAAGGCAAATGGGCTGCTTATTTTTACATTACTAACTCTTGGGTGAATATTTGGTGCTGCAGGATGTACTGCATCTTTGCCTTTCTTCAGTATTGATTAGAACTTCGATTTGTCATCATCAATGCTAAGAACGCAACTTTGCACATGACAGTACACAATGGCAGAAATCTACTTAGAGCCAGTTCAGAATCCGTGTCACATTCTATCCAAAGGCCAAGCCAAAACACATACAATGTTTTGTTTTGTTTTGTTTTAATGAAACTCAAAGCAACTACTCAAACATTTTTTTAAATTAAACAAGAGTCACTCAAATTTGATGCTTACCCGCTGAAGAATGACAGTAGGTACATACTTAAAGTCTTTGTTTTCCACAATTAAACTATTCTGTCTCTGTAAGAGCAGAGAACTTTGTCCAGTCAATGAAACACTGTGCTTCATAACATACAGTATTCTCTGCTCTGAGCTGAGGTTGGACATTCATTGGTGCTAGGTGTTATGAAGGCATTCACAGAGCAAAGTGCACAGGTTTGTTCAGACACAAGGCACCAGTAAAGTTGCACTATACAACACAGGATGATGCTGCCAGAAATACCTCAGATTCATTGCACATTTAAATTTCAATCAATATGTGGTCATCCTGTGATCCACAATCTGAAGACACTGGATGCTATAAAAAGTTGTCCCTTATTTTTTCATGCTTGTTTTCTTTTTATGGTTCATCCCTAAGGCTTTGTGTATGCAAGTCAAATGCTGAGCTACATTCCCATCCCTGGAGGCTGTCCTTTAACTGATGTGTGTAAGAACACAGGCCTGCACCTTACATCTGATCCCAAAACCTGAATCAGGCCATGGCTCCCTGCACCTCTTTCTTAACCAAAAGTTAAGAAACATTCTAGCCTGTGACCTAACAGCAGCCCCTGATTTAGGGTCCTAACCAGTACCTGGCTCCTCCATGCCCTTTATCATACACCTGTGCTGAACTAAAACTGTAAAACTTCCCTCTACCCCAAAAGTATATAAAAAGCCAAACCTTTCCCTTTTTTCTAGGGATTAATTCAAGACTCCTCAGGGAGACTGCTGCAGGATTTGGGATGGAAGTGAAGGCTGCTCTCCAAAGAGTTCTCCCTGCCCTCCCCAAGCCCTATTTATGGCAGTGAGTATCTATCTATCTATCTATCTATCTATCTATCTATCTATCTATCTATCTCAAATAAAAATGTCAAAATAAACAAACAAAAACAAGTAGGAAAAATACCAAAGTAAAGCAAAACAAAAGTCATACACACACACACACACACACACACACACACACACACACACACACACACACAAAATGGCATCAGCATCCGTTTTTGTGTTGGGCAGCCACTACTTATTTACATTCTTAATGAAGCTCCTCTCTGAAGCCTCTTCTTCCTTTTAAAACTCTACCATGTTTAGATCTCAATATTGTGTTTTTCCTGTATAATACTTCCCTCTCTACCTCAAGACTCAATAATACCTTTCAGGTCTTCTCATTCCAATGGAACCTTATTGGAAGTAGTTCTGTCCGTCTCTTTTATGGACCATTTTATCACTGTTGTATTTAGTAGTGTATATGAGGAATGCATTGTCCTAATTTCCTGAGAAAAATCTTAGTTAAACATCAAAGTAATTGAGTACTATTATTCAATCACAGATACTGGCAAAGCCACCAGACCTTCTTAGCATTTCAAAAACCAGCAAGTCTGATCATCCTTTGCTAGAACACGGGTACTGAGTTTTTATCAAATGCAGGGGGCCATTTTTGAAGTTTCCAAGATGGAGCTCTTTTCTGAGTGAGAAACTGGAGAAGCCATCTCATTCACTTTATCTACTCTGACAATGGATAAAGACATTTGAAGAACTAAGTTCCCAAAAGCCACAGGAAAGACTGTAAAAGAAGAACAAGCTTCTAGGTTTGAAAGGATCCTGCTGTTGGTTTTCCACACATTCATTCATTGAATCCTTGCAATAGCTCCATGGGGTTAACAACAGACTCGACCATCTTTCATAAAAGTGGAAAGTGAGGCACTGTCAGGACACAGTGGAGCTTGAGTCCAAAGACTGCATTCATAGAATATAAACAAATTGTATTCCTCAGTGTTCCCCAGAAGAGAAACCATGGGATTTACATTCTGCCCTTTGTAACCATGGCTTGCACATTCATAGAGCCAACTGGCAACAGATGGAAATTATTTGGGGAAGAAATGTGTATGTTCTTAACAGATGATATATGTATGTACTGAGTATATAGGATATCTTTCTTTTCATTATCCCATAAGCATGGAGGATCTTCATCGTAGAAAGTAGTAAGTGCAACTTTCATTGTTCAGTTTACTCATCCAGATGTTAACTTCATTTAGAAATACCCTCACAGACACACCAAAAAAATAATGTTTACAAGTTGTAGTGGTTTGGATAAGATTGGCCCCCAAAGATTAATATATTTGACTATTTAGTTCATAGTTGAAGGAATGTTTAGGAAGCATTAGGAGGCATGGCCTTGCTGGAGGAGACGTGTCCTTGTTAGAGGAGGTATGTCACTGAGGGCTGGTTTTGATGTTTCAAAAACCCATGTCAGGCCCAGTCTCTCTCTCTCTGTCTCTCTCTCCATCCACCTTTCGCTCTCTTTCTCTCTCCCCTCCCTCTCTCTTGTCTACAGATGAGATGTATATGCTCATCTTCTGCTCCAGCACCATGCCTGCCCACCACCATGCTCCCCACCATCCTATCATGATAGTCATGGACTAATACTCTGAAACTATAAGCAAGATCCTAATTAAATACTGTCTTTTATATGTTGCCTTGGTCATGATGTCTCTTTATAGCAATAGAACAGTAACTAAGTTGCTAGCTACCTGTATATCCCTTTGGCCAGTCAAGTTGACATTAAAGTGTAGCAACTGACTATATGATGCTTGGCATTATACATAATCTAGATGATATGCAGTGTGACACCAATGTCATAAATACTCGTTCAAGAACTTTATGACACAAAACAGAATTTGTTTTTCTGCAGCCACAAGGAAAGGTATGCATTTTTCTCCTTGGAGCACTAATATTTCTTGCACCAACTGAAAGGATCCTGCAAACTGAAGGATCATGGTGGAAATCTAGCTCCATGACTGAAAGTGCCTGAATGAAAACCATGAAACTTGAAATATGAAGGATGAGTGGAGAGTGAGATACAATGTTCAGCAAGTATGGTGTGAACATGTGATGTTTTGCATCTCTTTTGCTCAGATTTCTAAACAGTTGAGCCTCACCATGCTCATTCGTCCATGCTTGTCCTTTTTCCATACTCTTCCAGGTGACTATTCCTGTGGCCTTAATTAATTTCTCTTTTCAGAGAACTTCCAGGTAACATCTCTAACTGGCTTCCTCCAGGCTTTTGGCAGATATTCTAAAACTGATTGCATGGAACCCTGATTACTATACCCCAACCGCACCTCATATTTTGGATTCTCCACATGTCCTTCCCCTGTCATTGACATCAAATTAAATGGCATCATCATTCCTCTGCCTGGTTTTTCAAAACCAGACATTTCAGTCAAGCTGGACTCTGCTTTCCTATACATCCCTCCAAATATTTTCCTTTTTATCATCATGTCTCTTCTATTTCGAACATATCTTCTGCCTATCACTCTTCCTCATTTCCATAGCTACTACTCATGTCCAGGCCACGGGAATCCCTTGGCTATTACAATCACCCTCAAATTGGTGACAGTTCTTACTGTCATTTGCATCAATGTCCAATCCTGTCTTCCTAAACCAATGTGATATTTTGAAAATCACAAAAAAATGTCAAAGTCCCCTGCTTAAATCCTTTCAATGGCTTTCCCTTACATTGACTAAAATTATCCAAGCTGGATAGTAGGCTTCCGACAATTCTGAGACTGAATTTGTTCTCTTTAGCTTCAACCCACCCTTCTCTCCCTCACCACTGACATTCACACTACCTGTTTTCAAGTTCTTACCCACCTTGGAACTTATAAATACACTTGCCACATTACCTGAACTACCCTTCTACCACCCTTTAAATGACAAGCTGAACACATCCTTTTATTCTCCCCATCAATCCAATTAGAGAGACACACACAAGCACAAGCCCGGGCTGTGCATGATGCAGAAGTGAAAGAGGGGGAAAAAAATCCAGCAAGCAGATCTTCCCCTTAGCACATGCACAAACTTCTGGCTCATAAACATGTAGGTGACCTGCTTTTCTGGAAATGGATATATATTCATTAAAAGGATAGCAGTAATTATATCCCCATCAAAGTTATCATTAACCAAGGCCAGTTAGCTGAAGACAGAATTACAATGAGTTTGCGTAGACTCTCTGGGGTGAGGAATTGAATTTTTCCAGTCTTCAGGAAGCCTTATCACACATGCTTGGTGTTTTGTTTCATTTTGTTTTGTTTTGTTTTGTTTTTACTATCGTAGTAGATTGGTAAATGATAAGTTTTTATTGTAAAGTTATTGTTTCCTAGTACATTTATCATTATCACATTACCAATTTGAGTTCCTTTTAACAACTCATACAATAGAAATCCCTACCAGACTGAAAAAGTTGTCTAAGATGATCTGAACATAACCCACTTTTCCATCTTTCATTTACCAGCTCTTCCTTTCTCTCAACCAGATTCAACTCTCTTCTAGACCAGATACACCTTTGAGTTGTTCTAAAGGCAAATCCAGAGTTATGCTTAGAAAATACTCAGATGTTTTCATAATTTTGAAAGGCTTCTTACTAATTGACATAGTTCTTGTGAAGGCAAGAATCCTTTAAAAGCAAAAACAAAGGAGAATGGTAGTATGTAGGAAAGGGATGCCGAAGTCAGTGTCAGATTTGTTGAGCCATTGGCTGAATAGACCAGGACACAAAGGAACAGAGCAGCTGGACACATGGAGGTTGCTAGAGCAACCAGAGGAAGAGCCAGGCAGATGGGACCTAGAATTTATAGAGTTTGATGGCAACTGGTAAGGTCTTAGTGCTTTAAAGGAGAAAAAAAAATAGATTTTAAAAGACATTGCTTCTCTAACTAGCGTTCCTAGGTAAGAGGGGAGCATGAAGGAGCTAAAAGCAAAGCTCACACCTCAAGGGAACTGTTGAGCTGATAATACAAAGCAGAGGTACTCAACCTGTGGGTCACAACCCTTTTGAGGAGTCAAAAAAACTTTTCACAGGGGTCACATGTCAGATATCCTGAATATCAGGTATCTATATTACAATTCATAACAGTAGCAAAATTACAGTTATGAAGTAGCAACAAAACAATTTTATGGTTGGGGTTCACCACAATGTGAAGAACTGTATTAAAGGGCCACAGCATTAGGAAGGTTAAAAACCAACCACTGATAGAAAGTTTTCCTCAAGTCCGAGAACAGTAACAGGTACACTTTTTAACCTAGATGTACCATTATATGGGAAAGGATACTAACGAATTCAGGATAGAGAATAAAAAAAATACCAGGATAGAAAAATGTATTTGTAGACAGTACAAATTATCTTTAAAACACCATAAAAACAGTAGTCAGAAGATTTCTCTGCTCAAAGATAATCAGTTACTTTTCTGTTGCTGTGCTAAGATATCCTGACAAAGAGAAAGTTAGGGAAGAAAGGACCTATTTTAGTTTACAGTTCCAGAAGTGATAATAGTCTATCATGGTGGGGAGGCAAAGAAAACACACAGGCATGGTGGCTTGTCACAGTTTCTTCTGAGCACAGGAAGCCCAGAAAGAAAACAGGAAGTGGAGCAAGGCTGTAAAACCTCAAAGCCCACCCACATTTCTCATTAAAACCTCTGCCAACAGCGAGGGCTTTCTAACATCTCTGCTCCCCACATCTAATTTCATAGAGAATGTAGTTATAGGTATTATATTAGTATCACATTAGCCATTTATATTTGCTACCTTGAGAATGTCATATCATTTTCAGAACCCTAATTTCTGTTAAATGAACAGATAATATTCTAATAAAATAACTAAAACATACTGTAAGGTGGTTACACCTACACACCATCCTTTCTTTTTCTTTCTATTAATATTTCAGAAGTCAGAAAGCCACGACCAGCAGTCCTTGGCAGGTTTATGCTAGATTACTACCTTTCTTTCCACCCTCTCCCTCCTTTTCCAAACAAGTCGATTTTTCATCTCATCTCCCATTCTTTATTCCTGGCCTGATATCAAAGCTGTGGTTCTGCTTCTTCCTTGGGATCACAGGTGCATTGGTCCACAAGGGTGGAGGAAGCAGAAGTGGGGGACAGGGTTCAGATAGCTGTGGGTATGACAGAGACAGCCCTCTGGGAGATGACTTCAATGAATCAGCTCAACTTTATTCCAGAATATAAGGAATATATAGGATTGGGAAGCCTGGGGACAAACCCTAATTTGCACTAAGTGGCACATTCCTATCATAAGGCTTTGAAGGTGGCCATAGGGTCCTATAGCAAAATGCTTAACACAAATCTTAGCTTATGTGCTGCAGGGGGAAAGGCTTCTAGCAGGGAACTGTGCCAAGGGTCATGCTAAAGATAAATCAGGCATCCAGGCTTAAAGACAGCTTTCAGAAAAGGTCAGTCCTCTGTGTCCAGGGACATTCTCCAGATAAGGGAAAGTAGAGAGCAGAAAATCTCACTGGGGGTGTGGAGGGAGTCCCCATGTCGCCAAGCTTTGGAAAAAAACTGCCAGGCCATGATACACTGCAACCTCTGACCAGCAAGACCTTCCAACACTTTATTATGCTCCTAGATGAATAAGTAAATAACTTTGGTTTAAAATACTGAATGGGTCCCATTCTCTAGGCATAATAAGATCTGGTGGAAGCCTATGGCTTGTTACCAGATAAGAATGAATTCAGAAATTGTATGAGTGGCAAAGACATACTTGTGTTGGTAAAGGCAGTGTGGTGTGAGATATAAATCACTTTCACCCTGTAAAGAGACAACTTTCAGCTGCCAGGGCAGCATGAAGCCTCAAGAATACGGTGTTGCATGGGACACTGAGGCCAGAGGCACAGGAGATTATGACATCAAACAGCATCATTTGTACATTTTATCTTTATTTGAAACAAACTTATTATGAACCTGATTAAATTTCTTTGTTTCAAATTGCTTGTATTATTATTATTATTATTATTATTATTATTATTATTATTATTATCATTATTTCATAAGCAGAAGAAGAAGTGTGATACACAGGCCTAGCCAAACAGAGCACATACACCCTTGAGAGTATAGTGACTGGGGTTCAGCAATGAACAACAGGGTCACCCAGGAATGAGCAGATAGTAATTCCAGAAAAAAAAAGACACTCTTTTGTGGTGACATAGTGTTTTCCCCAAAATATTGTGCAGCCTAATAAAGCTTATCTACGGATCAGAGGAAAAAGCCAGCCACTATAGTAAACATAGAGGTCAGGCAATGGTAGCTCATGCCTTTAATCCTAGCATTCAGGAGGCAGAGATCCATCCGGATCTCTGTGAGTTCAAGGCCACACTGGGAACAGAGCTAGTTGTGGTGGCACACACCTTAAATTCCAACACTAGTTAACCATAGAGGTCTGGAGGTCTGTACAGATAGACAGGAAGTGACAGAGCTGGGCAGAAAGAGGAAATGATGTAGCTGGGTGGAGAGAGGAAGTGAGATTGCCAAACAGAAAGGCATATAGGTATGGGTATACAGGAAGTAGATCTCTTTGGAGGCTGAGGGCTGCTAAAGTGAGGTTGGCTGTGGCTAGTCCTATTCCTCTGATCTCTCTGTTTTAACCCCAATATCTGTCTCCAGGTTTTATAAGACTACTTAGCAATTCATCTTACACTCTTTCTCTCTTATGGTTGCTTAGCAAAATCTACAAAATAAAGAGCCTGTCTTCATTGGCTTTCCTTGAATGATGGAATGTTTATATGCCAAAACCAAATGTCGGGACCTCTGATTTCCAGGTGTGTGAAATGTTCCTCTCACTTATCTAGTTTGAAATGTGTTTTGGCTACTTACAACTGGAAAGGTCTAGACAAGCCCTCATGAGCCAGATACTGTGATAGGAGCTTTATGCACATAAGAAACAGGGGTTAATCCCATTTTGTAAGTTGGAAAATGACTCTGATAAGTTAAATGACTTATCCAAGGTCACACCACAAGCACTTGAGAGATCCTGAGCACAAATCTTTGTCATTAATCACTGTGTTAAGTGGCTTCCAGGTGATTCCTCCAGCCAGTTGGCACTTCTGATTTAGCAGCCAGGTCCCATGGGATTAAGCAGGAGTGAAGCTGAGTGGGCATGATGGATGACCTCACCCAGCGCCTCCTCAGAAAAGATTTCATGGAAGGTTTGGTCTGCTAACTCTTCAGCAAAGCTCATAACAGCTATGGTTCTCTTTGTCATTGTCAAAATCAAGTCATTCTGCATTATTCATCGTCCTCCCTAACCAAGCATGCCTCCCAGGTCAATATTATTTCCTAGCTCAAAGGAATATGTAATAATGGTGTCCAGAGCAGAGTCAGCGGTACAGCCACCTTCCACCACTTACAAAGTATGAGAGTGGCAGGAAGCACAAGCATGCCCAACAGTGGTGGCGTCCAGGGCTTATTCCAGAGTTGCTAGTGATGCTGTTTGTATCTAGGAAACAGACATCATTGGAATAGGGTATTATTTCATGGTGTGCCCTAGGAGGGGATGGGCTTCCTACCTGTCTCCCCTCCTCCTATAGCAGAGTACCTTTGTCCTTAATGACAAAGAAAAGGGAATCTCGAAGTTGATCCTCAGCTCTGTGCCTTTCACAACAGAGGCTTAAAAGGAATGAGAAGGATCTTACAAACATGGGAGCTTTCCCATATGGCCTATACTGAGAAAACTAGCTTATTTAGACACCAACAAAATAAAACATTATAAGGAGTGCCTTAGGTTTTGTTTAATGCTATGATAAAAACCATGACTAAAAGCAAATTGGGAGGAAAGGGTTTGTTTCATCTTAGAACTTATACTGTATCCTAATGAAAATCAGGGAAGGAACTCAAGATAGGAACATGGAGGCAGGAACTGAAGCAGAGGCCACAGAGGAGTGCTGCTTATTGGCTTTCTACTCATAGCTTGTTCAGTCTGCTTCCTTATACAACTCAGGCTCACCTGCCCAGGGATTATACCTCCCATAGGAGGTCTAGGCCCTCCCACATCAATCATCAATCAAGAAAATGCCCCCACAGGCTTATTTCCAGGGAAATCTGATAGATCAAATTTCTCAGTTGAGATTCTCTCTTCCAGATGATTCTAGCTTGTGTCAAGTTGACAAGACAACTGACCAACACACTCGACCGTATGGACTGGATTATAAATGCAATAAAAGCTCAGGGGGGAAAGACAGGTTGGTATGAGTTAGAATAGAGAAACAAGAGGAAGGAACTTGGGGGATAAATACTAATTTAATTGTCAGGAAGAAGGTCTTAGGAGATTTAGAAAATGCAATGGGACAAGGTAAACAAATGCTAGAGAGAGCCACCATTGTGGCCTGCCACCAAGCATGAGCACCAGGGACTGATGCTAAGGAGGTGCTGAGTACCACAATGAAAACTTAATAACAACAGTACTGTATGCCTGAGGGAAGTGGAGGGAAACAGAGACTCGAGTCTTTTCTATCTGCTAACTCTGTGGACTTCAAAGGCTAAAGCAGGAGGATTACTGCCAGCTCCAGGATAACCTTGTCTGCGTAGCAAGATCCAGGTCAGCCAGGGCTACTTACTAAGACCCTGTCTTAAAAAAGAAAAGAGAAGAAAGGGAAAGAAAAGAAAGAAAGGGAAAAGAAAAGAAGGAAGAATTGGAGAATGATGTGAAATGACTTCATCTTCTAAATTCAGTCAGATCACAGATTGCATTTCACAGAAGCAGCAGGAAGACCCACCTGAGCTGTCACTGAACTTCCTGTCAGAGGCTTTCTCACCTGGAACAAGGCTGGTAACAGCTGCCTTAAAACCGCAACGAGATCACAGGGCAAAAGGAACAGGAGGCTTGCTGTGCAAGTCCTTGCACACACTGGTGTGTAATAAATGTAAAGTCTGGCAGCACTAGACTAGCCGTAGTCGCTGAAAACTAACGCTAGTCTATAGAAGCAGAGCTATCCAAACCTGGAAAAGCTGAAGATTGTCTTCTCTAGTGAAGTCGGGAAGATGGGACAACCCGCCCCAGCTCTCAGACGTGCACTCGGCCTTCTGCTGTCTCACCAGACCTGTGAGATTCCCCATTCCTAATGTGAGGAAACTGGACATCAGTGTCCTCGAATATGCTGCATTAGTGCTGACACAAGAATCCTATTTGAAGGATTGCTGAGCGTGAACTGCCTCTTGTCAGGAGGCCCAGGTGAGAACGCCGAAGTCTGCAAATAGTGGGTTTCAGCTCTGCACAAACCACTTCCAAAGCAGAAGCTTGACAAAGGCCACTGTGGAATTATACGGTATTTTGTTTGTTTGTTTGTTTGTTTGTTTGTTTGTTTTCTTTTCTTTTCTTTTCTTTTTTCCCAGCTTCCTCCAAACTACCTTTTTACCCAAACTTTGAAGGGGGAAAAAAAAATCTCCTCTTTTAGTCTCCAGAAGTAGAAATCAAATCCATTTTTAAAGCTATCATATTTTTAAGCCAGGCACTGGTGGTTTACACCTTTAATCCCAGCGCTCTGGAGGCAGAGGCAGGAAGATCTCTTTGACTTTGAGGCCAGCCAGAGCTACACAAAGAAACCTGTCTTGGGGGGAAGGGAAGAGCTATCATAGTTTTTCCAGGAGGTTTTAGAAGTTCCTATCCCTAGAAATATATGTAAAAATCATTTTGCAAAACACTTGGTGTTGTTCCTAACAAAAACAGTACAACACTTGAGTTGGTATGGCTCTGGATAAGCAAACTATGTTCTTCCACTGCCCTCATCTGGTGGATGTTGGGGGAAAAAAAAACAAGGAACTGCTTCCACTTCCTTGTCAATAAAATCTCTCTGATCCTCATAACCCCTTCACTCCAGCCTTGTCGATACACAAGTTGTTTCTTTGCTAAAAATGACTACAAATGATTGAGTAGCTTCCCAATTTTAAAGACAGTTCCAGGATTCTGGAAGGACAACAAAATAAGAAAACTCAAATGTATTTGAGCAGGAATTTGATAAGGGAAGAAACAGAGCTTTCTCCTTGGCTTGTACAAATGGATAGTGTGAGGCTGGGCATGCTGGCAGACACCTGTTATCCCAGCACTTGGGAGGCAGAGGCAGGGGGATCATTGCAAGTAAGCCCAGTCTAAGTTCCAGGTTAGGTTAGCCAAGTTACTTAGTAAGCAAGACTTCATCTGGGGTGGGGGTGGGGGATGACAAGAAACAAGCAAGCAAGGAGAGCATGAAATGTTCTCAATGTTCTCCGATGTTAAATTCAGCCAAGTCACAGAGGCCCGTAAATGCAAGGCAAGCTGTGGCAGTGCCCACCTGAGCTGCCTTCTTGGTAAAGCATCAGAAAGGAAAGGTGAAGGTTGACAGTGGTTGTGGCTAAACAGAAACCAATTTGCAGAATGAAACCAGCTTTAGACACCTTGTGCTTCTTGGAGCATGAAAAAAAGGCTCCAGGGATGATTTGGGAAGGTGTAACATGTCTCTATCCAGGTAACTGTCAGTTATTATCTGACATCACAATAACAATTCATTAAAAACTCAGAGCTTTAATCTAGAAGTTTATCATACAAATCCACATGCTTAACACTCCAAGTGTTTATCATGCTACAATGCACTTGTATTTTGTTTTTGTTTTTGTTTTGTTTTTCAAGACAGGTTTTTTCTGTGTAGCCCTGTCTGTCCTTGAACTTGCTCTGTACACCATGCTGGCTCAAATTCATAGAGATTCCCCCTGCCTGTTTCCTGAGTCCTGGGACTGAAGGTATGTGCCACCACCGCCTGGCCACTTGTATTTTTTTTAATGGCAGACATAAGTTATTTGGAGGTAGGAACTGGAATTAGTTCTATAAGGTATCTCTAAACATAACACCTGGAACATATGTGCTCAAAGAACATCTGTGGAATAAAAGTATGAAACGAAAGCTGAAGAACTGATGAAAGCCAGATCCATCGGGACATCCTTACCAGAAGCTTGACCACATCCTTCTGCTTCTTCAGACCTTAGGTGGAGACCACCTGTCCAGTGACATTTTTGTACTCCAACAGCAGCAGCTACTGGCTTCCCTCAGCCTGTGCTGTAGGATCACGCCCCCATAAGTGAATGAGAATTCACAGGGAAGGCTGTCAAGCAGATAGCCATAGCAGCCAGGAGAATTTCTAGACAAGGGGTGAGACTGACAGGTCTGGACACATTCCACCACAGCCCTTAGAGAGAGCCTGCTTGGAGCTACTTGACAAAATTACATTATGGCAAAGTAACAGACTCAAAGAGAAAGAAAGAAAGGCAAGACCTTGTAAACTGTAGGTGATTATTTTTAAATGGGGGAGGGGGGGAGATACTCCATTTAGAATTGAAGAAAGTGAACACTAACATGTAAAAAAAATTAGTCTTGTCAACATGAAAACCTCTCTCTCTCTCTCCTTCTTTCTTTCTGGGGCCTTCAATTATCAATTTATCATCTACCAGAGACTAAATTTAGGCTGTGAACAGCTATTTTGAAACTTCTTTCCTAGTGACTTTACCTTTCTCCCTTGCTTTTTAAAAAAACCTTTTAGCCCTTCTGCTCCTGTGTATACCAGGCAAGCACCTTTGCTTATCTGCATTACAGAGTCAACACAAGAAATCCTCCATAGACTTTGTTGTGTTTATGTGTTTCTTTATTTTGTTTCTTCATGGGCTTTTAGACAGGTATCCCTATGCTGCCCAGGCTTGCCTTGAACACCCAATCCTCCTGCCTCAGCCTCCTATGTCCTCTGTGTAATTCCTGAAAAGTTTGTGGACTATAATTTTGTATCTAAAGTGGAATAGAGTGTATATCCTGAAATTATAAAAATATGGTAGGATGAAAAATTCTGAATATCAGTCTTGTAGTTTAGTAAGAATTATATCCAGGGCAGTTCACCTATATATAAGTCATATATGTGGTTTTATAGTAATTCTATAAATCATGCTTCCATTCTTTACACTTTGAGATTAAATGGAGACTTATGATTTATACTGAAAACAAAGCTACTAACCCTGGTTTCTTCTACATGGCAGACCCAAGGCACTGACCCTGGATCCCCAGTGTAAGTCCCCACCCCACCCTACCCCACCCCCATGATTAGAGGGGTTACCACACTGCCACAGGATGAAATCTGCCTGACCTTTTGTATACTCACATTAGACAAGATGATTATTACCAGACTGCAAAATACTAACCAAAGAGCAAACAGATTACACAGTGTGTCTTCTAAGTGGTATGTTGCTATGGTTTCCCACTGAAAGGACAGGTTTCTTGCTGTTAGGTTTTCCCAAATCGCCAGGATTGTACCAAAAGGTTTCTGCAGAGCAGTGGACTGCCCTTCCAAAACAGCTTCATCTGGTCAAACCCATTCCAGATCAGCAGGCAGCATGCTGTTTTTTACAAGAGTGTCTTTACCACAGAGTGCACTAGTGCTCATAAGGCTGAGGCGAAGGCTTTGACCTCTGTGGCTAGCAGAATTTCTCCTGAACTTACCATCCATGATTCTTGGGCAAAAATGAGAATGTGATGCTCCTGTACGTAAGAAAACAACCCTTCAAAAGCTCCCAAGAGGCACTTAAGATAAAACCAAATCAATCTGCCTACTGTGCCTCCCCTTCAGCAGGCAGGATCCTTTCCTGTGCTCATCCAGCTTGAATTGCCCACCTAAATCACAACTGCAAGGCACATTTGTCTTCCTTATCTAATTCAGAACTTCCTGTAAATATCAAGTTTTCATCTTAATGGGGTCTTGCACACATTTTTTGTTTTGAATTCTTGGCCTACCTTGATTCTGATAAACCCTTTAGAGCTCAAATTAAAATCTTAACTGGAGGTACCCACCACTGTCATTAAAAATTAATACCAACTATGCCATCTGACCAAACCCCATATTTTCATTTGACAGCACTCACCAAAACTGGAAATGAATTCTCTATTTCTGTGGTTTTCTAATAAACACAAACACACATCAAGTTGAAAAGCATAGGCTATGCCTTTTTAGACTCCATTGTATCCTAAAACTACAAAACTTGGCACACAGTTTTTAATATTGAATCAATAAGTCAGCCTACTGACTTTAATCCAGCTTTAATTAATAATTAGGTGGGACTGGGTGTCTATTTAACAAGTATTAAAATTGATAATTTCAAAGAGATTCTTGCCCTTGATAACTACAAATATAAGGTAAGGAATAAGATGAGCAAATAGCCACATATAGAAGAAAAGACAATCCTGTTGTGTCATGGAACATAATGCTGATAGTAATTAATACAACATGTCCAACATAGTTGTGTTGGACATACATCTAAAGTATATTGTAAAAGATAGGACAGTCTATCCTATGGTAAGTTTCTGTTCACTCTAAACATGCAGCTGGGATGAAAGAAGACCAGGGATTCCATGAGAGAAGGAGAAGAACCTTTGAAGGGTATGGACGAGAGTAGATGGCTATACTGTTTAACTCCTTTCCTCAAGTTTATCAAAGGTCTGAGAGGAATGCCTCAGGGAGACAGAAGAACACAGGTTTGGAAAAGAGAGGAGGTGGGGGTCATGACAGAAAGGTAGCTTGCTCCAGGATGAAGGAAAGCTAATCAGTGCATCACCAGCACACAGGAGTTAAGGGAAGTCAGTAATTTAAGAGCCCTTACTCTTCATGGACTATCCAAAGAGCTCGTAAAAGTGCTCCATGAGGGCTCTGACCCCTAATCTGTTTCCTCAATTATTTTAGTGTTACTTCTTCAGGGGTGGGAATGCTAGAGTAGTGATGCCGACCCATTTAGGGAACGCTCCTTCTGAACAAGAGAATGGAATCTCAGGGCTGGGTAGAGACCTAACAATGGCAGGTCAATGACCTGGCCAAGGGGTCATTTCTCACCCCTAGGAAGGCAAGCTCACTTTAAGTCATGCTAAAGAGATAAATATAATAATTATCCTTTTAATGGGATGTTATACTTCTTCTCCCACCCTATGGGATAGCCTTTTGCTGAGCACACGCCGGATCATAAGTCTGAACACTTTTCTGAATTATTCAGAAAAGAACTTAATGTTTCCTTTTATTCTCCCTATTTCTGTTCTAAGCATGATTTCCTTGATATTTTGGCTTCCTTATTTTTTCTCTACAACACTCTTTGCCACACACACACACTCCATGTGCCTGCCTGACACCATGTGGCTAATCTCCATGACAGTTTAAGTGAAGCAGCATGGCTATATTTTCCTTCTCTTCTCCATTGTCTTCCTCTGGGCAGCAGCCAAGATTTATAGCTTGCTTGCCCTTGTCTGCTTTTCTCTTAAACTAATAAAATTGTCCTTGAGCTCTAAAAAAGAGTTCCCTATGAGGAAGAGATAAAGTGTTACCTTTGTCATGAAAGTGCCAGCAATTGAATGAATGAGAATCAGGCAAGGAATGGTCTCTTTTTCTCTTAAAGTTTAACATATACACACATATACATACATACATACATACATACATACATACATACATACATACATACACACATACACACATATACACACATATACCATAAACATACATATATACACACACATATATATAAGACACTACAGACACACATACATGCACACATACTCATACACACACATACAGACACAAACATATATACACATGTCTTAGTCAATGTTCTATCACTGTGAAGAAATACCATGACCATGGTAACTCATAAAGAAAGACATTGAGTTGGAACTCGCTTACAGGTTCAGAGATTTAGTCCATTATCATCATGGCAGGGAGCATGGTGGCATGCAGGCAGACATGGTGCTGGAGAAGTAGCTGGGAGTTCTATGTCTGGATCCACAGGCAGCAGGAAGACAGAGACACGGGGTTGGTTTGCACTTTTGAAACCTCCAAGCCCGCCACCAGTGACATGCTTCCCCAAACAAGACCACACCTCCTAATCCCTTCCATAGTGTCACTTCCTGGTGACCAAGCATGCAAATTTACAAGCCTGTAGGGACCATTCTCAGTAAAACCACAACACACAGACACATGCTCACAGACACACACATACACGTACATACACACACAGACACATGCTCACAGACACACACATACACATACATACACACACAGACACACACGCTCAATTCTCTCAACTGCAGAGGAGCAGAAACAACAGAATAAATGAGGAATCAAAGACAGATCAGAGAGAGAGGCAAAGAACGTGTCAAGCAACCTTTCTTCACAGACCTAGGAAGAAAATGATGGATAGAGCAAAACTGGGTAAGACATGAAAGGTATTTTTAATTATTATTGTTTAAGAATTTTGCATATGCACACACTGAGTTTTGATCAAGCCCACTCCTATTCCTTCTACTCCAAACCCTCCGCCGTCTTCCCTACCATTATTCTTACCCTGTTTCATGTATTTTGTTTTGTTTTTAACCCACTTAGTCAACTAAGTGCTGCCAATATGTATACAGGTATAGGGCCACCTACTGGAGCATGGATAGCCTCTTGGCATTCTTGAAGAAAACTGACTCCCCTCTCCCAGAAGATATTAAAGTTTTGATGAAATTTTAAGTTAATTATTTTCCCCATAGCTTCTTAAAGAAGAGAAGGTTTACTTTGACTCATATTTGGGGGGTTTTCAGCCTGACAGTGGGGAAGGTATGGAAGAACAGTTCCTATCCATGGCAGTAGGCACTTGAGGCTTTAGCTTCTACCCATAGTGGCAGATGTGGAACAGAAAACAAAACTTGAAGCAAGGCCAGGCTATAACCCTCAAAGGCCTGATCCCAGTGACCCACCTCTGCCGCTCAGGACCTTCCAAAATATGCCATAAGCTGGGTACCAGGCATTCTAGCCCATATGAAAGGCAGGGAATAGCACTTAATTAACACCATGTGACTGTGCTAAATTTCATAACATCTGATGATAAAACTGTTCTGTGACCTAAAAGTATATGAATTTTGCCTAAGAAATCCCCTGAGTTGGAAGAGTAATCCAAAGGGTATAGATGAAGGCAGTGTTGAGAAAATGGTGGAAATGTCATTCTGTATGCTATGAATATGTGTTGCTCTGATGAGTTGATAAATAAAGCTGTTTGGCCAACGGTGAGGCAGAATAAGGTCAGGCGGGACATTCCAACCAGAGAGAGGAAGGAGAAAGGCAGAGCAGAGGAGATGCTGCTAGCCACTGCCAGGCGAAGCAAGACGTAAAGCACCAGTAAGCCACAGTAAGCCACAAGCCGCATGGCAAAGTATAGATTTATAGAAATGGGTTAGTTTAAGATGTAAGAGCTAGCTAGAGAGCAGCCTGTCATGGCTATAGTTGAAAAGTAATATAAGCCTCTGTGTATTTATTTGAGTCCAATCAGCTGCAGGACAAGTGGGTGAGAGAGATTTGTCCTGACTACAGGCCAGGAGGGACACAGGAAACCTTTCAACTACAAGAAAATAGTGAAGCTTGGGGTGGCAATGTGGCTCAGTGACAGAGTGATCATCTAGCATGTAATTCCCAGCACTGCAAGAACTAAAGTGAACGAATGAAGATGACATACAGCTACACATTCTCAAGTCCTGTCTGTCCTACAAACATATGAAGTAGAAAGAAGTAAGCTCACAGAGAAGACTACAATAAAGTTCAACACAGAATTTCCAAGTTAATACAACCAATGTGTAACACTGCCTGCTTAAGAAATTACTTATCAACCGATTGCTCTAAAAATATTAGGATAACACAGTCATCCTTGAGTCTGTTATATATGCAAAATGCATGCCTACTTTTCTTTTAGCAAAAATTATTCATAGAAAAGATAAATTTCTCATCAACTTCCAAAAGATCTGTACATCTTGCAACTGTAGATAATTAAATAATTCGTGACTTTAGAGAGAGTGATATCTTACATCTCAGGATGCTGTTCCATACAAAGAACTCTCAAGGACAAAAGTCTTTCTCTCTATTATAAACATCCTTGATGGTTGGGAGAGAATATAAATTGCAATTTCGCACACCAGGAATGTTAGACTAAGACAGGGATCTACAAATTGTGACCCATCAGCCAAATTCACCCTTCAATCTGTTCTTCCACATCCTAGAAGAGAAAGTCATTTCAACATATGTCACTCACTGAAAAAAAGCAAGGCCTGCTGCTACAGGCCTGTAATCATGGCACTGGAAAGTTAGAAGGAGGAAGATCATGAGTTCAAGGCTAGTCGTGCTGCATATTGAATCTGATATGTAAATAAATAAATCATTGAAAAAACTAAAGTACCAATAGTTTTATAAAATAATACATAAAAGTTCAAATTCCTGCCAGGCGGTGGTGGCGCACGCCTGTAATCCCAGCACTCAGGAGGCAGAGGCAGGTGGATCTCTGTGAGTTCAAGGCCAGCCAGCCTGGTCTACAAAGTGAGTTCCAGAACAGGCTCCAAAGCTACAGAGAAACCCTGTCTCAGGGAAAAAAAAAAAGTTCAAATTCCAGTATTTATAAATAATGTTTTATTAAAACATGGCCAATGACTATTGATGATACATTGTCTATAGCTGCTTTCATGCTACAATGATAGATATAAAAGCCTTTGACAGGATTAGTAAAAACTAACTAAATAAATAAATAATTCACTAATTTCCTTCTAAGGAAAAGTTTGCTGGTCTGGACATGTGGCTCAGTTAATACTGTGCTTACCTAGCACACAAGAAGCCTTGGTTCAGTTCCCAGCACCATATAAAACTAGCCACTGTGGCACATGCTTGTAATCTCAGACCATGGAGATGAACGCTGGAGAATTAGAAATTCAAGGTCACCTCTACAAAGCAAGTTCAAGATCAGCATGAGCTATATGAAACTGTTCCAAAAATGCATATACATAAGTCCTGTGAGTACTACCCTAAAAGATTAAATAACATCTAATTTTTTATGCTTAGTTCATTATGGGAAGGTTGTAAGACTACTGGTTCATGCATACATAGTCTCACCTTATCTAACATGTTACAATGATATTAGTAACACACATACGTTCAACTCTTCCTCCTACTGAGCTATCAAGATTTCCTTTAGATATAGAATCTCTCGAAGCCTGGATTTCCTTGAAATGTCTTCTCTGTTCTGACCTATCTTAACTTATAAACCTTCCAGGTTTCCCATTAGATGCCACATGGTTAGATCTCCTCACATTCATCTCAGTTAAGTTCCATTTTTTGGCCTTCACTTAAACTCTAGTATCACGTAAGATGGAGTGCTGTGAACCAAGCAAATCATGATAAGGATATAACTCAAGAGGAAGCAACTTTTGAGTATGAGGGCCAAATAGGAAGGGAATACTTCGGCTTCTCAGGCCACACCATTAACAAAAGATGTCAAAAGAATACTTGACCATTTATTATCAGTAAAATCTATGCACAAATACCACAAGACAGAATGGGAATCTAAACCAAGTCATTAGCCTGCTGCCGCCAATCGTTCCTCCTTAGAAAAGGGCCCTGCAGAAATGAAAATCAAAACAACTCTGAGATACCATCTTACACCTGACAGAATGGCTAAGATCCAAAACACTAAGGACAGCTTATGTTGGAGAGGATGTGGAGCAGGGGGAACACTCCTCCACTACTGGTGGGAATGCAAACTTGTACAGCCACTCTGGAAATCAGTATGGTGGTTTCTCAGAAAATTGGGAATAAGTCTTCCTCAAGACCCAGTTATACCACTCTTGGGCATATACCCAAGGAGTGCTCAATCTTACCACAAGGATACATGTTCAACTATGTTCATGTCAGCATTATTTGTAATAGCCAGAACCTGGAAACAACCTAGATGCCCATCAACTAAAGAATGGATAAAGAAAAATAAGGCACATATACACAATGGAGTACTACTCAGCAGTAAAAAACCATGATACCATGAAATTCACAGGCAAATGGATGGATCTAGAAAATATCATCTTGAGTGAGGTAACCCAGACTCAGAAGGACACACATAGTATGTGCTCACTCACTCACAAGTGGATACTAAATGGGAGGGAAGGGATGGCCAGACTGCAACCCACAACTCCAGAGAAGCTAGCTAACAGGGAAAGACCTTATTAGGGATATATGGATGATCCTGTGAAGGAGAAGTGAATGAGATCTACATGAGTAGACTGAGTGCAGGGATGGCAGGGGGCGAGGAGTGGGGGATGAGAGCATAGGGAAACGGGAGGGTCAAGCTGGAACAGGGACAGAGTGGGAGGGCAGAGAGGAAGATACCATGATAGATGAGGACATCATGGGAATAGGAAGAGGCAGGGTGCTGGGGAGGCTCTCAGGAATCTACAAGGTTGACCCCACCTTGATCTGCTGGCAGTGGTCCAGAGGATGCCTGGACGGTCTATTCTGGTGACCAGCCTAGCAAATAACCTAGCTGTCATCATAGAGCCTTTTGTCCAGTGACAGATGGAGGCAGATACAGAGATCCACAGCCAGGCACCAGGCAGAGCTCTGGGAATCCAACTGATGAGAGAGAGGAAAGATACTGCATTCGAGAGACGTCAAGATCTGGGAGGACATGCAGAGATGACCGGCCACACTAGTGGAAGGCCATGAACTGTGGACTGGTGGCTGTGGAGCCCCCATGGGACTGGACTAGGCCCTCTGGATATGGAAGATGGTTGTTTGGCTCAAACTGTTTAGGGGGCACCCAGGCAGGGGGATCGGGATCTGTCCCTGGTCTATGGGCAGGCTTCTGGAATCCGGTGCCTGTGGTGTGACACCTTGCACAGCTTTGGTGCAGTGGGAAGGGGCTTGGACCTGCCTAGGCTCAGTGTGCTGACTAGGCTCTGCTGACTCCTCATGGGAGACCTTGATTTGGGGGATGTGGGGATGCGGGGTGGCTTGGGAAGGAGGACTAGGGAGTGGGAGTCGGGAGGAGGGGTGGTCAGTGGATAGCATGTCGAGTGAGTAGAAAATTTCTTAATAAAGAAAAATGGAAAAAAAAAAAGAAAGAAAGAAAGAAAAAGAAAAGGGCCCTGCAACCCTTGGCCACGCCTTTTCTTTCAGTAATGTACATTCCCAATGAAAACCCCACCTCTTGGACCAAAATGCTCCTTTCAATTGGCTAGCAGATGGATGACAGAATTTCCGCAACACCATCTCTTCACTGCCCAGTCTACTCTGCCATCAGTTTAAAAGCTGCCACAGACTAAGCAATATTCTATTCATACGAGTCGGCATATTTGGTCCATAAAAATAGCTTACGGAGCCAGGTATGGTGGCACATGCCTTAAATCCCAGCACTTGGGATGCAGAAACAGCAGATTACATTGAGTTCCAGGCCAGCCAAAGTTATATAGTGAGTCTTTGCCTCAGGGGAAAAAAAGAAAACAAAAACAAAAACAAAAAAACACTGTTTCAAAAATTTTGCCAATCCCTTACATAATCTATACACCCTTAGCTCTTACATTACACTACTGAGTGTTGACAGAGAATAGTGGATCGGTACCAGTCTCTGGCTGGGCTCTTTTTGTTATACCCAGACAGAAATTGTAATCAGCTGAGGAAAAGCTCAGCTAGTGTTAGCTGTCTCAGACCTGTGAGTTCCTGAGGCCTAGAGGCTGGACTATTCAGAAAGCTGGAGGCTTATTGTTCCAGGCTTTAGAAACCAAAGGCTTTGGTCTCAGTGTTTATACTGAAAGCTTTAAATGCCAGCAGCCTCCACTCTTAGCAACTGTTGTTATCCTTGACACCTAGCAGCAGGCAGTGCTTGCCTCCTTGTGCCGACCTCAGGTATTGAGATCTCCAGTTCCTACAGTAGTTAGTATTTAAGCTGTCAATCGTGGGGTACCAGCACCCTTGGCCCTTTATGCCCAGCAATTCTCTGGACCCCTTCCAACAACTCTTCTTGTCTTAGATCTCCACAGCTTTCTCTCCTAATTCAACCTTGGCTCTGCTGTCTCTCTCACTTCCTCTACACTTCCACCCTCCATTGTTGTTCTTGACGCCTCTATACCTTCCTGTTTCTACCCTGGTCATTCCCTGGTGTTCTTCAGTCACCTTCTCCTGCCTACCACTGCTTTCCTTCGTGGCTGCTACCTTCTGCTACCACTTTGCCATCTCTGTGTTTCTAGTTCAGTTCACTCTATCAATGACTAAGAAGAAAAGCATGCACGAAGAGACCACCCCAGAGAATCATTTTAACAGCTCCATATGCTGCAACACTAAAAGGCAGAACAGGAGGATGTCTTCTGACTGACTCAAAAGATCAACAAAATACAGCGAGAAGAGTCATGGTAAGAATGTTTGCACCAATCACAGCCTTTGAAGTAAATGATGGATTTTGATCTGCACCAATCACAGCCTTCTCCTGGACAATGTAGAAGTGCCTCCCCTTTAGTCTGGGTGAAAGATGGCTGTGGGATTTTAATAGCTCGAAGTTCTGTTTTTCAAAGCTGGTGCAAGATGTCTGGAGGGGTCAAGATGGGAGCATACCATTAGCCAGGGCAGGGGCTAGTAGTCACTCTGCAGCTAATTTGAGTGTTCTCAGAGTGAACAGCCAGACTGTCATAAGGACAGTGTATCCAGTTGCCAAGAAAGGGAATACTTAATTGACAGTTCCCCACTCAAGGCTGCCAACTATAAGGGAAGAGCCTGGCAAAGGACTCCACTCTGACAGTTGCAATCATTCACAGAAAGCATTTAGAGAGTGTTTAGAGTGAAGGCTTCGCAAAAGCTCACCAAGTACTAACAATTCCAATAGCACTGAGTTCTACCTAACTGCCTTTAGTAACGCTTAAAAGTACTTACCTCGTGCCACAGGGCCCCTGGGAGGATTGTGCCATCTGATCTGTTTCAGTGTCAATGTTCATGTCCTCTCCAGTTCACATGTTGAAACCCAGCCCTGAGAAGACAGTGTTAGGAAACATCTTTAGAATCCTATTAGGTCTTCAAGAGGTGTCTTTCCATAAAGCCAACCTGAAGTTATCATGATAAGTTACCATGGAAACAGTAGTTGTCTATAAGGAATTAGGCTCTCACTTGATAATTAATCTGTTAGTTCCTTCATCTTAAACTTTCTGGCCTCCCAAAGTGTAAGGAATAGTTTTTTGTTGTTTACAAGCTACCAAGACTAGGATATTTTGTTGCAGCAACTCATACAGATTAACATAGAAAAAAAATGACTTGATAATTTCAAGCTATGTTTTCTCCTTTAACCTAATCCAATATTTTGCTATTAACTGATATTGTAAATAACAACAGTGATGATGAAAAAAACAGAATAATGAGTCCTAGAGACTTTAAAATCCCAGGAAAGTAATGGAGTCTCTAAATCTTTGGAAATTAAAAGGAGATATAATTTTACTTATTTTCTGAGATAGACAGACATGGGTAAGACCAAAAATACACTTTTATGAAGCAAAAAGCTATTATCTTCATTCTACACATAACACCAGTGTGCATATTCTGAGCATAGCTTTGCTGTGGAAACAGTGAAGGAAAAGTGAAAATAAACAAATAAATGGAAATTATCTTCTCCAGAAAATTTCTATGGTTGGTGCAAATGATTTTGGAAACAAACTCATTTTCAATACTACATCGAGAACAAATATAACCAAGGGCTGGGCAAGTGACTCAGTGGTAAAGAGTGTGTACTGCTCCTGTGAGGATCCAACTTTGGTTTCCATCACCCAATATTGGGTGGTCCAAAAGTGATTGTAACCCCAGCTCCAGGGTATCTGATGCCCCCTTCTGGCCTCCTCTGGCACCTACAATCACACACACACACACACACACACACACACACACACACACACACAATTAAAAATCAAAAAATAAATCTAGGCTAGATGGTAGTGGTGCACACCTTCAATACCAGCACTCAGAAAGCAGAGGCAGGCAGATCAATGAGTTTGAGGCTGGCCTGGTCTACTGAGTAAGTTCCACGACAGCCAGGGCTACACAGAGAAACCCTGTCTCGAACAAAAAAAAAACAAATAAATAATCTAAAAAGATTGATTTAATCATTTGTTAGAAACACTTAACACATAGAAAGCACTTTCTTAAGCATCCTCGGGCCTAAAAAAACAAACAAACAACAACAACAAAGATGTGTTTACTTCCAACAGGTAAAATTAATGTTGAAAGGGTATATGGTGCTGGTTTAGTCAGTGGAAGAGTCACGAGCCATGGTTACCAGAGTTAGAATGGGCTTTATTAGAGAGAAAGGGGGATAGGACAAGAGACACCAGGCCTGGCAGAGAGGAAACAGAAAGAGAGGGGCACAGAGAGACAGAGACAGAGAGAGACCAAGAGCAAAGAGAAACGCAGAGAGAGAGGGAGGGGGTGCACATCCAGCTTTTAGGCTGGGACACAGTCACCCGCTGATGATGCAATAAGGCACCAGATGAGATCCCAGCTGTGAATATACAGAATCCTTACTCGTGTCATCTTCAAATGTGTTCTTTTCTTTCATGCTAAAGATAAATTTATTATAAGACATTATGGAGTGAGTTTGTTCCTCAAACATTCATATACTGATGTTCTAAACCCTCTTCTATCAGAGCAGGACCTCATTGGAAATAAAGTTGTTGTAGCTATAATTAGTTAAAATAAGGTCATGAGTTTAGGCCCTAATGCAATATTAGTAGCTTTCCTGTGGCAAGAGAATGTGTGGACAATGAAACAGGCAGTGAGCACTCTGTAAAGATGGAGCTGCAGGTGCAGACAAGCTTCTACAAGGCAGTGAACACAAAACCCACAGGCAGCTTGGAGCGAAGACTAGAAAATACTCTCATGGCTCTTGGAGGGGATCAACTCAGACCATGCCTTCTCAGCAGACTTCCCGGACCCAGAACCGGGGAGTGCTCACAATGTTTTCAGCAAGGCAAGCTTCAGATCTGAGGAACATGCTGTGGGCTACCAAGCAGTAAATGACAGCTGGCCCAGATACTCAGGATCACTGAACTCAGAAAAACTAGACACTATAAGGGAGGTTAGTCTTGAGGTGGATATTGAAATTAGCTGTTTGCAGGTAATGTGCATTTCTATTTGTTCTGTAGGGCTGCACTGAAGAGAATCTTCATGTGTGCATACCAGCCAAAATCACAATACTCTTTTAGCAAACCAAGAATCCTAGCCAGGCATTGGTGGCAGTGCACCCACACACCTTTGATCCCAGCACTCAGGAGGCAGAGGCTGGTAGATCTCTGTGAGTTCAAGACCAGCCTGGTCTACAGAGTGATTCTAGAACAGGCAGGGCTACACAGAGAAACCCTGTCTCAAAAAACAAAACAAAAACAAAAAACAAAAAAAAAAGAAAGAAAAATAAAAGATTTCTATAAGCAGCACATATTGTCATTATCTAGTCATTTTATTCTGGTGTGTGTGTGTGTGTGTGTGTGTGTGTGTGTGTGTGTGTGTGTGTGTGTAATATTCCAAACTTTCTTGAGTCTTCACATTTTGTGTTTGAGATGATAATTGCAGAAATCAAAGGGGATCCAGGGTGATCAAAGAGAAAACAAAACTCTCTCTTGAGCTTCAGATTGTTCCTGACAGGAAGTGTGTTGATAGGAAATATATTGTCCTACAAACAAACATCCTGTCAGGTACTGAATCCACCAGAGGGAACTCCTTTTATAATCCAATGATCCTTCAAAACGTCGGAGAACTACAGAAGGGCTGACTGTGCACTCTCACCTGGACGACACAGTGCGCTTACAAAGCTCAGGACCACCCTAATCTGAGCCAGTTTCCATCTGCTCAGCTTGCCCCCACAAGAGTGCCACTTCTTTTGACAGAAGCCCCAACCTACTGGCTCTCAGTGGAATGCTGATTCCATCTAAATGACCCTTTGTTTCCGAATTTGCATTTATTTATTCCATGCCCAAATAAAACTTTGCTTTTCTGTTAACTTTGAATATGACTCCCGGGGTTTACAACAGCAGCAACAACAACAACAAAAATAAAAATAAAAAAAATAAAACTTCCCTCAGACCAGTGACTTCCAAATAATTAATTAATTCCAAATGGGTGGGGTTTCTGGGAACAGAGAAGAGAAGAGTAGGGAAAGGGAGGGGAGGGAAGGGGAGAGAGTAAGGTGGGCTTAGGGGCAAGAAAGAGAGGCCCTCAACTGACTTGTCCTCCCAAGAAGAGCTTTTATAAATACCTTAGCAGACAGGACTCATGGATCATAAATAAGAAGCTTCCATTTCACCACACAAAGTTTCAGAGAGGAGAAGGGTAGAGCCTTAACCACGAGCTTAATTAATTTATGAGTGATGCTATGTGATGGTAGTCAGACAGCTTCCAATTCCCAGCGCCATAGGCAGCCCAGGCAGGGGAGATGGCCCAGCACTAGGAGGAAGCACCTGCAGGGATGGGCAGGGCCAACTCTACGAGGCTCTTTACATTTGGAAGAGCTATGCTCTAATGTACCCAAAGTGCCCAGGAATCATATTAGGCAGATTTTAAACACAGGTTTTGCTGGATCCTGTTCCACACCTTCTAAACTCTAGGGCATGAGCCCAGAACAACATCTTATACAGACTCAGATTCATGTAATCCCTCTGAAACTAATCAGAGGCAATTCTTAGTCTTTTGACATGAAAACTAAACTTGTATTAGTGGAAAATATGTTATAACAACAAAGACTCTTGTTAGTAAAGAATAAATGTTTGTGTCTTGAATGTCACTTTTTTTTTTTTTGCTCTTTTTATAGGTGTTTTTCACAGGTATGTCATATGCTACAAGATTTTCTCTTCTTCATTTTTTTTATTTTTTGTTTGTTTGTTTTTTGAGAGCTCTGTGTAGCCCTAGCAATCCTGGAACTCACTCTGTAGACCAGATTGGCCTTGAATTCATTGATCTGCCTGCCTCTGCTTCCCAAGTGCTGGGATTAAAGGCATGTGGCACCACCACCCATCAGCTTTTGTCTTCTACTGGCAGTGAACAAATACACAAAAAAGGAAGTCTATAAATTATTTAATACCATTTGCCTTCTTCATGGTTTTTTTATTGTGAGTATGTGTGTTTGTGATGTGTGGCAGTCGGGTCCCGCGATCAATAAAATTATTTTTGTTGCTACTTTATAACTGTAAGTTTACTACTGTTATGAATCATAATGTAAATTTCTGATATGCAGGATATCTGACATGGGACTCCTGTGAAAGGGTTGTTCATCCCCACAAAGGGTCACAACCCACAAGTTGAAAACCACTACTCTATGTAGCCCTGACTGTCCTGGAACTTGCTATACAGACCAGGTTGGCCTTGAACTCATAGTTCCTCCTACCGCTGTCTCCCAAGAGCTTAGATTAATATGCTAATGAGAAATTAAAATATGAAATGGTGAAGGTAAGAGTGAGGCTAATAATGCATATTGTTTAAAAATTTGTGCAAAAAAAATGGACCTCTAATGATGGACTACTAAAAAATAGAACTTCTAGCTCAAAGTTTTGGACCTATCTCCTTTAAAGGTTTGAATAACATCCCCACACGGCTCATCTGCTAAAGGACTGGTCCCTAACCAGAGGCAGTATTGAGAGATGAGGGAACCTTTAAGAAATGATGGCCTAAGCAGGGCGGTGGTGGCACACGCCTTTAATCCCAGCACTTGGGAGGCAGAGGCAGGTGGATCTTTGTGAGTTCGAGGCCAGCCTGGTCTACAGTGCGAGATCCAGGAAAGGCACAAAGCTACCCAGAGAAACCCTGTCTCAGGAAAAAAAAAAAAAAAAAAAAAAAAAAAAAAGAAATGATGGCCTAAAGGGCAAGTTAGGTCACTCAGAACTTGGCCATGAAAGGGAGACCTTGCCCCTTCCTGTCTCTTTTTGTTTCCCAGCTTCTATGAGATAGTTTCTCCTACCACAGGTTCCTACCAGTGTGCTTACTGCAAAAGGGCTGTAAGTGGCCGAGCCAGCTGACCATTGGTTAATCTCTAAAACCATGTTTATTTAAGTGTTTTGTCACAGTGATGGAAAACTGAACCATGCAATTCCAACTTGAGGTTAGTCGCTGACAAATACTGAATAAGACTCATCTAGAATTCTTTTTTTCCAGAATGTAAAGAACTACTGGAAGCATTTTATTCACATTTCATTATGGATTTTTATAGTGTGTGTGTACGCTGTGCATGTGTGCATGTATGTGTATGTATGTGTGTGTGTGCATGTGTATGTGTGTGTGCGTGCTGTGCATGTGTGTATGTATGTATATGTATGTGTGTGCATGCTGTGCATGTGTGCATGTATGTATATGTATGTGTGTATGTGTGCATGTGTATGTGTGTGTGTACACACTGTGCATGTGTGTATGTATGTGTGTGTGCGTGTGTATGTGTGTGTGTGCATGTTGTGCATGTATGTATATGTATGTGTATGTGCACGCTGTGCATGTGTGCATGTATGTGTATGTGTGTATGTATGTATGTATGTATGCATGTGTGTGTGTGTGTGTGTGCACGCGCGCACAGTGCATGTGTTCCTGTATATGTGTGTGTGTAAAAGTCAAAAGATAACCTGTGGGAGTCAGTTCTCTCCTTCCACTATATGGTTTCCCAGGATCAGACTCGGGTTGTCAGGTTTGGCAGCAAGAGCCTTTACCTGCTGAGCCATCTCAGTAGTCTCAAGCTTTGATTGTCTTAAATGAAAAATGGATAAAGGAAATGGATACACATTTTCAAAGGACCCTGCTACGATATTTTACAAGTGTAAAGTAATAAAATGTGACTACGATTATAAAGTAGTAATTGGAGGAGATAGGGAGATAACTCAGCAGGTAAGGTGTTTGCATGATAGATACACTTGTGAGAGCTGGGGAGCCCTGGATAGAGGATTCTTGGGAGTTATCTAATTGGTGCACCTCAGGCTCCAGAGAAGGACTCTGTCTCAAAAAAGCATGAAGGACAGCTCCTGAGGAATACCACCTGAGGTTGACCTCTGGCCTTCCCACACACATATGTACACACATATGTTCATACACACACACACACACACACACACACACACACACATGAACATGTGCAAACATACAGACTCTAAAAAACCAGCAGGCTGTCCCTTCACGAGCTCATCCCTACTGTGTTGGATGACAGTATACTCCGAATAGAAACATTCCGAAAGTGGAGGATCATGAGACTCAGGAAGTAAACAAAATGCTGTGTGTCTGAGAAAGTGGGCACGAGATTTTGGAAGGCCCCTCCCCAGCTTTATAGAAACAGTAAACTGCAACAGGAGGAGACTGACCAGCAGAGTTGTCCAGAGCAGATTTTTACATGATCTGTAGTTTCCTGAAAGTTGGAAAGAGATGTCCAAGGTCACAGCTTCCAAGGTCATGGCTTCCATGGTCATAGCTTCCATGCTGGGGTAGACTCTTTTAGTGATGCTTTTGTTTTTGAGTCATGCCTGCTCCTAAAAGTAAACCTTCACCCATACTCCTGTGAGCAACCCTATTAATGCTTGTGGGTTCACCAAGTTGGACATTGTTGGAATCATTTCTTGGGTATATCACAGGTAGCATTTCTGGGGTGAGCAGACATGTATGTGTTTCCCAGGAAAAGTCTCACACGTGCTGAACTTCCCACCTTGCCTTATTAACCACAGGCAGACATCATCAAATACAACTGTCACTAGTTATCACTGCATGCTTTGCAGTGATCTCATTACAGCCTAACCCTCCACACTATGAACCCCGTTTCACAGATAAGGAGCTCAAGCTTGAATGGTTAGGTGACTTAGGAAGGTCCCAGAGGACCCCTCAGCTTTGGCTTTATCAAGATCTATATTCCTCTGTGTCTACAGTCTGAACTCTTCATTGGTGAGTAGTAGAGAGGTATGTAAAACCAACTGGTAAAATTTACAGCCAACTTTTTAAGTTGACAGACAATCTGTGTATTGTTTTCCATTTTAAAATCCTCTGTACAAGAAAAGGATGTCTAAGGAATGGTATATCACATAATGTTTTGAATTTCTGCTTCACTAGTAAATAATAAAGACTACATTTTAAGTTATTAAATAATGTGAGATGCCTGACTTTTTAAAATAATCAATGCAGGCCAGTGAACTAGCTCAGTGGCTAAAGGCACTTACTGCCTAGCCTGATGGTCTGAAGTTAATCCCTAGTTTCCTTAAGTGGTGGAAAGAGAGAACTAACTTCAGGAAGTTCTCTGACCTCCTTACCCATAAAAACACAATCTCTCTCTCTCTAACACAAACAAATAAATAAAATGTATTAAATATTTTTTAAATAATAAACATAAAAACTAACCAAACAGAGATCACAGGATTTGTAACTAGATGAAATTAATAACTTTTCTCCTCCAGTAGGAAAAGTACCTGCCACCACCATGAACATTAGTTAATAGGAATGAAGCTTCTAGTTAGGAACCTGCTCCATTTCTCCACGATTGATGACATAAGGAAGTTGTGTCTTTAGTGATAGGGACTTACCATCAGGTTATAGAGTGACTGATAGCCTGGGCAATAGCCTGTGATGTTTAGGAGGCCTATAGAACTCTTGTGGCCAACAATTCCACAAGAGGTAACCCATTCCTAGCTCTGGAACTTTTACTTAGTGGCATAATATGTCTAGCTAGGGCTTTATCTCCCACATTATATGGTGACTCTATTTACTTTACTTTCCTATGTATATTTTGTATATTTCCTATGTATATTTTAGGAAGTTACTACTGTAATAGGTTACCCCACAGATTTTCAAAAGGCCTTTAGTGTTACTTGCCCTTCCCCATCACTCCCGCTTTGTGTCTCCTTAACAATGTATTCAATTACCTTATCCTTGAGGGAGGGTTCCTGCCCCCCTTGTCCCTTACTAGCTACCTAACCTCTGTGGATGGAAATACGTATATCTAAAGCTTAAAAACTGACATCAACTTAAGAAAAAGCATGCAGTATTTGTCTTTTTGTATCTGAGTCACGTCACTCGGGATAATTGCTTCTAGTTCTAGCAATTCACCTGTGAATTTCATTTTTTTTAACAGTCAAAATTCCTCTCTCTCTCTCTCTCTTAAGGCATTCACGCTTATGCTGAGCCATCTCTCCATTCTCCAGAATCCTGAAGTTTATCCATATGTACAAAAAATATAGGAGCTAGAGAAAATATAGGAGCTAGGATGGAATCATCCATCACAAGAAACCAAGTAAACATATCTAGAATGTAGCAAATTTTATAGAATAGGGGATTTAATTTATTCAAAAAATGGCTTTCTTTAACAAAAAAACAGTGTTAATGGAGAAACTCTAGTAAATTGAATTCATAAGATGAAAAAGAAAAGTGATGGGTACACCTTCTTTGGTACCTCAGACAAAGAAACAAACAAACAAAAAAATCTCTCAGTCCCGTTTCCTCTGTTTTGGAGCCTGTATAGACCTGTGGGAACTAGATAGATAGATAGATAGATAGATAGATAGATAGATAGATAGATAGATAGATAGACAGATAGCACATTTTTATTATTCATTCATCAGTGGATAGGCATCAAGAACAGAGACCTGCCTGTCTGCAAGATATACTAGTATCATTGCATGATAAATAGGATAGGAGTAATCAACCACTTTTGAATGGATTTTAGGCTCACTCCATGAAATGGAACCTGTACCTGACACTGATAAATGGGCCAAGAAGCTGAGACTAGATAGATCATAGGCCTGGTGGGAAACCTACTGCTATTATTTTGCTAAAGGGACACAGCAATGAGACGAGTCCTGGTGACATAGTCCTGGTGACATATTGTCACACCCATAAAGCACAGCTTAATCCTCATCCAAGAAGCCTCTTCTCCAAGTACACGGGAATTAACACCTAGACCCACCCACAACTAAACAATGTGCAGAGAATAACAGACTCTGGAGCACTCAGTATTGACTAGGATGTCATTATCACACACCTCTCCTCAAGGCTGGGGGAGCTGTACAGAAGAGGCAGAAAAGTCTTAAGAGTCAGAGGTGGTGGATGACTCCAAGGACACAAGAGTGCTGATGCAGCATAAACTCACAGAGGCCATGACAGCATATTCAAGACCTGCACAGGTTCAAACCAGACATCATCACAGCCCTGAGAAAAGGAAGTGGACACAAAATCCCACCACTAACCAAGAAGCTGTTTGCTACTGATACTCAAGGGGAAAGAGAAGGTCAGTTTTCTCCAGTCAAGTGTCACAAGTATATCAACCACACTGTAGGACATTCGATATACCCAGGGTCAGTTAGGCAACACAGACACCATATTTTTCTGTCTGTGTGTGTTTTGTGATTTTTTTTTTTAGTCTTGTTTTGTCATATTCATTTTCTTTCTTTTGTTTGTCTGTTTTGATTTTCCTTTTTTGCTTTTTCAGCTTTTTTTATTTGGGAAGTTTTTAAAAGCTAGATAACATGAAACTGAGTGGGGAAAGAGGTAGGGAAAATTAGAAGGAGTTGGAGAAGGAAAAAGAATATGATCAAAATACATTGTATAAAAATGTTTTTAATTTTAAAAAAATTAAAAACTAAATGTAGTGGTTTGAATGACAATGGCCTGTGTAGTCACATGTTTTAACACTTGGTCCCCTGTTGGTGGCACCATTTGGGAAGATATCCTTGTTGAAGGTAGGACCTAGTGTGTCATTAGAGGCGGTCTTTGAGATTTTAAAAACCCACACCAAACCGGGTGGTGGTGGCGCATGCGTTTAATCCCAGCACTCAGGAGGCAGAGCCAGGCGGATCTCTGAGTTCGAGGCCAGCCTGGGCTATCAAGTGAGTTCCAGGAAAAAGGTGCAAAGCTACACAGAGAAACCTTGTCTCGGGGAAAAAAAAAAAAAAAAACCACCATTCCCGGTTAGCTATCTGTCTGCCTTGTGCCTGTGGACCTACATGTGAGCTCTCAGCCACTGCTCTAGCATCATGCTTGCCTGACTGGTGCCATGCTCCCTACCATAATGGTCATCAACTCTAACCCTCTGGAACCATGAGCTCCAAGTTAAATTCTTTCTTGTTTAAGTTACCTTAGTATCGTGTTTTGTCTCGGCAAAAGAAAAGTAGCTAGGACACTAACCAAACATAAAAGCACATCTACATGGCCAGCCCTTTAATAAGAGTGATTTTGAATAAGTATTCCTATATTATTACATTAATTGAAAGATGATAATCTTTTTAATCACTGTCATGGAGTTTAAAAAATATTGCCTTGAAGCTTAGGCCACAGATTTTGCCTCTTACTTGTGTATTGTTAAGGCATAGTATAAGATCTCAGGAGCTAGAAGGGCTTCTAGTGGCAAATGGTGTGACAATTTGAAAATTAAAAAAAAATAGCTGTATTTGATTGAAATGTAGCAAATGCAGGACTTGGATTATAGCTCAGTAGTAGAGAATTTGAAAAGCCACACTAACACCAAATAAGCCAAAGAACTCATTATCACTGGAATTTTTTGAATCATCAATCCATTCCTCTGAAAATTGACAAGTGAAATCAATCATTTCTAGCCCAGCTCTTATGTATAAAATATACTTCAGCATAACCAATAATTGCTGTCAAAAAAGTCTTCTTACAGAACTTTTCTAGATAATAAGTGCAGTAAGAATAACATATTTATGAAGCTCACTGCTTTGAAATGATCGCAGTAGATGACAGAAGCATCAGAAAAGATTTTATGAGTATGAACCCATCTGAGAGTGGGCCGTACAAAGCTCTGTGCCTCCTCCTCCTGTGCATAAAACAACGAGCAAAACACTGGCTTTAAAAGAGAAGTGGATGGAAACAGAGTGCTGACGTTTCTAAGACTGTGTCTCCAGTTGAGATGTGCACATGAGCATAGGTGCCAGTGGGGGCGGTGGCCGCAGATGTCCCCCTGGCACTAGAGTTCTAGGTAGCTGTGATCTGTCCTGTTAGGGTTCGTGAAACTGAACTCAGATTCTCTGCAGAAGCGGCATTCACGCTTATGCTGAGCCATCTCTCCATTCTCCAGAGTTTGTTTATCCATATTTACAAGAAATATAGGAGCTAGAGAAAATAAGGAAATATCCATCACAAGAAACCAAGTAAACATACCTAGAATGTAGCAAATTTTGTAGAATAAGAGGTTTAATATATTCAATAGATGGCTTTTTTAACAACAACAAAAAAAGCAGTTTAAATGGAGAATCTCTAGTAAATTCAATTAATAAGATGAGAAAGAAAAGTGATGGGCATACCTTCCTTGGTACCTCAGACAAAGAAACAAACAAACAAAAAATCTCTCAGTCCCATTTCCTCTATTTTGGAGCCTGTATAGGCCTGTGGAAACTAGATGTCTAGAACATGAATATTTGTGGAAGACTGTGGTAAAAAGCTATTTTTGCTGGCAATAAACTGGGTCTCCAGAACCAAAGGGAGCAGACGACTCTCCTAAAAACTAAAGATATTAGCACCCAGGATGAAACTAAATTCTACTTGGGCAAGAGACACGCTTACATGCACAATTAAAAAGAGAAAAAAAGAAAAGGAAGAGTAACTCCACATGACCAGATAGGAAAAAAATTAATCTTTGGAAAAAGCTAATAGGCATGGAAACAGTAGTATCATTTGCGCCAAATTTTGAACCAAACTTCTCATTAGGGCCATTTGCAACAGAATATCTGCAATGCTGTTCCCTTGAGAATTTAAACTAACAAAAACTAATTTTTTTTTTGAAGTGGATTTGTATTCTTACAAAAATAATGCTTAAATAATCAAGGAAACTAAAAATGGACTCAAGATAGGTAAAGCCAAGAAATGAATGTCAGCTGTGCATGATGGCGCATTATTTTAACCCCAACACTCAGAGGGCAAAAAGCAGGTGGATTTCTGTATGTTCAAGTTCAGCTAGGGCTACATAGTGAGACCCTGTCTCAAAGAAGAATGAGGAGGAAGAGAAGGAGGGCGAGGAGGAGGAGGAGGAGGGAGAAAAAGAAGAGGAGGAAAATGAAAGTCAATTTGATTAGTATAATGGCTGTGTGGATGTATTTTAGGTATTACTTTATGACATGTATGCATAAATAGAAATACAAGTCAGGTGACATGTCCCTTGGTGATCTCTATGGAACATGAAATACACACTAGCTGAAACAATAAGGTCACCAACAGTATTAGCAATAGCAGGGACAGACTCTAAAAGAAGACTGACAAGATGCCTGTGCTGTCAAAAGTGGGAGACAGGAATATCAGAACATATTACCTGTTTGTCCTTCTTAAGTGTTTCTATAATAAAAACAACTTAACGCTTGCCTCAGAGAAAGCTTGATGCTTTGCGTTCAAGCTCTAGAGCCCACATAAAAACACCAAGCATGATGGTGCCTGCTTGTAAACTCATCCCCAGGAGGTAGACACAAGACAATCCCTGAGATTTGCTGGCCAGCCAGTCTAGCACAGTTAGTGAGCTCCAGACCAACATGAGGTACTTCTCGAAGGAGGTGGGTGGCATTCCTGAGGGTGGCATCTGAGGTTTGTCCTCTGACCTGCACACACACATGTGCACCCTCGCTTACACAGCTAAACATACAATTACACAAAAACATAGAAAAACACACTTTAAACTCTAAATAATTTGGAGTCAAGTCTCATGAATAAGGTGATAGGTAATTAAATGTGTTATCCCATTTGTCTAAAATAGTGTCTTTTTATACTGTGATGAATGGCTTTTTTGTGTGATCTTAAAGACAATTTCAAGAGATCTGAGTTTAAATTGTCACTCTGGGTGACCTTGGGCAGCTATATCTCTGGATGCCTCTCTTTCCCAATCAACCAGCCAACAAAGGAGAGTAGCTTGATCATCATGGCCTTTTCTAGAATGTCTAGAGCTAATTTGCACTCTGCTCAGTTGGCAGAATGATCAGATAAGGGAATGACTTTTTAATGTCATAATAATACTTTGAATATATATTAATTTTTAAAAGTTAATTTAAAAGATGACTTCATTATTTATAATGACTATGTTTAATATTTAACCACAGTGGTTCTATAAGGTCAGAAAACTTCTAATTTGATCAATCCTGTGAACAATAGCTTGCAAGGAAACTGCTTTAATTTATTATTTTGCAGACAGATTGAACTCATGCCCCTGAAAGCTCCTACCTGCTAATGAAAATCTAATCATGGCTTTCAGCCTGGTTCGGGTCAAGAGCTAATAGCTTGATTTGAATGGAAGAGTTATAGTATCACACGGCAAAGGGTCTTCCAAACAGCAATCTAGCTCTGTACAGACCAGAATAACAAACACGGGCTCTCCTGCCTTTCAAGCAGCTGCACTGGCACTTGTAGCTAACTTTACAGTTTAGACATTTTAAACAAGTGAAATTAACTATACACCCCCTTTGCATAACAAGGACTGGAAGTTGAGGCCAGCAGCACAATCCAGTTTGGAGTTCCATTGCTGTTATCTTGTTAGTGATGTCTTATACAACCTCTCTCTGTACTCTTTGGTTCCTAGAAACATTCCTAATTCAGGGTTGGAAAGAACAACCAGTAAGAGTAATAGTTCTGAAGGCTGAAAGATGGCCTCCATCAAATCATGAAATCAGGAGGCCTGTAGTTCAGTTCCCAAGCATCCTCACAAAGAGCTGGGCAGGAGTAGAGCCCAGTGTGTGAGCCCAGTGCTCAGGCTGCAGAAACTGGATGTTCACAAGCCAGCTAGCTAGACTAGCCAAACTGATGAGTTTGGGATTTGACAAGACCCTGTCTCAGTAAGTGAAGTGGAGAGGGATTGAGGAAGACACCCAGTGTAAATCTCTTGTCTTTGCACATACATGAACACATTCATACACACCACACACACACATACATATGCAAGAAAGAGAAAGAGATGGAGGTAGGAAATGAGAGAGAGACAGAATAACAACTCCAGAGATGCTTGGTAACACACACCTATAATCCTTTCACTTTGGAGGTGGAGATAGGAAGACCATGAGTTTGAAACCCAGCCTTAAAAATAAGTGGGTAACAGTTCTTGCATGTATACCCTTTCTTTTGACAATTGAATAAAATTACCAGTTGCATGACTTGATTCTTAAGCTATTATTATAATGTAGAGGTATTTCAAAGTTACAGCTTTTAATTTATTAGTATTATGTGTATGCATGATGTATGTGTGTGGACAAGATGTATGTATGTAGACACATACATAGTGGTGCACAGGTAGAAGTTAAAGATCATTTGCAGGGTTGGTTCTTTCCTTCCACAGTTACTGGGTCCTAGGAATCTAACTCAGGTCACCGTCTGTGAGCCAAATAACTTGTCACCCCCTTGCCCTAAGTTAATGTTTTGCAACATTGGAGAAATATAACTCAAAATTGGTAAAATAATTAAATATTTGTGTTGGAGCATACAGAGATAATTTGCCACAAACCTAATTAGAGTTAAATCTTAAATCTCTGACTGATGGGTAACTATCAATAAATAACATTTTAATTTTTTGCCTTTATTACTGAATGTGAGTGCTTGTTTTTCTTAATTTTAAATATGAACCAACATATCAATAATTTCTAATGTTAAATGGCCCAAATAAAAATAGAATTTTATGATGAAGTCTCTGGTGTTTTTAAAATCCTTTCTCCTAGGGGCTGGAAAGACAGCAGTTAAGAGCACTCGAGGAACTTTCAGAGGACCTGGGTTTGTTTCCCAGCACCCATGATTAGCAACTCATTATATACAGTCCCAGGAGAATCTAGAATCCTCTTTTGGTTTCTGTGGACACACACATAGACACACACACACACACACACACACACACACACACACACACACACACGGGGACAAACACATGAGAACACACACACAATAAAATTTTTTTAAGTCTTTCCAATTTATCCTGCTTTAAAAATAAAATGATAACCCAGATCTAGAGTAGGCAATCACATTTGTTTTATCTTTCTAAGCCCTTTCAAAAAATCAATTTTCAGGGCTTAGAATGCAATTCAGTAGTAGAACACTCTTCCAGTCCAGTCTGTGTGAGACCCTAGATTCATTCATCAATACCAAAAAATAAAATAAAATAAAAAATTCTTGATTGAGGAAGTGTGAGATTCAATACATCGAAACAGAATATTACTTTTAGCACTCTTCATGACTTTCCTATATGAGTAAAAAATCTCTAATATGTAACTCCACTTTGAAATGTGCAAAATTTTCTCAAAATAAATTCCCAAATACACACTATCACTGCTTGCAAAGGCCTTTGGGGATTCAACTCAACATTTTTCTAGACATTAATTGCTAAAATGCACCACGCACCCAATTTCAACTCCTGGATCCACCATATCACCCACCCTCAAGTGGCAATATCTCAGCTGAGCCTCCCTAAATGATGCCCTGGGACTGCACTACATGGCCATGTGTGGCGGCTCTCACCCCTGGCACCCACAAGCACAACTGACAAAGATCTTTCCCAAGAGTAAACACTTGATAAATATCTGATGATTAACCACAAGTTACCAGAAATGCAGATATAGTTAAATCTCAACCACAAGGTCTTAATGTAAGTTGAATTACTGTTCATTATCTAACCATGCCAGATACATTAGTTTATTTTAAGATAGTAAAATAACTACACATGCAAAACAAATGACTTATCTTGGAGGTGAGAAAAAGGTCTAAACATGAAATGCATCTGTTTCATATTCCCTAAACATGCAACCTGAAGGAAATTATACGTATTTTTAGCAGAACTATATTTGAACTCTAAGCATTTCATATTTGGGGTGCTTGTTTAGGTGTGTTCTACCTATAGTTATGTACAAAACTGTTTGTCAAGGGTTTTTTTTTTTACCTTTTTTTAAAGGTTTATTTTTATTGATATATATGCATGTATCTGGATCAGGGTATGTGCATGTGTGTGTAAGTTCCCAAGGAGGACAATAAAGGGTGCCAGATCACCTGGAGCTGGAGTTACAGGTGGTTTCAAACCTCCCTATGTAGGCTCTGTGAACCATACTCTGAAAGAGCAGAGTAGCAGGTACACTTAACCAGTGAGCCATCTTTCCAGTCTCCATTTGTTCGTTCATCTTTTACTTCACTGAAGAAGATACTGGTAAACCAGATTTGTGATTCAAATCCACATTGTGTTAGTGTTGCCTATCACACAGTATGTCCATCACTGAAACAATGAGTTTTACAAAAGAGAAAGAGTTAACAGCTTAGATGAAGAGACCCAAATCTTTTGTTTGTGGCTTTTTTTTTTCTTTTTTGATTTTTCAAGACAGAGTTTCTCTGTGTAGCCCTGGCTGTCCAGAAACTCACAGAGATCACCTGCCTCTGCCTTCCTGAGTGCTGGGATTAAAGGTGTATGCCACCACTGCCCAGCCAGAGACCCAAATCTTAAATCTGCCCCTTGGGGTGCAGAATTTAGAGGTATTCATAGGATAAAGAAGAATGACTTAATAGGTCTTCCATCCAAGTATTGTCAGTCCAATCATGCTCAGCTTCTGAGATCTGAGGAGATTGGGCACATTCAGGGTGGTATGACCATAGACAAGGCTTGCTTCATGAGATGAAATCCATACCTGACACTGTTAAAGTGGCCAAGAACCTGAGACTAGATAGGATGGTGACCTCAGGGGGAGATCTGCTATAATTCTTCTGCTAAAGGAACATAGCAATAAAAGGACTCCAAATGACATATTGTTATACCCATAGAGGAAAGCACTGCTCACCCTTCCTCAGAGAAGCTTCTTCTTGGCAATAAATGATAATTAACATGGACAGTCATAACCGGACAGTGTGCAAAGAGCAGGAGACTTTGAAGTACTCTGTCCTAAATGGGATATCTTTATCAATTCCTACCACTCAAGGCTTCAGGATCAGAAGAAGAGGTTGAAAGATTTTTAAGATTCAGAGATGGGAAATTCCTCCAAGGAAATAATACAACAGGACTGATATACGTAAGAACTCACAGGGACTGAGGCATCACACTCAAGACCTGCACAGGTTCAGACAAGAAAAAAGTCTCAGCATTGAGAAAAGGAAGTAGACACCAAATCCCACCCCTCATCAAGAAGCTATTTTCAACTGATACTCACTGAGAAAATCAGTTCTCTCCAATGGAGTATCACTGGGTATATCAACCACATTGCAGGCAGGTCCTGTGCCCAGAAGTAGTTGAGCAACACAAAATGGACTTTGTGTTTGTGTGTGTGCTTTTTGTTTTGATTTGGTTTGGTTTTGTAATTTTTGTCTTATTAAGGTTTTTGTTTGTTTTCTTTGAGTTTTTGTTTGTTTGTTTAGGGTGTGTACAGAGATGGGGAAGATTTGGGAGTAGTTGGTAGAGGGGAAAGAATTTGATCAAAATATATTGCATGGAAAAGAAATTAATAAAAGTAAATAAACAAGAAAAGAAAAACTGCTAAAGGCATTTGGGCAAAGAGGATTGAAGTGCAGGTAACCAGTGGACAGTGCAAACATAATCAGTGTAACTGCATGGGTATGGAACTTGCTGTGTAGCTAGGGGTGACCTTGACCTCTCCTGCCTCTGTCTACTGAATGCTATTATTACAGACAGGTGCCTCGACATCCTGTGCATTGTGAATCTTAGGAGCTTTTGTGGGATAAATGCTTAGAAAATGGTGACATCAGCATGACTGGAAGGTGAACTTCACAGCCTCTTCCATCATAAAAAGCATGGTCTTTGGGATCCTGAAAATTAACATAGATAACCATTATTATCATAACCTACACATAAACAATTAGACTAAAACTCATGGAGAATTAATAGTATAGCTCAACACTGTGACCTCCAAAATTAGTCATTTATACAGACAACCAAAACAAAATAATTAAGGAACTGCACAAAGCTCAGCATAAGGGAATTAAAAAGTGTGAAAGGAGTTTAGTCTATATGAGACTTGGCCACTTGGCTACTGATGGCTGGTGCTTATCATTCTATTCTGTCCTTCAATGGGGTCCTGGGGACCAAGATCATATTCCTTCAATGGTTTTACATTCCTGAGAATGGCCCTTAGATCTTTAAGGAATGCCTTCAAGCTGCCAAAGATACACATTTCTCTCATAAGCCCTGATTTTAATAAACACACAGCAGATGATTGCAATCCATTAAGCAAAGGCTCATTTTATTAGCAAGCATTAGTCAAGCTGGTGCCTTGAATATGTGAGTGCTCTGTTTTGTTTTTAGAGGACATCATAAACACCTCAAAGCTCAACACAACGTTGTGTCTTCTTCAAATCTATCACCACAGACATTCCCGTTCTCCAACAACAGTATGAAGTAAGACTATAAGCAACAATGTCATTCTATTCTGATTATTGTTACTATTCACTGGAAGAAACAGGTTCAAAGAAATTAAACAGTTTGACCTGGTCACGTGACAAGTGGTAGCTCTAACACTGAGAACCATGTAAAGGCCGGTGCTAGCTGAGCCCTTCTCCAGTTCCTTGCATTCTTTGTTCTTAAGTGTAAAACTATAATGAAAAAGAACTCACTTTCTTGAAAATCATTGTTATAAGGAAAGCTACCAAGACTAAAGATATGCAAGTCATTTTTCTACTGATTTGAAAGTTTACTTTTAAAAAATGCCATAGAATGAAGAGCTAATAAGTAAAAATCATCTTGTCATCCCCAGCTTGGGATGAAGCTAGCTCAGTGATACAGTGTTTTCTTAGCATAGGTTCAATCTCTAATGAAAAAATAAAAATAATAATAATGATGAAATTATCTTTTCAGTGACTGGCAAGAGCTGGAAAGAAATGGGTAGAAATGGAAGCAGTCTTTTCAGCCCAAACTAAGCCAAAGTTCCAGGTCCTCGGTTCTGAGCTTCTCTGTGCATCTCTCCCCAGTTTCTTAGCTCTCCTCCTAGACCTTACCTACCACACTGCACATCCCTCACCTTCTACCTTTCCTACGGAGTGACTATGGTGGGTGTGGGCCTGGAGGCCAGAAAGCCAGAGGAAGGCCCAGGGCTCAGGTCTGCTCCTACATACAGTGGAGTTTAAGTAAGGTTTGGGTTGTTTTAACATGAGCTTTCCTGAGCAGCTCTGGGCAGCCCTTTAATTCATACATTTTTTTACCTAAGACTTCCCTACAGTCTAGATTTCTTCCCCCTCCCCATTCCTGGGCCCTTTTCTAAAAGAAATGCCAGATATTTGGGTGGCTGTGATGTCTCACTTGTTCCCACAAACTCTTTCTATGGGATTTCCTGACCTTGGAACTGCTTTCTTCTTCCCTGACCCACTGCTATGCTGTAGGCTCTCCTGGACAGTTCCTTATACACTTATCCCAGTTAAAATGAAAAAGAGATTGAGGATAGATGACAGATAGATATGTAGGTACATAGACAGACAAACAGATGATAGAGCAAGCCAGAAAGGTTTTTGTTGTTGTTGGTGGTGGTGGTGGTGGTGGTGGTGGTGGTGGTGTGTTGTGTGTGTGTTTTGGGGGGGTTGTTTTTTGTTTTCGGGTTATTAATATTTATTGAAATCCAACTCTCCCCAAATCAGAACAGGTAAATCTTTGGGGCTGCAGAGACAGCTCAGCAGTTAAGAGGGCAGGTGACCCATGTTCAGTCCTAGTGCCCACATCCAGCAACTCACAACCATCTGTAACTCCAGTTCCAGGGGACCCAACACCCTCTAGCCTCCACAGGCACTTGAAGACACATGGTGCATAGAAACTCATGCACTCGTGCACATACACATAGATAAAAATAATAATAAATAACTAAAATCTTTTAAAAGGTAACCCTTTTGGTAGCCTATGATGAATGGCATCAAGCAACTGATCCAGTTATCTTCAAGTAATTAACCATGTATCTTCCTCACGTTCTCTGCCTCCTGGCCCACCTGGGTTTTATTTTGTAGAGGGTCTTTCTGCTGAGAGCTTGAAAGGGAAGAATTCCCAAGTCACTTTGGTTAGCCATCCCCATTGCTGTTGGGTAGTTCTTTGTACTGCTCCTGTCATCACAGGTTCATTCACAGCTCACACAAGGGAGACCGGCTTTCCATCTGGAGCTTAGGGGAAGGCACAAGGGAAACACAAGCGACAAATGCCATCATGAGCAAAGCCTTTACTGTAGCTTAGGAATAATGCTATGGTATTGTATCATCACCGTGGTATATGATTATTGAAATGTTTGCAGATAACTGGAGTTGAAGGAAATGGACCAACAAGCCTTTCACTTTCGGCATGACAATCCCAAAGTCCAGCTCCAACAACTGACTTGTGGCTAGTCGTGGCTCCCTTTGGCACTTCTTCTGCCGAGTGTCCCTGAAAGCAGACACTTGCTGAGATTAGCTCTGGTGACTCAGCCCAGACACACAGCCTTCCTACTGTAAATAGGCCCAGCTTTCCTACTAAACTGTCATAACTCAACGTCTTTTCACTCACCAACTTCCTGCACACTTCTCTTATTTTCAGTCTTAGCCTCAGATTGTAAAATAAACTTGACAGTTAAGACTTGAAAATATTTATATAGCTAGAAAAAAATTAGGGACTGGGAGGCACTATTAGTGTATTTTGACCTGCATAGACACAGAGGGTTACCAAGTAAGAAAGGGAAACTGATTTTTTTTCTTTTAGAACAGATGATGAAATAGCAAAGAACTCATACTAGGAATTTCTTTAAATGCTCAATATCAACTAATTTTTTTTGTTGGTTTTTTTTTTTGAGACAGGGTTTCTCTGTGTAGTTTTGGTGCCTGTCCTGGATCACCCTCTGTAGACCAGTCTGGCTTCAAACTCACAGAGATACGTCTGGCTCTGCCTCCTGAGTGCTGGAATTAAAGGCATGTGCCACAACTGCCCGGTTCAACTAAAATTTTTATACAGACTTCCAAATATTGCAACCATCTCACTGACTTGTAAGAACCTCAGCTGTTTTCTAAGAAAGTAAAGACAATGAAATCCAGTAAGCTAACTCCAGGCTGAAGCTGAGTCACTGCACAAGCCAGCCTCAGCAGCCAGCTTGCTTTCTCGGGGCCAAATCAATCGCTTTGAACAATGAACAGAGAGAGAATTCATCTAGCTTTCTTCCTGAAGACTAGAAATGCTTGGCATTGTTCAGTGGAAGAATGGAGTCAAGGTCAGTACTTTCTGGGTTAACTAGCTCTCTTCTCTCTCACAATTAGAATTGTCCAACAAGCCTGCAGAAATGACCCACAAAGACCACAAAAAGAGTTCATCTAGTGCCGTGACAACAGAAGAGGCAGCGGACTTGCAGTCACAGATTGATTGCACGACAATTGACAAATGGGACTCCAAAGGCCACGCAGGGCAAAGGAAAATTCACCAACGCATTTACACTAGAGTACAATAGGAGAATCTCATAGACTTATCTTCCTTCTCTGTCAACAGATGCTCCACTCAGAAGCAAACTGGGACAGTCTTGCTCTCCTCCTCCCTGGATTCACTAGTACCTAGCCTTCGGCTAGTCGCTTAAACTTCATGGATCCCAGCCCCTTTAACCCACAAAGGAAGATGGCAGCTGTGCCATCTGATGTTACCCGCTTGGGATTAATTGTGGGAATACTTCTAAAGCACTTAGTTACCAAAGTTCTTAGCAGCGCAGGAACAGCTCACAAGGTGATAGCCATTATTTCGATGATGACGTATTGACTTGACAGCACTACATTAAAAATGGCTTTAAAGAGTCTTCCAGAGAGCTTCTCCTTGGTGAGGGACCAAGGTGAAAAGTATCCCTACCAGAAACCAGAGCTTCTCTTGGGAGCTGAGGAGATGGCTTAGTGTTCAACACAACATGAAGTTCTTCAGAGGCCATGAGTTCTGCTCCCAGCAGTCACATGGGTGTTGGCTCACAATCACTTGTCATGCCATCTCCAAAGGAATCATCTGACTCCCTCCTTCTTCTGGCTTCTAAAGGAACTCACATGTATTTAGCACACGCGTGCATGCACGCACGCACACACACACACACACACACACACACACACAGAGAGAGAGAGAGAGAGAGAGAGAGAGAGAGAGAGAGAGAGAGAGAGAGAAACAAAAATAAACAATAAGACAAAATTTAAAACTTTTCCCTCAGACTTTTGAAGGGCCAGATAACAGATTGAACCTCATTCCCCAAGCTTAAAGAGACACAGGGGTTACAAGGACACACAGAGAAGCAAAACCTATGCAACAATGGAATAAGAAAAAAGAGTAGCTACATTAGAAACAACTTCAGTACTAAATAAGAATATGCGAACACCGAGTTTCAAAATACCTTCCAGTTGTTGATACCCGAGGAAAGTTTGCCTTACCAGTATCTTCCAATGTTTTGAACTTTGATTATTCACATCGATGCTTTTTCTTCTTTTATGGACTATATTACTATTGCCACTGACAGAATACCAGCAAATCTCCAGCTTAAGCAATGAGATAACCTTATTGACTCATGAATTTGACCCATCATATATTCTCTCTCTCTCTCTCTCTCTCTCTCTCTCTCTCTCTCTCTCTCCCTTCTTCCCTCCCTCCCTCCCTCCCTATCTCTCTTCCTCTCTGTATTAGTATTGTCCCTGTGTTATCTAATCCTTTCCTGTCACTGTCACTCAGAGGCTTCTGCCATGAGACACTGAGCAGAGGAGGAACAGTTCGCGCAGGACTAATCATCCTCATTTAGTGAGCCCAAGGGAAAGTGGAATTTTCTTCCCCAAAGCCCCTTCTTAATATTGGTTAAAATCCAAAGTGTGTTTCTGATTAGCCAACCAGCATATGTACACATCATCAATACAGTCATTGTGAGAAGCCAACAGGATCATATGATTTACTGACGGCCCAACATATACGTTCTTATGACCAGCATTCCCAGTTGAACCTGTAATGAAGGAATGACAGACAGCTCCCATAAAAAGCGGGGAGTAGTGCTGGAACACAAAAAAGCAGCAAAAATACTGATTTTATTTAAAAAAAAAAAAAAAAAAAAAAAAAGCTCCCCCTATTATACAGATATCGTGAGTAACTTTGCAGAACTATAGTTTGAGCACCATTCACTCTTTTAGGGGCTGCACGGCTATGTTTTCTTTCCTCATCTCAACAGCAAGGCGCCAGCTGCTGTGAGAAATCACAGCAGACTTAGAGGGGTTAAACATCTCTGAGGTTGGCTCCGTGCTCAGGGATAAGCACACGCGACACAGCTCACCCTTCCCGCAGGCCTGACATGAGCAGCAAAGGCAGAATGCTTAAGCGAGGACACATGACTCCCGAGGATGCAAATAAAAGATGTAGACAAGAACCATGTGGAAAGAGGATAAATTTTCCACTCCTGCACAGCAGATTTTATTTCCAAACATCTCATTTTCCTCCCCAAAACTGCAGTGCAGATTTTGCAAACATGCCGGGTTATATAAGTAGGATTGTGTACTCTCCGTACAAACTCCACAGCCAGCTGTCCATCCGGTTCCACTTCCCAAATAGGAAAAAGGATTACTACTCAGTTCCGACACAAGGCTGGATAGATAGTGATCAGTTTCAAGTTAGGGTGGAAAATTCTTTTTCAGCCAGAGTCTTTTTAAAGGCAATGGCAATTTGATGACGTGATTGTAGTGTGTATATGTAGATTCTGTGTGTGTATCAGAGAGCCACACAATTCATTCTGTTTCTTCCCCAATTGTTTCTGCCCCCAAATTGGCTTGTGGAAGTCTTGTCCCTTTGATTTTGTGTTTTTGTTTGTTTGTTGAAACAGCAACTCCATGGACCCTAAAAATGGGCCATTGGTATTTGTTTTAAAGCAAGATCTCATATAACCCAAGCTGGTCTCTAACTTGCTAGAGAGCCATGCATAACTTTGAACTGACAATTCCCTTTAATCTGCCTCCCATATGCTGAAATTAAATTATATGCATGTACCAACATACCCAGCTTCAAAATCATAACACACACACACACACACACACACACACACACACACACACACACACCCCTCAGCATGTGACCTTATCTGGATATAGGGCCTCTATGAAAGAAGCTAAGTTAAAATAAGGAGACATTAGCATAGGTTTTATTTTGAGTGGTGTATGATAATGAGGGGAAATTCAGAAACAAGAATATACAGAAAGAAAATAGGATGTGGAGCTTGAGAGATGGCTCAGAGATGGCTGCTCTTCCAGAGGACCTGTGTGTTCAATTCCCAGCAACCACTTTATGGCTCACAACCATCTGTAATGAGATCTGGCGCCCTCTTCTGGCCTGCAGGCATACATGCAGACACAACACTATACATAACAAATAAATAAATAATCAATAAATAAATAAATAAGAAAGAAAATAGGATGTGAAGATAAAGAAATGGCTCCCAGAGAAGAAAGACCAATGATAACTAGCAGACCATCAGAAGGCAGTGAAGCAAGCCATGGAACTAGTTCTTCCTCCTAGTCCACAGCAGGGGTCAAGCTTACCTTTGTCATGACCATAGACATCCAGCCTCCAGAGTAATGATACAATAAATATCTGTTGCAGAAACCTTCTAATTTGTGGTGCTTTGTTACAGCAGTCATGCGAATCTACTTAGTTAAGCAAGAAACATGTCAGAAATGAGAGGAGGAGGGTTGCTTGGGAGAAGAACTTGGATATTGCATTATTGTATTTTCTCTCACAATGAGTTTAATCTATTCTCTCTAGATCAAATAAAAATCATTAAGCAAGAAAATTGCCTTTGTAACACAGATCCAAAAATGCATCTTTGTTTTACTTGGCAAAACTAGATTTGCTCCTGATATAACTTAGGAATTATCCAGATAAGAACCGTAGCTGCTGACTTCGGCTGTTCATTGTGAAGCACTCGTGACCTCACGTACACTAGTTCAGACCACCATTGGCCCAAGATGATTTAATTCCTCCAGTTATCTGGATTCTCCCTCTTCTAACATATTCCTCTTTAGTAAATAGCTTGGCTCTGCTTCCGATGTCTGCGGTAATCCTCCCTTTCAATGCTACGTGGGTCCACGAGTTTAACTACACTCAGGATAGGGTAAGAATGAGGACACCATTGGAAAGGCAAAAGTAACCCAGCATCTGTGAGAATATATGTATCAGGTAACAATTGGGGTGCTGCATCTGCTGAGGAGAGTTATCAAAAGCTTCTCATCTGTTCTGCTCCGAGTGTATCCGTATCCCAGCTAGCCAAAAAAACGAGACAATAAATCATTAGATAGACATGATGAAACAATAGTTCCTAATACCACGGTGGCCACCAGTTTCTCTTAAAGACTGCTTCACTGGGGGAACAGTAGGAGTCCTAGCTACCTGCTCAGCGGTGAATTGGGGCATGAAACTTCATTTTTTTTTTTCTACAATAGGTAACAAGAAAAGAGAATTCAGTGAAGGTGACTGTCAACTAGTCTAGAGTTAGCCGGAGGAATCTCCGATTGTTATCATTACAATTTCATTTGGAAACACAAGCAAACGTAAAAGCAAACCAGGGTTAGGGGTATAGCATCACTTAAGAAGTAAGCACACGGTTTTGTTTTGGGTATTATTTTTTATTAGAAAAGATAGCTCTTCGCCCAATTGCAGAGGCACACTCAAGAATGTAAAGAACACGACAAATGTGCCAGCATATGCATTTACAATGACAAATGCCAAGCTGTTTTTTGTAAGTAGATTTTGAAAGACATATGGCTTAAGCAGAATTAAAGCTGCAAAGCCTCAAGGAACGTTTTCCGTTTCATTTCAGCACATTCTTTTTCCTTCCAAACCTGCCCAATCCAACCAACAGACATGCTTTGCTTCAGGATTGCTTATGCCTTTCTATGGGATTTGGGGTCGGACCTCTCCTTTTGACCCTGAAACTCTCTTCACAGGAATTTTTTTTTTAATTTATTTCAAACTCCCACCTCTGTAACAGAGGGTCACCTCTACCCTCACCCATTACCAACTAGATGAACCAAGGTTTTTGCTGTTGCTTCATTGGACATGCCCTGTTTTAAGAAAAATAAGTGATTTGTTCTAAATGTCATGTTTTAGTTGGCACAGTCTGCTTCAGCTGCCATGTAAAGAGGGAAGACTCTGAGATCTTAGAGGGAATGGGCAGCACAAGAATAAGCCATTCTCATTACAAAATGGAAAAAACTACCTGCTACGCCTTTGTGTCTCTCCTATATATCACTGAACTCTGCACTGCCTTTTAATTATGACCTCAAACATACATGTCATTTTAGTCATATATTCTGATGTCTAGTTGCTTGGTCACATGATCCATTTTATCCATGTAGTAGCTGCCTGGCATTGCTCGGAGATTTAAAAATCAGGTTAGCAAATTTAGCCTGCAAAAAGACAATGCTAACCTGATTACGAAACATTAACACATGCTCTTACACTCACTAACCAGACTGTCTCCAAAGATGCTGAATAAAGACAGAACCAAATGAGTCATTTCCATGAAGCAGTAGAGAGAAGAGGTACATTTTCAAGCATGGGTGTAAGGTCTACAGGGTCAAAAGTTAATAGAATGCAGGGTTTTCAGAAAATGAGACTTAGAACATTTCAGAATACTCTGAAGAAAACTAAGGTGCCTCGGGAAGGAAAAGGCAGAAAAATTAATCTCCTTATTTTTGAATCTCTGAGAGTAGATGTGTAAGGAACATCCGGTGAACGAGCTGGTGTTAGATTCAATCCTTGAAACTAAAATTCACAAGAAAAAAAAAAATCACATGAATTAAAGCTTCTGTAGTCTATCTTTAAATATATTGGGGGGGGGGGACAGTATTTAAAACAACTATTTAGAAAAGCATCCTTTTCCTGGCACAATGACTATGTGTTTCATGTTGGCAGGAAGACTTCACTTCCAGTGATATTTTCCAATTGTTAAAATAAAAAAAGTTCCTACTGCTTTCTTTGCAATCTGTAATTTCGTATTTTTAATTTAGATAACTGAAATGTCTCAAAGCAGAAATAAGCTGCATATTCATGAGCCCTGATTTTCTGTAATCACTATTTCTAAGGCTGTGCATCAGTGAAGACTCCGAGTACTTGAGTTCTATTCTCAGGCAATTAGATCAGATGACTAGCAACTGAAGGAATAGGGGTCTCCCATTCTTCCTTTCCTCTTTGAAGAGTTCTGTTGATCTATCTGAGGCCAACCGTTCTTGCTGCCAACCAGAGCTGATAATTAGTTGTTTCAACATTGACAGGACAGATAAAAGTCTATTTAATATGCTAACTATAGGACTGTTCATTTTCAACAATCAGTCTTTAGTCATAGACAGCAAGGGACCAAAGGAAAAATGTAATGTTAAAATGAGCTGAGCAAGAGGGCCAGAGAGACAGCTTAGCAGTTAAAAGAATTTGTTATGGTAGAGAAACTGGGTTTGGTTCCCAGCACCTACAATGGGTGGCTCGCAGCAACCTATAACTCCAGTTCCAGGGGATCTTAAAATCTCTTTGGACCTCTGTGAGCACCACATTCACATGCACAAAGCCACACTCAGAAATACACATATAACCATAATTAAAAATAACTAAAGCCTTAAAGAGATGTCACAACCTCCTTAATCATCATTCTAGAACAGAACAAGTATCCAACTTTGGTTGGTTCTTCCAAGAAGAAGGTATGCAGAAGAGAAGGGGTTCCATGTGTCACCATTGGTTTACCTGCAATAAACTTTAAAATCAGTAAATGGAACAGAAACCAGGCTGCAGAATACAGATAGATATTATTTACTAGATTTAGGATGTTGGGATGCAGCTACTTCATCTGCAGACTGGGGGTGAGATATCTATACCATAGCATACTCCATTAAGGTTAAAAGACATAAATTATACCATTACAACAGTAATTGAGCAAATAGGTAGATCAAAAAATGTTCTTTATTTTTGTTGCATCTAGTCTTACTTTCTACATCCTCCAAGAAAATGCTAGCAAGAAGAAACAAATGCAGTTGGGAACTGGTTTCCTGAAAATTTTATTAGTTCATCTTTTCACAGTTGAATAATATTCCATTGTGCATATGTACAAATTTTCATTATTCATTCATCTATTGATGGGCATTTAGGCTGGATCCTTTTCATTGCTATCATGAATATAGCAACAATAAACATGTGTTCGTGTCTCTGTGGTAGGGGATGGACTCCCTTGGGTATATGCCCAGGAGTGAAATAGATGGGCCATATGGTAGTTCTATTTTTAATTTTTGATGAGTCTCCATACTGATTTCCATAATGGCTGTACTAGTTTGCACTCCCACCAGCAGTGAATAAGGGTTCCTCTTCCCCCACATTTTGTCTTAAAATTTGTTGTCAGATTTCCTAGTGATAGCCATTCTGAGATGTGGTGGTATCACAAAGTAGTTTTAATCTGCGTTTCTCAGGTGATTAGGGATTGTAAGCATTTTTAGAATGCATATTCACCATTTGCATTTTTTCGTTTGAGAACTGCCTGTACGTGTTCTGATCACATCTTTGACATGACTCTTTTCAAGGTCTTAAGCTGTGCTCTTTCTGCCAGTAGCACCTGACAGTAATCTGCCTAATGTAAACAATCCACACAGAAGGAAGATTCAGGGCTCACTAGTTTCAACAGAAAGGCATATCATAAAGCTGCTGGTTGACTGAAAATACACACTAAACTAAAATAAATAAAGTTCTCTTCTGAGCTATTTTAAAACCGATGATGATTATCTTGAAATTATGTGCTGGATCAATAAGTAATATTCTTGGGATAGATAAGTGAGTAGACTCTTGACTCCTTCCAGAGAACAACAGAAATGAGGTATTTTGAGCATCCCTGGCTTTGGATCTTTCCGATAGTAAATATTCAAATATTTTTATTTGTGTTAGTTCTGTAAATGAAATTGCCCAGAAGTAGCAATTCTCCAACTGAAACCAAATTATTATATATGTTCACTTGGTAATAGAAATGGTGACATTAAAATATTTTGCCCTAAAAAAAATATTTTGCCCTAAAAAAAATATTTTGCCCTTAGTGCATGCACGTGTGTGTGTGTGTGTGTGTGTGTGTGTGTGTGTGTTCAACAATTTGGAAACTTATGTACTAAAACTCTTTGCAAACACCATTATAATTCACTTCAAAGAAATAGTTTACATATTCTTACATATACACTGGGTTTCTAGTCAATTGTAGTTTTTATAAGTATGCCGAGTGCAATTGAAATTAAATGACCCTGGGAATGATGTACCTATCTTCTTATTCCCTAACAGTTTGGTATTAGCATTTGCTGTAATTTGAAACAAACTTTTTAAAGCACATTGGTGATTAGGTAATTTTCCTCTTCAGCTATCAATTTTTCCGGAGCTCATCTTGTGAATTGAATGCATTAATATTAAAGTTTGCAAAGCAGCAGCCAGGGGGATGTATGCTCTAACTGTTCCCCTTCCAGAAGTGACTTCACCCACGGCTTCAGCTATCTGATGATCAAACAATGACGAAAATTAATACTTAGTAAGTACTTAAGATATGCCAAGCACTTAACACACCTCATTTAATTCCTACAGCAACACTATGTGACAAATATCACCTCTATTCTGTAGACCAGAGAACCGGATCCCAGAAAAATAAGCTAATAAAGCCTCATTTCTGAGAAAATTGTGCAATTGGAAGGCAAAGCTTGGCAATCTGGCCCCAAAGGTCACCTACTTAACTACTTTTGAATCATTTACTTTAACTGATTATTTTCTAGTAAAAGAAAAATCTCTTGATGATGGTGGATCTTTTTTTCTTATGAGGCATTCTGACAACAAATGCTCTACAGTCTGAATTTCCAACGATTGAGTTCAATATTTCGTCCTGTCAATTACTCAAAACAATTCAACTAATGATGAACATGGACTAAAAAGCTTTCCAGTTGTGCACCCAGGCACCCTCATGTGCACTGCACCATCTTAAAAGATAGACTTTCAGAAAGATGCAGCCTTTTTATCTTCAAAGTAAACATTGATTGACAGAGTGTTTTTTCTATAACTTTTGAAAAAGATGTGGAAGGAAAGCAAAGGGATAAACTAGGCTAAGAGGATCAAGAAGCTGTGGATCAAGGAGAAAAGAATCTCTCTAATGACCCATCTATTATAATGTCTATTTGAATAATTTGAATAGCCCCACTTAAGCTGGGTGATTTGTCAGGGAAGATGATACCCACGTGTGAAAATCTCCATTCCTTCCTGAAACTTAGAAACTTGGTACCTTAGTTTTTGGCCCTACCATAACAATCACCTAAGGCAGGGGAATTTATGGATAATAAAATTGGATTTCCTACAGTTCTATTAGCTGGGAGTTTCCAGACCAAGGCTCAGTCAAGTGTGGTAAAGGCTGCTGTCTGCTCCCAAGGTGGTATCTTGTGCTGGCTTCATCACATGGTTGGAGGTGGAAAGGCAAAAAAGACTAACTTGTTTCAAATCTTTCATGAAGACCTCCATCCCATGCATGAGGGAGACACCCTGGTAACTAACCATTTCCTGATGGCTCCACCCATTTCCATGATCTTGACCATTGAGTTTCAACACCTGAATTTTGGAGAGGACATGTTTAAACCATAGCTCAAGGGAAGCACCAAAAGGCGCATCAGAATTCTGTGGGGATTCTTGTGCGGTATAGTTTCTCATTTTCTCTCTGTGTCTCTGTCTGTCTTACTCTCTTTCTCTGTATGTGTGTCTCTGTGTCCCTCTGTCTCTGTCTCTATCTCCCTCTGTCTCTCTGTGTGTATCTGTTTCTGTCTTTCTCTCTGTCTCTCTCTGTGTCTCTGTGTGTCTCTGTGTGTCTCTGTCTGTCTCTTTCTGTCTCTGTCTCTGTCTCTCTCTCTCATACATACACACTACAAGAATGACTTTTTGTTTTGTTTTATTTTTTTTCAAGACAGGGTTTCTCTGTGTAGCTTTGTGCCTTTCCTGGAACTTGCTTTATAGACCAGGCTGGCCTTGAACTCACAAAGATCCACCTGCCTCTGCCTCCTGAGTGCTGGGATTAAAGGCGTGCACCACCACCGCCTGGCCAGAATGACCTTTTTAAAAAATTGTATATATACCTCAACTAATTATAGGCATCTATGATACCAATATTTTATTTATATTCATTCATTGCCACATTAGCTCATCAAACATGTATAGAGTCAAGTGTCAGGCACTTCCAAGAATTTTTTGGCAGATGCATTGAAAAAAATAAAAGCTAACATTTTCTGAAATCTTTTATGCCACACTGTGGTATGCATTGACCACATTCATTACCTCCAGAGCCTTGTGATCCAGGTTCTGTCATTTATTCCACTTATGAGTTAAGATAACTGAGCTTCAGATAAGGCAAATAATTTGGTGATTTGCCCAGGATCACAGCCGTAATGACAGAACTGCTGCTACCACTAATAGTTCACATCTATTGTCTACTATATGCTTATGAAATGAGTGAAACACCTTACATAGTTTCTTATATACTCTTGCTGTTCTCATTATACTAAGAAGAAGACACCTTTATTCCAGCACTCTGGAAGCAGAAGTAGGCAGATATCTGTGAGTTTTAGGCCAGCCTGGTCTACATAACATAGCAAGTTCTGGGCTAGCCAGAGTTAAATAGGAATACCCCATGTCAAAAACAAAGACTTTAACCACCACCGTAGGATAGCATGATGGTAACATGTCAATCTTCGCAGTCAGGGGACACTAGTGAGAAAAATATTCTAGGGCCATATTATGATAACAAATCAAACTTCTTTCATAACTTTTATCCCAATATACAAATCATACTCTAAGGTTTCAAAGTCAGCTGAAAAGCAGGGCTCCATTCAAGGACAATTGCATAGTTTGCCGCCTGATGTTCAAGTGGCTACTAATGATGTATCACATAGCAAGACCTCTCAACTCTGGACACTTATTTCATTAAACGCTATGACCACAAATTAAAGTCATCTGCTATTGTCTCACATACTGATATAGAGATGCCACACTATGGCTAGTCAGTAACTTTTCTTTTTTTTTTTTTTTTTTTTAGCTGAGGATCGAACCCCGGGCCTTGCGCTTGCTAGGCAAGTGCTCTACCACTGAGCTAAATCCCCAACCCCGTAACTTTTTACTAATAAAAGTTGAAAGGGAACTCTCTACAGTGCAAGTGCTTTGGAGTATTTCGGAGGCTGGGAAAGGACAAACAATTGATGTCCCCGTCCAGGTACAAAGTTAGGAAGCGTCAGAAAGATTCTTTTCCCCACTGTGGTTCTACACAGGGCTGTTAGGGATTGTGTATTGTACAAAATTTGCTATTTTGCTCAGCATGATGACTTTGCATTAATTTTTTTCTTGATCTGAGCTCACATGGTCTTGCTGTTGCTGCTCCACCACGTGCTGGCTGTTTTATCACATGGGGGTTAAGGGAAACTTCCACAATGACACTCCATTTCTTCATGGGTAAAATGGCTATAAAATATTTAATATATTCAATTGTCATCAGAAGTGACTGAAATAACAGACGTGCAGTCCCCGGCTCAGCAGCTGGAATTAACTATGCGCCTCCATCCCTTGGGGCAGAAGTGTCTGTTAGGTATTTTCTCTATATGGCTCTCCTTTCATTCAACGGTTTTTATAATATAAGAATATAAAACGATCTTCATAATATCTGTCATTCAAATTTATTTCTTTCCCAATCGGAAGTTGTGTCAGGATGATGCCAAGATGGCATTTGATTCAGAAAAAAAAAAAAAAAAAAAAATCTGCTTGGAAGAAGAAAGAGCAGCCAAAAACTGTTTTGTATGTGAGACTAACTTCCACAACCCATGGCATACACCCTGTGGTTTCATTTACCAATTGCATACACAGTCTAGACCCAACATAAATTCTCTTACCAGACTCACTGCATAAATCAGAGCTCTGCCTCTCTGTGAAATAGCAGCCCAGTAAAGAGGACATTTTGAATTGTTAGAGGTTCCCATGTGGTCTTACAGACTGCCCACATGCTTCTGCTCCCTTCAGCTGAGTTTGAGATTTGCTAAGAGTATACATATAATTAGGCAGGACAGTTAAATACTGGCAATTAAGAAAAGTGAGTACAGGTGAAAGAGAATGCATTATTTCCACAAGAAATTAAAGTCTTTCAGTAAAACCCAATAAAAGCAAGAGAAGACACAAATATGAACAGTAAACTGAAGGACAAATTCCATCGTTCTAAATTTATGTGAAAAAAATTAATACAAATATAATATTTGCACAAAATAGAAAGTTGCAGGTTGTAAGAAAATCATAACTAAAATCTCTGAGCAGTTTCGAGAAAGGAAGTTCTAATTATGACATTCAGTTAGAGCAAGAAATTTTAATTCTGAGTCCTACTAATCAATAGTAATCAATGGCATTAATACTAAACCTAGAAAAAAACAAACTAATTATTATTAGGTTGAAATGCACAGAAGAGTTATTTTGAAGCCTTATGTGTGACTCATGTCTTTAAAAACTTGGGTGTAAAGACATCTGTCATTTCCGGAGATGTTAACAGAACCAATGCCTATGAGGATTTAGTGAGCTCAGTCTGTTGGCAACTTAAGCAAAGAGGAGCTCCAGACTCAGGTTTGCCGTCCAGGTGAGTGGTTGTGAACTCCTTACTAAGCCTGGCTCTAGGTGTCTCTCAGGATAAAATGAGAAGTGATAACGGCTGTCTCAGGGTGACTTCCTAAGGACTAGACGGAAGGATTTATGTAAAGGCCTGTCCATGGTCAATATCCTTCTCAGGCTTGAATCCGGGCCCCTCTGGGTTTAATTACAGCTTTGGCTTTCTTCTCAGTGAACAAAAACTTTGAGCGTTAAAATTAATGGAGAACTATTCGAAAACAAGACGTTCTAAAAACAGAATGTCTTAACAGTGTGCTCGGTAGAAAGGTATGAGCTAGCATTCTTTTTCAAACGCTTAGGCTTATTTTTCGGGTGGTGCTGATTTCTCGGGAAGTGGCGCTATGCTGCCATCTAGTGGTCCTTTAGAACCTTCCAAAAGTTTTTGTAATTAAAAAACAAAACAAAAAACAACATTCAAAACAATTCTCATTTGACAGCAAAGTACCAACTTCCTCCGTCACAGCAGCAGAGCTACTGCCAAAAGCAAGCAGCTTCCGCAAATTCTCTTCAGTCATGTGCCCCACCTTCCCATTCGGGGTCTAGACGAGTATAGTCTCCGTCTTTACTCTGTCAAATCCTGCTATCAACCAGCTATGGTGCTGAAGGGAGTCTGCTGAGTTCACGATGTTTGGTGAAAATCTATACTCCAAAGTCATTCCGTGGGGATTTGCGTTTTGGTTTTATTTCATTTAGATCAGTTTTCATCCCGTTTTATTCTATACTTAATTGAGGAGACACATTCTTAAAGCAATCTCTCTCAAACTTGTAGGTACATCGAAATATTCTAGAAAGCTTTCTAAGGCTTAGACCACTGGGCTCCATGGTTATGATTTATGAAATGTGAGATTCTAATGGGTCCGTTGTGATACGACGATTCTGTTCCATAACCCAACTTTGAGTATCAATGTTAGCACTTCAGGAACCCCCAGATCTAATTCAAGCACACCTTTTAATATATGTTATGATTTAGTCCTTCCTCACGTTCCCTCCAACTCTGAGCAATCCTGCTCTTTATTCAGGGTGTTCTTGCTAGCACATGATTTCTCAAATCTGGTCTCTTTGCAACAGACTGAGACCACTACAGAAAAACACAACCAATCAAAATAAAGAGTTGTAGAACCCAGTTACAGTGTCTACATCTACAGAACTCCCACACCTAAGGCTCAGAAACACTGGGAAAGAGGGTACAGAAAGAATTTTCAATTTGTTTTTTCTTTGTTTGGTGTTTTTTGTTTTGTTTTGTTTTTTTGGTTTTTTGGGTTTTTTTTAATTTTTTTATTTATTTATTTTTTTTTTTTGAGACAAGGTTTCTCTATGTAATCCTACTCTCTTCTAGAACTTGCTAGGTAGGCCAGACTGTCGTTGAACTCACAGAGATCTGCCTGTCTCTGTCTTCTGAGTGCTAGGCTTAAAGGTGTGTGCCACCATGCCTAACAAGGGGGTGGAAAGATTTTTAAGGGCCAGGGGAACAGGCAGTTTGCTGTGAAATTGTGTCCTAGTAATGTCAGATGCTACACCCAGAAAACCTCACCAACACAACTATCCAAATATGGCCTGAACAAGAACAACACCAGCAGACATGCCAAAGTGAGCTAGGAGAGCATACGAGGCTTCCACCCTCCACAAACAACTGTAGGCAACTAAGGAAAGCTGAGAGTTGGGGAAACAGTCTTCTCCAGGAAAGAGCACACCAGCTGGTTATCCAATACCAAGTGGTCAGACCTGAAAACATGCTTCTGAGTAACATTATACAGACCGAGCAAGTTATACTTAGGAATATATATATGTATGTATGAATATATGTATATGTAAATGTATATGCATGTAATAGCAATTAACGAAAGAGGACACAAATTTGAAAAGACAGCAAGGAAGGGTATATGGGAGAATTTGGGGGGAGGAAAGGAAAGGGAGAAATTATGTAACTATAGTATAATCTAAAAAAATGGCAGAAATTTTAAAAATGGCAGAGAGTGATAGGGAAGGACATCTAATATTGACCTCTGGTCTCCACATGTGAACACATAGGTGAGCATATCGGCACATGTGTGCACACATACACCTACACCACACACAGAGAAGTGAAGAAATAATAAAAACAGATAGATAGATAATAGATAGATAGATAGGTAGATGATAGAAAGATAGATAGATAGATAGATAGATAGATAGATCGATAGATAGATAGATGGATGTGTTGTCCAGGAGAATAAAAAAAGAGAGTTGGTGGAATAGCCTGGTTAACTGACACTGTTAAGATTTGCTTACCTTTAACATACAGCTCAAGAGAAGAAGCAGGAGATAAGAACCAACAGTAGTATCATGAAGAACAACACAAAGCACCACACTTGATCTCTCAAGCCAGAATAACAACCTAATATTTATTTATTGCTCCTGTCCAGTCAGTTTCAGATTTTTAGTGCAAGACTGGGGCTTGCACAAAAACATCAAGTGTGTCCATTTCTAGAGCTCCGGAATGACATTTAAAGTGTCTCTTTCTCCTCCTCCCACTCCCACCCCAGCCCTGAACTGCCTTCTCAATAGGTGTGTATTTAATGAGGAAAATTCAAATGCCAGCCACTCAGGCAAAGTTCAAACCCAGCAGGAAAGTCACCGCCAATACTCACCACTCCACTGCAACATAATCGTTCTCTGCAGACTCCTGCATGGCTTTGAAGTCCGTTTCCTCAGTCTTCCTTGACACGGTACTATTTTCAACATTTATCTTGTCCCTATTTTTAGTAATCATTTTTAGGAGGTGTTCAGTTTCTCTGTCATTTTCACCCATGTATAACATTATACTTTGCCCATATTTATCCCTGCATCTTCTTCCCTTGTCCAGTTTCTTCTCCCCAAATGTCCTCTTCTCTCCCCAATTATAATATATAATATGTATATACATATCTCAAATGCATGAGTAAATAAAGGCTCTGAAACAACCTAATTATAATGTTAGTAAAGAAGAGACAAAGATCTGAAACATTCATCTTTCAAGTTGTCTCTTGTTTTTCTCTCTTTTTTTTATTCTTCTCTCATACAATACATCCCAACCACGGTTTCTCCTCCCTCCACTCTTCCCATCTCCCTCAATTCCCCTCTCCCCCAGATCCACTCCTCCTCTGTTTCCATAGACAGGTAGATAGATGATAGATGATAGATAGATAAACAGACAGACAGACAGACAGATAGATGATAGATAGATAGATAGATAGATAGATAGATAGATAGATAGATAGATAGATAGATAGATAGATAGATAGATAGATGATAGGTAGATAGATAGATAGTAGGCCTCCCAGGGATATCAACCAAACAAGGCGTAATAAGTTAAGACTAGACACACAGCTACATATCAAGGATGGACAAGACAACCTAGTAGGAGGAAAAAGGTCTCATGAACAGACAAAAAGTCAGACATGGGCTGGAGAGATAGCTCAGAGGTTAAGAGCACTGGCTGTTCTTCCAGGGGTCCTGAGTTCAATTCCCAGCAACCACATGGTGGCTCCCAACCGGTTACAGTGAGATCTGGTGCCCTCTTCTGGCCTGCAAGCATACATACAGGAGGAATGCTGTATACAAAACTAAAAAAAAAAAAAAAAAAAAAAAAAAAGAGTCAGAGACACTCCCCAACACACTCCCCCTGTCAGGAGTCCCACAAGAACACCAAACTACACAATCATAGCATGTTTGCAGAAGACCTAGCACAGGCCCATACAGGCTCCAAGATTATTGCTTCCGTCTCTATGGACCCCTATGAGCCCTGCTTAGTTGATTCTGTGGGCCCATTGTTTTTGTGGTATCCTCCACCCCTCTGGCTCCTCCAGTCTTTCCTTCCCCTCTTTGGCAGGGTCCCCCTGGCTCTGCCTAGTGTTTGTCTGTGGGTCTCTGCATCTGCTCCCATCAAGTGCTGGATGATGTCCCTCTGATGACAATCAGTTAAACTAATGCTATAATTAGGTTGTTTAAGAGCCTGTAAAAAGAGTCCATACTGAAGATACCATGACCACTTGGAAATGTTTCTATACAAATTTAAGCCACAATGACAAAAAAAGTTATTAGAACATCCCCTTCATATCTTGATATTTGTGAATTTGAAAATACATATACATATATATGTATGTATATACATATATATATATATATATATATATATATATATATATGCTTTGCAAAGTTCTGCATAGAAAACTTGCTCCAATTAATGCTAAGGGAAGTATATTATTTTCAAACAGAACTAGTCCATATGTGTTTGCCAACCTAGCACTTGACCATTATTGAATGAGCTGTGTAAATAATTCTCCCATAGGTGCCTGAAATACACACCACCTTGACATTCATTTCTTTAGAAATCACAGTTTCCTTCTGAAAAATCATATATTACCGTTGAGGTGTGTGGCAGATTGTGTGTTTTCTAAAAATAATCACTGCAGTATTCATGAGCCTCACATTCTATTCCAGAACCTTGTCACTCACTCACAGAAACGGAGCCGCTTTCCTTCCCCTTGAACTAGGCTGTCTCACTGCCTCATGAGGAGAGAACAGGAGACCATATGTTATATCCAAGATGAGTTCATGAAATACACTGTAACTTCTGACTGGTTCTGTTCAACCCTCCTCACATAAGTCTGAATGCTGGACCTTGTAACCCAGCCACTATGCTGAGAGGAAGCCAAACAGCCACATGGAAAGGACACAGGTAACTAAGTACTCCGGCCAGTGTGGAAGTTCCACAGAAAAGCCAGAATCAATGACACACAGTGAGTGAGTGAGCTTTCTGAAGACTGTAACAATAATAATTAAAGAAGAGGTCATGAACTGGAGACCGAGTGGGGCAGACGTGGGAGGAGTTGGAAGGATTCAGGGGAGTTAGAAATTAGGCAATACTTTACTCGTGTATGAAATTCTCAAAAAAACGTTTAATTTTAATTTTTTATAAAAAAAAAAAAAAAAAGAAGAAGAAGGGGAGGGCTAGAGAGATGGCTCAGCGGTTAAGAGCACTGACTGCTCTTCCAGAGGTCCTGAGTTCAATTCCCAGCAACCATATAGTGGCTCACAGCTTCCTGTAATGAGATCTGGTGCCCTCTTCTGGCTTGCAAGGACACATGCAGGCAGAATACTGTATACATAAAAAATTAATGAATCTTAAGGGTTGGGGATTTAGCTCAGTGGTAGAGCGCTTGCCTAGCAAGCACAAGGCCCTGGGTTCGATCCTCAGCTCAAAAAATAAATTAATTAATTAATTAAAAAATTAAAAGAAGGGGAAACTACAATCAAAGCAAGAAGAGATTGGCGTGAACGGAGGAAAGGTGATCTGCCCTTACAGGTCTCATGGTCATCATCCTTCATGTTGAGGGGCTAGATCGAGAGAACAAAACAGAAGGGGAGGAAGAGGGAGAGAAGAACGGACTAAAGGAAGCAGGGAAGAAGAGGAGGGACGGAGCAGGAAGGAGAGGCTAAGAGGACTCAGCTCAGCAGTTGACAGCACTCACTGCTCTTCGGAAGAACCTGAGGCTCCCAGAACGCGCATTAGGCAACAAACAACTGCCTGTAACTCCAGCTCCAGGAGATTCACCTTATGGACTCTGCAGGCACCTGTGCTCACGTACCTACAGACATTGTCATATACATGTAATTTCAAAATGTTTAAAAAGAGAGAGGCGGGGAGGGAGAAAGGGAAGGGGGTGAGAGAGAGGAAGGGGGATGGGCAGATTCTTTGTGTATTCTTAGGACATTGATCTCCCCTTGTCCTTAAACACAAAAGTTCCTTGTTATTGACTGGACTCCAGGTTTACACCAAACAACCCTCACTTCCCCAGTTCTCAGGCCTTAAGTTATAGATTGAGTCACTATCTGCTTTCTTACTGCTCCAGCTGGCAGATAGAAAACTGTAGGATGCTATAGACTCTGTGACCACCATTTTTTGGGGAATCCTGCCCAACACAACTTTCCAATTGTAAATAAAAAATGTGGCCAGGCAGTGGTGGCGCATGCCTTTAATTCCAGCACTTGGGAAGCAGAGGCAGGCGGATCTCTGTGAGTTGAAGGCCAGCCTGGACTACAGAGTGAGTTCTAGGAGAGGCGTAAAGCTACACAGAGAAACCCTGTCTCGAAAAACAAAACAAAACAAAAAATGCATTTGCAGATGTCTGGAGAAAATCCTGATGGTTGCACACAAGGAAAGTCAGTATAATAAATCCATCAGAATTGCAAGATTTAAAGAAAACACACACACACACACACACACACAGATCAAGATACTAACAACAAATAATTCAAAAAAAAATGAAGAAAATAATATTTCTAATAGTGTCAAAGGGAATAAATTGGGGGCTGGAGAGATAATTCAATAGTTAAGAGTATATATTGTGGGGCTGGAGAGATGGCTCAGAGATTAAAAGCACTGGCTGCTCTTCCAGAGATCCCAAGTTCAATTCCCAACAACCACATGGTGGCTAATAACCATCTGTAACGAGATCTGGTGCCCTCTTCTGGCCCGCAGGGATACATGAAGGCAGAATACTGTATACATAATTTAAAAAAAAAAAAAAACACTGTATACATAATAAGTAAATAAAATAAATCTTTTTTTTTTTTTTAAGTACATACTGCTCTTGCAGAGGACTGAAGTTTTGTTCCAAGCACCCATGGCAGATGGCCTGTGGTTGCCTGGGACTGTAGCTCCTTTTCGGTCTCCCTGCCCACTGCGCTCATGTAATGTACATACATACATGCAGCACACACATCCTCCTAAATAAAAAGAAATACACAATTTTTTTTTTGAGCTGAGGATCGAACCCAGGGCCTTGCGCTTGCTAGGCAAGTGCTCTACCACTGAGCTAAATCCCCAACCAAAATACACAAATTTTTAAATGTATACACATACAAAAACTTGTGTGTAAATATAATGTTACAAATAACAAAAAGAAGGAAAAATAAATATCACCTGGTGAGTGGATGTACAGGATGCAGTGCACTGTGGAACAGGATCTTAAGAGAAGGAAATATGGATACATACTACAACATGAAGGGACTCTGCAAACATAAGGCTTAGTAAAACAATCCAATAATAAAGGACTTTACCTTATATGATCCCATTTATAGAGAAGTCCAGAAAAGACAAATATACAGAGTCAAAAGTAAGTTGTTGATAGCCTCCATCTAAGGTCTAGGGGGAGGTAATGGAGAACCCATGACAACTTGTGGATACTGGATTTCTTTGAATGGAGCCTCCAAAACTGAGGCTATGGTAAGAGTTGCATAATTCTGAGAATATACTAAAATCCACTGAATTGGACGATTAGATAAGTGAATTTTATACTATGTCAAATGAGCTCTTCTTAAAAGATGATTTGAAAAGGTAAAGGTCAGTGTGATCGTGGAGAGGAGTGATATATATGGTATTTATGGGAAGCACATTTTGGTAAGGAAAAGCAAAGCCAGAAAGACACACATGCCCACAGAGTCATTAAATCCCTTTGAGTTTTGAACTCAATCTCAAGAGAGCAGAAGACAGGCAACTCTGCACTGGGTATGGGTGTTTCTCCACCCTTTTCTTCCTTCCTTCCTTCCTTTCTTCCTTCCTTCCTTCCTTCCTTCCTTCCTTCCTTCCTCCCGCCCTCCCTCCCTTTCTTCCTTCCTCCCTTCCTTCCTCCCTTCCTTCCTTCCTTTTTTTTTTTTTTTTTTGTTGTTGTTGTTGTTGTTGATTTGGTATTGGGGTGGGGTTTAAAGATAGAATGGTGCCCAGGCTAAATTCATTCTTGCAGTCTCCTGCCTCAACCTCTACACTGGGATTATAGTCTTGTACCACTCCTCCTGGTGCATGTGTATATATCTTTCTATGTATTATCTTTCTGTGTATATAATCTATGTAATATCTATAATATTATCTATGTATTGTACATATATATATATATATATATATATATATATATATTCTATATATTATCTATCTGTATATCTTCTTGAGAGAGAGATGACTAAAGTAATACAGGCTATGTAAACATCTTCTGGTTTAAGATATACAGTGAACCAGGCTTCAGAGAAGGCTCAATGGTAAGAACACTTGCTACTCTTGCAGAGAACCTGAGTTTAGTGCCCAACACCCACATCAGGTGACTCACAGCCACCTGTAACTCCAGTTCCAGGTAATCTGGCATCCTCTTCCAGTCTCCATGGGCACCAGTACACACATGCACATACCCACACATCTACCCACACGTATACAAATAATTAAAAGTAAAATATTTTTTAAAAGTCACTACAAAATATACAGTAAACCAGAGAGAATCTTGCATTAAACATCTTTTCATTTATTCAATGGATCAAGGTTAAGAATGTAAGACAAGCCAGGCGGCGGTGGCGCACGCCTTTAATCCCAGCACCCGGGAGGCAGAGCTAGGTGGATCTCTCAGTTCGAGGCCAGCCTGGGCTACAGAGTGAGATCCAGGACAAGCACCAAAACTATACACAGAGAAACCCTATCTTGAAAAAAAAAAAAAAAAAAAAAAGTAAGACAGAGTGTAATTAATACCTGATTAAAAAAAACATTTTGATCTGAAACACTACCAAGTTCTGTCACTTGATGCAATAAAAAGTGTTCTTTTGGGGCAGACAAATTTTTGTGTAGTCATGCAGACTTATATAAACTTCATTTTCTTTATATAACTTACTATCATCACCATATTGTACTTTAGATTCCCAGAATAGTAGAATGTGGTTGCCAGGGGCTAGAGTGTGTGGGAAACGGGAGATGCTGATCATAGATCCAAACTTTCAATTATAAATGAAAACTGACATTTTTCTGCGTTGTGTGAGGCAGGAATCAGCGCAGCCTGCGCCTGCTGAACTGCAAGGTGGTGAGAGGCAGGACGGAGACGCTGTGTTCCGAAGTGAATACTGTGTTTATTTTGATACACACAAGATGTCCTCGTGAATTTCCCCATTCAAAGGGAAATTTTAGAACAGCAGCCATAATCTGACCCCAAAGGAGCTCTTATCATCCTCCTCACCACGAATTGCATAATTAGGACTACTCCTTCTTTAAATGTTTTGTGTTAAGGAGCTGTGTGCTAGGGAGTATCTGAATCAACTAGTCCTTGATATCTTACTGTGAAATGGCCATCTAAAGATAGGGACAACTCAAAGCGTGCGGTTAGTTGAATAGAAAAAAAAAAAAAAAAAATGACCAAGTCACGATTTTGAGTGTAGATTTCCTATGTGGATAAATGATGTTCTTTCGTCCATAAAGTTGAAATTATCTCACGAACACAAGTCATGGAGGAAGCAATTCCAGAAGGGAACGTCATGTGATGGGAAGAAATAGGACTTGAAAATTTTGAATATTAGTCCCAGCTGGTAATTCAAGAGCCATGTGACCCTGAATAAATCATTTCACATCTCTAGTCTTACTGTCTTCACCCCACTGAATATGAATTCCAATCTGTTATCATCAGAATTATAGGCTTCAAATTTTATATATTGAAGGCTTATTTTCTAATGTTGGGAAATTTGTCCTTATAAATTGGTAGAGTGTTTTTCTAGCATGCATGTGTGATTCCAAGCCCACAGAAACCAGGCATCTGGTGCATACCTGTAAAATTGACCCAGTGGGGCTGGAGAGATGGCTCAGTGGTTAAGAACACTGACTGCTCTTCCAGAGGACCTGGGTTCAATTCCCAGCACCTACATGGCAGCTCACAACAGTCTGTAATTTCAGTTCCAAGGGATCTGACACCCACGGCAAAATATTGATGCACATAAAATATTTTTTTTTTTTAAATAGACCCAGTTGATACAGGAGGATCAGTAGCTAAAGGTCATTCTCTACTATATAGCTAGTTGAAGGCAACTCTGAACCATATGAAACCCTGCCTCAAAAAGAAGCAGGTGCTGGAGAGATGACTCAATAGTTAAAAGCACCATGTTCTCTTCCAAAGGACCTGGTTTAGATTCCCAGCACTCACAAAGAGGTTAACACAGACTGTAACTCTAGTCCAGGAGACCTGACACTCTTCAGTCCTTTGCAGGGACTGCATGCACATGGCACACAGACATACATGCAAGGAGACATACATGCAAGGCAAGGCAACAATATGCATTAAATAAATAAATGTTTGAAAGAAGAATGAGGAGGAAGAGGAGGAGGAGGAGAAAGAGTGTGCACAGAGATTATATGAAGACATATGCCAGCTAAAAAGAGACCTCGGAAGAACTAAGCTTACTGAACACTGTGTCTCAACCTTTCAGCCTCCAGAAATAAACCTCTAATTAAGCCATCTGGTCTAAAGGACTTCAGATTTAGTTATGGCAGTCCTAGAAAATGAATAATGCACAATCTCAGCCCTAAAATTGTGTCCAGTATTCTAGGAATTTTGATGGAAAGACATATATGAATGGACTTTTCAAGCTTTAAATTAATGAAAACAATAAAAGGTCCAGCCTATATGGTTTTCTCCCAGGGTCCCTAGAAGAGTCTACCAACCAGCTGAGGAGTCTAATCTGAGGGATAGTCAATGAATCTAAGCACACTGAGTTTGTTAGCCCATCCTATCTACATAGCTTCTTTTCTGTTGTCATGCTTAGGTCCTCTCGGTCTCTCCTTCTCTTCTCTGTTCTCTGACCATTCTGCCTAGTTCTTTCCATCCCCGTCCTCATCTTTGTTCTTCTAAATCAATTCTCTTCTGCTCTTCTCTCCTATCTATCTAGTTCTTTTCTTCTTCCTCCTTTTCTTTTCCCCCAAGCATATCTCCGTTCATTAACATCTTGTTCGTAAAAACTACAAAGTCAACTCTCAGGGACACGTATTCTGATAAGAGTCACACTGGGCAAAGACTTGGTCAGCTTAACTGGTGACTGACAACAGCTGTAGGCTGTAAAAAGTTCTGGCTATCTCTTAAGGGGTAGCTACAAAGGTTACAAGCGAAGAAATTAAACCAATGAGAGATTTACGAAAAAGGCAAAGAATATGTGTACTACTTTATGTGATGAATAATATCCAGACATGGTTATTCAGTTAACAGCCTTTTTCTGTTAGTCGCCTGAATCTAAGGACCTATACATAATTAGTCTACTGAGCCTAAAATCTTGCATTAAAAATTGGTGTTGAAATAATACAAAGTGTTAATTGTTATTTGAATCAGAATGGGGAGGTGCTGGTGGAGGAGGCTTAGGGCAACACAGGTGCTATTGATCTCTTGAAGGACTAAGATATACCCAGGCCAGACACCTGCACTATCACTTCTAGTCTGCTATAATTCTTCTGAAGGGTTTTGCTCCAACAAGGTCAGGCACCTGCAGTTCCACTATGTGAAATTTCCATGAGGGCACTTTGTCTGGCCAATATTTACCTTGTCAGTGGCTAAGTGTCCACAGTACACATGGAACAACAGATATAGTATGAAGCATATTTTAGATTGCTTCTATTCATAAAAAAATGTACAGTTAAATAAGAAACCATCATCTAGACTATCCACAGTTGTGATTGAGATATAATCATGAGATTACCTGTACACATAACATGGAAATGCATGGCAAATGGGGGGAATCATAGCTGTTATTGCACAAGAAGTTTACAATAAGAAACAGCCAATTCATTCAAAAGGCAGTAATTCTGTAAACCTTGCTTGATGGTTTCCCCTAACATAACCCTTAGTTCTGATGGGTTGACCTTCTGAACTCTAGTTGTCACCTGCTGTATACTCTGTGGTCTTCTGCTACCAGCAGCTCTCAATATTAAATGTTACCAAAAATAGAAGACACAACCCTTGGTGAGGGTCATCATTCACTTTCCTGCATAAGGGAAGTCCTTCCGCCCCTTTAAACCACGATTCTACTCTCATGTTCTGTAAATTTAACATTTTTTAGAGTCCTCATGTGAATGAGATAGCTAGTACTCAATTTTCTGTGCCTAGTTATGTCACTTAGTATAATGACCTCCATTTCTACCAATGTTGTTACAAATCACAGGATTTAAGCCTTTTGTGTGTGGATGGAGTGTGTGTGTGTGTGTGTGTGTGTGTGTGTGTGTGTGTGTGTGTGTGTGTTTCTATGTGTCTGTGTATCTGTGTGTGTGTGTGTGTCTATATATCTGTGTGTCTGTGTGCCTGTGGTCTGTGTATCTGTGTGTGTTTGTGTGTGTGTTCACCTGGTTTCTTTATCTACTCATCCACTGGTGGACAGTTAGATGAGATTCCATTACAACACTGCAATGAACCTGGGTATACAGATGTATCTTTGACATACTCATTTCACTGATTTTGGCTATAATATCATGCCATAGTTTAGTTTTAATTTTTTTGAGGCAGGTAGGTGAGGGCAGATAGGTGCACAAGTAAGTGCAGGTGCCCAGAGTATCCAGGAGGGGGCACTAGAGTAGAGTTACAGGCAGTTGTGAGCTACCTGACACTGGTGTTAGACTCTGAACTTGAATCCTCTACAAGAAGAATACATATTCTTAATAGATGAGCCTTCTCTTTAGCCCCTAGTAAAAAGGTTTTGAATCAAAAAGGGTACTTTGAATAATTTTAAAGTGGAAATTAAAAATATAAAATAGGTAGAGGAAACAATACTTAGAAAGCAGTTAGTGGTATTTTTTTAGTGTCTATCCAAGTAATATTAATTTAGCTTTTATTTTATGTGATGGAAGCTTTCCCTGCATGCATGTCTGTACGCTACTTGCTTGCCTGGTACTCAGCAAGTCCCAGAACTGTTGCCAAAATGCTGAGTTAGAGTAGCATTCCACACCAGCACAGTGTGTCTTTAAAATGAAACCAATCAGCTGGGAATAGTGACTATGCCCACAATCCTAGCACTTGGGAGACTAAGGATTACTATGAGTTTGGGGCCATCCTGGGTCACATAGGGAGCCCAGTTTTGAAAAGAACGCAGCAATAAGCAATGATGACAATACATACATGTCTGAAGTTCTAAAAGAATACGTCAATATATTCTTTCAACATCAAGGAAGCAGGCCATGTGGTAAATGCCATGCAGAGCCATGCACATTATGCTAAAGGGAACAGTGAGAAGATTTAGACAAAGTCAGGAGGGAAGAGTCTCAGAAAGGAATCAGCTGTAGTTAGAGTTTCCTGCCCGGCCCAGTCAGGACAATTCTCTCTTACCCGCCAGTCCCACAGTCGCTCAGAACCAACCAAGAAAGCACACAGAAACTTACATTGTTTACAAACTGTATGGCTGTGGCAGGCTGCTTGTTATCTACCTTTTCTATCTTAAATTAACCCATTTCTGTTAGTCTATACTTTGCCACATGGCTTGTGGCTTACCAGTGTCTTTACATGTTGCTTTCCATGGCGGCGGCTGACGGTGTCTCTCCCCAACCTTCTACTTCCCAGAATTCTCTTCTCTCTTGTCCCGCCTATACTTCCTGCCTGGCCAATCAGAACTTTATTTACACAGAGCGATATCCACAGCATCAGCTTTTGGGATCCAGGGGGAAAATGAACACAATATCTGATTCTGTGATGAAAATAAAATGTAAGAACAAGAGTAAAACAAACCAATGAAAATATGAATCACTCTGCAGGGAACTTGACTGTAAGGAATAAGGCAAGAGCCAGAGGGTGGACATATAATGAGAGATACTTTTCTTTTGAAAGATCGTTGTAGAGTATTATTTCAAGGTGTGTTACTTTTGTTTATGCTCTGGAACGATTGTTTAATGATGCAAAGATGTGTTTGATTAAATAACATTCACCTGCATTCAGGAGGCTGAGTCATCAACTAGCCAACAGGAAGTGGTAGGGAGAAGCCAAGTGAGAAAGGGTTTATAAGGAGGGGTGAAGCGAAGCATGAGGACTTTTTGGAGGAGGAGAGCAAGGAGAGGAGGTGAGCTACTTGCTATTCAGCCTCTGAAGAGCAGAATTACACTTTAACATTTGAATCTTGAGTTCTTTAGAGGGACAGATGTTTAGTTAAGTTTCCTTTGTGTGAGTTGGACCCTGAAAGAACAGATTTCCCTCCAGCTACGGCCCTTGGGTGAGGGGGGACAGTTGCAGTTGCTGATTCAGACAGCTGTGGCTTAAAAGGCAGAAACCATTTAAAGAAAGGACAGCAAAAGATAAGCAAGACTTGTTAAATAATGTAAAGAAAGTCATCAGGGAAAAAAAGGAAGCACGTTGCCTGGTGGTGGTGGCGGCGCATGCTTGTAATCCCAGCACTCGGGAGGCAGAGGCAGATGGATCGCTTTGTGTTCGAGAGCAGCCTGAGCTACAGAGCTAGTCCAGGACAGGCTCTAAAGCTACAGAGAAACCCTGTCTGGCGGGGGGGGGGGGGGGGGATGAAGCATGTAACTGCCACATCAATCAGAGGTGTCACCTAATAATACAAGACAGTGAATGGACACAAGTCTGCTTATCACATAAGCAGTACTGTGACAGGAGCTTCTAGTCAAAACAAACTGAAGTAGAAGCCAGAAGCTCAAAGGAACATCTTAGCATATGTAAAACTTGGAGGACTGGGGAGATTGCTCAGTGGTTAAGAGCACTAGCTGCTCTTGCAGAGGACCCTGGTTCGAGTCCCAGCACCCACATCACACCTCACAACTGTCTGTGACTCCAGTTCTAGTGAAAGGAAACAATCCTGGATTTGCTGAGTGTTGGGAAATTGGTGTGTGGGGAGAGAAAAGCAGCAAAGGCAAAACAAAACAACCAAAACCAGAGACAGGAAGAAGAGGGAAAACTCTAAGGAGATAATGAAAATGGTAACCTGACTCCAAAAAGTCTTCACCAGTTTACTATCGACCTAGGGAACAAAGGTTTGGACCTATCAGGGTCCTTATTTGAGTACAATGCAAAGCGATAAGAAAGTTAGAGGAAAGCAAAAAATTAAGGAAGCCGGTGCCAGCTTCCTTAGTTTAGTGAATAAAGCAGACCAGATTGACTAGAGGAAAACAGGGGTGTAGTGGAGACTATGTGAGCCAGGAAGGAGAGGGAAGGGGCTCTTCTTGACCGTCGTTTCCTTAGCCTTCATGGCACATGGACAAGTCTCTAGACTACAATAGACAATGTGATTAAATCTTCCTCTTGGTGACTGAATTCTTACCCTGCATCACAGTTATTATTCTGACTCGTCTTCAACTATTCATTGAGAAGAAAGTAGGAAGATGGGAATTAAATATAGCATTGAGCCAAGTGTACAGGCCTTTAATGCCTGCACTCTGGAGGGGGGCGGGGCATAGAGGCAAGTAGAAGACAAGTAGAGCCTATCTCAAATGTGTGTGTGTGTGTGTGTGTGTGTGAGAGAGAGAGAGAGAGAGAGAGAGAGAGAGAGTCAGTCAAGATAACATTCTAGAAGTCAGTCATTTGAAAACTTCCTGATAGGAACTCATGATAAAATATAATCTTCTTAGAAATAATATTTTAAATGAAGGACTTGTTTACTTTCTTCTATAAGAATAAATAGGGTTGGGGATTTAGCTCAGTGGTAGAGCACTTGCCTAGCAAGCAAGCACAAGGTCCTGGGTTGGATCCTCAGCTTAAAAAAACAAAAACAAACAAACAAACAAACAAACAAACAAAAAAAAAAACAGGTGGTGGTGGCGCATGCCTTTGATCCCAGCACTCAGGAGGCAGAGCCAGGCGGATCTCTGTGAGTTCGAGGCCAGCCTGGGCTACCAAGTAAGTTTCAGGAAAGGCACAAAGCTACAGAGAGAAACCCTGTCTCTAAAAAACAAAAAACAAACAAAAAAAAGAATAAATAATTGCTTATTTTAAATTCTGTAATTCTTTTAAATCACTCAAATCATGACGTAGTAGTTTGAATGTAATTGGCCCTCATAATCTCATAAGAAATGGCAGTATTAGGCTCTATGACTTTGTTGGAGTGGGTATGGCCTTGTTGGAGGAAGTGTGTCACTGTGGGGACAAGCTTTGAGGTTTCCTATGCTCAGGATACTGCCCAGTGTCTCAGTCAACTTTCTGTTGTCTGCAAGGTGTAGGACTCTTGGCTATTCAGCCAGCACCATGTCTGCCTGCACACCACCATGTTCCCTGTCATGATGATAATGGGCTGAAAAGGTAAGTGAGCCACCCAGTTAAATATTTTCCTTATAAGAATTGCTATGGTCGGGCTGGAGAGATGACTCAGAGATTAAGAGCGCTGGCTGTTCTTTCAGAGGTCATGAGTTCAATTCCCAGCAACCACATGGTGGCTCACAACCATCTGTAATGAGATCTGGTGCCCTCTTCTGTCCTGCAGGAATATATGCAGACAGAGCACTACAAACATAATTAAAAGACACTATATACATAATAAATCAATACATTAAAAAAAAATTGCTATAGTCATAGTGTCTCTTCACAGCAACAGAAACCTTAATTAAGACAGAAATTGGTACCAGGGACTGTGGCATTGCAGTGATAGGCCTGACCCTGTTTTTGTTTGTTTGTTTGTTTGTTTTTTTCGAGACAGGGTTTCTCTGTGTAGCTTTGCGCCTTTCCTGGATCTCGCTCTGTAGCCCAGGCTGGCCTCGAACTCACAGAGATCCGCCTGCCTCTGCCTTCCGAGTGCTGGGATTAAAGGTGTGCGCCACCAACGCCCCCAGCATAGTTTTGTTTGTTTGTTTTTTCTTTTCCGGAGCTGAGGACTGAACCCAGGGCCTTGCGCTTGCTAGGCAAGCACTCTACCACTGAGCTAAATCCCCAACTCCCGACCATGTTTTTGTTTGGAGTAATATGGACCTTGAAAGTTTGTGTTAGAAGAAAAGCAGTACAATGTTTGTTTTTTTAATATTTTTTAAGATTTATTTTATTCATTCATTATGTAATTATGTATACAATGTTCTGCCTGTATGTTTGCCTGCACACCAGAAGAGGGCACCAGATCTCAATATAGATGATTGTGAGACACCATGTGGTTGCTGGGAATTAAACTCAGGAACTCTGGAAGACCAGCCAGTGCTCTTAACCACTGAGCCATCTCTCCAGCCCCAAAGCAGTAAAATGTTTTAAGTGATGCTTAATAGACCAAACTAGTAGGAGCATGGAAGACAGTGTTGTTGAATGTGATTTAGTAAACTGGGGGGGGGGGGGGGGTTGCTCAGGAGGTTGTAAAGGAGAAGAATTTTAGTATGTTGCCTAGAGATCATTCTTGTGATATTTTGGTGAAGTGGCTGCTTTTTGACCTTGTCTGAAAAGTCTACCTGAGGTTAAAGGGAACAATTTAGGATTAATTATGTTGGCAGAGGAAATCTCAAAACAGTCTAGGATAGACTCCGTTGTGTGGTTATTAGTGTTAACTCTGACGAAGATTTATAATGAAAAGGAGCAAGCTGAGCAAGGAGCAAAGAAAAAGAGCACCAGAACACGAAATGGAGCTAAGTCCTGTGTTCAAGGAGAGAAATGGATTAAGAAATTGAGTGAAGGGAGTGGTGACGTCAGGGCAAGATCCCATCCAGCTAAATTTCTAACTTGTAAAAAGGAACTAAAGAAAAGCTTATAGCAGTTTGTGGTGATGCACACCTTAGATCCCAGCACTGGGAAGGCAGAGGCTGGTGGAGCTTGAGTTTGAGGCCAGCCTGGTCTACAGAGCAAGTTTCAGGACAGTGAAGAATATTATGGAAAACAGAAAGCTGGTGAAGATGTCATTGAACGAGGGGACCGTGTTCCAGCCCCAGCAAGCAGCAGAACTTGGCAGCTTCATCCACGTGGTTCTGGCTTTAGAGTCAAGGATAGAAGAAACAGGTTATAGAATTTGCCTCTGTGCCACAAGGCCAGGCATGTGTCAGGGGTGTCGATGAATGAAGACCTAGAGAGGCCATTTGGTGATGCCGTGATATATTTATTATATGTATATGAAATTGTCGGAACAAAATATTAAGATTTAAAAATTGCAACAGAGATCTGGAAAAGTACAAAGTTAAGAGCATCCATGTTGGGTAGCTCACAATCACCTGAACTCCAACCACAGGGCATACAATACCCTTTCCCCACCTCCTAGGGCACTGCACAAACCCACACATACACACACATATGTACATAATTAAAAATGAAAATAGTGAGTTTTTTAATTGAAATAAGAAAGAAAAATAAGCAAAGAATATCTATTAGATTTGATTTATATGTTTCTTTTTTAAAGTATTTATTATGTATACAGCATGTATGACCAGAAGAGGGCACCAGATCTCATTACAGATGGCTGTGAGCCACCATGTGGTTGCTGGGAATTGAACTCAGGACCTCTGGAAGAGCAGTCAGTGCTCTTAACCTCTGAGCCATCTCTCCAGCCCCATTATGTTTCTTCAATGTCAGTGAAATAATTTTTTATGTAAACAATTGAGAGTTCAGTAAAAAGAAAAAACAGGGTCCTGAGAGAAAATATTTTCGACATATGATAATATATTGCCAACAGCTCTCAATGGAAAGTTTAAATATAAGATGTAGAAAGTAGTAGATGCAGTTCAGAAATTGTTACTAGTGGTAAGCAATTCTAATACTCGGATCTTCTAGATTGAGGTGACTGACAACAGAATAAATTACGTATTTAAAACTAAACCCATGTTAAGAATAAAGACTACCATCTACCACGTGCTTTCCATTATTTATCTCTCTCAGTTATCTATGATTAAGATACTTTTTACTGTCTATTTCTGAGAAACCAAAATAAAGGGTTTGATGAGATGGCTCATGGGTTAGAGCACTCATTGCTTTTGTAGGTTTACAGAACCAGGAATCCAAGTGAATTAGGTTCCCAGAACCCACACTGGACAACTCACAACGTCCTGAAACTCCAAATCCATCAACTCTGTGAGTACCCACACTCATGTGCACATGCCCACACAAAGACATACACATATAGACACAATTTTAAAAAACAAAATAAAACTTTTTACTTTTAATGAAAGAAAAAGGCCAGGTATGATGGTGTATATCTTTAATCTCAGTACCACAGGAGGCAGAGGCAGGTAGATCTGAGTTCAAGACCAGCCTTGGCTACATAGAGAGTTCAAGGACAGCTAGGACTATATAGAAACTCTGTCTCAAACAACAACAACAACAACAAATCTAGCAACTCGTTTATGACCTTTATGGGTGGTTAGCTGGCTGAGCTCTTTGTCATTTTTCATGAAAACCACTGAAGTCTTGCACCCGGGGCCATCTCTGAGAGTCGAGAACTGACTCCCTCCGCACTGCTTCTGAGGGCCTTCCCTTCTCAACCCAGGAGAAGGGAGTCCTGCGAGAGTTATAATAAGTTAAAAATATAAACAGGAAGGATAATTGTTTTCCCGTTAACCTGGGAGAGAAGAGGCCTAGAGAGATTAAGTTCACAAGAATAAAGAGTAATATTCCTTCACACTCTACTCTGGAGCCTGAGAGCCCAGTCCCCAGTTCAGTTTTCCATGTACTGCTTCTGCTATAGTCTGCCTAACACCTTTTTTTTTTTTTTTCTTTCAGAGCTGAAGACCGAACCCATGGCCTTAGCACTTGCTAGGCAAACACTCTACCACTGAGCTAAATCCCCAACCCAACATTTTAAGCCACTGGTGGTTGTATGAGGGCACTCCATCAGGCTTATAAGTTAAATTTGTTTTAAAAACAAATCCTGAAAATTGGTAGAGGACCAAGAAACTACTTAGTCCAACTTCACTGTGATATGTTTCACTTAAAAGCAAAATAAGAAAAAGATCAACTGATTTCCAAAACCCAAAGAGAACCCCCTAGAATATAGTAAACCACACTATAGAGAAGTCCACCGCCTCTTTATCTATAAAGAGAATGACAGCATGCTTTTTTTTTCTTCTTTTTAACTTGTCATTGTGTTTTTAGAAAGAGGGGGCTGAACCACTATACAACTGCTGAACTGCAGAGAACATACAAACAAAATCCCTCCTAGTACATTCCCGAACGTTCCCCAGGCCACTCTGGCTACTAGCAGCCTGACCTGCCCGGGCAAGCCCTGGCACCGTGTGTTCAGTTCCGCAGCTCAGGGAAGAACGGAAATGCTCCAATGAGAGAGGCTAAGAGATCCGGGCGTGGCATCAAGGGGGCGGAGAATTGGAGTCTGGACAATGGCAAGTGTGTGCTGATTGGCCGAGCTTTCTCGGAAGCCATCCATCAAAAGGAACACACCAATCAACGGCTAAGATGCGCCCCCACGAGCCAGCCGGGTCCCGGGCCTGTCTCCCAGCTGCCGGGCACCGCTCTTTCGCTGCGCGCTGACCCCCGGGAACGCCGCGCCAATTTAGGGCGCTGCGGGACCCGCCACCCGGGACGCCCGTCCCTCCCCGGGCCTCTGCTCGCTTGCCCGCCCACGAGTCCGTTCCCCTCATCTGCCTCTCGGATCGGGGACGTTGGGCGAGCTGAGAGCAGGCCCGGGGAGGGTGGTGACCACCGCGGCGGAGCTGTGGCTGTCAAGGTGAGAGGGAACTAGGGGTGGACCTCGGGGACCCCCTGCGCTCCGGAGCGCAAGCCCGGGCTAGTCTGCTCCTGGAAAGGCGCAACCGGAGCTGTGGTCCTGGGATGGTCCTGTGTCATGCCTCCCAGTCCCAACTTGCACGCCTGAACTGAGTTAGCGGTTCCTTGCCAGGACGACTTTCACCTCCTCTGTTGTGTCTTTAAATTGACAAAAGAAGGGCTATCCTCTGTATTCAGGACTTAGCTGTGACCGGGACTTAGGGGAAGTGGTATGCATTCTTACACCAATGCGATTCCCAGCTTCAGCTAACTTTTTCTTTGGGTCTTTAAATGACGTTAAGCTATTAAGAGCACTGTGTGCTAAGCACCGCACCACACTGAGTCAAATCGTGTGTTATTCACGGCCATTCCAAGGAACAGATGTAGTTATCCTCACTTCACAGATGTAGAAATAAGCTCATTATCTGGCAATAATTAAGCAGCAATCTATGTGCTAAGCGGTTTGTGTGATTCTATTTAACCCACACAATCTATGAACTTAGGTAATAATCTTATTTCTACTTCACAGATAAGGAACTAAGAAGGTTCACATTGTTACTATATACTTCAGAGTATGTGTGTACTGTCATTTTGACCTTTTGGTTTGGGTGTCTTATGTAGCAGTAGCTGTTTGTAGCTATGTACTGGCAATGAATAAGTCTTTCCTGAAGCTGGGAAAAGATTTTGTTTTGTTTTCTTTTTAAGCCATAGTTCATGTCCTGTACAAACTCACAATTTAGAAATGTGACCAGCTGGGAGAAGGTACACAATTTACTTACAGGCCTTTGCAGTGTCTTAGACTTAATGGATGGAGGTGGGGGAATCGTGCTTTATAAAGCATGTCTTGGCACAAGGCAGAGACGGTCAGGCAGGAAGGGGCTTTTACACTCTTTTCTGGCTTTGTTCTATATATAGATGATAGAGGTACTGACTACTGACTCTCAGAAGCTGCTACACCAGCTGAACACCCTGTTGGAACAGGAGTCCAGATGTCAGCCAAAGGTCTGTGGCTTGAAACTAATTGAGTTGGCACATGATAATGGCCTCAGAATGACCGCAAGACTCAGGGACTTCGAAGTGAAAGACCTACTCAGTCTAACCCAGTTCTTTGGCTTCGACACGGAGACATTTTCCCTAGCTGTGAATTTACTGGACAGATTCTTGTCTAAAATGAAGGTATGTTTAAGCTACAATATCCCATTTCTTAATTTTGCTCAGCGTGTGTTTAAGAGATCAGATTGCAGAGGGCCAGACATAGCTTGCTGGTTAGAAGTGCTTGCTGGTCTACCAGAGGACCTGAGTTCAGTTCCAAGTACCCATGTGGGCAGCTGAGATCTGATGGCCCGTTCAGGTGCAAACACCACACATATACACATGGGTACACATTAAAATCAATACTAATAATTAAAAAAAAGCTGTCAAATTGCTGGTTTAGAACTGGTATTCAAAAGCCATGTTCAAATGTTGTGGTGATGCTTCTTTCTCATAATCAAGAGCAGTAACACATCACTTACTAGCTGTATACGGAAGGATAAAATTGTCTAACATCAATTAATTGTAGTACTAAAATCCTTTCCTGAGCCAGTAAAACGGTTCCCCACATAAAAGCACCTGCTGCATATGCCTCAGATAGTCAAATCTGAGTTCTGTCCCTGGAATACTCAGTGAAAAAAGGGAACCAACTTCCAAAAGTTGTTCTCTGACCTCGCACGTGCACCATAGCACACACCTGTCCTCACATCTCTCTCCCTGACACATACACACACACACACAGTAATATTAGTAAAAAATTAAGGGCCTGGCATAATGGTGCACACCATTAATCCTAGCACTTGAGCGTCAAAGACAGGTAGATCTCCATTAGTTTGAGGCCAGCCTGGTCTGTCTACATAGTGAGTTGTAGGCCAGCCAAGTCTACACAGTGAGACTATTTCAAAAAAATAAAATTTTTTCAAAAAAATTAGAAATCTTCTTAAAAACTATTTTACATATATTTGTATATTTGCGTGTATATGGGCACACTCATGCTACATCATGTGTGGAGCTGAGGACCACTGCAGGAATTAGGCCCTAGGGATTGAACTCAGGTCAAGGCTGGTGACCAGCATCCTTACCCACTGAGCCATCTCACTAGCCCTAATCAAAACCTTTCTTGATGGACTAAAATTTCCACTCATCTACACATGTTCATAGATTTAAAGATGTTTGTTAACGTCAGAATATTAGGTTGTGGTTAAGAATTAAGATGTATTTCTTAATCACTACCCATATGTTAAAAATTCTAATTCCTTTAGCCATTTGCCATTTCCAGCTTCGGTTTGCATGCAATAGAAAAGGAAGCATTGTCTGGAGGATCATCTATAGAGTTATTCCCCAATAGCTGATGAAATACTCATGTGGCTTTCAAAGGTTAACTGTTAAAACTGAAGCTATCTACCCTGTCTACTAAGTCGCTGATTTCAAGTAGGGCATATAAGACTGACAGGCTCCTGTCCAAGTAGGGTAGATGTTAAATCCATTGTAGCTAAGATATGTGTTGCAAATACACCTTTACAATGGTGGCTCTGAGTCCTAGATTTCCCTTTGTGTTTTATTTATTGAGACATGGTTAAAGACACACTGCTGGTGTTTGTGTTTGTAGGTACAGGCGAAGCATCTTGGATGTGTTGGACTGAGCTGCTTTTATTTGGCTGTCAAATCGATAGAAGAGGAAAGGAATGTCCCATTGGCTACTGATTTGATACGAATAAGTCAGTACAGGTTCACAGTTTCCGACTTGATGAGAATGGAAAAGATTGTGTTGGAGAAAGTATGTTGGAAAGTCAAAGCTACTACTGCCTTTCAATTTCTGCAACTCTATTACTCACTCATTCAAGAGAACTTGCCATTTGAAAGGTATGTGAACTTGGTTTTGAACAAAAACAGGTTTGGAAATCAAAAGGGTACTGTTCCGCTGTTGCATACAGTTGGTATCCTCATAGAATTCTTATCAAAATTATCAAACTAAGTGTATGGCACCTGTGGTCCCTTGGACTTTGCTGCCTAACAGAAGTGAAAAGACAGCTGTCAATAGTTGACTGAAGGCCCTTTCTTAAGATTAAAGGACACTTCAGCTTCATAGAACCAGGAAATAAACATCTCACACAAATTTTAGAAAGACAATCAGAAGATGCAGAAATTTTTATTGAAATATATAATCATATTTGTGGTATACTACTGTTCCCTTAATGATTTTTTTTACCAGAATAATTTAAAACTCATGCTTAAGAAGTTTGTATCACTAATAAAAGAGAAATTCCTTTTCTGCAAATATATTTCATTTTAAAAACTGACTTTAACATATTTCTAAAACTGCCAACTAGATATAATATTGTCTACATAAAATCAATCCCATTTTCTTTTTAAAGGAGAAATGATCTTAATTTTGAAAGACTAGAAGCCCAACTTAAGGCATGCCACTGCAGGATCATATTTTCTAAGGCAAAGGTAAATATTTTATAAGATTAAGTATAGTTATAGAGACCTATTTCTATGGTTGGTGTTTACTTTGTATTTATCTTTTTCAGCCTTCTGTCCTGGCATTGTCTATCATTGCTTTGGAAATCCAAGCACTAAAGTATGTAGAGTTAACAGAAGGAATCGAATGTATTCAGAAACATTCCAAGGTATGTCAAGGTTTTAGCATCAAGCCAATGTATCCACTGTACTCCCAAAGCAAAGTAAGATGCCATGTATGGATGTGAAGGTTAAGTGGATCCCCCCCCCCCCCCCCCCCCCGTTCTCTTTGGATGAGGAAACACGTTAATGGGGTTACATCTATTACCATAAATACAGTGGGACTCTTAAGAATTCTTTTTATTTATGTACAGATAAGTGGCCGAGATTTAACCTTCTGGCAAGAGCTGGTATCCAAGTGTTTAACTGAGTATTCATCAAACAAATGTTCCAAGCCAAACGTTCAGAAGTTGAAGTGGATCGTGTCTGGACGCACTGCCCGGCAACTGAGGCACAGTTACTACAGAATAACTCATCTCCCAACAATCCCGGAAACGGCTTCTTAGCTGGCAAATCTGGTGGTTATCCTCTCTATACAGAAAATTTTCCAGTCTGATACTTTTCTTCTACAACTGAAGAATTAAAATGCTATCATCAATATAAGCAATATGGGATTAAAATAGTAAAGGGGAAATGACTGTTGATCTAGTTAGTGAATATTGGAAGGCATTTAACATGTACAATACACAGCAGTCTCAAGAGAAAGGACTTAGGGGTTGGGGGATTTAGCTCAGTGGTAGAGCACTTGCCTAGCAAGCGCAAGTCCTGGGTTCGATCCTCAGCTTCAAAAAGAAAGAAAGAAAGGACTTAGCAAACCTCTATATGTTAACACTTTCGTCAGATTATTAGCTTAGGAAAGAGAATCCTCCAAACCTGAATTTTTTAAAGTAGTTAATGAAATAATATTTTTTAAATTATATGTCACCTCACTATAGCTTATTTAAAGTTACATAAACCCAAGCAGAAGAATGAAACAAAAAATTTGACCCATATATGAACAAATTCGAGTCCATTTGTTGATTAAGAAAACATAGTATGCACTTGGGTGATGTACTTACAAAGTAATATAGGGCAGAGAGTCTCCACATTAGGTTTCTGGAAATTGCTGAGCTGTCTCAATTCTATATTTAGTATTTTATCTCTAAGCAGTTGGTCCATTACAAAGTTATTATATGCTTAAAAATATAGACTTGATCCCTGATACATACACATTTTTGCCATCTAAATTTCTTAATCATAGCAAAGATTTATCTTTTTCATGATTAAAGCTAAGTGTTGCTAGACGTTGTGGTGCACACCTTTAATCCTGGCACTCAGGAGGCAGAAGGCAGGTCGAAGGTGGGATCTCTGAGTTTGAGGCCAGCCTGGTCTACACAGTGAGTTCCAGGACAACTGGAGACCTACATAATAGGTCTCAAAATTTTTGGTCTCAAAAGCACCAAAAAAAGGGGAAAAAAGTAAATGTTGCAGAGAAGATGGTTCAGCAGGTAATGGTGCTTGTGGCCCCCAAGCCTAACAACCTGACTTCATTCCCTAGGACCCACATGATGGAAGGAGAAAGCAAACTCACAAGTTCTTCTCTGACATATGCACAGGCCTCACCCTCGCCCCCAACACAATACATATATGATCATGCATCGCGGACACCATCAGTTCACCTTTAGCAGCTCCAAATATGTAGGCAGATTCCTGGTAAATTCGGTTTATGTTGTTTGCTTAGGCAGTAGGATTGCAGTAGCAACAACAACAACAAAACCATTCCTGAAGTCTATGTCTGCCACTCTGACCAGGAGTTTCCTACCTATGGTACTGAATTTATGCTATGAAACCTCAGCACATCATCAGCACGTTAGCAGAATGGTCTCAGTGTTGGAAAACTGATTCCAGGCTTGGTAGAGCTATGCTTAGATTTGAATTCACCCACAAAACATTCAAATCAAGGCTAAAGACATAAATGTGAAATAAAACTGTGAACCTTCATTTTAACATTGATCTAACTCCCTAGATTGGATCGATATATACTTAGGTGGTATTGAAAATGGTAAACTACTTAATTTAAATCTCAAATTTTAAATTACGAGGTTTACATCAAAACCAACATTTCACAAATGCACTTTTAAGGTATTATAAGGGGTAATTTAAGCAGTAAATGGTTTCTTGGCACCCATAAGTAATAGCTAATTTAGAGGTGGGATTTTTATTGCTATATGAGAATTTCATATAAACTTGTGGGTGTTTTATATAAAGCAGATCTCTTAAGTTTTGAAAATTTAGTATTTCTTTTAGAGAATAGGTTGTTTGTATCCATAATAAAAGAATAATTCTAGAGAATTGCTGCTTCAATCTAGTCTCATTTGAAAAAAATTGTTTCTACTGTATAATAACTGGATGAATGATCACTCTGAAAATGTATTTATTGCACTGAACTTAGTTCAGTCTTGATAAAGTACTCCAGAAGTTTTTTGTTTTGTTTTGTTTTTTTTTTTAACCACAGTTTTTATAAAACTGCCTCTGCTTCTAATGTATTTTGTTTTAAAAGAGAGAGAATACTTTGCAAAACTTCTACTGTGTCTTAAGGGAAGTAAGGAGGCACTCCGTAAGACCAACAAGGTTGTGTTCAGATTCTCAATGCTGGCCTTGAATGTATCATCATCTCCACTGTTAAACTGTAGGCTGCTCCTCAGTGCACTGTGCAGCCTGAGTCCACCCAGAGTGGCTGTAACTGTTTTGACATGTAATGGATAATGACTACTGAAAAATAAACCAAAGAACAGGAGTATTTCATCCTTCACCTTGGTAAACCATGTTTCATGGGTATCTTTTCAGTTCTTTCTGAAGGCTGATATGCCTCCATTTGAAAACAGTTTTGATTTTGAGTGGACTGAAGTAAACTAACCAACTACCATTATGTTTTGACTAAGGAATATTCCCTTCAATAAAGCTGTTGAAAAGCAATCTTTCCCTGGGTGTTTCTGTTTCTTTTGTAAGTACTTTAGCAATATTATTCAATAAGCTTTCTTTATATTTATTAATTTTACTAAAGTAAGATGCACAGAAGCAGAAAGAAGGGGTTGGGGATTTAGCTCAGTGGTAGAGTGCTTGCCTAGTAAGCGCAAGGCCCTGGGTTCGGTTTTCAGCTCCGGAAAAGGAAAAGAAAGAAAAAAAAAAAAAAGCAGAAAGAAAATTTATTTTAAGAGTGTAGCTATTGGGGCTGGAGAGATGGCTCAGAGGTTAAGAGCACTGACTGCTCTTCCAGAGGTCCTGAGTTCAATTCCCAGCAACTACATGGTGGCTCACAACCATCTGTAATGAGATCTGGCACCCTCTTCTGTATACATAATAAATAAATAAATCTTAAAAAAAAAAAGTCTCAGTTTAAAAAAAGAAAGAGTGTAGCTATCAAGCTGGGCATGGTGGCACATGCCTTTAATTCCAGCACCGGGAAGGCTGAGACTGGAGGATCTCCAGAAGTTCAATGCCAGCCAAGGCTACATGGTGAGACCCTATCTCAAAAAATACAGTTCCACTATCACCTGGTCTGGTTTCTTTTTTTTTTTTTTTCTTTTTCTTTTCTTTCTTTCTTTTTTTTTTTTCTTTTTCTTTTTCTTTTTTTTTGGTTTTTTAAGACAGGGTTTCTCTATGTAGCCCTGGCTGTCCTGGAATTCTGTAGACAGGCTGGCCTTGAACTCAAGAGATCCACCTGCCTTTGCTTCCAGAGTGCTCAGATTAAAGGATTAAAGGCTTGTGCTACCACGCCTGGCTAATTACTTTCTAATTTAAAACACACACACACAGAATAAGTATGTTTGTTAAATGTATACTAAAAGGCTGTATTTATGCATTATTGTTAATCAGGTTTTTAATTTAGATACACCACTGCTATGGATATTATTCACCATAAAAATTTACCCTTAGATCCCACCCACCTGAGGTTTTATTTTTTTATTTTATTTTATTTTATTTTTTTATTTTTTTGGTTTTTCGAGACAGGGTTTCTCTGTAGCTTCGCGCCTTTCCTGGAACTCACTTAGGAGCCCAGGCTAGCCTCGAACTCAGAGATCTGCCTGCCTCTGCCTCCCAAGTGCTGGGATTAAAGGCATGCGCCACCACTGCCCGGCCCACTTGAGGTTTTAAACAAAGCATTTTACCTAATTAAATAATATCCAAGCATGGTGGATACTACTGATGCTATTATGTTAACCTGCTTGGATCAAGTGGTAATTGTTAATGAAGAGAAGCTATAATTTTGAACTCCATATTTGAAAATTTATTATTTGACAGATTCATACATGTAATATAATGAATTTAGTCACTTTTACCACCATTCCCATTACACTCTTTGCATCCCCTCTTCCTGGTAAAATCCCTCCTCCTACTTCCTGTGTGTGTGTGTGCGTGTGTACTCACACGCACACACATTGCTTACAAGGGCATGTCTGAGAAGTACATGCCCTGACTCCCTTCTATGATGGACTGTGATGTTTAGTGTAAGCAAAATAAACCCTTTCCTCCACAATTTGCCTTTGGTCATGGTGTTTATCACAGCAATAGAAACCCTAAATAAGACACACCCATCCCCTTAGTCACCACTGTCAACAGTCCCTTAGGGCTGGGTGGGGCCTCATGAACCCTTTCCTTTTCCAAGATTAAAAAGTTAACGACCCAGTTCTTACAGCACTTAGAAACTGAGTTATAAAGTGGGCATTGTGAGGAAATCACAGCTCCCCTTTCTAAGTACCTGAACTTTATGTATTCCCAAATATAAGAGAGTGAGTCTTTGGTATTACTATAGCTCACCTCATATAAGTCCTGAACTGAATGAAGGTAACAGTTAACAGATGCATCAGAAACACAGGAAGTCAAGGGATTTGTACCCAGTACACACATGGTTCTAGGGGGTAACATTAAAATTCAGGAGCTTCTGACTCCAGAGCCTTTTGCTCTTAGGATTCTCATATTCTGTCCCAAAGTGAAGAATTAATTCATGCGAAACCGTATAATCCCCACAATCCAGATCTTATTCTGTGCACTACCATGATAGAATAATATAGGACTTTCCCTAATTTATAATAACAAAATGGTTTTTATCAAATGTGCCATTACAAAACAACCTGGCAAAGATGTGTCAAGTTTTATATAGCCTTAAATGTGAAATTTATAATTTTCCTAAACCCAAACCAGATGAGATGATTTTTTCCATTAGTTCAATAAATAGACTTGGGAGCAATCAAAACTGCTGAAGGAGGATAGTTCATAACCAAGAATCACTAAATATATCAAAAATATATGAAACAAATGCACAGCAATGAAAGGAGAAATCTTCAACTACAGTTGGAACACTAGACATTACTCTTGGAAATCCATGGAGTTACTAGAAAATTAGTGGTGATATAAAGCTGAATGCCAGTGAATGACTAACCAAGTGACTAAGCACTGCATCCTAAAACAGCATGTGAACCTTCTCAGTGAGTAAGGAACATTCCTCAAGACAAACTAGATCTTGTGCTGCAGGCCACAGAATATGAAATAGAGATTCAGCTGTATCTGCTAGAGCTATACCTTGAAGGATCAAGGAACCCTTCTAGAGAAGTCAAATATCAATGAATATTTGATGTTAGTTGGCTTTTAATATATCAGCTGTTTCCTGCTATCAATATTCTTGTGTGCTCATACTCCTTGGCCATAATGGCAAACAGTATAAGCTTCTCAGACCTTCGGCTGATCTGAGCTAGGTAACACCCCTACAGAGACAATGCCTGTCTCCTAGGAGACAGGTGGATGTATAAATGCACAGCTTTGTTTCTTGTGCAAATGAAACTCAGAACATCCCTTTCCTTCAGGCTAAATGGTGTTCCAAAGCTACTGACTCAGGACAAAAAGGGTTTTTGCACACCAGGTGAAGACTGGGGCAGAATTCCTGACTTGGCTCAGCTGGGAGGAAAGAGCAGCAAAGAGATTTGCAGATTGTAGGTAGATTTGGGTCCTCAGCTGGGGGGGGGGGGGGGGGGGGACACGGGACACACGACAGGGGACTAAAAAAAACTGAAAGCATACAAAGCATGTTTTCAGAAAAAAAGTAGAGTAACAGGCAAAATTCTAAGAACTTAAAAATGAAACTGCAGACTTCCAAACATTTTGTGGTTCTAAGGATAAGCCTCAAAATAGACAGCATTTTAAATGGAGTGAAAATGAAGTAGCACCATGTGTGGAATGCACTAAATCAGTACTTGAACAGCAAGTTACAGACACTGCACTATTGACTATGCTGGTCTTGAGAGCCCATAAAGCTTCTACTTTAAGAAACTGCGGTGGGAGGCTGAGTGAAGCCCAAGAGAGCAGAAAGAAGCAAGTTATGGAAAAGAAGGGGTGATAAAATTAAAAACAAATTAACATAGAGAAAAATTAAAACCAAAAACTGGTTCTTTGAAAAGAGCAAAGGCTAGTGCTCTAGATTAACCCCAGTGTTAGAAGAGATACTACAGACCCTGGGAGACATTAAAAGGGATCGAGGGCCGGTGAGATGCTTCCAAGAGCAAAGGTGCTTGCTGACAAGCATGATGACCTAAGTTTAAGCCTCAGAACCCACGTGGACGGAAGAGAGAATAGACATCCTCAGACATCCACAAGTGCTGGGAAAGGTGTCTGAATGCACATTCAAAATAAATGAGTTAAAAAAAGAAAAAGGGCATAAAGAAGATACAATGAATAACTCTACCTACAGAGTTATATTAAGTAAGTTGTTGTGGAATATTTGATCACACTGTATGAAGATGTCTCTGTTTTACCTCATCTGCCTCAGGCACCTTCTGATTAGTTTAAAAAAGAGCTAAACAGCCAATAGCTAGGTCACAGAGGATAGGCGGAACTTCCAGGGAGAGAGAAGAACTCAGGGGAAGGATCTGAGAGCTGGGAGATTCGCCATCCAGATGCAGAGGCGGATATATGGTATAGAGGAGAGGTAACAAGCCACTTGGCAAAACATGGATTTATATAAACGGGTTAATTTAAGTTTTAAGAGCTAGTTGGGAACAAGCCTAAGCTAAAGGATAAGCTTTCACACTTACTGAGAAGTCTCTGTGTCATTATTTGGGAGCTGGTGGGAGTAGAAAGTAAAGCTACAGTCAGTTCTTAGACAAGAACTGCCAAAATTTATGGGACTGGAGACATGGCTGAGTGAGTGGTTAAGAGAACTTGCTGCTCTTGCACAAGACTTTGGGTTCGTTTCCAGCACCCACATGGCCGCTTACAACTATGTACAACTCTAGTTCCAGAGCATCCAATACCCTGTTACAGCCTCTGTGAGCACTATACACATGTGGTACACATACACAGAGACAAAATACTCGTACACATAAAATGAAAAAAAATTTGTTAAAAAAAAAGAACTGCCAAAATTTAACTAAAGTAAATTACATAATTTGAATAATTTCTGATATTTTAAAAACTGAATTTTAAAAAAATTTTAAAGGAAAACTTATTAAGATTTTAAAAGGTTCACAAGACTTTAATAAAAGCTCTCTTCTACACAGAACTGTGTGTTCACAGTTTTATCAGGCCAGGAATTGCACATTAAGCCAAGAGGAAGATAATATATTAGATGAAGAAAAATGATCAGTATCCCAAATGAACACAAATCTGAAATGAAGGTAATATAGAAACTGGATGATACTCATGACACAGGGTTGGGGCATGTACGTTACAGAGAGTGCAAGGAGGTCAGTTTTCTGTTTTCACCATGTAGGTCTGTCTCAGGGATCAAACTTGGGTCAACTCTCTTGGTGAGAAGCTCATTTTTTTGTTTTTGTTTTGTTTTTTTTTTTCGAGACAGGGTTTCTCTGTGTAGCTTTAAGCCTTTCCTGGAACTGACTGTGTAGCCCAGGCTGGCCTCGAACTCACAGAGAGCTGCCTGCCTCTGTCTTCCAGTGCTGGGATTAAAGGCATGCGCCACCACCACCCAGCTTTTTTTTTTTTTTAAGCTCAAGCTAATCAAACAGGAGTGTGTGTGTGTGTGTGGGGGGAGACAATGTTAAACAGCGTTACAATAACCCACAACCTTCAGGCCAACTGACAAGTTCTTTTACCACTGAATTATCTCATAGCCTCTTTGTGTTTTGGGTTTGCTTTTCTGTGAAGGCAAGTTACAGCTAGAATTCTTGTGTTTATTGAGCATTTGTGTATCATCCTTAAAGATAAAGAAATGCTTATTTGCTGAGTGGCGGTGCCATGTCTTTAGTCCCAGCACTTGGGAGGCAAAGGCAGGAGGTTCTCTATAAGCTTGAGGCCAGCCTGGTCTACAGAGCAAGTTCCAAAAAGAAATGTTTATTCAAATCTGTGCAACATGAGTGCCCCAACTCCCCACTGACTCATCCCCCACATACAATGGACAAATGTACAACATAAATAACTACATATATACGTATATATATCAACAAAGATACCATTCACTTATCACTAGAATGATTAGCAAATGATCAAAAAGCCAGCTAAGAACAAGTGCAGGCAACAATGTGGAGAAACTGACACCCTAAACAACACAGGTAAACGTGCAGCTACTTTGGAAAACAGCCTGGCAGTTCTTCAAATGATTAAATTAAGGCGCATGTGGTAGTTTGAAAGAAAATGGCCCCCAAAGGGAAAGGAACTATTAGATGTGGCCTTATTGGAGTAGATGAGATCTTACTGGAGGAAGTACCACTGTGGAGATGTGCTTTGAGGTTCCATACAGGTTCAAGCCACACCTAGTGTCTCAGACCACTATTTGTTGCCTACAGGTCAAGATGTAGAACTCTCAGCTCCTTCTCCAGCACCATGTCTGCTTGCATGCTGTCATGTCCTCCATAATAATGGACTGAACCTCTGAAACTGTAAGCTGCCACCCCAATTAAATGTTTTCCTTTATAGGAGTTACCACGGTCATGGCAATAGAAACCCTAAGACAGCATATAACATAAATGTTCTACTATGTAAGTGTCTTAGGATTAATACTGCAATGACAAAACACCATGACCAAAAACAACCCGGAAAGGGAAGGTTTATTTGACTTACATAACCTGAATCACAGTTCACTGAGGGGAGCCAGGGTAGGAACTCAAATCCAGCTGGAACCTGGAGGCAGAAGCTGATGCAGAAGCCATGGACAATGTTGCTTACTGGCTTGCTCCTCATGGCTTGCTAAGCCTGTTTTCTTAGACACCCAGGACCATGATCCCGGGGATGGTACCACCCACAATGGGCTGGGCCTTCGCCCATTAATCACTAATTTAAAAAAAGCCTTAATGGCTTGACTATAGCCAGGTCTTAAGAAGGCTTTTTTTTTTTTTTTTTTTCAATTAAGGTTCCCTCTTAAGATGTCTCTAGCTCAAGTCAAGTTAAAATAGAAGTGGCCAGAACAGTAAGAAAACACCTTAAGCACATAAAAAGCAGCAGCACAAACATTTATAGCAGCATTATTTAACAGAACCAAAACAGGGAAATACTTAAACATACATTTTAAAAACAGACTAACAGTATGATAAGGCCATATAAGGGAATAGTATTCAGACATAAAACAAGCATGGGTGAACTTTCCAAAGACCACAGATTTTATGGTGCCGTGTATATGAAGCGTCTTAGATGACGAGATCTGTTCAGTAGAAGAGCTGGCTGGGGCAGGAAGGCACAACTGAAGTATACAAGACTTCTATTTTTTGGGATGATGAAACTGCTTGAAAATTCACTAAGCCGATGGCCGTGTACTCTGGGCATGCTTAATTATATACTTAGTAAGGGTGAGCCTATAATATGTAAACTGTCTCAGCAAACACCTTTAAAAGGTTGCATATGATTCTGTTTCCATTATTTATTCTAAAAGAAACAAAATTATAGAGAAGAGCTATAAGCAGAGACAGTGGTTTCTAGAGATGAACACCAATAACGTGCCTACAAAGAAAAAATTTCAGTACTACTCAGGTAACTGCACTATTTTAGGGTTAATGGGGAGGCGTTTTCAAATCTATACATGTGCTAAAATCTACCAAATTATAAATTAAAAAAAGGACAATTTTACCTGTAAATTTATTCAAAGTATTGTTTAAAATTACTATATCAAAGAGAACTAATTAAAGAAAAGACAGCCTCTTCCTCCCAAGGATTCGTTCTTAAAGATAGTAAGGAATGTAAGCAAACTGGAAGGCATCATAGAACAGGCTAGCTGCCGAAGTTCAGTGCTGGGGCTTGGTCACTGAAGACAACTCTGCTCAGCATAGCCTCACACATGGAGGTGCTCATGTGGAGATGGCCTCTAGCATGCTGTCAACTACAAGAAGAATGATGGAAAACAGATTACCAAAGTAAGTTCTAGGGCCTGGAGGGATGGCTCAGCGGTTAAGAGCACTGACTACTCTTCCAGAGGTCCTGAGTTCAATTCCCAGCACCCACATGGTGGCTCACAACCATCTATGAGATCTGGCGCCCTCTTCTGGCCTGCAGGGACACATGCAAGCAGAATAATGTATACACAATAAATAAATAAATAAATCTTAAAAAAAAAAAAAAAAACTAAAAAAAAAAAAGTTCTAAACATACCAAGAGAAAAGTAAAATAAATCCCATGGGATATTGTGAACTCATGATTTCAAATACCCATGTGTAGGTTTGACGTGTGCGTGGTAAACACTGCAGCACACACACCTTGTTTTTAAAAACATTTATTCACTAAAGGGAACTGGATTCTTTGATTCTTGGACTGGGGCAGGGAGTGCCTAAGTCTGATAAGTAAGAAATTGCTCAAATAATGATGGAAACATGTCAAAGGACACAGAAACCATCTAGACTGCTTTTCACTAGCCAAATTATATAATTTTGTTTGTTTGTTTGTTTTTTCCGAGACAGGGTTTCTCTTTGTAGCTTTGCACCTTTCCTGGAACTCACTCTGTAGACCAGGCTGGCCTCGAACTCACAGAGATCTGCCTGCCTCTGCTTCCTGAGTGCTGGGATTAAAGGTGTACGCCACCACTGCCTGGCTAAATTATACAATTTTTAAGCATCAAAGTAATGAGAATACTTTTTACCCACTGCATAAAATAGTAAGTAAATTAAAAGTTTGGTTAAACACAAGAAGTGTTTTAAAACTCCTCTCCCACAAAACACCTAAAAATAAGTATTACAGTGAAGAAACCTAGCAAATCCTCCCTTATTCGCTGACCATCAGTTACCATCAGCAACAGGGTGGAATTCTTAATTCATGGCAGGAGATGGCATTCAGGAACATTCCAGACAGACCTCATTCTGAAGAATCAACAGACAAAATTCCTGTAATTTTCAAAAGCACAGAAGCTAAGCCAGGCACTGGTGCATACCCATAATCATAGTAGTTGGGGGACCGAGGCCAAAGGATCACCATGAGTTCGAGGCCAGGCTACCTAGCCAGATTCTATTATGGAAAAATGTCAAAGCAGAAAAGACAAAAACAATTGGGATCTTGTTTCAGACTGAAGTGAGCTCCATACCTTGCTGGAGAGGCATGTCCCAAATGCAGGGCATTCGTACTTAAAGGACATTGCTGGATCAGTTCAACATTAACAGCGTCAGGTCTTAGGTGAGGACTAAACAGCCACGTCCAGGCTGATTTTTAATTTTAATGACTGCATTGTTGAGAAAACATACTTCTGGGAATCAAAACAAAACAAATCACCAACACCACCACCACCAACAACGAAAAACCAGTAAAAGATTGAGGTGACAGCATCATGTCAATTTATTAAAAAATAGTACAAGATTTTTAAACTGTTAATTCTTGTAAGCTTTCTACACATTTCAGATTATTTTTTTTTAAAGAATTAAAAGACACAGAAAGGATGAAAACAATTTCTTCTAGACAATCCTCTCTGTCTGAAACTGAAATGAAGCCATTGGCTTACACTCAAGGGCCTAAATATGCTTTCTGACACCAGCAGGTTATTAACTACTCCAAGGGTAGGGCTTCACCAGACAGAATCACCCAGACAGTAGCATACCAGTTAGAGCTGTTCACTAACTCAAACTGGCCAGAGCTCTTCTGCATACTTCTGTCCTTCCTTAAACTGTCCCTAGTACTGTACTTCCCTGTGTGGACTAGCATATTTAGACAAAGGGGTGCATAATTCTTACTCAGAAGTTTACTGAACATCATTCCTGCATCACACCAAAAAAAGAAAAAAAAAAATCCCTGAAGGCACTTTTTCATTTCATATGATTTGTAATCCAATACTTTTGTAGTAAAAATACAGTTAAATATGAAATTAGTAAAATGTAGCATATAAAACTTAACGCAGAATAATAAAAATTACCATCTATCCACAGGACAGCTGCTAGACCTCCTATGTAAATCGCCTCTCAATGGAATCTCTTAGAACCACACTGAAATACATTTTGCAATATGTTAACTGTAGGCATCCGTATTTTTCATCCTTCACATCATCTGCTGCATTAAGTTGCCAGCACCTGCTGGGATCCACAAGATGGAACAAAACTAAAGAATAGCAGTCATTTCTCAAGATTTGAGAAATCTGGTCCACCCTTTGTGTAGTTCCCTGAGATTTCTGCTCCACTGAAGTCAAAACCAGGATTCTGAAAGACAGAAAATAATAAGTTGTTGAATTCACAATTGACACAAAAAAGAAAAGATACCGAACTTCACTGTAAGGACCTAAGGGGAAATGAAAACCAAGAGGCGCCTTTCAACGTTCAGACCTGTAAATATTGACAAGAGTGGTATGGATGTGACAATACCAGTGGCTGTACAGTGAAATCTGTATTTCAATTTGCTTCCTGAATAAAAAGATTCCAAAAGCTTTTTTTTTTCCCCCTGGGGGGACAGGAGGTATTACAGCTTGAACAGAAGCCCAGGCCTCCCTCAAGCTAGGCAAGTATTCTACACTGAAGTATACCCATTTTAAATTTAATTTTTTTTCTTCTTCTGAAACACGGTATAGCTATGTTGCCCAGGCTGACTTTGAACTTGCAGTCCTCTAGCCTCATCCTCTTAAGCAGCTGGAATTAAGGTGAATGTCAAACACAGCTAATAGCCTGCAATTTTTTGAAGTTTACGATAAGCCATGCAGAGTTCTAAGGGCTATATGTATATTAGCATATTGATGTACGTTATATGTTATGAAGTACTACTTCAAGCTTTAGACTTCTCTGGGAACAATTTCATTTGTTTAGTGGACATTTACTGAGCCCCTACTACTTGGAAAATAACATTATATACATGTAGATTTCAAAAGTAAACAAATTAAAGACCTCTGTTCTAGAGGAGCTTATACTGTAGCAGGAAAACACAAATAGCAAACCATAAATAACAAACACAGAGCTCAGCAAGCTTGACCTGTACAGAGACAAGCAGTGATCACTTTACACTATGCAGACTACAGGACTTCTGTCATAAACACTTGATTATAAGAAACTGCTATACAGCACATTCGTAATAGCCAGAACCTGGAAATAACCTAGATGCCCGTCAACTGAAGAATGGCTTAAAAAAATGTGGTACATTTACACAATGGAGTACTACTCAACAGAGAAAAACAATGACAGCATGAAATTTGCAGGCAAATGGATGGAAATAGAAAATATCATCCTGAGTGAGGTAACCCAGACCCAGAAGGACAAACACAGCAATGTACTCACTCATAAGTGGATACTAGATACAAAACAAAGAACAATCAGACTGCAACCCACAGAACCAGGGAGGCTACATACCAGGGGGGACCCTAGGATGACTGTGGCTTACAATAAGTTTTGGTTTTACTTAATCAATGGGCAAGCCTCAGTGAAACATTTCAATATTAGGATAAGAATTTGTACTGTTTCAAGCTGATAACAGAAAAAAAGTTACTATAGCCAGGTGATACACTTTTAATCCCAGCAGTGGAGGCAGACGCAGGCGGATCTCTGTGAGTTCAAAGCCAGTGCTGTTCTACAGAGCAAGCTCCAGGACAGCCAGGGCTACACAGAGAAACGCTGTCTCAAAACAAAACAAAAAAACCAACCAAACAAACAATAAAGAAGTTACTGTGGCTGAAAAGATGGCTCAGCAGTTAAGAGTACTGGCTGCTCTTGCAGAAGACCCTGATTCAATTCCCAGCAACCACATGGCACCAAGAAGACTCATGGTACACACACACACACACACACACACACACACACACACACACACACGGGGGTAAAACACTCATACATATAAACTAAATAAATCTAAATTTTAAATATTTAAATGAATTTTTAAAGTATGCTTCTCCTGTTAACTTAGTGGCAGAGAGCGAAACCGTCCTGAATATATAAGCTGCTTAGACCAGGGCTGTTGAGGGTGTCAAGTAAGGCAAGGGTCCTGGACAGATGAATAGAGTGATACAATCAAAAACATTTGAAAGTATTTGGTGACTTGCAAGTTTGGGGCAAAGGACAAGAAGCAACTTCTAATAGATGAGAGGGATCTACCAGTCAAGTAGGGTATCTAAAAAGGAACAAATAGGTTTGGGAAGCAATATGGCATATAATGATTTAGAAACAAAATGAATTTGATGTATCCCTCTCTGAAGGAAGAAGGACTTACGAATACTGGTGTGTGCAGCTCTCAATGTGGACTTGGGAGGACAAGGAAGACGAGGGCAGAGCACCCAAGGGAGCGCTCTCCTTGTGGTGGTCAACCTTTTACTATGTCGTTTCCCCTACACACCTTGGATGCCATCATCCTTAAATTAAATTATTATAAATATAATATATATTATAATATATATAAATATAATATAAATTTAAATTATTAAATCTGAACCCAATATATCACACCTGAAAGGAGATAATTGCTTAGATTAAAAAAATTCAATTGGGGCTGGGTGGCGGTGGTGGCGCACGCCTTTGATCCCAGCACTCAGGAGGCAGAGCCAGGCAGATCTCTGTGAGTTTGAGGCCAGCCTGGTCTACCAAGTGAGTTCCAGGAAAGGCACAAAGCTACACAGAGAAACCCTGTCTTGAAAAACAAAAACAACAAAAAAATTCAATTGATTAAAAAAAAAAGAAAGAAACTGCTATATATAACATACTACTAAGTGAACAAAGGTATGTCTCTGTAAAAACTTTACCTGCAGAGCCATACAGCAGACTGAAATTCCCCAGGCTACATTTTGCCAACCCCTGACTTAGTGTGTTAAAGCTTGTAAGTGCTATAAAAAAAGATAAACAGGAAGTACAGCTGCAGAAAGAGTAAGAGAGAAGATTATAGACTTCAGTGGGATAGTTAAAATGTGATGAGCTAAAAGCTACAAGAGAATAAACATGCCAGTCAGAATCAGCAGAGCCAGGCATATTGGTACACACCTTCAATCCCAGTACTTGATCTCTGTTCTAGGCCAGCCTGATAAATTCATAAAGTTCCAGCCTAGCCAGATCTACAAAGGTAGACACTGTCTCAAAAAAAAAAAAAAAAAAAACGAAACAAAATTACACACACACACACACACACAGAGAGAGAGAGAGAGAGAGAGAGAGAGAAACAAAAAGACAAAGGAGGAGTTTGTGAGAAAGTAACTGACTAATTATCCCATTAAGAGAAGACTCTTTAATGGCTTCTTTAAGATGACTGCTTGGGTAAGAGTCTAAGAGGCTAGTTAGCAATTTACTGAAGTAATCCAGACCAAGTACTAGCAGTCCAGCATTGTGAAGTGGTAAAACCCTGAATGTAAGTAGAAGACAATGCTAATTCAGGAGTTGTCAGTAACCTGCCTGGTGGGCGGGAGGGCCTGTGTGCATGCACCTATATGTGTCTGTGTAGGATTAAAGTTGGTATCAGGTGTTTACTTCAATTGCTCTCCTAATTCTAGGTAGTCTAGAGAGCCAGCATGCCCCAGGGATCCTTTGCCTCTGCCTCTGGATCAATGGTAGCCACCACATCTGCATAACTTTTGCACGGATTCTGGAGATCTTCCAGTAGGTCTCTGGTCCTCATGCTTGCATCTCAAGTGCCATATCCACTGGGCCATCTCCAAGCGCCCTTCTCTCCCACCCCCCAATCTTAAACAACTAATTTGCATTAACTAATATGAAAAGTAGAATAAGTTTGGGAGTGAAATTAGTTTGTTCACTTTGTACATGGAGTCTGACAGACAGCTAAATGGAGATGTTCAATAAGTAACTGGAAATGCAGGTTGAAAGTTTACAAGGAAAGGTTTAGGTTATAGACATATACTTGGAAATGAGCATGATACAGATAGATTATTATCCACTAAACTATTAAAAGTCCAGTAGTTAAGTAATTCCTCTCCCAAATATCTATCTTGGAACATCTAAGCAGTTTCAGAGATGTATATACAGGTTTGTTTAAACAGAGAAAAATAAGGATACAGTATCAAAGGGAAACAGCTAAAGTTATTGTCTCTCTGCAAATGAGAGAAATAAAGCAGTTAGAGGGGATGAGTTTTAGCTGTATGTACAACTGGGGGAAGAGGCCAAAGTTACACTATTAAAGGAAAAAGCACCATGAAAACAAACAAGGTATAAACCCCCACCTTTGTTACAAATTAAACAGACAAAAAGGCCAATGGATGAGAATGAGGGAGAGGTATGAGGTGGGGGAGTAGCAACGCAGGGATCTCTCACCTTTTTATACTATGTACACTACAGTGGTCCAGTTATTTAGATTTATTATTCATGAAATACTGATGTGCATTCAGCAATCTTAAGTCTCACAGCAATGAATATATTTGTGAAATTCAAAACCCACACACTAGTCCTTTTTTTGTTTTTTTTCGAGACAAGGTTTCTCTGTGTAGCTTTGCGCCTTTCCTGGAACTCACTTGGTAGCCCAGGCTGGCCTCGAACTCACAGAGATCCGCCTGGCTCTGCCTCCAAGTGCTGGGATCAAAGGCGTGCACCACCACTGCCCGACCTAGTCTATTTTCTTGCCTTCACTTTAAACTTCACCCAGGAGGTTTTTTTAAGTACTTTGTATACTAGTTACAAACGAAAACCTGTGATTTTGGATCATGTAACTGTACATACTCACACCTGCATCTGACTTACTTCTTTCTGGAACCGCTCTAATGTAAGCTTTCTCTGCATTTGGTCTTGCACCCAGGGATCAGCTGCATATTCAGATTCTAGAAGAGAAGTCCAACAGTTTGCAGCGTCTCTCTTGGTCTTTGTCAGGACGATGCGGACCATTTTTCTATCCTCTTAAGACAAAAATGAGAAACCAGTTACAGAGTCATTACAGAAAGAGTTAATCCTTGTATTTTCTAAAGACGGTTAGGTAATTTTGACATACAGTTGTTCCCAACACTTTTCTCCATCTTTCACAGCTACAAGGACGAGAAGATTTAAAAAAGAAGAAACATTATCACAATCTAATTTTTTAAAGTTTATGAATCATAATAGATTATTCTTACCCAACGTCCATGTTCCTTCATCAGCGATTGTAGAATCAAACAATTTTCCCTGGAAAATAAATATAAGGTACTAAAGATACAACATTAAATTGTATACATTCTCATAATGAAGATTTAGCTCATTTCAAGCTAAGCTACATCTTGGACTAGTTCAGCTTAATTATAGGCACTCAACCTTGAACTTCCTCCCACTAAATGAAAGGGACTCCAGTTCACAAAATTTGACATATTTAGCACGCAAAAGAACACAGGACCCTCTAAACAAAACAGATGAAGACATACTACTCATTGCTGATAGAATAAATGTGAAATTAAAGTATAAAATGTTTTACCAATCAAAATGAACTGTTGAAACTAGAAGAGATATTCTATTTTTGTTTTACTTAAGGCAGGGTCTCTATATCAGTGGTTCTCAACCTATGGGTTGTGACCCCCATCAGATATTTACATTATGATTCATAACAATAGCAAAAAAAAAACCCCTATATTTATGAAGTAGCAACAAAAATAATTTTATATTGGGGTTACCCCAACATGAGGAACTGTATTAAAGGGTCACAGCATTTGGGAAGTTTAAGAACCACTGTTCTATGTAGTCCTGGAGTTCGCTATGTAGACCTGCCTGGCCTTAAACTCAAAGAAATCCACCTGCCTCTGGATCTCAAATGCTGAGATTTAAAGGTGTGTGTCCCTATGCCTGCCTTGAAAATGCTATCTTTTAAAGTGAATGTTATTAAAAGCCAGTTCAATCTTTTTTGAGAAGCCAGCACTAGAAAATGCCAATTTCTTAAGGAGATTTAATTGCATATTTGCAGATTTGATGTCAAATTAGCTGTGACTAATTTTTCATCTCCTTCTGTCAAGGTTACAAAACATAGTAAGTACCATGTCTCCCTTCACCACTACACTATATGGCCAGTCAACAGGCTAGACATCTAATCAAGGGACAAAATATAATCTCACATTGCTATGTGAAATTTTTTTTTTTACCCCCGAGGCATAGTTTCTCCGTGAAACAGCCCTTGGATATCCTTATTCTGTAGACCAGACTGGCCTCCAACTCACAAAAATCTGCCTACCTCTGCCTCTCAAGTGTTGGGATTAAAGGCGTGGCCAGGTTCAAAAATATACTTGTGAACCAAATAAAGAGGCACTACTTTCTTCACACATCTCTTCATTATTTTTTGCCTACACATCATGAAGAGTTTAGAAACTTTTTGTCTAGTCTCCGGGACTGAGATCAGTACCTAGAAGATGCATATTTGTTCTTTTTTAACTAGTCAGCCTTCTGTCAGCAGAGGAATCCCAGAGGAATTAGAAGTAGCACAAATCTATTTTAGACACAAAGATGGAAACCAAATCTTTACATTACCACCCACGCAAGGTCTGCCCTGGGAGTGGGTGCTGCGATGAGAGCCCCCCTCACCACATCAGTTTACTGCTTTCTTTCTGCCAGCCAGGAACTGACCTTTCCACCCAGCAGTCATCCCTCTGAAACCGTGAATTTTAGGACTGGGGTGCGGGGAGGCCAGAAGAAGGAACTCGGGACAAGCCCAGGCTTGCTACCTTGAGGATCTCATGGCCACCCACGGCCAGAGCCACATGCCGGCTTTGCAGGCGGCACTGGATGTCCTGCGCGCGAGTGCCCGGGGGCACCTGGACTTCAATGAACACCTCCTCCAGAGTCTGGTACCACTGGCCCCACGGCGTAACGCACGGAACCACCCCACTACGCTCCTCAAACGGGGCAGACATCCTCCGGACGCCACGCAGGGACAGGGACAACGCTCCAAGAGAGCACTGCACACACGGGATGCGACTCAAGAGGCTGCCCTCCGCGCCTTGGGGTCACTGCACATGCGCAAGAGTCCAAGCTGGCGTGTCCGAGCGTGCAAACTTTCCCCTTTCAGGGCCCATTAAGGACACTCGCGAGACCTGGTGCAGAAGAACCGAAGCCCAGAGAGGTTGACATCCCAAGAACGACGACAATGGAACAAAGAAGGCCGGCGCTCGCGAACTATTAACCTGTATGACGCTAGAATACAGACTCGCCTACCGGCACCTGTGAAGTGCGCTTGCGCGAACCGTGAGTAAACTTGACCAACACCAAACGTGATTGGATAGAGCAGCGGCGGCGGCGAACAGAAACAGTCTCTTGTTGGCTATCAGCTTAAACTTACAGACTTCCCAATTGGACGCGGGATAAATCTAGTGCGCATGCTCCTCGGCTCATTTAGGATTGGTCAGTTCGGTTTAGGTTTTCTGGTTGGCTGACGCGGGGTGGATTTGAATTCAGCGAGCAGACAGTTGCCGGGGCGTTCGGTGGCCGTCGTGGATCCAGCTGTCAGGATGTCTTTTCCTAAGGCGCCCCTGAAAAGATTCAATGACCCCTCGGGTGCGTACGGGTGCGGGAGCTGGGTGGGAAGGGGACGCGCCCTCGACCCCTCCTCCCTCAGTCGGCCCGGAGCCAGGTTAGGGCTGGAATGGTATTTGTTTTTCTCAAAATACATGCAGTAAACACTCAGCAAGTGCTGTCTAGGATGATAGGGATGTGTCTCCGAGAGAAATAGGGTCCTCCGCCCACACGGCGAACCATCAAGCCGGAAATTATACCACTAAGCCATCAACGCTCTGGTGAAACTAAAATTGGTTCAAGGGGTTTAGAATTGGCAGGCATTACGTTCCTTTAAAAAAAAAAAAAAGTTACTTTCGTTTGGATTTTCTTTCTTTAATTTTTTTTTTTTTTTTTTTTTTTTTTTGGACATTGCATTCAGGCATAGAAGCATGGAGCTTGAGAAATCAGTTAAGTAATAACAGCTGCTCCAAAAAATTTTTTTTCCACCCGAAACAATCCTGAAGTAATAGTGTTTTAGTGATTAAACACTGGAACTTGGTGTGTCGATGGCACAGTAAATTGAGTGTAGATGGTGGTAATGTCCAAAAAGTTAGGGTAAAGGGATTTTTAATGTTTTCACCATTAAGAAATAGATGTTGCTGGGCAGTGGTGGCGGCGCACGCCTTTAATCCCAGTACTTGGGAGGCAGAGGCAGGCGGATCTCTGTGAGTTTGAGGCCAGCCTGGTCTACAGAGTGAGAGCCAGGAAAGGCGCAAAGCTACACAGAGAAACCCTGTCTCGAAAAACCAAAAAAAAAAAAAAAAAAAAAAAGAAATAGATGTTTCCAGGTCTAGTGGCCTGAGCTACATAGAAAGAGTGTTAGTGACCCACTCCTCCCAACAAATAATAATGTTTTAAGTAAAAGAGAAAAATGAGACTGAAATCTACTCAGTGTTATAAAACTAAACTGACAAAACTGGGATGTAAACCCAGGCTTTCATTGATATATCCTGTGCTCTTAACCACAATAACTAGAGGTGTGATGTGACATGTGCTAACTGTACAACAGTACTGTTCTAAGGTCTGGAACTTACTCCCTTAAGCAGCTGGATGAACAAAGTACCAAAGTTGTACTCTTTACAACTGAGAAATTTGAGGGAGTTTCTGACTATATTGAACAGCCAGCAAGTAAGAGATAGAGCCATCAAATGCCATATCCACCGGAACATACTATAATAGTACTACATCTGTGATTTCTGTCAACCCTACTCTATTTACAAGGTCAAGTGAGTAGTCAGAATAATCCAGCTCATGGGCCACAATTTAGGTTCTGCAGACTAGGGCAGATTTCTTTTTTTTTTTTCCCTCATTTTTCGAGACAGAGTTTCTTTGTGTAATTTTGGTGCCTGTCCTGGATCTTGCTCTGTAGACCAGGCTGTCCTCAAACTCAGACATCCACCTGGCTCTACCTCTCAAGTGCTGGGATTAAAGGCAAGCACAACCGCTGCCCAGTGTTTTTCTCTAAAATATAAATAAATAAATAAATATTTATTTATTTATTATGTACACAGAAGAGGGTGCCAGATCTCATTATGGATGGTTGTGAGTCACCATGTGGGTGCTGGGAATTGAACTCAGGACCTCTGGAAGAACAGTCAGTGCTCTTAACCTCTGAGCCATCTCTCCAGCCCCTTGTTTTTGTTTTGAGATAAGATTTCATGTAGCCCAGACTAGCCTTGAACTGCTGCCATCTCCCATCTGTTCTGAAACTTACCTGCACCACCACACAGCTCAGCTGCAGTTTGGGTTTTTTTTTGTTTGTTTGTTTTTGTTTTTTTTCCCCTCTTCAAGACAGGGTTTCTCTGTGTTGTTTTGTGCCTGTCCTGGAACTCGCTTTGGAGACCAGGCTGGCCTCGAACTCACAGAGATCCTCCTGGCTCTGCTTGGAGTGCTGGGATTAATAAAGGCGTATGCCACCACCGCCCAGCTTGCTGTTTGGTTTTAAGGAGTAGGAGTTAAGGCTTTACAGTTTCAAGAATAACATTTACCCAATATTTAATATTCGCGAGTCAGTGCCAGTAATCTTCAAAACCAGAAGATTTTTTTTTTGTTCTGTTTTGTTTTTTCCACCTCAAGGAAAAGCATCCCGGGGAAAAGGAAGGAATATAATGTTTTTATTCAGTGTATTCTCTGTATGTGCACAAAGTATCTGGCACAGTGTTTTCTGTAGCTTGTCAGATAGAGCAGGATATGTATCATTCCCTGGCTAATTAAGAAAGCCAAGTCCATTCCCACACCTCAAACCAGTATGTTTTACATACCGCTCAGCACAGCCATGAGCTAAATACTAGAGCAGTAGATGTGCTGTCTCTGCTCCCTGGTTTGCAAGCAGTTTTGTCTGATGTGGAGATGGAGCAAATAAGTCCTCAGGAAAGCATGGACGTGCTTTGGTAGGAAAGACAGAAGAGGCTGTGAGGATTTTCTAGCCTGATTTGGGGACTCTGCAAAAGCTAAAGCAATATCTAGATTGACATCTGGAAGGTAAAGGAGAATGACAGTGCACTGTGTCCACAAAATTGACAGTGGACTATGAATTCTAAATGGCCTGCCAGAAAATACAGAAGTTTGGAGGCTGGAAGGCATTAGTGTAATAAAGACCCCATACAGAAACCCATTACTTCATTAGCTGATTTGATAGTTTTAAGTTAGAAGATACCAACATGGGTAAGCAATACATGAAAAAATAATAATAATCAAACCAGCAATTGGAGCCACTTTGTGATTAATACATAATGGTTTACAAATGAATTGTACCCATAACAGCAGAGAAGGATAATTTCATGGAAATCCTCTGTTGTTTCTGTGACTTTTCTAGTAATGGTCTCATGTCCTAATCTTTTCAGAACACACATTTAGAATTTTAAATAGAATGGTAACAGAAGAGAACTTCTAAAATAATCAAGACACAAGAGGAATCATCAGTCTGCATCATAAAAAAATGTTGGTAGAATAACAGATACTTAGTATGAAGAAGAAAAAAAATCCACAATAATGAGGTAGTTATCTCTAAATACTTGAAATCCATAATGGATAAAAAGTGATTATTTGGTGAGATTCTAGAGAGTTAGTGAAAAATATGTATATTAATTACAAGCAGGTACATTTCTAAGAGTAAATATCTACTGCTATATTAAGACTGCTTGGAGCTTTACAGATTTTTATGTCTTAAGAGATTCAAACACATGTGGGACCAAAATAAATGTAGACACCAAAGAGATGAAATGGACATGCTTCAGAGTCCCTTCCAACACAGTTGTCTACATTAGCTGCAGCTGTGTTGTAACTTGGCAGATTTTCAGTGCCCAAGGCTAGATCTGCATGCATAAGGAAGCCATGAACTCTGTTTCTTTAAAGCCCGTAGTTTCTTGTATTTATAAAATGATAAAGTTATAATGTCCAAAATTGTATTTCCTCTGATTCTTTCCTTGTGGCTGACATGAAATGGGAGAAACTGTCTCATGCAGCTTGGCTTTACCACACTGACAGGCTCTTCTTGACACTACAGTTTTCCACTCCGAATACAGAAAACAGGGCTATTCTCCTTTGCTCTCTGCTTCTACGAGATGCCTCTGTGGAAAAGCAAGTAGCCAAGGGGGTGGGGGTTAAAAAAAAACTCTTCAAGCATGTTGAGTCCTAGTATCCTGGGCTACCACCTGGCCCATACTTTCAGAGAGGACAAAGAGCTACAGGAAGGTACACTGAAGCGAGGCATCATGCCACATGCGATCTAAGCACCCTGGAAGCTAAAGTGAGAGACTGATGGAGTCAAGATGAGCCTAGAGTACAGTGAGTTCTGGGTGAGCCTGACTTGCACAGTGGAACACTGGAGAGATCAAGACCAGGGAAGAAAGACTATTAAGCAAAAGCATCATAGTATATTGGTATATCTTGGGAAATACAAGCTTCCTGAAACCATTTATATTAATTCATCAACAGACTGAAAATGTCAACTGACTGAAAACAACCCAGCCAGACAGTATTTGCATGTGTGGGGAGTAGAGTGGGGAGGGTTAATTTGGTTTCCAGGTTACAGTCTAACCAATGTAAGGAAGTGAGGCACAGGTGGAGGACTTCTACTTACTGCCTTGCTTTCATGGCATGCTTTGTTAACCCAGGACCACTCACCTAGGGGAAGGATATCACAGGAACTTCTGATGAAATCAGTTCCTCTATTGAGATCGCCTCTTCCTGTGTGTTTAACTTAAAATCATAGATACTTATTATAGGTATTACTAACATGCTAATAGTAGTCATCAAATAATAACTTTAAATGATACATTGCTGCTCTTTGTTTTCTGTAGGTTGTGCTCCATCTCCAGGTGCTTATGATGTTAAAACTTCAGAAGTATCTAAAGGACCAGTGTCTTTTCAGAAATCACAAAGATTTAAAAACCAAAAAGGTAATGGGTCCTTAAACAAACAATGGTTATACAGCCTTATAACCTAATGTAAGCAATACTATTGAAATTTTAAAGTGCTTTTGCATTTCTAGAGTTTCATGGCCAGAAGTGTATTTAAATATCATTATTTGGCATATTTATTAAAGAATCAAGTACGGAATTAATTTTTTCATAGTTACACTGTATGTAACAAGGGAAATTATGCAAAATCTTTGCAAATAGGTAGTTTCCCTTTTGATAATTGCTTTTCTTTTCTGTCAAAATATTGGGACTGCCAAGAAGGAGTTGGAGAGCTAGCCAAGTGATTAAAAAGCTCATACTGCTCTTGCAGAGGACCTCAGTTGGGTTACAAACACTCAATTACACAAACCCCCACACGGACATGAACAGATATATTTAAAAAAATAATAAAAACTTTTATAAGGTTTATATTTTCATTTAAAAATTTTTTTAAAAAGGTTTATTTAAAAAAGAAAAGAATATCAAGAAGGTTTTGAGGGGTTGGGGATTTAGCTCAGTGGTAGAGCGCTTGCCTAGCAAGCACGAGGCCCCAGGTTCGGTCCTCAGCTCTGAGGGGGAAAAAAGAGAAGGTTTTAGGTCTATAACAAATAATTGTGCAAGTAATTATTTGAAATGTGCAGCCCAAAGGGAAGCTTATCTTGCTTCAATTATTATCTGTGCTTAAAACATGCAAACATCAACCATGGTCATATTAATTTATTTTTTCCAGAATCTCAGCAAAATCTTAATGTTGACAAAGATACTACCTTGCTTGCTTCATCTAAAAAGGCAAAAACTTTGGTGTCAAAGGTGAGAAACATTTATAGGATTATTGGTATATTCATTATATCATTAACTACATACCTGCAAGGTACTGTATTTGATTAAAACGGGTAAGTGTATAAATCAAATTTATATGTAAGTTGGTGCTAGAGAGTTAGCTCAGTGAGAACACTTACTGCTCTTCAGAGGACCTGAGTTCAGGCCCCTGTCCCTAGAATTGGAGTTACAGGGGATCTGACAACTTCTCAGGCCTCCAGGGGCCCTCATAGTCACATGGCATACACACACACAGACATATACATAAATAAGAGTGATTTTTTTTGTTGTTGTTTTTAATCTATCAGTAATGTAAGTATCATTAGAACTCTAGCAGGTTTTACATTCTGCCTAATTTATTAGTAAGTCTCTTTGAATGGGCTCTTAGTTTATAATTACAAAGCCATTTCTTTATAGAGATAAATCTGATAATTACCTTGTAAGCCTTTACAAATGTGTCATGCTTTGATTTGTTAGCATCATCTGAGTTGCTTTGTTCTATTTACTTGTTTGTTTGTTTGCTTTTTTGTGGAGAAGGATATGTATTGGTGAAGAAAAGAGGAAAATAAAAATTTCAATGACCAAAAGGAGTTTGTTACTCAAATTGCTGAACAGTAGATTAAATTCTTCCTAATAGAGCTGGCTATGTAACATGTGCCTTTAATGCTGGCACTTGAGTAGCAGAGTCAGGAAAATTAGGAGTTTAAGACTTCAAGCCCAACCTTGGCTACACAGAGAAATCAAGGCTAACCTGGGTTACATGAGACCCTGTCTCGGAAAGTTTAAAAACAAAGAACCTAAATAAACTGTTAAGAACTTTATAATATTGTTTAAGCAAGACCCTACTGTTTATCGCTTTGTTTAGGAGTTGTGCAGATTAACAGATATTATCATGTGACTGGTTACACTTGATTTATTTGGTAGTTACTAAGGTCTCTTATTCTGTATATATACTATATATAGATCTATGCCGTCCATTGTGGAAGTAAATAACATCTATGGCTACTGAGTCCTTGAAATGCAACAAGTGCTAATGAAAAACTAAGTTTTGTTTTAAAAAGTTGGGGGTCACCCCCCCCCCCAGATGACTAGTTTTTATGCAGCTTGATACATTTTAGAGTCAGTCATCTGAGAGGAGACAACCTCCATAAGATTGGTCTTTAGGAAGTCTGTAGGGCATTCTCTTAGTGATTCATGTGAGAGGGCTCAGCCCATTGTAGATGGTACCATCATCCCAGAGCTGGTTGGCCTGGGTATTATATGAAAGCAGTCTAAGTAAGCTATAAGGAGCAAGCCAGTAAGCAGCACTCCTCCATGGCCTCTGCATCAGTTCCTGCTTCCACAGTTCCTACCCTGATTTCTTTCAGTGATGGACTGTGATGTGGAAGTGTTTGCAAAATAGACTCTTTCCCTGCTTTTGGTCATGGTGTCTTATCACAGCAATACTAACATAAGACAGTGTGTATGAGCACGTGTATATGTATGCTGGTGCCCATGGAGTCCAGAAGACAGTATCTAGTCCCGTGAAGCTGGATTAACAGGTAGTTGTGAGCCACTCAACATAGATGCTAAGAACTAAACTGAATCCTCTAGAAAAGCAGCAAGTACTTTTAACTACTGAGCCATCTCTTCAGGCCCAGGAATGAATTTTTTTTTTTTTTTTTTTTTTTTTTTTTTTTTTTTTTTTTTTTTTTTTTTGCCAGAGCTGAGGACTGAACCCAGGGCCTTGCACTTGCTAGGCAAGCGCTCTACCACTGAGTTAAATCCCCAACCCTTAGGAACGAAATTTTTAATTCTTCATTTTTTGTGTTTGGTACTGGGAATGAAGCCCAGAGCTTATACATGGTAGGCAACTGATTGACCACTAAAAGCAACCCTATTAGAAAATTCTAATTTTTTAGGAAAGCAGGTATCTGAGTTTTTATAAAATGTGCATAAATGTCTGACAATTTTTATATTTAATTTGATAATGTGTTATGGCTGTGTAATATGGATACATATAAGACAGTTGAATTTTTGTACTTTTCTCATAAATAATATACTAATATTATTAAAAACTTTAAAGTACATATTTGACTTATATTTTTATTGGATAGTGGACATGTAAATGTTCTTTGTTTGAATGGATATAAATGACATGACTTGAATTTCTTGGTGAAACAATTTTAAAATTTTTAAATTATAGAACTCACAAATTCCCAAAGACAGTATACATAGATTTTCAAATGATAGATCTTTTCTAGTATGAAGTTATTGGTGAAATTATTAAGGCCACTCCATGTAGTTAAAAGGGAGGTTTATTTTGTGGGCTAACTTACAAATGAAGGGGTAGGTTGCAGGGTCTGGCAAAGGTATAACGCAGTCCGGGGTGTTCTCTGGAGAACTCTGCTCTGTCTACCTCCCGCTTCCAGTGTCCTGGCACCAAGAGAGCAACCTCCTCTTCCTCCTCGGTCTTCCGCTCCCTCCTCTGCCCCGCCTTGTGGGCGTGATCATTACCGAAGCCTCAATGGGGGTTGGAACTTCCAGACCAATGCTGGGATGGCTATCCACTACATGAAGTGCCATCAGTTTTGAAATGAATAGCGTTATTAGGCCTTTCTCCTAAACTAGAAAGACCTAGAACAAGCCTGTATATATAATGATGTTTATATTTTCTTCCATTGTGTCAGAAAGACTGCTATATACAACATGTGAAGATTATGTCTTATATAAATTAAATACCATGAAGAAAACCAGAATCACAAGTTTTATTCACAGACCTCAAATTTTATTGTAAAGGAGAGGAAAAGCTATTTTTCTAATGGGTTGAAATTTAGAAAACTGAAATCTTTTTGGGTTTTAAGAACGTTTTTTAGCCAGGCAGTGGTTGCGCATGCATTTAATCTCAGCACTCAGGAGCCAGAGGGCAGGCACATCTCTGTGAGTTTGAAGCCAGCCTGGTCTAAGAGCGTGTTCCCACAAGGAAACTCTTGAAAACAGGGGTGAAAGACGTTTTATTTATTAGAGAAATTGCCAATAAGATATTTAATAGCCCTCTACAGTGTTTAGGAGTCACATGAAGATAAGTGTATTAGTATGTGATTTCAATCCCAGCACTTGAAAGTTGGATTGTGAATTCAAGGCCAGTGTGTACTACATAGTGAGTTGTTGACTCAAAAGACTAAAAGTTAGAGGCTAGAGGAATGATTCAGTGGCTGCACTTTGAGAGTACCCAGGTTCAGTTCCCAGCACCCACTGGGCAATTCACAATAGCTTACAACTCCAGTTCCCGAGGATTCAGTGCCCCTTTCTGGCCTCTGCAGGTACCAGGCATGCACATGGTTCACAAACATATGCAGGCAAAACACCCATACACACAAATTCTTTTTACTTTGGAAAAAACCAAAAATAAATAATTGAGTATCAAATTGGGCTGTGATGTTTGTGGCATATAAGTTCATAATTTTTGTTGTTGTTGTTATTTTTGTTTTGTTTTGTTTTGTTTTTTACTTTTATACAGAAGGAGGCTCAGAAGAATGATAAAGATTTGAAGAGATTAGAAAAAGAGGTAAACCATATTCTTTCAACTTACTGGGGAATAAATACTATATAATGGGAAAAGAATTACATAGATTTGCAGGCTGAGATCCTATAACATTTTGAGTAGTTCTGGAGTGAGGTAAACATGTCATTTCATATTAGAACCTTTGGGAATAGTTTCTTGGCTTAGTCACTGTTCTCCTTTAATTTAATACTGACTGTCTTTATTGAGGATCCATGGCAATGAGAAGGAGGTTGTGATTGACACACATGTAATGATTGAGTCAGTGACATTGCTGATGGGTGAGTGGCACTGCCAAGATTAGGACTGATTATTTGCATCAGATTTTAGATTGGCAAGTTTTAACCCAGACTTTTTTTTAATGTGTGTGGGTGTGTGGTATACTTTATGTATGCATGTTTACCTGTGCATAGATGTGGAAAACAGTGTCTTCTTAGATTGCTCTCCACCTTCAATATTGAGGCAGAGTTTCACAGAACCTGAGCTCACCAGCTAGTCTGCCCAGCTAGCTCACTCTAGAGATCTGTTTCTACCCTAAGTACTGGGATTACAAATGGGCCACAACACCTTCCTGGTGTCTACATGGATCCTGGAGCTCCAAACTCCAATCCTCATGTTTGAGCAGCAAACCCTTTATCTACTGAGTCATCTTCTGATCCTCTCTAGACATTCAATGTGTTGTTTCTTTGTTTACTATTGACAAATACGAGCTTCTTTGTTTTGCTCGTTTAGTTAACTAGTAGAGACGACAAAACTTATGGCTCACTGCAGCCTATTAAATTCTACTGAGGACTCTGTTTTCTTAAATAACAAACATGTAGATAGCACTTCAAACTGTAATTTAAATTTGTGAAATTAGGACCAGAGAAAGCAAGAGTTTTTACAACCTTTAACGGAATAAATCGCTAGCTATCTTACAGTTGCAAATTTATGGCAAGTAAAAATCATTGTGCTTTGTTGGTGGTTTTGTTGTGTATGTGTGTGTTTGAGACAGGGTCTCAGTATGTAGCTCTAACTTGCCTGGAATACTATGTAGACCAGCCTGGCTGAAAATCACAAATCTGTCTACTTCTGCTTCTCAAAACTAATCATTCTGTATTTATAATGCATATCTAAGGTGTGTCATAAGGTAAATATGAGTATTCAAATAGCAAGTAAAATGTCTGAACACCATATCAAATTATAAGTTTCTTAGAACATTTGAGGCTTCTGGTACCAATTGGATCAATCATGCATTTATCCTCTCATTTTCTTCCAGATTCGTGTGCTTTTGCAGGAGCGAGGTGCTCAAGACAAACGAATCCAGGATATGGAAGCTGAGTTGGAGAAGACAGAAGCAAAGCTAAGTGTAGCCGTCAGAGAGAAAACCTCTCTTTCTGCAAGTAATGCTTCACTGGAAAAAAGGCTTATTGAACTAACCAGAGCCAACGAGCTGCTAAAATCTAAGGTAGTTGAACCTCCTGAGAGCATCACAATGGAATGGTGCCTATCTTTACCTTCAAGTTGTTTGGCAGTTTAAGCTTATGAAACTTAGAAGTGGGGTTGAGGCTCTTTATACACTTACATCATAGGATAGGAGTTCTTGCTTTCACTGGTCCTAATCACACAAACTAGAGTGATTGTGGACATGCTAAGTACTGGTCTATTTCAAGAAGGCAAGTAAGGGTCTGAATAGAATGTAGTGGACATTGGCAAGCCATTAGTCTCGCTGTGACTATTAACTACTTTAATATTAGCCTACTTCTGTAGGATTATTTTTACCTATTTTTTTTTTTTATTAAAGAGCTTAGAAATAATTAATGGAGTGAATATACTCAACACATAAATTGTGTTTTTAAGTAAATAATGTACTAGTAGATCCTAATGAATGCAATATGATTCCATTAACCAATGGCAGAAATAGAGAGGCAAGTCATTGTTCAGTTGAATTCATCATTTGTTCAGGGCCTGTGATAGGCTCTACTCTCTTTTTTTTTTTTTAATATTTATTTATTTATTATGTATACAGTGTTCTGTTTGCATGTGTATGCCTGAAGGCCAGAAGAGGGCACCAGATCTCATTATGGATGGTTGTGAGCCACCATGTGGTTGCTGGAAATTGAATTCAGGACCTCTGAAAGAACAAGCAGTGTTCTTAACCACTGAGCTATCTCTCCAGACCCCAGGCTCTACTCTTTACGTAGGGAGTAAAAGGTATATTAGGGCCCAAGGGAGATTGTGACCTAGAAGGCCTGGACTAGGCCCACATCCTGTGTACTTCAAGTGTCCCAGGCAGCTGAGACTAGTTCAGCAAACAGTTCCACAAGTCTTTTCTGGGGTTTGTCTTAAACCCTACAGTGGCTTTCTAGCATGTACCAGTAAGTAACCACTTAGACCAGCGGTTCTCAACCTGTGTGTTGCAACTCCTTTGGCAAACCTCTATCTCCAAAAATATTTACATTATGATTCATAACAGTAGCAAAATTACAGTTATGAAGGAACAACAAAAATAATTTTATGGTTGAGTCACCACAGCACAAGGAACTTCATTAAAGGGTCGTAGCATTAGGAAGGTTAAGAACCACTGACTTAGATTTTCAAAAATAAACCAGGAATCAAGGGGAAAAGGGGAGAAAGAATACTGGCACACAGTCAGTTCTTGTCGTCAAAGCTGTTTTCTCTGCCAAAGTACATTGCACACAGTTAATAGCTCCGGTGACAGGCCCAGTACTCAGTATCTCAGTAATTGTTTTTCTTTTGTTTTGTTGAGACAAGGTCTTAGGAAGCTCAAGCTGACCTTGACCTCTCGATCATCTTGCCTCTGTCTCAAGTGCTGAGATAACGGGCATCTGGTGCCATATGCAGACTGAAGTAAATGTACATATGAGTTGGCAGAAAATATTTCTGAATTTTTATGTTATAGTTTTCTGAAGATGGCAACCAAAAGAATATGAGAGCTCTAAGCCTGGAGTTGATGAAACTTAGAAATAAAAGAGAAACGAAGATGAGGGTGAGTGCCACCTTTGGTATGTATACGGCTCTTGACTCCGGGGACCTAAGAATTTCTCATTTCCTAAAATAGTTATCTCTGTTGTGCAGAGTATGCTAGCTAAACATGAAGGCATGGAGCTGAAGCTGCAGGCCACACAGAAGGACCTTGAAGAATCTCAGGGGAAAATAGTCCAACTGGAGGGAAAACTGTAAGTGGTAAAAGGAAAAAGGTTAAGTGTGACGATTATATATAAGAATCTCTTCACTTCCTTATAGTGAAAAACTTAGCTTTTTGAGTTATACCAAACTCCATCTGCAATCACCTTACTGTAGCATACCAACTTCTTCCTCTTGTCTGTATTAGAACTCACTGACCAAACGTTCCTCTTGACCACCCATTCCCATGCTGGCCTTCCCCTGTTTTCCCAAGTTTCAGTAACCATGTTCTATCCTCAGCGTCTATGATAACCAATTTTTAATTCCACTCTTTTGGGAAATGTGGTGTGTGTCTCTGTGCCTCGCTTGTTTCACTTGACATAATATACCATAAAATTATTTTTGTTGTTCCTTCATAACTGTAATTTTGCTACTGTTATGAATCATAATGTAAATATTTTTGGAGATAGAGGTTTGCCAAAGGAGTTGCAACACACAGGTTGAGAACCGCTGGTCTAAGTGGTTACTTACTGGTACATGCTAGAAAGCCACTGTAGGGTTTAAGACAAACCCCAGAAAAGACTTGTGGAACTGTTTGCTGAACTAGTCTCAGCTGCCTGGGACACCTGAAGTACACAAGATGTGGGTCTAGTCCTTTTCCTCAGTATCCTTAGCAGCACTTACTAACTTCAGACTTTTTAAAAAGATTTATTTATTTATCTTTATGTGTATGAGTACTTTGCCCGTATGTATGTATTTGCACCATATGCATGCCTAGTGTATAGGTCAAGAGAGGACATTGGATCCCCTAGAATGTATTTACAGACGGTTGTAAGCTGCCATGTGGGTTCTGGGACTTGAACCTAGGTCTTCTGCAAGAGCAATAAGAGCTCTTAACTGCTGAACCATCCATCTCTCCAGCCTCCAGAATCAACCTTCCTCTCTCCTGCTATCGCCTCACAGGTATCTTCCTTCCAACCCTTCCTATGGCCCTCAACTTTTTAACTTTTTCTTCATCATTGTTCCCTGTTTGTGTGTGTGTGTGTGTGTGTGTGTGTGTGTGTGTGTGAGAGAGAGAGAGAGAGAGAGTGCGTGCGAGCATGCGCGCTCAAATGTAAATACAACCTGCTAAGTCTATTTTGTTATCTAATGAACATTCTTCCTATGGTGAATTAATACTTCACATTGGTTTTTATTTGCATTTTCTGAATTTTTAATAATATTAAGCATTTTCGTATATCTGTTGGCCATTTGTATATTTTTGAAAAATGTCTGTTTATATCTATTGCCCATTGTTTAATTGGGTTGAGTTTTTTACTATTAAATTTTCAAAGTTTGTTATATAATCTAAACATCAAAACTTTATTAGAGATATACTTTGCAAATATTTTCTCCAATTCTGTAGGTGGTCTCATCATAGTTGTTTACTGTCCAGAATATTTTAGTTTGATGTAGTTACATTTATCGATTTTTACTTTTGCTTTCTCTATTTTCAGGGTTTTGCCATATACACACATAAACCAGTTGCCCATTCCACTTCAGGGTCCTGAAATATTTCCCCTGGGTGTGTGCTAGTAACATTATCGCTTTGAGTGCTAAGTACTGAGTCCATTTTGAGTTGACTTTGGAAGCTGATGGGTGCTAAGGACCTACTTCCATTTTTCTGCCTGTGGACACACAGTGTTCCAGCACCATTTGTGAGGATTCTCCTGTCTCCAGTGTGTGTGCTATGGGCCTATTTGTTGCCCCCTTGGCTCTAGGCTGTTGATTTATCCAGTTGTCTTAGTTTTACACTAACACAGTGTTTTCATTACAGTAACTTTGTAGTATATAAAATTGTGTAGTGTAATCACTCTTGCATTGTCTTTTTTGCTCAAGGTGTCTTGGTTATGTGGTCTTTCACTATTTCATACCAACTGTAGATTTATTTCTCAGTTTATGAAGAGTGTCTTTGCCATCTTGTTAGAGGTTGCACTGAATCTGTAGATTCCTTTGAGTATGAACATTATAACAATATTGATTCTTCCCATCTATAAATATGAAGAATTACTTATAGCCTTTACATTTTTATATCAATATTTTATAATTTTTATTACAGAAAATAATATCTCTGTTGTGGTTTGAATGGCACATATCCCATCCAAGTTCATATTTTGAACCAGATCCCAGTTGGTCATGCTGTTGGGAGGCTGTGGAACCTTAAGGAGGTTTTGCAGAGCTACGGGAAGTAGGCCTCTAGGGATGGGTCCTTAGAGTTTAAAGCAAAACCAAAAAAACAATTGTGAGGGGTCAATGAAAAGAGTCAGGTATATTTTTGAGGTGGAGGCAGAAGCATCAGAAGGTTAAAGTCAAGATTGGCTACAGAGTAAGCCTTATTAATTTAACAGTAAGTTGTTAACTGATTTTTTAATTTGCCTTTCTCTGAAAGCTGTGTTTACTATAACTTATTACTTTCTTCATTGCCTTCTTTGACCTCTTCTTTTGGGGGTCAGGGGACAGGGGTGGTTTTGAGACAGGGATTCTCTGCATAACAGCTCTTTTTGTGACCAGGCTGGCCTCAGATTCACAGAGCTCTGCCTGCCTCTGCCTCCCAAGTGCTGGGATTAAAGGAGTGTGCTACCATCTCTTCCTGACTCTTCCTTAACCTCTTAAGTGACAATTAAATCCTAATCATTCTCCAGCATTCTGAATGTTGTTACCTTCATCGGCTTTTGTGTATCTTCAGTTCTGATGAACAGGGAAGATCTTAAAATCTTTCTTCTGTATTGAGATAGTTGTCTAACCCAAACTGTAACACAGGTATAGGAAGGTAGGATTAATGTCAAAATTATAGCTTTTTAAAAACATCGCTGAGCTTTAACTACCATGTAACATAGTACTATGTAGAGACCACAATTTTTTCATTTTGATGACCTCAGAGGCATAAACACCTGTGACACCTTTAACAAAACTGAAAACATTTCCACCCCATGCTGCCTCTCTAATCTTAATGTTCCCCATCTCCCATACTGTTTTCTGTCTTTTATAAATTTATACTTAAGGAAAGTTTATCATTATTCTATTACTGGGGGGTCCACCACCCAGCTCCCAAAGAAATCTAAACACCGAGACTTATTATTTATGAATGCCCAGCCTTAGCTTAGCTTGTTGTGAGTCAGGTTCCCCACCCCATCCCACCCCGCCCCTGCCCCCCAGAAAGGGTTTCTCTGTGTAGTTTCGGTGCCTGTCCTAGATCTCACTCTGTAGACCAGGCTGGCCTTGAACTCACAGAGATCCGCCTGAGCCAGCTGTCCTTAACTTAAATTACCCCTTCTACCTTTTGCCTTTGGGCTTTTTCTTTTCTTACTTCTATAATCTTACTTTCACTCTTATTCTGTGCCTGGCTGGGTGGCTGGGTGGCTGGGTGGCTGGGTTCCTGGGTCCTTTCATCTTCCTCTCCTTGTTCTCTTGCTCCTTGCTCCTCTCAGATCTCTCCTTCCATTTATTCTCTCTGCCTGGCAGCCCCGCCTATCCTTTCTCCTATCTCACTATTGGCTGTTCAGCTCTTAATTAGACCAATCGGGTGTTTTAGACAGGCAAAGTAACACGGCTTCACAGAGGTAAACAAATGCAACATAAAAGAATGCAGCAGAGCCGGGCGGTGGTGGCGCACGCCTGTAATCCCAGCACTCTGGAGGCAGAGGCAGGTGGATCTCTGTGAGTTCGAGGCCAGTCTAGTCTACAAAGTGAGTTCCAGGACAAGCTCCAAAGCTACAGAGAAACCCTGTCTCGAAAAAACAAACAAACAAACAAGAATGTGGCATATCTTTGCATCATTAAACAAATGTTCCACAGCATAAACAAACATAACAGATCTTAAAATAGTATTCTACAATACTATTCAGAGTAAAAGACTTGTTCATCACAGTTCATTTATACTGTCATGTGTAGTATTTTTTTCATTTTCATTGCTTAGTTTAATTTCACTATATGACTATTTCTCAATTTATTACTGTTCTTGATCATTATTTGAGCTGTTTCTAATTTTTGACTACTGAATAAGACAGCTCTGCACATCACATCTGTATGTCTTCATGAATGTGTTTTTATTTCTCTTTAATAAGCATATAGGAGTGGGAATCTCAGACCAGAATAATATGTATTAAACATCTCTTCTAGCTCAGAGTTAAGGGCTGGGAGATGGCTGAGTGAACAAATTGCCTGCTGCACAAACCAGAGGACCTGAGTGCCCACATAGAATCCCTAGGACCTGCGTAAAATATTGGGCCTGTGGGCTCGTGTGTCATTTGAACACTGGTGAAGAGACAGGCAGATGCTGCCTGCCTGCTAGTCAGCCAGCCTAGCCAAACCAATGAACTCCACATTGAGAGACCCTGCCTCTAAAAAATGAGGCCAAGTATAACAGAGGGGGCTACCTGATGACTTCCTACCTCCACTAGCACACACATCATGTGTGTACCTGCATACATAAACATATCTCACATATGTCACAGACTCCCACATGCACACACAAAGCTGTTCATGCATTACCACGTACAGAAACACGTCTACACACACACCTCATGCGTGCAGTGCTGTGCTGTTTTACAACCCTGCAGCCAGGTGTGGTCCTTGGAGTCCTTCTATATTCATAGTGTTTGATATTGCTGGTCAATTTCAGCCTTTGTAATGATGCCATACGCTAATTTCTCATTGTCTTTGTTCCTGTTTGAAGCAAGGTCGTGTGTCTCATGTAGCCCAGGAAGTCTTGAGAATCCAGATCCTCCTGCCCCAGCCTCCCAGGTTGCTAGGATTTACAAGCCTGTGCCATATGACCTGGCAATAATTATTATTTTAATGTCTTATTAACGTTGAGTGTTGTTACGTGTTTTTATTGACTTTATGTATCTTCTATTATGATGTGTCTATTTAAATTTCATTCATCCCTCAAACTACATTGTCTTGAAGAACTTAAATCACATAAGTAATCAAATACAGTATAGCCTGGGCTGGTAAGAAAACTAGGAAAGCTGCCAAACAAGACCATTTCTAATTTATGCTGTGGTCCTCATCGTACCTCTTTCATCGGAGCATGTTTGGAAAGCTTTTCACGTAAAGAAAATCTAACTTGTTAACCTGAAAAATCACATGAAAGTTTAAGTAAGAATTTGACCTCTGGAGTTACCTTACCGGACATTATAGTAGTTAGCATCTAGTAAGTACTATCTATGCATTGTTATTAAATAAAGGAACCATATATACTTGCTTTTTTTTCTTTTCAGAGTTTCCATAGAGAAAGAAAAGACTGATGAGAAATCTGAAACAGAAAAACTCCTAGAATACATTGAAGAAATCAGGTAATATGAATAGTAGCTTCAAAATTAACTTCCAGGCTGGGGAAGTTGCTCAGCGGTTAAAGAGTACTGGTACTCTTCTGTGGCAGACCAGCCCCCACTTTTGCATCCCAAGGTACTCTTGAGTAGGGAGTCGTGAGAAATACTAGCTAGAAAGAGAGACCTAGATGATGAGGGGAAAGACAGAAACACAGGACAGCCTCGGGAGGGCCTGGGTCTTCATCCACCAGCCCAGAACTTTATTCCAAAGGGCTTTTATGGCAATGCCAAGGGGAGGAGCAAAGGACCTCCCCCTGCTAGATACAGCCAAGTGTAGACCTTTCCAAACACCTGGTACTCAGGTCTGTGGTCCAGTCATCCTCTTTATGTAGACCTGCTGGGCAAAACTACCAGGAAATCCAGATGGGCTACAACACTCTTCCAGAAGGCCCAAGTTCAATTCCCAGCACCCATAACCATGTGTAACTCCATCCCCCAGGGGATGGCTGGTGGCCTCTGTGAGCATTGCACACCATGTGGTGTACAGACATTCAGGCAGATAAAACTCTCATACATGTTGAATAAGAAAATAATTGAAAAGTTAATAAGTAAAATGGACCTTACTGGCTGGGGATATAACTTTGTTGGTAGAGCACTTGCCTGGCATTTGGGAAGTCCTGGATTCAATATCGAAATTGTTTTGCTCATACAAAACAAGAGCACCTTATTTTGTTGAACATGTTTTTCCAGTACCTAAAGAGGTATTCTTTCTCTTCATAATGTTTTTAATGCAGTTGTGCATCTGATCAAGTGGAAAAATACAAACTTGATATTGCCCAGTTAGAAAAAGATTTGAAAGAGAAGGACCACAAAATTGTAAGTCTTCAGCGATCTCTTGAGGAAACCCTCACATTTTCTAAGCAAATAGAAGACCTGACTGTTAAATGTCAGCAGCTTGAAACGGAAAGAGGTATTGTGCTATTCATATGATTCTACTTCAATAAGGCTTAGGTACTGTCTATAAAATGCACGGCTGTAAGACAGCAACATTTTTATAATTATGTGAATACCAAAAAACCCATGTGCTGTATTTGGGAAGTTTTATAATGCTATAAATGTGGGTGGCTGTTTCGTAATTAGTGCAAACTCAACACTAACATCTGTGTAGCATATGTGATAAGGTAATGACTATAATCTCCCACCCCCCTCACCCCTCTGTATAGGGTGCTAAAGCAGTGGGGTGAAATATTCGGTGAACTGAGTCCCATAGCGTTAGTATTTGGTTCTGGAATGTCTCATGCTTTCCTTTTATAGACGACCTTGTCAACAAGGACAGAGAAAGGGCTGAAAGTCTCAGTGCTGAGATCCAGATTGTAACAGAGAAGCTTGTTCTGGAAAAACAAGAATATGAAAAGCTGCAACAAAAAGAATTGCAAATTGAGTCACTTCTGCAACAAGAGAAGGTAGTTAACTACATTTATTTATTTATTTTTTTAAAGCTACTTATTTAAATATCATTTTTCCTTTATGTCAGAAAACCTCTGTGGGTATACTTTGAACATTTAGCCACAGATACTGATATATATTTCTTTCAAGTAGACAGGATAGGTATTTATAATTATCTTACAATAGGAAAAAAGCAAAACAATTTGAACATGCAAGTTACATAAAGAACATTTTACATATCAGTGAGGGGGGGAAAGGCCCACTAGAAAATACCAACAAACAAAAAACATGGTCATGGGATAGAAGTAGATAATTCTAACACAACAAACCTGAAAAGAGGATTTCTCTGTAGTAGTCAGTGGAATCTTCATTCACAAGGTGTCCAGAAACTAAACCATTTCACTGTTAGACTTTGGTGAAGGTTGACTCAGTAAGAATGGACATGGCACTAATGTGATACTGTAATTTGGGGCAATAGGCAATGAAAAGAGTTCGGTAGGTTAATATATACTGACCTAGAAAGGTCTCAACTACTTCTATGATTATAAAAATATTTTTACATTTACAGAAAGTATAGCACAGACTCCTCCCCAATGTATACCTGTATGAAAATATTTGGGCAATATGTACTCTAATCCAAGAGTTATCTCTGGAAAGAAAAAACAGATTGGGATAGGGACTAGTGAGAACTAATACTCACTTCACTTAAAATCTAGATTTTTTTTTTCTCAATAATAATGTTTTATAAAACTTGGAAATGTGTATTTTATGTAACAGTGAGATCATAATATACTTTTTATCAATTGAATAGAGTAGATTGAAGTGTGCATGTAAGCCAATTGTAAAGCAGATTGCATAAAGAAAGTTGTGTGATGGCTCCACACTAAGAAAGCTAGACATTGCATTTTCCACAGTGTTAAAGTATAAAATATGGAGAAAGTGAATATGGGATGTATATATTTTGTGTATATATTTAAGCTTTCTAATTTAGTTGCCATACTTCATTATCTGTATTGCATTTCTTGTCTCCAGGAGAGGTCCTGAGGCCCCGTCTAATCCTCTTGTGCTTGTCTGTCTGAATGCAGGAACTGTCTGTTCGTCTCCAGCAGCAGCTCTGCTCTCTTCAAGAGGATATGGCTTCCGAGAAGAACGTCCTTAGAGAAGAGTTAAAGCTTGCCCTGGAGGAGCTGGATGCGGTGCAGCAGAAAGAGGACCAGAGTGAAAGGCTGGTTAAACAGTTGGAAGAGGAGACAAGGTCAACCGCTGAGCAACTGAAACGGCTAGATGAACTGTTGAGAGAGTGCGTATTAATAGGGTCTTGTTCTGTGGGACTTGAATTATAAACTGTTTTCTTAGAATTCTCATGTCACCTATGTATGTGCATGGAGACTGGAATTATCTTACAAGGTAAGGAAGAGATACAGAGGAAGACATGGTCAGAATATACATATGCTCACATACTTAACACTACACACATATATGTAAGCAGATATGACAGTCAAAGTAAGTGTTGCCTAGCATACTTTTATTTCTCAGGACCCAAGAGGATAAGGCAGGAGGATGTTGAGTTCGAGGTTCATCTGAATTGCACATTGAGTTCATGGTATTGGGCCATAATAGTGAAACTGTGCCTCAAACAAACAAACAAACAAAAGAACAAAAGGGAGCCCTTTTTCCACAGCCAAAAACTTTGTTTGCTACTCCATTTTCCAAGAGTCTTTGGACACCAGCAGTAAAACAATGTTTTAGATCTGGAAACATCTAAGCCTTGTAATTTTTTAAATGGCTTTTTTTGAGAGACTACAAACACTTCATTGGTTTATGCATGTGTGCACATACACATGGACAGGCACACATGACTGCATGCATGTGGAGGTCAGAAGACAACTTTCAGGGGTTGCTTCTCTTCCACCAAGTGGGGGTCCACAGGATATAACTCAGATCACTGAGGCTGATAAGTGCATTTACCCCCTCAGCCAGTCTTACCTCATAGAACAATCAGAAAACAAAATGGGGCTATGTCCTAGTGGCTCATGAATGTAATCCCAGCACTTCTGAGGCTGAGGCAAGATGGCCCTGAGCTTGAGGCCAGCCAATGTTGTAGAATGGACCACTCTCAAAAAAAAAAAAAAAATCACAATTTGCTGGTAAAGCATTCAAAAACAACATTCTTATTAAAAGAAAAACTAATATCTCACAGTTGTGTATTATTTCATATTACTTCAATACTATTATTACTTTATTTTCCAACACATGCATTTGGATTAAAATTTAACAATTTTATTTTTAATTTTATTATTTACTTTAAAAATATTTTTAAATGTATTATTGTGGGCAGGTACATGTGGTATGTGTATGTGTGAGTCAGACATGGGTAGAGATCAGAGGACAAATCTCAGGAGTCGGTCCTCTCTACCATGACTTTCAGAGACAGACACAGGTCATAAGGCTACACAGCAGATTCTTTATCTGGTCCTGGCAATTTGGTTCTTGAATTTAAACTACAAATACATCTTATCATTTAAGTTCCTGAAATCCCATCCAAGTTAGCAAGCTGCTATGGGGGGAATGTGAACCTGTGTCTCACGCCTGCCCCTGTTGAGTGCTTAATAATCTCTTCTGGGTTTTTTTGTAATTCATGATGAAGAGGCACCCCAGGGTTTTGTGTACCCCACTTTTGGAGGAGCAGTACAAAGGTGTTATGGTGATTGTTCTAAATTGCAGCTGGTTTTGGGGAACGGGAACTTGGAAAAGTTGAGCAGATAACCCATTTCCTAAAGGGGTTTCTGATTTCACAAGAGCATTATTTCTTAGCTTGCCTAGTTAGCTGTGCAATTCCGAGAGAAATAGCTTTGATGCCTTCATATTCTGTTTTATTAGGTCCTGTGTGAGATGCTGTCCTCTAAGATCCTTAGACTAGACATTTTAGGTTTACGTTAAAAAACAAAAACTGAAAGTCACTCTTCTAAGGGACAAGGGAAAATATTTTTATTACAAACCACTTAGTAGCATTTGGTTGTTTGTGCTGTGGCCCTCCTCACTGTGCAATGACTGCTCTGTCTTACTTGACTGTGGTCTCCTCACTGTGCAGTGACCTGCTCTGTCTTACTTGACTGTGGTCTCCTCACTGTGCAGTGACCTGCTCTGTCTTACTTGACTGTTCCACTTAGAGTTGAGCAGTGCTTATATTTACTTCACTGTATTTTAGAGACCCTTCACAAGCCCACAACATCCAAACATGTTAGAATGTTTTTTGTGTTTGTTTGTTTTTAATTTAACTTCTTTATTGACTCTGGGAGTTTTACATCATGCACCCCAATTCTGCTCACCTCCTATTTCCCCCACATCCTCTCCTCATCCCTGCCATGCCCCCCACAAAAGAAAACAAAACAAAGCAAGCAAGCAAACAAACAAAAGCAAAAGCAAAAACAGCCACAGAAAAATCTCTTTGCTTCTTCTGTCCTACCTCTCAAACACCTCATTTGTCTTGGTGTCATTGGAGGCTTTGGTGTGTCATATAGTGTACTTGTTTGTCCCATCAGCTATACTGGCAAATGTTCATTGCAATGAATCACTGGTCTGGATTAAGGCCTCTGGTTTCTGGCACACCATCATCACTGGATCCTCACTGAAAGTCCTCTGGGATATCCTGTGTCCACCCCAAGTCTTAGAGGTCTTACGGGTATCACAGGACCAGTCCTCTTTACGAGTTCCAGTAGGTCCTAGATAGGGTAGATGCTAGGATGGGACAACCCAAGGCCCATTTGTGGGCCTGTGTGATAGCCAAACTGGTCAGTCCAGGCCATTGGGGCCACCCACCTCCAGTGAGGGGGAGGAGTCAGCTCCCTTACATGCATACCTTCAGGATAGGTCTACCCTCACCTGTATTGAGGGATTGGGCCATCTCTCCTGAGTGCAGGGGCCAGCTCTCTTTCTATAGTGTCCAGTAAGAGGCAAGGCCAGCTTTTCCAGGGCCAGTGAAGGGCAGGGCTGGCTCAGCATGGCCCTCTTAACTTCATCTCACATGGTTCCTAAGACCTCCTGAGGTGACATGGGGCCACAGATATCAATACATACCCCAGCTGCAGCTGGACCATGGACTCAGACATGGCCCTATGCAGCAGCTCAGGCCCAGAGGACTCTGAGTAGAAGGAATGGCCACACAGGTAGTGATGGTTCTGGTGGCCATATGGCTGCTGGACACCACCAAGACCTCAGGATACAGCCCCAGGTCTAGGTCTCTTTGTGACCTTTGGTGGCAATCAGGACCCAAATTTCAGCACAGACCCCAGCTGTGGTAGAACCATGGGTCCAGTCATGGTCCTCAGCACCAGTGTAGGTCTGGTTGTCCCTATGGCCCCATGTGGTGACAAAGGTTGGTTCAACCCCAGCAGCAGTGTGGTTTATGGGCCCAAACACAGCCCCAGGAAGCACCCCAGGCCACTAGAATTAGCATGGCACTTGATGGCCAATAGGAGCCATGGACAGCAAAACAGACCCTGGCTACTGTAGGACCAGGGATCCAGACATGGCCCTTGGCAGCTGCCCAGCTTGGACGTGACCATGACACCAGATAGCAAGCAGACCTCCCTCCTCAGTCTACTCCTCACCACTTTCACCATGGCCCCAGGTAGCAAGCAGACCTCCAACATCTGCCCACTCTTCACCATCTTCATTTCTTCTTTCTGCATCTTTCCACGGGGCATGAGCCTCTCCCATTTCTACCTCTCCCATTTCTCCACTATGTATTTCTTTATCATGATAAGGCCTAAATGCCCCTTGAGAACCCCAGTTGGCTAGATAGACCTTAATGGCATTTTAATAATATGTAATATTGAAAAAGATACTTGCAATTTGTAGTATACATTTAGAAAAAATACTTAAAACCTAATTTGCTACTGTACAAAACTGAAGATTTTGTTAGTGTTGAGCATGTGCTATCTTTTCACTTGGTGGGCTGAGAGGATCCTGAGCTCAAGGCCAGCTTGTGCTAAATATAGCAAGAGCTTATCTCAAACGAAATTGAATAAGAGTGGCATATATGGATGAATCATATAATCAAAAATACACTTTAGTACTATAACTACTTTTCAAAAGAGTTTTTAATGTGAAGTATTTGTGTAGTATTTATTATCTCAATACAGGGAATTAAACTTCATCAAGTCTAGGTGCTTTTAGCTGGCAATTGCATTCAGTAACTATCTATCTATCTATTTATTTATTTTAATGTGCATTGGTGTTTTTGTCATGGGTGTCGAGTCCCCTGAAACTGGTATTACAGACAGCTGCCGTGTGGGTGCTGGGAATTGAACCTGGGTCCTCTGGAAGAGCAGTCAGTGCTCTTAACCTCTCAGCCATCTCTCCAGCCCCGAATTCAGGCTTTAGACCTGACTATTCTGTAACATTGGTTTTTGTTATTCTTTCCTCTAAACTGCCTGCATAATGCAGCAGATATGAAAGGAAGTCCAGTAGAAAATATGTATAGAAGAAGCCAGTAAATACGTTAGTAAAACCATCATGCTGTGAGATTAAGTCATAAATGTATGTCTTTAAATTACATACCAGCTATTGTGAAGGATTGTATGAGATATATGGTGAACAACTTCTGATCTTTTGTCATTTTTTTCTTGTTCTTAGGAAAGAAGTTGAGCTGGAGAAAAGTAATGCTGCTCACATCCATGACACCTTGACTTTACAGGAGAGGTATAATGATACAGTGCAAGATCTTAGAGACATTACTGCTCAGTTGGAAAGGTATCTTTCTTTGTAGTGTTCACTATGGAATATATGAGTGGGGAGAAGTGTTTACCTACAGAAATCTAAGAACAAAGCAATCCATAGAGATGACTGCTATTACCTTAAATTCCATAATGACCGACTATAAATGGACACTGTCATCTAATCTTCCTATACTTATGTAAATGTTCCTTTTCCTACCATCCAGTTCAAACTAAAGCCAACCTTTAGCACCACTATCTTACTTTCCTGATAGCATCTTTAAAAAAAAAAAAACACATCAAAGGCTTTTCTATCTTCATCTGACTTAGGAGTATGTAAATTTATCCTGTCTTCCTGACTATTTAATCATTTCTTAGTCTTAAGTTTCTTTGTTGCTTTTCTTTCCCTCTTCCGTACCGTTACCCCTCTTCCTTAGGGACTCTTGCTATGATAGTACTGGTTAGCCTGGTACTTCCTTTATAGCCCAGACTGGCCTCAAACACATGGCAGTCCTCCCCTAGCCTTTGAGGGTTGGTATTGCAGGAATGCTCCTCTGTGTGTGGAAGCTAATATTTTAGTCTTTTTAGCCTTCAGTGACCATACAGTATCATTTCTTCCTTGTCTCTTAATTTTTCTTGGCTAGGGTTGGTGGCTCATACCTGTACTATATTTTCCCTTGAGAATTTTAAAGCAGAATTACAATAAGTTTGGGGCCAGACCAAGCTATACACTGATTTCTAGTCCAATATAGTGTGGTCCTATGTTGGAATGAAAAAGAGAAAATTAGAAGTGTTTTTAGTCAATATGAATATATTTTGATGTGCAGTCATTTTTAAATGCAAAAAAAAAAAAAAAAAAACCTCCATTGACTGTCACCTTCTTTACCTCCCCAAGAGTACTCATTCCCAGCACTTTTGTAGCACAACATTCTTCTATTCTTCTCACAGTACATCTTCTTAGAATCATCTTGGGTTAATGTAATTTCCATACAGTTATTTCATATTGTACTCCTACCGCATCTGCTTCCTATTTTCCTTTTTTGGGGGAGTGGGGACAGAGTCTCTCTGTGTAGTTCTGACTGTCCTGGAATTATCTATGTAGGCCAAACTAGCCTTCAACTCACAGAGATCCACTTGCCTCTGCCTCCCAAGCACTGGGATTGAAGGTGTGTGCCACCACATCCTGGCCCTATTTTCTTTTTCCAAAAAAGGTCAAGGACGCTAGAGAGATGGCTCAGTGGTTAAGGGCACCAAGTGCTCCTCCAAAGGACCCAGGTTCAATTCCCAACATCACATGGTATCTCAGCCATATAGGTAGTTTAAGGGTATCAGATGTCATATTCTGGATCTTTGGACACTGCACTTATGTCAAACAGAAAATATTAAGTAAACTTATTATTATTTACCTCTAGAGTACTGAATTCTTACCTGTGTGAGTATTATATTATTATATTATTATGAATGTATTATAAAGTTTTTTTCTTGTGCCAAGAAGTATATAAAATCTAAACTTCGTTATGTATACAGTAGTAAGAAAAAGTGTTAACTTTTTTTTTTTTTCTAATAAGCTATAAAGCATCAACACTTAAAGAAATAGAAGATCTTAAGGTGGAGAAATTGACTTTACAAGAAAAAGTAGCCATGGCTGAAAAAGGTGTAGAAGATGTTCAACACCAGCTATTGACAGCTGAGAGCACAAATGAAGAGTACGCCAGGTGAGTAACACGGTCGCTCTGTCAAAGAAAAGATTGCAGCTTGTTTGTTTGTTTTGAGATGGGTCTCACTATGTAGTCTTGGCCGGATCCTCCCATATAGTGCAGGCTGGTGTCAAATGGAGAATCTGCCTGACTCTGCCTCCTAAGTGCCGCAATTAAAGGCAAATCCTGCCTCATCCAGTCAGGATTAGTTTTTAAGAATTTCTTCTATTGCTTTGTACTTTTTTCTTCCGAAAAGAAAGGGATAAAACTTGAAATGTCTATCAGATGTTTAGTGGATTCTTTTTTCTCAAATCCAAGGATGCTTCTAGATCTGCAGAACAGATCAACATTGAAAGAAGCAGAAATTAAAGAAATCACATCTTCGTCTCTTAAGAAAATAACTGATTTGCAAAATCAACTCAGACAACAGGATGAAGATTTTAAGAAGCAACTCGAAGAGGAAGAAGCAAGGTAATTCGGGCTTAGACCTTGAATGCCATATAATGCATTGGTTTTTTTTCTAATAAATTGAGAAATGATTTTTTAAATTTAATTTCCTCATACAGAAAAGCAGAGAAAGAAAATGCAGTGACAGAGTTAACTGTGGAAAGTAACAAATGGCGTCTCCTTTATGAAGAGCTATATAACAAGACTAAACCTTTTCAGGTTTGTTCTTATAATTAAACCTTTTTTTTTAGAAGCATAAATACTTATTTGTAACAAAGGAGTTTGTGTACAGTGTTGAAAAATCTACAACTTCTTATTAAATTTACATTTGCACTTCTCCTTTTTAAACAAACATTTATAATCATTATTTTATACAGATATAGATATGCAAATACAACATCGAGTTGGAGAGGACTATTATTTTAGTTTATCATAAGGAGCCCAAAGATATGCCACGAAAATACTGACTAGAATGGATCCTTAGTAGAAAATGCCTATTTTGAACAAGTTACGTATATGTATGAAAACTGAAGCCTCTATTTTGTAACTCATAGCAGTGGTTCCTTTTCTGAAGGTGGTGTTGAGATAGAGTTTCTCTGTGAACCATCCCCGACTGTCCTAGAATTCACTGTGTAGACCAGGCTAGCCCCAAACTCACAGACATCCACCTGCCTCTGCCTCCTGAGTGCTGGCATTAAAGGCATGTGCACAACTGCTCCTGGCGGAAGTGTAAGCTGAAGTCATCTCCAAGGAAACAAATATGTTTTGAAATGTTTTACCACTTTTATTAGTGTGTGTGTGTGTGTGTGTGTGTGTGTGTGTGTGTGTGTACTCATGATTATTATATTTGTGGAGGTCAGGAGACAAATGGCAGGAATTCATTTTCTCTGTCTACACTGGAGATCCAGTAAAGGAACTCAGGTCATCACACTTGACAGTGAGCCTTTACCTCCTGAGCCATTTCTCTGCCCAGTTTAAATGTTTAAACTCATATCAGATACAGGACACCAAATTTAAAGCTCAGAGGAAGCTGCTCCAGGAACTTAGAGATCTATTTCACACTAATATCTGTCTTTTCCTTTTCAATATGTTTATTTTCTGACGGTACTGGGCTTTGAGTCCAGGTCCTCATATATACTGTGTTCTTCCACTGAGCTGCTTCTTTGCTCCCAGCCTATTCTTAAAAAAAAATTTTTTTTTGTTTTGTTTTTTAAGAAAGTATAATTAAACTTTTTGCGGGCTGGAGAGATGTCTCAGTGGTTAGGAGTACTACCTGCTCTTGCAGAGGTCCCAGGTTCAATTTTTAGCACCCACATGGTAGCCCCCAACTGGCTATAACTCCAGTTCCAGGGGATCCGACACCTTCTTCGGTCTCCCTGGGCATGGTGGTGCAGAGACATGCATGCATACAAAATCCCCATATGCTTCTGCAGCATCTCTTTACTATGTAGTCATGCTTACAACCTAACCGCATGTTAACAGCTTTCAAATTTTATCTGCTACCCTGCACTCTGGAGGCAGAGGCAGGCAGATCTCTGAGTTAAGAGGCCAACCTGGTCTATAGATTGAGTTCCAGGACAGCCAGGACTACACAGAAAAGTCCTGTCTTGAAATTTTTAAAAAAAAATATATATCTCGGATGAACTCAGAGTAGTGTGTGCTTGGCACGTACAAGGCCCAGAGTTCGATTCCCAGCACTACATAAAAACAATGAAACTGAAAGTAAAGGGCTAAATATTATCATTTAGACTTTCTCTAGCCTTATTGAAATACAATTGACAAATTTAGTAGACATAAAATTTTAATGTAGTCATAAGAAATGCTTTCTAATAAACAACTTGAAATTAGTAGTCCTGAAGGCTCTCCTGGTAGGAACATCGATCATTCACCTGTTACTTTGTGGTGTGTATTTGATATGCTCTATCTCAGTATTTTTCAAGTTACTGTCCTGATTTTTTGTTTGTTTGTTTGTTTTGTTTTGTTTTGTTTTTTGCTTTTCAAGACAGGGTTTCTCTGTAGCTTTGGAGCCTGTCCTAGAACTCGCTTTGTAGACCAGGCTGGCCTCGAACTCACAGAGATTCGCCTGCCTCTGCCTCCCAAGTGCTGGGATTACAGGCGTGCGCCACCACCACCCGGCTAAGATTAGGGTTTTTTTGTTTGTTTTTTTGAGCTGAGGATAAAACCCAGGGCCTTGCGCTTGCTAGGCAAGCGCTCTACCACTGAGCTAAATCCCCAACCCCAGTCCTGGTTTTGTATTATAGTTTGTCCTTTGGTTTTTAGATGGAGTCTTGCTCTATAACCCAAGCTGACCTGGTACTCAATGTGCCAAGCAGCCTGGCCTGGGATCGGAAGTGCTCCTCCTACTTCCCAAGTTCTAGCATTATGATTATCAGCCTCATGTCTGACTATCTCTGTTTCCTTTAGAACCTAGGCTGACCTGGAACTTTCTATGTAGCTGGACATGACCTTGAATTCCTGATCCTCCTGTTTCTGCCTTCTGAATGCTGGATTTATAGCCATATACCACCATATTGGCAATACCCTGATCTTTTTATAAAGAAAACATGTCGGGCATGGTATCATATGCTTTAATCTCAGCACCCAGGAGGCAGAGGGAGATAGATAAAGTTCAAGGCCACTCTGATAGTGTGTTCCAGGATAGTCAGGACTACGTAGAGACCTTATCTCAAAATAACAAAAAAAGCCTACAAACAAGAAAAAAGGAATGGAAGCAGATATTGCGTATAAAGTTGATATTTTGCTGGTAGATTAAGAAAGCTGCTGACTCTGTTATTTTTATTTATGCTTTATATGAACTTAATAAGATTTACAAGTTTTAAGCTAGATATAGTTGCAAATGCTTTTATTGGTGTTGGTGCAGAAGCAGAAGGATGCACAAGTTCAACAATTTTAAGTCTTCATTTCATTAAAAACATAAATATATATATATATATCTTTTCCAGCAACAACTGGATGCATTTGAAGCAGAGAAGCAGGCATTGTTGAATGAACATGGTGCAACTCAGGAACAGCTAAATAAAATCAGAGATTCCTATGCAGAGCTACTGGGTCACCAGAATCTAAAGCAAAAAATCAAGCATGTTGTGAAATTGAAAGATGAAAATAGCCAACTCAAATCGGTTTGTAAAATAACACTTATTTTCAGAGATACTAACAACCAAAAAATTTAACAATTTATAGGGGAGAATTCATCTGAGAATGAATGGACTTATTCAGTGTTACAGATGGATATTCAGTTTTACGTAGCTTTATAATTGCTGCTATAGTTGAAAGACTGTATCAAGTTTTACATGTTTCTTCCCTTGTTATTGTACTTTCAGGAGGACAATTTCTAGATGAAGAACATAACTTGTTGCCTTTTTATACTATTTAGTTTTATTAGGAAGCCTGCTACAGTCTGATATTCTGTCAAGCCAAAAGTTGATTTGGAGGCAAATTATTTTCAGTTCACTTTTGATCAAAAAAGTATACTCATAACTGTAGAAGAAAAGAAATTTTAAAATGCTTTGTTTCCTTTGTATGGGCTGTTCGAAATCGCTTTGTAATTCAGTCTTAGTGAATATGTAATAGTTATTTTTGCCATTAGCTATGATATATAAGCAACTTTTTGGAATATGTCTGTATGGTGATATATATTTATACCCCTATAAAGCTTACTTGAGAATCAGAGGACAGAGCCAGCCACTAAATTAGACATAGAGGTCAGACAGTGGTGGCATACACCTTTAATCCTGTCAATCAGGAGACAGAGATCCATCTGGATCTCTATGAGTTCAAGGCCACACTGGGCTACATGACAGAAACAGCCAGGCAGTGGTGACACACGCCTTTAATCCCAGGAAGTAATATGGCATGGCAGATATATAAGGTATATAAGGCAGGAGGAAACAGGAACTCATTCTCTTTAGACTGAGGATTTCATAGAGGTAAGAATAGTGGCTGGCTGTTCTGCATCTCTGCTCTTTCAGCTTTTATCCTGATAATCTAGCTCAGGGTTTTTTATTATAAGACCATCGAAGATTTGAACAACATGTCTGCAACAATGATAACACATTTTACCACTGTGTGCTTTAGTGATTATTTATATTTTTCTTACTTAGGAGGTGTCAAAACTCCGATCTCAGCTTGTTAAAAGGAAACAAAATGAGCTCAGACTTCAGGGAGAATTGAATAAAGCTCTGGGCATCAAACACTTCGACCCTTCCAAGGCTTTTCAGCATGAATGTAAAGAGAATTTTGTCCCCCAAACCCCATTAAAAGAAGGTAAAATAATAATAATAATAATAATAATAATAATAATAATAATAAAATAACGTGTTTATTTATGTACCTGTCATTCTCTCTCTGTCTCTTTTGCTTTCACAGCAGTTGGTGATTTAACTTTTTTATAAATTGAAACTTTGTTGGTATCTTCTAATATAGAAGATGTATCAACACTGCTTTCCTCCTTTCCTCTGCTTCTGTCTGTCTAGATTCCCTGTCCTTCAAGTCCCATTCAGACTACATCTTCCTTGAAGTCTTTCTTTTATTGCTCCTACTAGCAACCTTCCTTATCTCCTCTGGACTGCATGTGGCTTGCCAAAGGCCAATCCCTCTACACAGCTCACAGTGTAACCTAACTGTGTCATGGCTCCATAATAATTTTTTAAATTTCAATTTTAGAGAAATAATTTTTCTCTTGATAGAATCTTTATATAGTTCACAGTTAAGCCTTAATTGCTTGCAATAGTGTGTGTGTGTGTGTGTGTGTGTGTGTGTGTGTGTGTGTGTGTGTGTTCATATAATACATGTATATGTATTATGGTACAGAATATAAATATTGATTCCTCTGTCTTTAAGAACATAGGTCTGGTTTTAGTTTAAATGACTTAGGGATTTGGTTTGGTTTGGTTTTCAAGGATTTGAATCTAGGCCCTTCAACATGCTAGGCCAGTGTTGTATCTGAGCTACACCTGCAGCCTGGATCATTGGTTAGTAGTTTTATACAGAATACTTATATCTCTTTGTGACATTCTTTTCAGGCAACACAAACTGCTGCTGAAGTCTGATGCAACATCAAGAATCATGGAAATGTACATCTGAAATACCTGTTGAAGATGATCTTCTTCACTATTGCTGATATTGTGTTTATAGTATATATTATATAATATATTCAATTCTACTGCCTATTCTTAGGTATATGAAAGGACATTCAGCATTTGTTAGGGAAATGTATTTTGACATTTTATTTCCATTATGTATCTCCTTAATCTTTATCTCATTCTGAACCACCTTATTTGCTTTGCAGCTTATATTGCACTACCATAAAAATCAACATTTTTTTTAAGATCAGTATTAAAATTTCCCACCTCTCCCCCCAATGTTTTTAGCTTGATTTTAGAGTTCTTTGAATTCCGATGAAGAGTGGAAAGAAAGGCTCAAGCGCTTTGCCTTGCTCCTGCATCTGCTTTGGTTGGCTCATCTTGCTCGCTCTGGGCTCCTCGTCACTTCCCATAGGAATCATTTCCAGATTCCTTGGCTCTACCCCAGTTCTAGTTCTAAACTAAAACATGTATTGTGGCCTATAAACCTACATTTTTTAAAGATTCATCTGTTAATTTTTAGAAAGCCTGCTTTTTTTTTTTTTTTTTTTTTTTTTTTGTCTTAGACAGGATTTCTCTGTGTAAGTCTGGCTGTCCTGGAACTCCCTCTGTAAATGAGGCTGGTCTTGAACTCAGATCCACCTGCCCCTGCCTTCCAATTGCTAGGATTAAAGGCAAAGTACCCCATAACCAGGCTCAAGGAAATCTGAAAAACTGTACATACTAAACTTTTAGAGAATGTGTCACCTGCATATTCTCTGAATATGTGTGTAATATAAAATAAAGTCATGGAAACTCGTAACACCCAAGCTGTTAATTTAATGAAGTTACAGTATTGCTTCTATTTAAGATGTATTTAATTATCTACCTCCCCTCTGAATTTGTCCCCAGAATCATAAATGATGACCTCTTATTTATTTCTTTTAAAGGTTTATTTATGCCAGGGTTAGTAACACACACCTTTAATCCTAGTACTCTGGAGCAGAGGCAAACGGATGAGTTAGTTCAAGGCTAGCCTGGTCTAAACATTGAAAATTTATATTAGTCATCTTTTCTTCTAGTATTCTGTGGAGATTTATAACCTTTAATCATAGCAAATCTGCACAAGGAAAGCAGAATAATAATCCTATCTTTGGTAGACGGCTGGCTTTGTGCTGACACTGTCTACAGAGTATCATTTGTGGGGCTGAAGATAGGGCTCAGTGATGAAGAGTCCTTCCAGCACAATCATGAGGACCAGAGTTTGAGTCTCAGTACCCATGTAACAAGCTAGGTCTGAGACAGGTGGAGACCGGAGAATCACTAGGACTCGCTGGCTCCTGGCCTAGTGACAGAGACAGCAAGCCCCAGGTTCAGGGACCCTACCTTAAAGGACCAGATGAAGAATGATAGAAGACCAAACCCGATTCCTCCACCCACATTCTCTCTCTCTCTCTCTCTCTCTCTCTCTCTCTCTCTCTCTCTCTCTCTCTCACACACACACACACACACACACACACACACACACACACACACAGAATTAATTCTTAGGCTCATTTAGGTTAAGTGAAAATTCAGTAGGGTTCCTGTCTGACTCATGGGCAAGTTTTAACTACCTAAGCACACATGAGTTTACAGTCATACTGTTTTGATTGCTCCTTGACTATGTTGTCCTTTGTGAAAACTGCATCCTGCCTTTAGCAGTTGATTGTATCCCTGGGCCCTGCCATCCTGGGATCTGTTATTCCCATCACATTTCAGTTTCTTGGTTCAGAGCTCCCAGAGTGAGGTCTGGCCTCCAGAGAAGATCCCTCTGAAAAGGATTCTGGGATATTGTTATGATTTGGATCTTAGTGGCAGGTCTCTAAAAGACCATGTGAAGTTTGTGGTGTGGAGGGGAGGTAGAATTCTTTGAAGTTGGCCTCCTGGAAAGAAATGAGGACCCTGGGGGCATACCCATGTGGTGGGTTGAATGAGTCTTATGGGCTAATATATTTGAAGCTCACTAGTTGGTGGAACTGTTAGGGAAGGTTTAAAAGGTGTGACTTTGTTGGAGGATCTTTGTCACTGGGGTGGTCTTTGAGGTTTCAAAAGCCCTTGCAGTTCCCAGTATTCTAAGCATCTCCTGGCTGGCCTTCAAGGTGAAGCTGAATAGCTTACTTACACATATAGCTAGAGGAAGGATGTTCGTACCAACCAAGGCACAGTTCTCGTGCACTGTTGTGATTGATTGCTGCCTCCATGTTTAAGCTTGCGGTCCAGTAAGAGGCTTCTCTTGAATGGCACTTCATTGCTACTTTTAAGCATTAGAGTGGACGGAGCTGGTAATAGAGGAGGATGACGGCAAAGGCAGCAGTGACAGTGGCAGTAGCATCGGGACAGCTGGAGAATCAGAGGACAGCCAAAACAAGGGGCAGATCAGCAGTGGGGAGAGAAGGAAGGGCTGTAGAGATGCCTCTATGGTTAAGAGCACCAGCTGCTCTTCTAGAGGACTCACAACTGCCTGGCTCAGTCCCGGGGGATCTCATGGCCACTTCTGGCTTCACAGGCACTGCATACTTAGTGCACAGACAAAGATGCAGGAAAAACATCCATAAGATTAGAGTTGAGCAGACACTATGGACTGATGGCCAGAAGAGTACCAGAGAGCAACCAAAACTTAAGGGCTAAGGAATCCAGCACTCTTGGGGCAAGGCCTATGACCCTTCACTATAGGGCTAAGGATCCCAACACCTTGAACTATGAAGGTTGTAACAATAGAAGGTGCCATGGGCTGTTGCTGTCTGCTGCCGGAAGCCATTTATAGAATCTGCCAAGCACCAGGGCTGCTGGTAGCTAAAGCACAGAATGATGAGCCTTCAAAATGAGATCCTTGATCCCTAAGTCTCTAAGCTTCTGCGTTTATTAGTTCCCCCACCTCCTTGGACAGTCACCTAAAATTGCCAGCTGCAGCATTCAGCAGGATTCATATTCAAAGAGAGTGAACACTTCTAGCCAGCATATTGGTGGCAAGATCGCTAAAGCAATATGTGCATGTACCATGGCACACTTTTGAAAACCAGTGGACAATTTGTAGGGGTGGGTTCTCCAGGGATCTAACTTACGTTGTCACGTCAGTGGCAAATATCTTTACCCAATGAACTCATCTTATTAACCCTTGTTTTGTTTTTCAGTGAGAGCTACTATATAGAGATTCAAAAGAGGTTTTGTTAGATTTCACTCATTTCATTTGTACATCTTTGTGGAAGCACAATTGTAAAAAGAAAGGAAAACATTGATTTTTGCCCCCAAGAGTATCACAACAGTATAAAGATTTTTTTTAAACCTGCAAAATATACACATACTCTATATAGGAAAACAGATTTTTGACATTTTTTCAGATCCAAATGAGTTTAGAAATTGGTTATCTATTTATTTTACCACTTGATTATCAATGCAATGGCTCTCACTACATCAAACTAATATCCTAGAAAATGTTGACTGAGTTTAAAGTTGTGACTTAAAGGATCCAAAATATAATTGTACTGTTGTTTTAAAATGCAAGTATAGCCACATATGGTACATGCCTATAACTCCAGCACTTTGGGAGGCTGAGGCAGGAAGATGTAAGTTCTGGCCAGCCTGGGACTCATAGGGAGACCCTGCCTTATAAATAATTTGGATGTAAGCTACATATAGCAATAGAGTGAAATAAACAGCTCTTGTGTGTTTTTAACACCAGTTCGGGCAAACGTGTTTTTAACACCAGTTTACTCTTGGAATTCACACTCTTGTTGATAGAAAGAATAGGTTCATTTCCTAGAAAGTAGGCCTTCACTGTCAATCCTTACTTTTCTACCAACACACGATTATGCCTTCCACAAAAACAAAATTTTCACCTGTTTTAGAATTTCACATACATGGAATCATTCTCTGTGCCTAGTTTCATTCACTCAGCAAAAATGGCAGATTTATTCCTGTAGTTTATTTCTTTGTATTCCTAAGTAATATTCCCCAGTGTGGATGAACCAGAATTTATCTATTCATCTTTTGACAGTTTATTTCAAGTTTCATGCCATTTTGAATTAATTAATGGGGCCAGTGAGGTGGCCCAGTGGATAAAAGTGCTTGGCACCTAGCCTAAGGCCCCAAGTCCAATCACCTAGTCCCAAATAGTAGGAGAGAACCAACTCCTACAAGTTAACCTCTGCCCCCACCCCATAGTAACATGCCCCTTTCCACAGGAACATGCACAAAAAGAACACTTTAAAAAAGTGGAATTAAGCAGCTATGAATAGTCATGTATAAATCTTCATGGGTGGGATATATGCTTTTATGCTTCATGAATACATGCCTGTAACTGGGATTACTCTTGGATGGGGCAGCGTACATTTAAGAATGCCGACAGTTTTGTTTTTTTTTTTTCAAATTGTTTCATCATGCTTGGACTCCCACTAGTGTAGAGTGAGTATTCCAACTGTTGAAAATGCAAGTGAAGGAGTCACAAAAGAGCCACATTAACATATCCAGTGTTTTGAGTTAAAGACACTTAAAAAAAAAAATAGGGGTAAAAAGATGACTCTGATCTTTCTGTTTCTTGAAGGTGGGAGATGAAGATGCTATAGATGCACTGCTTTGCTTGAAGCAAGGGCACCCTCTTGTTAACACGAAGGAGAGTTGAGCCCAAGAGAGTTGTGCAAACCTTACCAAAATTACTCCCACCTGCCAATCTCACCACGTAATTATTTTTGTTTGCTGCTCATAACTTATTATTCTTTGTCTAATTCAATATATAATAGTTGGACTCTTGGATCCTTATTGTTTGGGTCTTTATTGCCTTATTAGGGCAGCTATGCCATGTAAAACATGTTTTTAATAAGCTTATTTGTCTTATGATAATTTAATTCTCAGCTCTAGCTGAAAAGCATTAAGAAGACAGAGGTGAACATTGCTTTTTAGCATTTAAAATTTGGTAAATCTTCAATTTTAGCCCATCTATGTAGGTGTACGGTGATATCTCAATGTGCTTTTAGTTTGCATATCCCCATGCTCAGTGTGTTATGTGCTTGTTGGCTATTCCTGTGTTTTCCTTTAGACTTCTAGTAAAATTTTTGTCCATTTAAAAAAATTTGGGGCTGGAGAGATGGCTCAGCAGTTAAGAGCACTGGCTGTTCTCCCAGAGAACCCTGCTTCATTTGGCAGCACCCACATGGCAGCCCCCAACTGTCTGTAATTGCAAGATCTGACACTCACACACAGACATACATGCAGACAAAGCACCAATGAGCATAAAAATAAATAAGTCAAAAAATGGCCTTTTCAAATTATTGAGTTATAGTTCTCTAAATATACCCTTCTCAGGTATATGTATGGAAATTCTTTTTCCCAGTCTATAGTTTATTTGAATTTGTTTTATTAATAGTCTCTTTTACTAAGCAGGAGTGTTTCACCTTGAGGAATTTCAATTTATCAATTAGAAAAATTGGTTGTTTTTTAATTTCTCTGTTGTATCTAAGATGCCTGAAAATATCGCCCTATATTTTAATTCCTTGATACAGAGCTAATCTTTAAGACATATATTTAAATTCAACACCTTCCGCTCCCCCACCCCTCCACTGATTTCTTGACCATTTGTGGATCCTCTAACTGCCTCCTACAGTTTGCCTTGTGCCATATGCCCTCTGGGTAGACTATAAAGCTGAGAGATATTTCAAAGTTCAATTTCAATACCAGCTTCTGTTGATTTAAAGTTCAAATGCTGCGACGCTATAAACTCAAAGAACGGCTCAAAGTTGAACCAAGCTTAAATCGCCCTTGAAACTTAAAAATAGCTGGTTGTACTTCACTCCTAGAAATGGTTCTTATACTGTTGATGTTGTTAGGGGCAGGTCTGGAAAGTACTGACCAGTGAGTGGTATTTAATGCTTGGCTAAATATAAACAGAACACAGTTCATGGAAATGATCAGACACACTCTACATTTGTGTGTTGCTACCACTAGGGTTTTTAAATTGCCCTTTGAAATTGTCGAATTTAAAAAAGCACAGGGATGGGGCAGGAGAGATGGCTCAGTGGTTAAGATCATTTGTTTCTCTTTCAAAGCAGCCGGCTTCGATTCCCAGAACCCACTTATTGGCTCCCAACCATCCTTAACGCCAGTTCCAGGGAATCCAACAGGTACACATGGTGCTCATACATGCATACGAACAAAACATTTATACGCACAAAATAAATTTTTTGAAAAGCACTGGGGAGTTTTACTGAAGGTTCTGTTACTATTGTGTGAAAACGTGTGGAATATTTCACAACAGGAATCAATGGCAGTGTGCGTCCCACCATTGACTCATTCTCTCTACAAGAGACATCAAAAAGTTGTACCGTGGAAATTGCAGGGCTTTTGTTTGTTTTTGCTTTTGAATAGTTCTGCCATATGGATTTTGGTAACGGATCCTCGCTTGACTTGCAGTTAAACATGAAACTTCTCATTGGGTAGTTTCGAAACTAGCAGGAGGAATCAGCTGCCAGTTTACTGCACGGTGAAAAGCTGCACGAGATTCCTGGATTGGAATGGAAATGCTAATTTAAAAGGTCAAGCGGAGCTGCGCCTCACGTTTTTGGCGTCCGTGTGCTCCGTACGGGCGGAGCGAACAAAGACCGGGCCAGGGAAGCCAGACGCCGAGATTCCTCTCGCCGCTGTTTCCCCAAAATAGTTCTGGAATCATGCCTGAAATGCCGGAGGACATGGAACAGGTAAGAGCTAGCAAATCAAGACCCAGTCTCGCCTCAGCGTCGCCTTAAAAGCGATTCAAAACGACTGGTCAGAGCAGAATGGGTATAAAGAAAATACTAGCCGGTGCCATTTATTTCCTTAAGAACCGTACGCTTGAGACACAGAATAAACTATCTTGGCTTTCTGACCCAGGAAATCAAACTCAGCTCGACAGAAATAAAATGTGAAGCAGAAGGATAGTTTCATTCTCCACATTCAGTGCAGCGGTGGTGCAGGTTCTGTGTAATATAGGATTTAATCCGTGGTGCATGCCTAGCTTTTTCTTGTAGGGCTTGAATCTGCTAATGGGACTTTCAGTTCTAGTTTGCACTCTTTAAGACGTGACCCTCGTCGGAAGTCGGACATTTACTGTAAACATAGAACCTCTTCTTATTAAGCAAAATGACTAAAATGTGCACTTAAATATGTGCTCCTAGAGCTATGCCCAACTTTTGCCCGACAAGTGTCAAACCGTATTCTTAAACGTAGGCAAGCAAACATTTTCACTCACTCACAAGGTTGCACCGGGAATCAAACCGCTAACTGCAGAAATGCTTGAATCTTCCTATTGAGTACATTTTATAATCTCCCTTAGGAAGAGACTCCTTCACACACTCCAACTAGAAACTTGAAACATTCTCACTTTTAAGGAGGATGAGGGATCTTAAACCTGTCCTCTCCTTCGGACTTTTTCTGATTATTCTTGTAATTTAGTGTTAGGTAGCCCTTTCTTTTAGTAAAGGCTTTCTTAAGCCTTTGCCTGGATTAGGAAAAAAAAAAAAAAGGAAAAGTGGCGGGCCTCAGGCTGTCTTTGTTTTCTCTTACAAAGAATTACGTACGTAAGGAATAAATCCTTTAGTGTCATGGGGAGGAAGCTGACAAAAACTTTTCCTAAAGGGCAGCTTAATCGTTAGTTTAAAAATAAACCAGAATTATGAAAATAAGGCCTTTGGGGGAAATCCAGGCAGTGGTCACGTTTTGGGGCCAGTTTTGAAAAATCTTGTCGTGGGTGTCTGGAAGAGAGCAGACTGCTGGGTAGGTAGAAAGTGGGCCAGTCCTTTCCTGGGTGCGGGCTTTTTCAGTGTAAGTTTCACAGGCTTGGCTAGCGCTATACTTTGGAGTTGAACGCTGAGTCAGACACTAGGGGCCGTTGTTCCTCATTAACTTTTAAACAGCCACACAGGTTTGGAAGAGTGCCCGGCTTTGCGCCCTTCCTTGGCTCTATTTTAAGTTTTTGCAGCTCCTGCAAGACTTGGCTAGAGCAGCCCCTGGCAGCGTCCCCTAAGCGACCGTCCACTTAGGGCATTCAGGACACCTGTTAAATCTACTTGAAAGTAGACTGGGCTTGTTAACAGTTCAGTTTCTCGTTCTGTAATTCTTAGAAAAAAAAAAAACGAAGAATCTGCCTTTTAAAAAGTACCCAGATAATATTCTCTCCCACACCTTTTTATTTTTAATTAGCTAAAAATAATTAAACTTTTAAAAAACTTCCCAGCAATTATTTTTAGCATTCCAGAAAAACATAAGGTTCCAGAGATGTTAATGACTCAGAGGACAGCACCTATTTTTATTCTTTCTCCTTGCCTTAGAACAAACGACCAACCACACCTTGCCTGGGTTGGTCGTCCACTCCAGTGAGCTCTGCTCTTAGGAGGGGAAGCTGGAAGATCAGAAGTTCAAGATCATTCCCTGAGCGTGAGACTGCCTAAAACCAACCAAAACCAGCTTTATCGCTGTGTTGATGGGAACACCCTTAGCTGTTGCCTCGCCTAACGTTACAGAAGTTGGAATCTATTTTATATAATACATGCACAGTTGACTCTTTAGGCATTTCGCAGTCTGCATACCTAGAACTCTAGGCCACTCGATTCTTTACACCTTTCACTAGGAAGGAAGAAGCAGACAGAGTGATTAAAAAAACATCATTCCCTCAAACCCAAGGAAGCCTGCAGTCATTGCTCGGCATCGCTAGCCTGTGCTCTATCTCTTTAAGAACTGGCACGTGGGCTGAGAGCGTCCCTTGAGGTCCCGCCCCTTTTTGAATGCGTGGCGGGAGGCGGCCAATCAACAGCCGCAGCCATGGCGGCGGAAGCCGGAAGCGGTGGCCCGGGTCAGCCAGGGCCTAGGGGAGGAGGGCCAAGGGCGCGGGCGCTGTGGCCCCCGGCTGTGCTGCGCAGGAGGAGGCTGCGGTCGCGACTGCGGCGGCGCGAAGACGGCTGGCATGGTGGGCCGGGAGAAAGAGCTCTCTATCCACTTCGTTCCCGGCAGCTGCCGGCTGGTGGAGGTGAGGTGTGGGGCGTGGAGCCCTGGGTGGCGCCTCTGAGTTTGTTTACCTCGCTCGCCGCAGGGTTCCCGGACGCCGCTGCAGCCAGGAAGCGGGGAGGTGGAGGCCCCCCAGCCGCCGCGCAGGGCTCGTTTCCATTTGAGTTCTGGATTCATCATCTTTGTTCTGTGTTCCTGGGTCTTTAAGGAGAAGGGAGGGTGGCTTTTCGTAAATGACGGCGTTGGGGGCTGTCACCGTGGTGAATTCAGAGTTTGCACGGGGCACATTACTTCGGGCACTTGTGTGGATGTTAGTATTTCCCAGTAGGCGATTACTGTTAACGTTCAGTCTCACGGGGGAGAAAACAGGCATAAAGGGTCACTCGAGTTTAGTTAGTAAGGTTTGAGCAGGAATTCCAATACAGATCTGTTTGGCCCTTGGCCCCCTAGGGTTTCAACCCTTGCTTGTTAAGACTACTGAGATTTGGGAGTGTCTGGTAAACTTGCCCTGCCTCTTCCCAAATCCGACCCACCCTTCGGTTTCCAGCCCCTTAGCATTCGCTGACCTACAGAATGTATCCAGCACAGTTGATAAGACTGTTAATTCCCAAACCAATTTGTCTTGTAAATAGAAGAAAGGATAGGAGGTGGTCAGTTTTGTTAATGCCAAAAAATATTTATTTGAGACAGGGTCTTTGCTGGCTAATTTTATGTCAATTTGATACAAGCTAGAGTCACTGCAGAGGGTGCCTCAATGAGAAAATGACTCCATAAGATTGGGCTTCAGGCAAGCCTGTAGGGCTTTTGTTCGGTTTTTTTGTTTGTTTGTTTGTTTTTCCGAGACAGGGTTTCTCTATGTAGCTTTGGCAAGAGCTACCAACGCCCGTGGCATTTTCTTAATTAGTGATTGATGTGAGAGGGACCAGCCCATTATGGGTAGGACCTTCCCTAGGCAGGTGGTCCTGAGTTGTATTAGAAATCAGGCTAAGCAGGCCAGCCATGAGGAGCAAGCCAGTAGGCAACACTTCTCCATAGCCTGTGTGGGCTCCTACCCCCCCCCCCCCCCCCCAGGAACCTGACTTTCTCCAGTGATGAGCAGTGATGTGAGAATGTAAGGCAAGTAAACTCCTTCCTCCTCAGCTTGCTTTGGTTATTTTTTCTCACAGAAATAGTTACTCTAACTAGAACAGGTTCTGTCTGTTTAACCCTACCATCCTGAAACTCACTATGTAGACTGGGCTGACCTTGGGCTCAACAGAAATTCCCCTGCCTGTACATCCCAAGAGTGCTGGGATTAAAGACAGGGGCCACCAGCTGTTAATGCAAAATTTTTATATTTGGGTGACGGTACATTCAGTATTGTCTCCAAATGACTGGGGCTTAGCCAACTTTCAGATTTATTTACAGTTCCAGACTGTTGACAGTATGTGACCGTATGTACACATGTAAGCTTAATGTGTTAAAAGCAAACTAGAAAGTGGAAAGTGGTATGCTGGGTGTAACTGACTAGAATGCCTATAATCTTGGCACTCAGGAAATTAGTAGTGATGGGTAGATGTGATTGCTTTTCAGCATGGTGGGATATATAGGTGGCTTTTCATGTTTTGTTTTGTTTTTGAAACAGTGTCTCTGTATTCATGACTGGCCTTGAACCAATGGAGATCTGCCTGGCTCTGCCTCTGCCTCCACCTCTGGTGGACTGAGATTAATGGTGCTACTACACCCAGCAATGTTTTCCATTTAAAAAGAAACAACCGTACAGTAGCTGGGCATGGTGGCTTATGCTTTAAGCCCAGCACTCTGAAAGCTGAGGTTGGAGGATTTCCAGGTAAGCCAGGCTGCATAGTGAGACCCTGTCTCAAAGCAAAACAGCAACAGAACAGTACAGACAGCTGTGCTTTGCAGGCAGTTGTTGCTGCCTCAGCCTGTACGATTGACATTTACTCTGGTCACTCTGAGGGTTGGCTTAGTTAATGCTAGAGAAGCAACCCTTATTGAGTTCCCGTTAAGAATACTGCCTGTGGGTTTAATGGGGAGGGAGACAGCCAGTTGGGCTAGTCCCATCTGAATTCCTTTCCTACTTAAGCAGTCTGGACATCTTTTCTTTTCCTTTTCTTTTTTTGGTTTTTGGTTTTTGGAGACAGGGTTTCTCTGTGTAGCTTTGGAGCCTGCCCTGGAACTGGCTTTATAGACCAGGCTGGCCTCGAACTCACAGAGAGTACACCTGTCTCTGCCTCCCGAGTGCTGGGATTAAAAGTGTGCGCCGCCACCACCACCTGGCTACTTTCTAGTTAATGACTTTCTAGTTACTAGTACTAGATTACAGGAGCACACCACACATGTTTCTTTTTAAAACCCAGTTTTCTTTTTAAAACATTTGTGTGTGTGTGTGCTAAGTGTATAGATGTGTACCCTGTGTGTCCAATACCTACTGAGACCAAAAGAGGGTGTCCATTCCACTAGAGCAGGAGGTACAGGAGGTACAAGCTGCCCAGTGTGGATGCTAAGAACCCAGTTCTGATTCTCTGCAAGAGCAACATTTTTTTTTTAGATTTATTTTTATTTTATGTGTATGGTGTTTTGCCTGCATATATGCTTTCTCACCACATGCATGCAGTACTCTTGGACCTCCAGAGAGGGTGCTAGTGTCCCAGGAACTAGAGTTACAGATGGTTGTTAGCCCCCATGTGAAATCAAATCAGGGTCCCCCAGAGGAGTAGTCAGTGCTCTTAACCTCTGGGCCTCCTCCAGCCCCATGGGTTTTCTTATGTGGTGTTTCCCCGGGCATCTTCATGGTATTTATTACATGTTAGTGTTTTCTGGATCTACTAGACTTGACATGTTTTGACCCCTTTCATTTCAGAGATGTGTGTGTGTGTGTGTGTGTGTGTGTGTGTGTGTGTGTGTGTACACAAATGTGGTTCTTGAGTCAGGGTCTTGCTATGTGGTCCTTAATGGCCTGGAGTTCCCTCTGTAGACCAGACTGTTCTTAGTTGGCAGATAGTCTCCTGCTTCTGTCCCCTGGGTGCTGGGATTAGAGATTATCACCACACCTGTTTTGTTTGTTTGTTTGTTTGTTTGTTTGTTTTTCTTTTTGTTTTTCAGAGCTGAGGACCAAACAAACCCAGGGCCTTGTGCTTGCTAGGCAGGTGCTCTACCACTGAGCTAAATCCCCAGCCCCCACCATACCTGTTTTACAGTTGTTTTCTTGACAAAGTTCAAAGAAAATATTTTGCCAGCTTGTGTCTTCATTTTCATAAATTTCCTGGCTTAGAGCCGAGTGGTGTTACAGCTGCCACATGAAATTTCTTTAACTCCTAAAAGAATGTTTTGAAGTCGGTTGAGTGAAAAGCCTCGATGTTTTTGTGTGCTGCCTTCCTGATCCTCGCCCACCAGCCTCTTGACTTCAGCTTCCATACATGTTAGAAACACCTGGTTTGGTGTTCTTAAGTAATGTATGTATACTTACTAAATCATTTACCTAAAATTAGGGCTCAAAATGTCTTTGGCTAGTGCTTTTGTAAAAGGTTTTTTGCCAGCTGAGAATTTGGTGACTTTAACAGAAATAGGTCCTCATGATAAACTTAATGAAATTTCCAGCTGTGGAGCTCATACTGGGCTTACAGGTGTGTGACACCATGCCAGCTTAAAATACTATTTTTAAAAAAGGAAAAGTTGGCTTTACTTGAGAATTTGGCAGGAAAATGTTGCTTGATTTTTGGAACTTTGCCTTGAACATACAGAATTTAAATTATTTCTTAAGCTTTTTAAAATTTATGGGAACACGAATATTTTTCTCAGTAGCAACGCAGATCAATTTAAAATTTTCTTTACTATCTGTATCTGTAAGGATTCTGTGTAAGTAAATTTAGTACTGACTGAGGGACATACGTTTGCTCAAATTTAGAATATATGTTTTAAGGGTCAAATCAATTTTATTCCAAATAAACTCTTGAAATGCTGACCGATTTCAAACCCACCAAAATAAGACATGTCATCTGAGTCTTTGCGTTTTCATAATGTCTTTGAAGAGGTGGAATTTTGTTGACTGCTCGTCAAGGTGACAGGATCACTTCATCAGTCATAAAAGCAAAATAACTGCCATTAATATATGAAATCTAAATCAAATGGGGAAGTTACTTGTGATTTATCTTAGGTTCTTTTTCTTGATTATTAATACTTTGTTCCTTTAATTTTCCTTTGGCTCTTTTTTTTTTTTTTTTACTAGTTTGGAAGATTTTAATTTTAACTTATTCATTAAAAAATTAAACTTATTGTACATTCATGAGTGTTTCATCTGTGTGTATGTCTGTGCACCACATGCATGCCTGGTGCCACAGAGGCCAGAAGAGGCCATCAAGTTACAGATAGTTTTTAGCTGCCATGTGGGTTCTGGGAATCAAGAAGAGCACCCAGTGTTCTTAACCACAGAGCCATCTCTCCTGCCTCTTATTTTTTATTTTAGTAGAAAGAGAGAGAGAGGGTCTACTTACGGGAATGCAGTTGCTCTCAGAGGCCAGATCTGGAGCTTGAGTTATAGGTAGTTGTAAGCCACTCAGTGTCTATCTTCTGCAAAAGCAGTATGTGTTCTTAACCACTAAGCCACCTCTCCAGTCCCAAAGGGACTGATTATTAAAACTTACCAACTGGGGACTGGAAAGATAGCTCTATGGCTTAGAGTACTTTGTTGATTTGCAAAGCCCCAGGCTCAGTTTCCAGCATCTACCTGTTAGCCCACTGCCTGTGCTCAAGTTCCGGGAGATTTTATACCCTCTTCTGAACTCCCCAAGCATGCATGCAGGCAAAACACTCATACACATAAAATAATTAAAAACCAAACTCATTAACTCATACAGTTGTTGATGCAGTTTGATTGATCTAGCTTTTTTTTTTGGTGGAGGCGGGGGCAGCGTGTCGAGACAGAGTTTCTCTGTGTAGCTTTGCGCCTTTCCTGGAACTCACAGAGATCCGCCTGGCTCTGCCTCCCGAGTGCTGGGATTAAAGGCACCACCACCACCTGGCAATTAATCTAGCTTTAAAACTGACTTTTTAGGTATGTGTCATTAATTTAAAAAATACTTATTCAGGTATGTATTTGGTACACAATAATGGCACTTTTTTTTATTTTTTTTATTTTTATGTATACAGTCTTCTGACTGCGTGTGTGTGTCCCTGCAGGCCAGAAGAGGGCACCAGATCTCATTACAGATGGCTGTTAGCCACCATGCGGTTGCTGGGAATTGAACTCAGGATCTTTGGAAGAGCAGCCAGTGCTTTTACCCTCTGAGCCATCTCTCCAGCCCAGCACCTCATTTCTTTAAGAGAATTGTTTTCAAACTATGGCTACCCTTTCTACTTCTAGGAGGAAGTAAATATCCCTAGCCGGCGTGTTCTAGTTACCGGTGCCACGGGGCTTCTTGGCAGAGCAGTTTACAAAGAATTTCAGCAAAGTAACTGGCACACCATTGGCTGTGGCTTTCGAAGAGCAAGACCAAAATTTGAACAAGTGAACCTGTTGGATTCTGAAGCAGTTCATCACCTCATTCATGATTTTCAGGTATGACTTTGTATATTGAAGTTGTATATGCATTTTACTAAGAGTTCTCTGGATTATACAGAAAGTGTGCATGCTGACTGGAAGTTGTGCTTGAAACTGTAACCTGTTGAGCAGCAACAACACAGCTCACACTTTTTTTTTTTTTTTTTTTTTAACTTGTGGTGGTGCAGGTGTGGGAGCCAGGGTTCCCAGCATGCTGGGCAGGTACTCTACCCCAGAGCCAGATCCTCCTCCCTGTCCGGTACGGCCTTGTAGAGTGGCACAGCTTGTATTTATGCAGTGTTTTCCTAATAATATTGCCTTATAAATGTTTGGGTGTTATCTGGGAACTGGGGGGAAAAAACTTATTATTTTTGCTTTAGAGCCAAGAAAGTACAGTCGGGGATTTCAGTAACCTGTTTGTTGTGATCTAAGAAAAGTTAGAGGGAAATAGAGATGCTGTTCTTTCTCCTTATCTAATTTTAGCTTTGGTTCTTTCTAAAGGTCTGGCTCCAAGAGCTTGGATACCAGAAATACCAAGGAAACCCAATTTTAGGCTGCATGCCCAAAGAGTGTACTATATGAAGTCTGTGATGGGCTCAGGATGCTGCATTTGAAGCATCCAGAGTCTGAGCATTTAAGCTTAAAAACAGTTCTTAGATTATGCCTCCTGGAGCAGTTGTAGAGGAAATTGGGTGTGTGGGAACTCATTGTCTCTCACTCTTTCTCATTTTAAGATTATTTTTATCTGTTTTCTGTGTGTGGATATAGGCAGAGTTTTTCTGTGTCCTGGCAGTCACTCCCAAATAACCACACAGAGACTTATTATAACTGCTCAGCCGATAGCTCCCGGCTTGTTACTAGCTAGCTCATACATTTTAAATTAACCCATATTTCTTGCCTACACCCTGCCACATAGCTTGGTACCTTTTCTCAGTAAAGCAGGTTCATCTCCTTTTCTCCTCCTTTCGTGATTCTGGGGCTCACCCTTCTTTGTGCTCTCCTTGTCTGCAAGTCTTTTTGTCTGCCTACCCTCTGCCTGTCCAGCTATTTGCCAACCAGCTTCTTGCCAACCAGCTTCGTTATTAATTCATCACATAGTGTGAAGTAATATTTCACATATGGGTGTTTGCGTGCATGTATGTCTGTGCAGTGCGTGTGTGTGGTGCCTGCAGAGGGCAGAAAAGGGAGAGTCTGCCTGGTGAAACTGGAGTTAGAAATGGTAGTTAGCCGTCGTGTGGGTTCCAGCCCCCAGCACACTGACTGTTAACACCAATCTTGGTTCTTGCTCTATTTAATCCTTTTGCATTAAAAAAGCCTTCTCTCTGTAGATGATCTCCTGCGTCACTTTGTGTGGTGTATCTGGGGCCCTTTAGTTTGTTTTCTGTTTTTAAACTAATATGACTGATGTGAGTGGGCCTTGGTTGTATAAAAACACAGGCTGAATATACCAACGATTGCAAGCCAGTAAGCAGTGCACCTGGCCTCTGTCTCACTTCCTGCTGCAGCTCCCTTCACTGATGTACTTTGGTGTATAAATGGAATAAAACCCTTCCCCCTCCCCCCCCACCAAGTATTTTTGGTCTATAGTAGTAGGAAACTAACTAGAACATGATGGCTTACTGCATTTCTGGTCAGATGGATACACAGGTTCTGTAGATAGTTGATTCTGGTTAAATGACTGATCGAAAGTCTTGAACTTAAACATTTCACTTGCAACTGATACTACTTGCCTTTTGTCATGAAGTCATTAAATGCTAGGGCTGGAGTGGCAGAGCACTTAGTGTGTGTGGTGAGACCTGGGGTCTGATAAGTAAATAAGTCATATTCATGTATGTGACAACCCTTCCTTTTCTACCACATTGGGATAGCAGTCTTATTTTGATTACAGAGATAGTTACTAATCGTTTTTTCTGCATTTTTAAAAATAATCTTTTTTTTTTTAAAGAATTTTTTTATATTTTATGTATGAGTGTTCTGCACGCCAGAGGAGGGCATCATATCCTCTTATAGATGGTTGTGAGCCATCGTGTAGTTGCTGGGAATTGAACTCAGGACCTGTGGAAGAGCAGCCGGTGCTCTTAACCACTGAGCCATCTTTCCAGCCCTTTTTCTGCATTTTTGTCTAAGGATTACTAAGTTGTTTCTTACCTTGGCTAGGGATGTAGCTTGGGGTTACATACCTGCCTAGTGTGTGATGTGTGTGCAAAGTGTGCAGGGTTCTGGGATCCCTAGCACTGCCCAAAACAACCCAAAAAACCAAATCCAACAAAATAAATTGTTCTATTCTTTTGCAGCCCGTGTGTGTGTGTGTGTGTGTGTGTGTGTGTGTGTGCGTTGTTTTGTTTCATTTTTTTGAGGAAGAATAAGGAAATATGAGAAAGCTATTAAAAATTAAATGATTTATTATTAATTGAAGGAATTTTGGCCCAAGAACCTTTTCTTTCTCTGAAGTTACTCTAAGGAAGCCATAGTTCTGTGTTGCTTTCCATTTTGAGTTAAAACTCAATGTTTATCTTTCAGCCTCATGTCATAGTACATTGTGCCGCAGAGAGAAGACCAGATGTTGTTGAGAGTCAGCCAGATGCTGCTTCCCAGCTGAATGTGGGTGCCTCTGAGAATTTAGCAAAAGAGGCAGGTAATGGTACATCGTCACTGGATTTTTTAAGACATGCCTATTTTATGTTTGTGAATGTTTTGTCTGCATGTATGTCTGTGTGCCATATGTGTCCCACCTTCAGACCCCTGGAACTGGAGTTCCATGTGGGTGCTGGGAACCAAACCCAGATCCTCTACAAGAGCAGCCAGTGTTTTTGGTTTTTCGAGACAGGGTTTCTCTGTGTAGTTTGGTTCCTGTCCTGGATCTTGCGCTGTAGACCAGGCTGGCCTCAAACTCACAAAGATCCACCTGGCTCTGCCTCCCAAGTGCTGGATTAAAGGTGTGCGCTACCACTGCCCGGCATACAACCAGTATTCTTAGCTGCTAAGCCATTTCCCCAACCTCTCTGTGTTTTTGTTTGTTTTGTTTTTGTGACAGAGTTTCTCTGTTACCCAGGCTGTTCTGGAACTCGCTTTGTAGACCATGCTGGCCTCAAAAGAAATGTCTGCACTGCCTCCAGAGTGCTGGGATTAAAGGGGTTACCACCACCACGCCCAGTTTCACTGGGGTTTCTAAGTTGAAAGTTTTATAGCTCTCTTACATGTGTTTTTGTATAAGGAAAAAAAAAAAGAACAAAAACCACAAACAAAACATTCCAAGCAAAAGTAATGAAATAGACTTATCTTTTCTTTTTGTAGCTGCGATTGGAGCATTTCTCATCTACATTAGCTCAGATTATGTGTTTGATGGCACAAATCCCCCTTACACAGAAGAAGATATACCAAGTCCCCTGAATCTTTATGGCAAAACAAAATTAGATGGAGAAAAGGCAGTCCTGGAGAATAATCTAGGTAAGGTCCAGTATCTTTGGCTCCTGATCATTTTTGAAGACTGTTGTGTTGTTTATGAAGAACATATTCTTAATTTATAAAAATATCCAGAATAGCGAGACCGTGTGTGTGTGTGTGTGTGTGTGTGTGTGTGTGTGTGTGTGTGTGTGTGTTACATGCCTGAACTCCTGGCACTTGGAAGCTGGGTCAGCGAGGTTCTATCCTCCCTTCTTACAGTTAAAAAAGGAAAGAAGAGGGGACATGGGGACTGTAGATGACTAGAAATTAGAGTATGGACTGGTAAGATACCTTGGTAGGTAAAAGTGCTTGCCACCAACTGATGTGTTCAATTCCTGAGACCTACATTGTGGACAGAGATCCACTCCTCTAAGTTGTCCTCTGACCCTCACACTTGTGCGCCCCTTCCCCCACTCCCACCTCCACAGAAATAAATGTAATAAAATTTTTGAGGCATCCTATATACCATGATCTTTTTCTTTTTTTTACCATGAGCATTTATGAGTACATACATAAAAATAACCTCTTGAAAAATAAATTAAAAGAAAATGTAACGGGAGTATAAAATCTCTCCTGTGTGCTGATTCCTCAGGAAGACAAAATAAAATGTGGTTTCTTAAGAGAGATATTTTTCAAGTGTTTGCGTTTTGATCCATAATCTGACTTTCTTCCCACGTCTTTGTATCTCATTTATATGTGGTGCCAGTTCGGAGGAGACTTCTTCCTGTCTGTGGGAGCATCTTGCTCAACTTCATTTCTGTCTGTTTAGCACCATGCTCAACATAATGATCCCTGTGGGAACTGATGCCTTAGGTTGTAGTGTGCCCCTGAAAATAGCCACCAGCTTGTAATGCCCTCATTTACAGACATTTAATTTGTTGGGGTTTTGTGTTTGTTTGTTTTTATTTTTTTAATGTTCTAAGTTATTCTGTATCAGTGATAGAATGCTTGCTAAGCATGCATGATGCCCAAGGTTAAATCTCTAGCACCACCAGACAAAGAAAATACATAAAGTAAATAAAATAAATATATATAAGTCAACCATGCAAAAGTCTCCCTAACATCAATCTCCCTTCTTGCTCTGCTTCATGTTGCTGCTACAGTACACAGAATGGATCGCTTATAAAGAACTGGAATTTACTTCTCACAGTTCTGGAGGTTGGGAAGTGTAACATCCAAGAGCTAGCCTGTGGTAGAGGCCTCCTTTCTGTTTGTCCTCAACCAAACTGGACAGCTTCCCATTAAGCTCTTTCAGAGTGGTGTCTTCATGACCTAAACATCTTCCCAATGCATCTCTCCCAAACCAACCACACACACGCACATGCACTCACATGCACTCTGTTGGACTAGGAATTAAATTTGAATATATAATTTTGGAGTGGGTACAACATTCAAACCACAGCAAGACCTGTCTTTACTTGCTCAGTAATTATAAAAGAAAATACATGTCTACTTTGTTAAAAGTGCTAATAATCTAAAAGTATCAACCCCTCACCAGGTACCAGTATAAAATCTAACATTGAACACTTCTTCAGCCATGGTCGTAAGTGACCACTCAACCCTACCTCCCCGCCCCCCAGATTGATCAGTTTTTGATTGGTACTTTTGTGTGTGTATACTTGGCCAGATCCAGTGATGATTAATTAATCAAACACTTGGTTGTGTATCTTCTAGGGAGTAGAGTGTTATTTACATAATCACAGGGTGTTGACCAGTCCGGAGAAAACCTTACACTGATGTATTCCTGCTATCGTACACAGAGCCTGTGTAGATGGTTTCTCACTTGTCCCAAAATTGTTCTTTAGTGCTGTTGTCTTTCGCTTGACCTCCAGTCAGGAGTAGTCTTTGCATTTGGTTGTCCAGATAGGCTCTGTTTTTAATGGGTGTAATGACCAATTAGATAAGAATTCTGTATGTGACAGTAGATATTTAAAACAATCATGGCCACCTTTGAGTTCAGTTATGAGCTACAGCCCATTCTGGTATATTTTTATTAAAAGGCAAGGTTTCCACTTTGCTATTGTTTAAATCCACACAACTTCTCTTTATATCCAAACTTGGGGAAGAGGCAGCCATAAAGTACCTGTGCGCATTGTCCCCTAGGGGCTGCTGTCTTGAGAATTCCTGTTCTGTATGGGGAAGTTGAGAAGCTTGAGGAAAGTGCGGTGACTGTCATGTTCGATAAGGTACAGTTCAGCAACAAGTCCGCAAACATGGACCACTGGCAGCAGAGGTTCCCCACACATGTGAAGGATGTAGCCAGTGTGTGCCGGCAGCTGGCAGAGAAGAGGATGCTGGTGAGTCTTGGGAAGGATGGGGCCTGACTTCTGTCTTAGTGAGAGTTCTGCTTTCCTGTGCTGAACCTCCATGGGTGTACACAGATTATCACAGACTGAAAGGTAAACATGCTTTTTAAAAGCAGGAAACCAGACAGAAGCTGTTCCTACCGAGGAGTGGCTGTATTCGTGAGGTCTGTAGAATGCAAGCCACCCTGTCTCTGCCTTCTAGTGCTGGGAGTAGAGGCCCAGTGCATCAACTACACCCAGTGAGAGTTAATTTTTTTTTTTTTTTTTTTTTTTTTTAGTTTATTACACATGTGTGTGTTTTCGTGAATTTATGTACACCACATGCATGCAAGTATCCAAGGAAGCCAGAGGCCATTGGATCCCCTGGGAACTGAACCCAGATCCTCTTTTAACTACTGAGCCATCGATCCAGCCCAGAATGGGTATTCATTTTAAGCATTTGGTGAAGTTGGCATTAAATAGAATGTCCATAAGAAGACGGGGAACAGGTTGGGGATTTAGCTCAGTGGTAGAGCGCTTGCCTAACAAGCACAAGGCCCTGGGTTCGGTCCTCAGCTCTGGCTGTTCCAGAGGTCCTGAGTTCAATTTCAGCAACCACATGGTGGCTCACAACCATCTGTAATGAGATCTGGCGCCCTCTTCTGGTCTGCAGGCACACATGCAGACAAAACACTGTATACACAATAAATAAATTAAATCTTTAAAAAAAGACGGGGAACAGTTTAGTTTGGAGTAAAATAATGCTGGTCACAGCATGACTGACTGCATTTCTGTATTATATTAAAATTATACTGGTGTGTGCTGGGGGAAACTGACCCTTTCTTCAAACAGGTGGAAGGCAAGTACTAACCACAGGTTGTCCTTTGACCTCCACACATGTACTGTGGCATGCACACCTGAGTTCACACACATGCAGTTAATCCTACTATATCATGAGACTTTGAAAATCTGTAAAAGCAGGGGAGGAAGCAAGACTGAAAGTTAATATAGCATGCATGGCAATGTTAAGAGTATTGAATTAGTTCATCTCTTTAGGTTTCTTGAGATGGCTTCACTTTGTTACTCAGAGTGGCCTTGAACCCCTGTGTAGCTCAGGCTGCCTGTGCATTCGAGGCTCTTTCTGCCTCATCTTCCCCAAATGCTCGGATTACTGGCATGTGTCATTGTGCTTTTCAGGTTCAGGTTCATTTTTAAATGGTTTTATAACTGATCTTGGTGGTGCACACTTGTAATACCAGCATTTGTAAAAGCAGCAGGCTCAAGAGGATTCCTATGAATTCTAGGCCCATTGTCTGTATATTGAGCCAAGGCTACGGAGCAAAACTTTCCTTAAAACCAACAGCAAGAGTGAGGCTGAAGATTGGTTCAGACAGTATGGAAGTAGGCTGTATAAGATCATGTCTCAAAACTATTGTTTTTATTTTAACTTAGACTAATTTAAAATGTCAATTAAAATTAGTCACTATCTCTAAATTAGAACCATTTGTATTTTTATTTCAAAAAGTTATTTCTATAAATTGCTTTTAGTGTTGGAATATTGTATACATTTGATGTTAGGTATTTTGAAGAAGATTTTCAAAAAAGGTAGGTTTGCATTTTGATTCTTGCACCTTTAAAATTAAATTAAATTTCTTGTCAAACCTTACCATTGACTCCCCCCCCCCCCCCTTTTATGTCAGGACCCATCCATTAAGGGAACCTTTCACTGGTCTGGCAACGAGCAGATGACCAAGTACGAAATGGCATGCGCGATTGCCGATGCCTTCAACCTCCCGAGCAGTCACTTAAGACCTGTAAGTCTCCTGATTGACACCTCCCTCCTGACTTCCTAAGGCTGCTGTATGTTATTGATAACATTTTCCTGTTTGGGGTAACTAATCAAAGTGAACTTGGTTTGGATCTTGAGAGTATCTGGTGGTAAATTATCCCTCAAGTAGTCAAGAGTATTGAAGTTTATAGAGAAGTATGGAGGAGGCGGGTGTGGAAGGAGGAGGAGGGTACTTGCTGTAAAGCCAGACAACCTGAGTCCATCCACATGACAGGAGAGAACTGATTCCCATTGTCTGTATTCTGACCTCTACAAGAGCATATACTCCTTCCCTACCTCTTTCTCTCTCACCTACCCACACAGAATTTATTTAGTTTTAGTTTTTCAAGGATTGGCCTTGAACTCGCAGAGTTCCATCTACCTCTGGGTCCTGAGTGCTGGGATTAAAGATGCCTGTACCACCACTACCTGGCTGATCTTTTTTTTTTTTTTAAAGTATTGTCTAGATGGCAGCATGTTTATTTTTCTAGCTCTAAAAAGAGATTTTTTTTTGCCTAAAGGAAAGCTGAAATAGAGTTATCAAGTCTCAACATGTTACTTCCTTTACACATGATTTGTTTTTGTTTTTTTCTTTAAAGATTACTGACAGCCCTGTCATAGGAGCACAACGCCCCAAAAATGCTCAGCTCGACTGCTCCAAATTGGAGACTTTGGGCATTGGCCAGCGGACACCATTTCGGATTGGAATCAAAGAATCGCTCTGGCCTTTCCTCATCGACAAGAGATGGAGACAGACCGTCTTCCATTAGTTTATGTGTTGTGTAGTTTTTTAAATGAAAAGGATAGTATGTGGCACTTTTTCAAGAATAAAGGAAATAGTTTTGTATGAGTACTGCTTAATTGTGACTCATGATCCTTCAGGTGAATGATGCTGTTGCACTAGGGGAACGTCGGACAGACTGAGGGCAGCGATGCCTGGTTTGCAGGCATGGCTTTCTGCGGATTGTTTTGTTCTCGATTACCTTGCTGTTCAAGTCATGTGAATTATGATTCTTAATGTCCGAGAGCTGGGATAAAGCAGACTGTTGACTTTGGGTGAGATGCATTGTCCATTCCTATAGCTCCCTTTTTTGTTTTGTTTTGTTTGTTGACTTTTGTATATTGATAGTTTCAGTGTGTGTAGACTCCTATAGAAATCATCGGTATTCATCATTTGCTTTGCTTGAGCCCAGATCAAAATGCTTGAAGAAAAGAAAACTTTATTTTTGCAACTTTGAGTATGGTTTTTATGCTTGATTCTTCCATGTGTTATGTACATGAGAACTTGTATAGCTTGACACCCCACCTTCATAGCACCATGTGGCGAACAAACACAGAGAGTGCGTGTGTGTGTGTGTGTGTGTGTGTGTGTGTGTGTGTATTTTTTAATATAAATACATATCTGTGTCTTTCACTCTGTCACCAAGTGAATTTCATACATGTGGTTATAATAATGAGCCTTGTATGTCTTTTGATCACTTATGAATAATAATAAATACTGCTGGCATGTAACACTTTGGTTTCTTTTTTATGTAAAAAATATATACAATTTTAATTCTTTGAGAATTTCAGACAGTGTATTTTGATCCTATTCACCCCTACGCCCTAGCTCCTATATCCACCCCCACCTCTAGCATCTTTTTTTTTTTTTTTTTTTTTTTAAATACGGAGTCCAATCTGCTGCCCTTGTACACCATGGGTGTGGTCCCCGCTGGGTCAACCATGCTCTTTAACTGTCTTCTCAGAATTGGTTTCTCTTTCTTTCATTTTGCTTCTTTTTAATTGTAATTACTGCTAGGCATGATGGTACATATCATTTATCCCATAAGAAGCAGGTAGATCTCTGCCTTGGAGGCCAGTTTGGTCTAAATAGCAAGTATCAGGCCAGCCAGGGCTACATAGTGAGACTTTGTCTCATGAAAATGTAATTATTCCTTTGTTTTAGTTTTTACGTTACATACTTGCAGTATCTGATATGTAATAATCAGCATACAGTGTGGTATAGGGTAACAGTTGAGATCTAGAAGTAGCTTCTTGTACCAACTGAATGAGAATCAACTCCATAATCTGGTTACATTTTCCACTTAGGATGTGCTACCAGAAGGTTGTGCAGTGTCTCAGTGCCTCCTCTGGACAGTCATTTTCAGATGATCTTAGCCTCAACACTGTCTTCACTTTTTAAAGTTTACCTAGATTTTGGGGAATAGAGTGGATCTTGGTTTTGGTTACAGCAGCAATCCCCAGACTGCATTATGTTTTGGAATTTACTGCGTAATTTATGATACCATTTTAACCTTGGCCTGATGCACTGAAATGGAATATAAAAAATAAAGCCAGCCAGGCGGTGATACCGCATGCCTTTAGTCCCAGCACTTGGGAGGCAGATCGAGGGTGGATCTCTGTGAGTTCGAGGCCAGCCTGGTCTACAGAGCGAGATCCAGGACAGGCACCAGAACTACACAGAGAAATCCTGTCTCGAAAAACCATAAATAAATGGATGGATGGATGGATGGATGGATGGATAGATAGATAGATAAAAGCCTGCTAGTTGGGCAAGATGGTACATTCCTGGATTCCCAGTATTAGGAGGCCAAGGCAGAAGGATTACTGGGAGTTCAAGGCCAGCCTGTGTTACATAGCAAAAACTAAAAAATGAAATTGAGAATTTGGGGGTTTTCTTCATATTGATGTATTTTCTGATTTCTTTAAAAAGGGGGGGAGGCTATGTTTTTACCTATATAAGTGCACTTTATGGATGCCTGCTGCCAGATAAGGGCATCTGGTCCTCTGGAACTGAAGTTAAAGATTTGTGAGGCACCATGTAGGTACTGGGAATAGAACCTGGGTCCTCTGCAAGAGCAACCAGTGCACTTAACCCTTGAGCCATCTCTCCACCTCCATAATTGTTGCATTTCACATGGTGCAAAATGTAAGCCTGTGGACTGCCATTTTCTCATTCTTTTGGAGACAATCACATTGTGTACCCAGGGCTTTGCATTCGAGGATATGCTAATAGGACAGGACCAGCTCACATTCTTGTCATCCTGTATTTAACCAGCAGCAGGCTACACATCTTCCGCAGTTCTTTTGACTTAGATTGTTGTAGCAGTTATGTTGAATGTTTTTAAGTTTTTGAGTTTGCCCTGCTGGCCTCAAACTTAAGATCCTTCTGCCTCAGCCCCCTCCTCCCCCAGTGTTGGGATTTATAGGCATGTCACAGCAGTTGAGAAAGTGTCCTCCCATTGACCAAGGACCTGCCACCATTTCCTATTTCCTAGGGAGCCCACCACAGAATAGTGCCACCATCTGGACAGAGAGATTTCGGCCATAGGTGTATTTAGGGTGTATTTTGACACCCTAACTACAACAGGAAGGTGTTCTTTTGGAATTTCACACCACCTGTTTCACAAGTCCTTCGGAAACTTCTGGAACATAAATTTGCAAATATCTTTGTTTATCAAATGCTTTGAGGGCCAGATGCCATGCTTGTCACCATCAATATTACCTTCATTTTATAATAAGACTACCAGTGGGGTTCCCCCCCCCCCACCTTCTATCAGTTTTAAAACTATTTCCTAAATGGATGAGGCAGGAGAGATGGCTCAGCACTTTCTGCTCTTACAGGGGACCCAGAGTTGACAGCACCTATACTGGGCAGCTTATAATTAACTACCTGTAACTCCTATTCCATGGGCTTTGATGCCCTCTTCTGGCCCAGCAGGAGCCTGCACTCATGCACATATCCACACACATAAACACATAAATCCCTTTGTTTTCCTGGATTTTCTGCCATGAACATGCTTATATAGTTCTGGAAATCATTTAATTAGATTTTATTTGTTTGTTTGTTTTTTTCGAGACAGGGTTTCTCTGTAGCTTTGGAGCCTGTCCTGGACTAGCTCTGTAGACGAGACTGGCCTCGAACTCAGAGATCCACCTGCCTCTGCCTCTCAAGTGCTGGGATTACAGGCGTGCGCCACCACCGCCCGGCCTTAATTAGATTTTAAAGAAAGCTTGTTTCTGTATTTTAACCACATAAATGTCAACATAAACAAACTTGGGTTGGGGATTTAGCTCAGTGGTAGAGTGCTTACCTAGCAAGTGAAAGGCCCTGGGTTTGATCCTCAGCTCAAAAAATTAAAAAATTAAAAATAAATAAATAAAAACAAACCCAGTGCCAGTTACTGGGGATGAATGCTGGAAGATCAGAGAAGCAGAACAAGCCACAGCCACCTCACCTTGCTAGTTCCTCAGCTGATCCTATTTCCTCAGACTGGAAGCCTCCGAGTCCTCATCCAGAATAAATCTCAGCTGAACTGCTGGTAAAAGCCTAAAAGCTTAACCTGCTGTAGTTCCTGGTCCTTATGCCTTATATACCTTTTTGCTCCCTGCCATCACTTCCTGTTTCCAGTGTGGCCTCTGGAATGCTAGGATTAAAGTCGTGTGCTACCACTGCCTAACCTCTATATTTAATATATGGCTGTTCTGTTCTCTGACCCCCAGATAAGTTTATTGGGGTGCACAATATATCAACCACACAATTCCGTTCTAGTTTATGTGTTTTTACAATGGGTTGTTTTAAAAGATGGCCATGCAGTTGCTCATCCCTCCCAACAGCTGCTTTCCTCTGTGTCCTCCACTTGACTCTATTTTATAGCACATATGCATACTGTATATCACACTGAGCAATTTCAATTTCCCCCAGTTTGTTAATAGATTGCTAAAGATGTCATTTTTATTAATTATTTTTTTAAATTTATTTTTAAAATTTATTTTTGGGTTTTTTGAGACAGGGTTTCTCTGTGTAGCTTTCGAGTCTGTCCTGGAACACGCTTTGTAGACCAGGCTAGCCTCAAACTCACAGAGATCTGCCTGCCTCTGCCTCCTGAGCACTGGGATTAAAGGCATGCACTACCACTGAACTTGATTTTAAAAAGTTTCAGAATGCTTTACTACAAGATGCTGAAGCTCAGTGATAAGTACTGTGTCGTGTTGGAGGACTAGGAATAATTGTCCATTTCTCTTTGTTCAATGTCACCTTTGGACTTTATGGTGTTTTATGTTGTGAAGAGACTCCATTACCAAGGTAACGTATAAAAGAAAGCATTTAACTGGGAGCTTTCTTACCGTTTCAGAGGGTGAATCCATAGCCACAATGACAGAGTTCATGGTAGTGGGCAGGCATTGTGCTGGAGCAGTAGCTGAGAGCTTACATCTTATCCACATGTATGAGATATAGAGAACTAATTGGAATGGTTTGGCTTTTTGAAACCTCCTAGCCCACCCCCAGTCACCTCCTACAACAAGGCCACACCTCCTAATCCTTCCCATAACAGTTCAATCAATTGTGAACCAAGCATTCACACATAAGAGCCAGTCTCATTCAAATCACTACAATATGCTTTAATAAAAGGGAATTCTCTTGCCTGGGGAAAGTCATTCTTTTGATTCTACTTGTCTTCAACAGATTATATAAAATCCTCCCATATTATTAAGGGATGTGTCCTTGATTGTCAGTCCACTGACATAACTGTTATTATCTAAAAAATGTACAGAGACATACCCAGAATAATGCTTGATCAAATATCTGGTTGCCCTTTGGCCTAGCCAAGTTTTCAGACAAAATATAATTAAGCATCACAGTGTCAACCTCCCCAGATGTTCACTATGCCCTCTTCCCCATTTTTTAAACTTTAAAAGAATTATGGGGGGGTGGATAGTATATGTAAAATAACCTTTATCTTTTTAGCCTTTTTAAAGTGAATATTCTGGTACAGTCAACTGTATTCACACTTTTACACACTCTATTTCCAGAACTTGAACCTTCATACTCACAACAGCTCTCTGTTCACTCCTTTCCCCTACCCTGACAACAGCAATTCTTTGATTTCTGAGTTTGACTCATATATAAGTAAAATCATACAGTATATGAATTTGACTGGTCTGTTTGAGTTAGCATCATAATGTCCTCAATGGTCATCTGTAGCATATGTCAATTTCTTTCCAAATGCTAAATGATACCCTGTTCTCTGTTTATATCACATTTTATTAACCTGTTGATGGATGTTTGGATTGCTTCTACCTCTTGGCTGTTGTTCATAATGTAGCAAATGTGCAAGTCATATTTCTCTGAGACTTTGCTATCAATTCATTTATGTAAATACTCAGAAGATGAGTTGCTGGAGTGACTGTGATGATTCTATTTTTAATTTTGGGAAGACTGTCAATTGCTTTCCATAGTAGATGCACCATTTTACATTTTCACTGAAAGAGTACAAAGTCCCAACTTCTCATCCTTGACATCATTTTGCTACAAAAATGTAGCAAAATTTTTCTGACAGTAGACATCCTGGTGTGTAGGAGATGGTGTTCTGACTTTTTGTATCAGTATCTTTAACCTCTGTAGACTAATTTATAACTCATGTGTCTCCAACTATATAGTTTTTAGTTTATTTAAAGATTGATTTTTTTTAATTATATGTCTGTGTGTTGGTACTTGCATATGTGAGTGTTAGTGCCCCTCAGAGCCTGGAAGAGGCTGTTGAATCCCCTAAAGCTGGAGTAACAGGCTGTTGTAAGTCACCAGAAGTAGTCGCTGAGAACTGAACTTTTCAAGAGCAGTATACTTCCTTAACCACTAATCCTCTCTTTTAAAGTCTATAACAAGCACATTGTACCCAGCGTGGAAGGGCAGATGATAGTCCTGCTGCTGTACCGATTAACTGAATTCTCTAACTCCAGCTTTCCTGAGAGTTTTCAGAGTTCCTTGGGACTCTGAAGGCAAGAACACCAACGAACCTGGGGGAAGTTGGACCTTCTCCAAAAAGACAGTACTTGTTGAAGGGACCAAGTGGCCCGGATGAATATTGTAAGGGGGACTAGTTTGTACTAGGTTGCTCAGAATTGTATGATTTTAACATTGTTGCTGTTACCTCTACATTCTGAGTCTATTCTTAAGGGTAAAATCAGGCTCCTTGTATGCTACCTATCACTACATGAAAAATACAGTGGGAACAATTGTAAGATGGGCTAAGTTCCTCTGACAGACTTAGGATAAAAAACTAGCCAGGGCTGAAGAGAAGGCTCACTGGTTAAGAGGGCTTGTTGTTATTGCAAAGGACTCATAACTCCAGTTCCAGGGTATAAAATACCCAACTCTAACCTCTACAGGCGTGAGGCACACACATGGTGCATAGACATATATTTTAGCAAAACACTCATACACATAAAATAATAATTAAATATAAAAATAATAAACAAAAACTAACCAAGCAAGAGCAAAAAAATAATAAATGTGGTACAATTACCAAAGCCTGCAACTTATTCTCCTTAGTCATTTAGCTCGAGTATGGACGTGGAGCCTTACATTTCTAATCTCTCTTGACTACCATCCCAAAGTTTCCCTTCTGACCTATGTTGGATCACTCACTTATAACTCATATTTCATTTCTTGTATGCTTTCTAGATTTGGCTGCACCTCTTTTAGCAGCTTTCTGAGAAAGGATCCATAAGAAAGCAGTGGTAAAACTTGACTTGCAGACACTGTCAAGTCTATAAGCCCAGCTGTGATAGGTTACTGTCATAGTTAGCTTCAGCTGTCAACTTGACACAGCCTAGAGTCAGTCGGCAAGAAGGAACCTTAATTAAAGATTTGCATTGATTAGGCTGGCCTGTGAGCGTGTCTGCATTTTCTTGATAGCTATTCGATGTAGGAAAGCCCAGCCCACTGTGGGTGGTACCATAACTGGGCATGTGGGCCAGGACTGTGTAAGAGAGTTTGCTAGAATTTGAGTCTGAGAGAAAGCCAGTAAGCAGTTCCTGCCCAGGCTTCCCTTGATGACAGACATACCCTATGAGCTAGAATAAACCCTTTCCTTTCCAGGTTGCTTTTGGTCATGGTATTTATCACAGGCATAGAGAAGCAAATTACAACAGTTGACAAGACACAGAAGAAAATGTCTTACTGTTTTACCAGTGGCACAGCGACTGTGCCATAATCTACTGTGCTCTCAGCTACTGACCGGGGTGCCACAGTCACTACCCTGCTGCTCTGAGTCCTGCTGCCACCCCCTCTGCTGCTGCCACCTTCAAATGTCGTTTTTAGGGGTTGGGGATTTAGCTCAGTGGTAGGGTGCTTGCCTAGCAAGTGCAAGGCTCTGCATTGTTCGGTCCTCAGCTCTGAAAAAAAAACAAAACCAAAAACAAAATAAACAAATAAAATAAAATATCAAATGTAGTTTTTAACTAAATCTCTATCATGCTATTTTACCAATAAAGACTCGGGATCCAAATGCTGGGGTGAAGACCTGCTAGCTCAGAGAGGTGGGGAAAGCACACAGCTACTTCCTCCTTTGCTGCTGGCCTGCAAAAAGAGAGCATCTCTTCCACCTTTCCCAACTAAAAAGGACTGCCAAATGCCAAGTCCTTCCCTACTACTTCCTGTGCATCTCTCTGTCAGTCTTCCTGACTTCCTCACACTCTTTATGGCTTTTTTTCTGACAACTGGTTGTTTGTCCCACCTCTTGATCTATGGTTGATTTTATTTAATCCTTTAAAGGGGGTGTGATAGGGCTGAATCATGCCACAACTAGAAACAGGTTTATTTTTTTTTCCAGTAAATAAGGCAATCTCAAGGTTCACAGTGTGATCCAATATCCTGCAACAAATGCCCAGGTTTATTGACACTTACTAGCATGAATGGTCAAATGGCTTCACTAGAAAGTCCAGTGTTAGTCATCTGGATATGCACTTATACTCTCCTCAGTGATCTTCCCCTGGTCACTATTGGCATTCTGGCCCACTCTGTGGGGACCTGCCCTGCATCCTAACATAAATCCTCTTTTAAGAAAAAAAAAACTTCCCTTCTTTTTCCTCTTCCCCTTCACCTCTTCCCTGCCATGACGTGTGCACATCTCCACTTTCCCTCTCTCTTTCTTCCTCTCTCCTTCTCTTCCTCTCTTCCTCTCTCTCCTATTGCAGGATCTTAAAGAGTCTTATTAATAAAATCAAACCCGGGGCCAGTTATTGGGGTGAATGCTGGAAGATCAAAGAAGCAGAACAAGCCACAGTTTCCTCACCTCACCAGTTCCTCAGCTGGTCTTGTTTCCTCAGACTGGATGCCTCTGAGTCCTCAACTGAATATGTCTCAGCTGAACTGTGCTGCTCCAAAGCCTGAAAGCTTAACCAGCCAAATGCTTCTAGTTTCTGGTCTTCACGCCTTATATATCTTTCTCCTTCTGCCATCACTCCCTGGGATTAAAGGCTCACTTTCTGGGATTAAAGGCATGTGTCTCCATGCTGGCTGTGTCCTTAAACACACAGATCCACAGGGATTTCTGTCTCTGGAATGCTAGGATTAAAGGTGTATGCTACCACTGCCTATCCTGTTTAATATTGTGGCCGTCCTGTTCTCTGACCCCAGATAAGTTTATTTCAGGTAACACACAATATTTCAGGGAACACAATACCACCACACTCTCCCTCTCCATCTCTCTATTATAATAAACCCTTTCCACATGGATGCTGTGTCTGGGGTGTGAGTGACATTCCAACATGCCACGCCACCCGCTTTTGGGTCTGCATGCTGTATCTGCCTCAGCTGCTGGAGGGGAACACCCTGGTCCAAACTCACCAAGGCCTCTCCAGTGCCATATCACTACAACTATGAATTGGGAGATTGTGTTGGTTCATCTCCATAAATACTAATTTGTCTTGCTTCTTCTTCTTCTTCTTCTTCTTCTTCTTCTTCTTCTTCTTCTTTTTCTTCTTCTTCTTCTTTTTTAAAGATTTATTTATTTATTATGTATACAATGTTCTGTTTTCATGTATCCTCGCAGGCCAGGAGAGGGAGCCAGATCTCATTACAGATGGTAGTGAGCCACCATGTGGGTGCTGGGAATTAAACTCAGGACCTCTGGAAGAACAGCCAGTGTTCTTAACCTCTGAGCCATCTCTCCAGCCCTTGTCTTGCTTCTTTTTCCAAGGAATAGACCTTGGTTTCTAATGAGGATTTTCAGGAAAACAAGCTCCTCACTTGCCACAGATAACACTTGCCTGTTCCCTACTGTGAGTGTGGACTAAGTGTTCCTCCATATCACACCACCCAGATACCCAGTGCAGGGTTACCTGGCCTGCTCCTATATCTTTTGACTCAACCTGAGTCATGGGAGAAAAAGTGCTGTCTGAGGGACCTGGTTTTAATATTTAATTCCTCTTTTTAAAATAGAAACCATACATATGGGTATAAAATGGTAGCTGGGAAATCACTTTTTCCCCCCAAAATTTAAAAGAATTAATAGCACATTCTCAGTGTACCAAGTGATAGGTTTCATAGGGACATTTTTTTCTTTTTTATTATTATTTTGAAATTTTCTATTCATTTTACATACCAACTGCAGATCCCCTCCCCTTTCTTTTCCCACCCTCCCAGCCTTCCCCCATCTCAACCCCCATTTCCACCTCCTCCAAGGCAAGGCCTCCTGTGGGAGTCAGCAGAGCCTGGTATATACTCAGTTGAAGCAGGTCCAAGCCTCATAAGGACATTTTCATCCCCATTACCCTCTCCCTTCATTGGTCCTATACCTTTTCCCAAACAATTTGCTTGCTATTTTCATTTCATAATAGATTCTAGATGTCATGTGTATCATTAATTATTACTATTACTACAGCACCAATACTTAATAGTTATAATAATAATTAATTATTGTTAATGGGAGAAAATATTTTTCTCCCATGCTGTAGCCTCTCTCTTCACTAAGTTGTTTCTTTTTCTGTACAAAACCTTTGTAATTAATGCAGCCCCATGTGTTCAATCTTCTCCCCCCTTTAGTGCCAGGAAGTAAAGCCAGGGTCTTTCACGCACTAGGAAAGCATTGTGCCACTGTGCACATCCCTGTCTCCCTCCCCATTTTGTCTATCCTTGCTGTTATTGCCAGAAGAAGATGTTGGATCCCTTGAAAATAGAGTTATAGACAGTTGTGAGCTACCATGTTGGGTGCCGGGAATTGAACTCAGGTCCTTTAGAAGAGCAGCCAGTGCTCTTAACTGCTGAGCTATCTCTTCAGTCTTGTGGGAGCCCACAGTGACTCCAGCTTTCGGCTTGTTTCTGTCTTGACTCAAGGTCAGAGAGTTCAAGCTTGTCTTTGCTCCTTAAGGCTGGATAACAAGATGACTAGCCAAAGACGTGGCTACTAGATGTTTTGCTCTTCAAGCCTGGATAACAGTATTCATGGCCAAAGGCGTGGTTGCCAGATTTCTTGAGAATTAAGGAAGTGTTTATGCTTGTTTATTTCTTGAACCATGGTGTCCTTGAGAGGGGGAGGTCTTTTGCCCCCTTGCTTTGGATGTAAAAAGGCTGTGTGAAATTAACTGGGGCTACTGCAGTAATGACTCAGAGCCCTCCCAATTCTATCCTATGTCTCTGTCTTTTCTTTCATGTCTCTGTTTTTTTCCTAGCTATTTTTTCTCAATCCTCACTTTCCTATTCAGGACTGTTCAACAGGTCAGGCAGGACCTGACACAGTCTCCTTGTTTTTTGTTTGTTTTCTTTGTTTTGTTTGTTTGTTTGTTTGTTTTTGTTTTTCGAGACAGGGTTTCTCTGTGTAGCTTTTCGACTTTCCTGGATCTCGCTCTGTAGACCAGGCTGGCCTTGAACCTACAAAGATCCAACTGCCTCTGCCTCCCGAGTGTTGGGATTACAGGCGTGCGCCACCACCGCCTGGCCTCCTTGTTTTATTTTGAAGCCACCAATTTATTATGTTACAGCCCTGGCCAGAGGTGGCAGAAGCTGGCTGACCAACTCAGCTACCATCAGGGCCCAGATCCAGTGCTTTGAGTCAGTCTACCCCAACATCGACCCCATCTACAAGCAGCTAGAGCATATAAAGAGCCTGTCCTGCATAACCAGAGCTACAGGATCGCCATGACTCTGGATATCTGAGATGAGTCTCCGGTAATGGTCCAGTATTTATGGTGCATCAGAAACGAGAAAACTTGAACCGGACCAGTGCACTCGTTGCAATGAATATTTGTATGCAAAACTGTCTGGGCAAAAAACAAACTATATATATATAGTGACACACTGCAGTTTCCAACACCACTACAACAAATGAATATTCAAGGAGAGGTAGGAAAAATAGAAGAATGGAGTGGTGAGTGAGTGGTGGAGACAGGTGGAACTAAAAACTTGAAGGCAAAGGCAGTAAGTAATAGGTGTGAGAGAAGTCTGGGGCGGATGGCAGAACACGCTGTTGTCCAATGGGGATGATAGGATGGTGTGCAACGGCCTGGGGCTTGCACTCAGACTCTGTCCCTGACCATCTGCCCACCTGCACAATCACCCTGGTCCCAAGCAACAACAGGATGTCCAAGATGCAGAACTGTTCATTTTCTGGATTGGACCTCCTTGAAAGACCTCTATGGTCCGTACTGGCCCTAGAGGCCACTTTGGTGTCTGTAGTCTGCTGCCCCAAGGCTGTGTTGAAGCTGTTGAAGCCCTAGGTTCACGTGGAAGTCCATGGTCTGTGCTCCAGCCCGAATCCATGTTGGTGTTTGTGGGCTGTGCTGCCGTTGAGGGCTACGTTGTTGTGAGTGACCAATGCTGTCACCTGAGGCCATGTTGATGTCCTTGGCCTGTGATGCCACCTAGGGTTATGATAATATCTGTAACCCATGCAGCAGCAGGAGGCTGTGTGTAGTTAGAGTTTTCCTGCCTGGCCCAGTCAGGACAAATCTCTCTTACCCGCCAGTCCCATAGTCGCTCAGACCCAACCAAGAAAGCACACAGAAAGTTACATTGTTTAGAAACTGTATGGCCGAGGCAGGCTTCTTGTTATCTGCTTCTTCTATCTTAAATTAACCCATTTCTGTTAGTCTATACTTTGCCACATGGCTTGTGGCTTACCAGTGTCTTTACATGTTGCTTTTCATGGCGGCGGCTGGCGGTGTCTCTCTCCAACCTTCTACTTCCCAGAATTCTCTTCTCTCTTGTCCTGCCTATACTTCCTGCCTGGCCACTGGCCAATCAGAACTTTATTTACACAGAGCGATATCCACAGCAGCTGTGTTGATGTGTTGATGTCTGTGGTCTGTATTGTCACCAGAGACCTTACTAAGGTCTGTGGCATGTGCTGATGCTGGAGACTATGTGGATGTCTGTGGTCCATGCTGTCTTCAGAAACCACGTGTAGATACATGATCTGTGCTCCAGCTGACTCCAAATGGCAAAGGAAGCTTTTTTTTTTTTTTTTTTTTTGCCATGATATTGATGACTGGAGACTCACAGCCGAGAAAGAGCGACATAGAAGGCTTCTGTGACAACCCCTACCTCCACACCTCCCCCAAAAATAACAGCCTAGACAGAAAGCCACCAAAGAGAACTCTTAAAAATTGTGATAAGGGTCCTGAGGTGTAACTCTCCCCAACCTGATGGGTGATGTTGTTCTATATGCTGTGAATATGTGTTGCTCTGATTGGTTGATAAATAAAGCTGTTTGGCTAATGGTGAGGCAGAATAAGGTTAGGCAGTACATTCCAAGGGGAGAGAGAGGAAGAGGAAAGGGGAGGTGGAGAGACACTGTGAGCTGAGGCCAGGAGAAGCAAGATATGAAAGTACCAGTAAGCCACGAAGCCACATGGCAACTTATAGATAAATAGAAATTGGTTAAGTTATAAGAGCTAGCTAGCAAGAAGCTTGAGCCATAAGCCATCCAGTTTGTAAATAATATAAGCCTCTGTGTGTTTACTTGGGACTAAGCAGCTTCAGGATACAAGTGGGAGAGATTTTTTTTTTTCTGACCACGGGCCAGGAGGGACACAGGAAAACTTCTGACTACACTGGAGTGTAAGAAACAGCCTCAGACCTGCAGTGTGAGGCTTTTTCAGTGGAAATGCTTAAAGGGAAAGTTCATCATGGAAAGTGAGATTGGAGAAGGCTAAGACTGAGCACATCACTGCCTCAGTCTTGTCTTTTCACTACCTAGAGAGGCAGGAGACAGAAGGACCAGAGGGGCCAGCAGCCTGGGTGTGGGGGCTTCTGTCAAGCCATCTTCTTCCTGTTTTTCCACTGACCACATCTTAGAGATTCCATAATTAGTAATGTAGAGAGCCCTTGCTTGAACCAGACTTTCTTTTTATATGCTAGTCTGTATTTCTTAAGAGTGTGCAGTAAATCCAATGGAGGCCCAGCCTCATGATGACAACCAATTTTGGTCTTCTTGCTAGAATATGTTGACATTCCACCCACATAGTTTGAGAACACTGCAGATAACATGCCACCTCCCTATGTGCAGGTCATTTTCTTAGTTCCATTGTGGTCCCTCTATCCTCAGCCTGTCTATAGCTTATCAGTCCAGGACTCATTTGTTAATCTGTCATAGAAGAAAGTCAAATAAGCTGGAAGTACTGGGGAGAATATTAATTTGCCCCCCCCCCTTTTTTTTAAACCATCATTCCTTGTATCCAAGATTCAGATCTATGTTTTGAAGAGTTTTTGGATTCAGTTAGTTTATTTCTCAGCTTTCACACTGCTGTCTAAAATTCAGCTTTTTCAGGAGCAGGGAGTGGGCAGATGTGGGAGAGAAAGCTAAGTCCTTAAACCTTAGTCTATCTGCATTCTAGCATCTAAAATTTGGTTGTGGCTCTCTCTCCTTTCCTGTTCTTTCTGTCCTTATTATTTTATGTCTTATTTTTTTCCAAGGAGGATTTTTTTTTTTGAAGTAAAGTTTGATCTGTGTTTCCAGTCTGCTTCTTAATATGGAGCAGTTGTATACCACTATTGATTTTTGTGGACTTGTATGCTGTGTGCTTCTGACCTGCCTTATGAGATTAAAGTCTGAGCTTTCTATAGCTCAATACCTTACAGAATAGTTTGTGAACCCTGGGCTCACTTGAATTGCACTTCTTTGCCAATATGCCTTTGGGAAAGTTAATTAACTTTGGAATATTCTGGATGCTAGATAAGGTCATCATTTAACTCAGATGAAGTACTAAACTAACCATTTTATTTTGGCCCATTGATATTGACTGCCTTCACCTAGAAAATGGATGCTAATATTAGTCATGATTCCTAATATTTCTGAAGTATCTTTCATTGTAAAGACATGAATATTTTTGAACTTTGGTGGATTTCTTATCATAGAGTATCAAGGTTAAGCTTCACACTAGCAAACAAATAATTCTCTGATTCTTTCTAAGAGCAATTCTTGGAAGATAATTAAGGGTCAGCATCCATATTAACATTCTTGATTTGAAAGTTATTAATTTCTATCCTTTGCCCAATGTTCCAATAAGTTTTTTAATAATTACCACTTTCGGAAATGAGACTAGACTATCTTTTCAATTTATAAAAAAAAAATGGAATGATTTATTTGATTTTAGTAAGCAGTATTTGTATTCTGTATAGGATGGAATGATCAAAATGCTAAATGCATTAAAATTAATATAATAAGGTCTATATTTTTGAGTGCTTCCAGGATAATCAAGCTATGAAGACAGGATGTTATCGAACTGTTTGTAGCTTTTTTTGTTTGTTTGTTTTTTGTTTTTTGTTTTTCAAGACAAGGTTTCTCTGTGTAACAGTCCTGGCTGTCTTGGAACTTGTTTTGTAGATCAGGCTATCCTCAAACTCACTGAGATCTGCCTGCCTCTGCCTCTCAAATACTGGGATATAAGGCATGCATCACCACTGCCCAGTTGTTTGTAGCATTTTATGTGGCTTCAAAGAAATACCAGAAATGCAGTTGCTTGAATAATTCTAATTATAATTCTAATGTATTACCTTACAATTTTAGTAGGTTGGAAGTTCAGTACAGGTCTCTCTGGGCTGACATCAAGGTGTGTGTGTGAGGTGACAATATGATCCTAGCTCATCTGGGATGATGATGGTGGTCTTCAGTTTTATCTTGGTTGATGGTAGCCTTCAATTCTTTGTATCTGTGGGTGTGATATTTCTGGTTTTTTTTTTTGTTGTTGTTGCTAGTTTTACACTGAGAGCTCATGTCAACTGCTAGAAGCCACTAGATTCCTTGGTTTGTGACTCCCTTCCTCACGAGCTGGCAGTAACAAGTTGAGTCTTGATGTCAACTCTCTCCAATAGCACTATCTGACCTCCCTTGAGCACAGTCAGAAAAGGGTTATGTCAAGGATGTATGCGGTTAGATTTGGAACTTGTAAGAATCCAGCATCATATTCCCATCTCAGCGTCAGTAAAGTAAATTACACCTACAAAGCCTATTTTGCCATGTCAGACAATGGCAATGAAGGTGTGAATATAGCTTAATCTGTAACTTAAAAATAAATAAATAAAATTGGCAGCTTTAAAACTCAAGGTAGGGCTGGGCGGTGGTGGCGCATGCCTTTAATCCCAGCACTCGGGTGGCAGAGCCAGGCAGATCTCTGTGAGTTCGAGGCCAGCCTGGGCTACCAAGCGAGTTCCAGGAAAAGGTGCAAAGCTACACAGAGAAACCCTGTCTCAAAAAGCAAAAAACAACAACAAAAACAAAACAAAACAAGAAACATCTTTGCTCCTTCTCTTTTTGGGGTTGAGGATTTAGCTCAGTGCTTGCCTAGCAAGCGCAAGGCCCTGGGTTCGATCCTCAGCTCCACAAAAAAAAAAAAAAGAAAAAAAAAGAAAAAAGAAAAAAAAAACAAACTCAAGGTAGGGGGCTGGAGAGATATAGCTCAGTGGTTAATTAAGAACACTGGCTGCTCTTTCAGAGATCTTGAGTTGAATTCCTAGCAACCACATGGTGGTTTACAACCATCTGTAGTGAGATCTGGTGCCCTCTTCTGGCATGAAGGCATAATAAATAAATAAATAAATAAATAAATAAATAAATAAATAAATAAATAAATAAATCTTTACAAACAAGAAAAGCTCAAGGTAAAATTTTCTCCTAAAGTGAATGAATACACTATTGTTTGCTTAAATATGGTAAATGAAGATTGTATAAACACAACCAACATTAAGTATATATTTATTTTAATTGACATACTGATTATGCATGTTTATGGAACATGGTATGCATTTCAATATGGCAGAAGCAATTCTTAATAATTTTCCTTTTCCTCCTTAATTTGATTATTTTACTTTCAGTTTAATCTCTGGTTAAAATTCTGTAGAATAACAAAGACAATACTTTAAAACAAACAAACAAACAAACAAAACAAGACCGGGCATGGTGACACACACCTTTAATTCCAGGAGGGAGGAGCAGGTAGACTTCTGTGAGTTCAAGACCAGCATGGTCTACAGAGTGAGTTCTAGACAGCCAAGACTACATAGAGAGACTCTAAAAAAAAGAAAAGAAAAGAAAAAATTTATTGGCAATATCTATCCTGAAATTAATAGTCATTTCTGTGGGGCAGATAAAAACGGGGCAACTTCTTTATTTCATTTTTGTACATGACAAAGCTGTTTAAATCAAAAGGAAATTAAAATAGAAATACTAAATAGTACAAGAACCAAACCACCATTTTTTTTTTTCCAATCTCTTACCCCCAAAACTTCAGCACATGATCCTGAGACAGACTGGCAATATCATCTACTGCCTTTTATCACGCTCCAAAAAGCAGTGATTACCTTGGAAGGGTTTCAAAAGCAATTAAGAAAATCCCTTATGTCAAGTTACATTTCAGACAGGACAAATTAGATGTATGGGGAAATGTCCTGATAAAGTGCTCAAGAAATAATGAATCTGTATACAATTTGTAATTGCTCCTGCAAAAAAATAAACCCTCACAACATAAAAGGGCCTGTTAACCTGCGACTGGAAACTCAGCCATGGATTTTTTTTTTCTCTTTCATTGCAAATGCAAATGTCTTATGAAATGGAGCCCAGAGAATTTTTTAAATGTCCAAAATGTAATTCAAACATTGTTTATTACATTTCTGTCTGGGCTCTTCACAGCATCACACACTGGTTTGTTGCTCATCGTTCAGCTAGCAGGTCTGTAGTGAAAAATGGCTGATTTGGCTGGTGAAGCCAGAGCATGTCCTGAAGGGCTGCTCCAGGCCAGAATGCAGGGTCAGAGTTAACACAAATGCCACAAAAAGATGGCCATGAATGGGACAATCTGAGAGGCGTTTTAGTAGTTAGGTGTCCCTGAGATGGCTGTATTGGGTCTTTTCCTTGATGCATTAAAGACAGACATGTGCTCTTCAGTCTGTGTAGCCCTATTTTGGTAACTACAGAACAATGCAGGCTCCATGGATTGTGGATAATGAGCCTGTGGGGGCAGGAATCGGGGAGGGTATTGGAGGCTGGGGTTGCCTCTGAAGAGCTGTCATCTCTGAAGAGTGCTTTGATCACAATACTGGGACTTTCAACTGTGATATCCTTCCATTACAGGATGCTATTTTTCCTCTGAGTAAAATGGTAATTACAACTCTCCCAGACCATTTGGATTCTAAGAAGTTGATTTTCTAACTTTTGAAACATGGCTATACTCATCGCTAATTTTCACCCCCATGATGAACATTAGCAAGTAGGGAGTTACTACAGGGTCATTACACAGTATTTATAGATCGCTTTTTATTTGGGGTGTTTGAAAGTCTCCTAAATACGAACTGCTTCCAAATAACCTTGGGTTCGTTTTTCATCTTGATCCAAATCCCATGGAAACAAACCAATCATGGAGCTCTCTGAAAAGTCATTGGGAGCCCCAGGCTGAGAGCCCAGCTGTGCGGCACAAACTATTAGGCCCCCGTGCTGCTGGAAGCTTTGAGTAACTGAGCCACAGGGACCAATGCTCATTTAGGAATCAAAGTCAGTGTTTTGCTTCCTGAAGCCTTTGCTTGAGCCGAGCAAGTGCAATAAATCCCACTCAGGAGTTCAGATTGTGTAGACTTTATTGTTTACACAATTCCTTTTGAAATGATTTGACAAAGCCATGTCTTTCTTCTTTAAAGACGAGGAGACAGCCACTGCAGAGCCAATAAGAACAAATTCCTTGGTATGTGGAGACCCACAGAGGTTTCCTAGTGAGAACTTACTCAGGGTTTGAGCTTGTTTTAGGGCTGCATAAAGGGATGAATTGACCGTGGGTCGGGTTACCAGGTGTTCAGAAGGGGCTGCACTTGGGCTGTGTAGTATGCTTTGATCTAGCAAGGGGGCGGTCTTTTGCCCCACCCCTTGACATTGTTATAAAAAGCCCTTTTGAAGAGACAGAAGGGGCCGGTGGATTTTGATCCAGGTCCTCCCGAAGCCAACTTGTGTTTCTGTCTGTCTCCTTTCCTCTATCTTTCTACCTACAAGTTCTTTCTTCCTCTCTCCTCCTCATAGGAAACTGTAAAAGGTGGGAGCTGGTCTCCCACATTGGCAATCACTTTTGCAGAACAAACGATGTCTACGTTTGTCTTCATCATGGTTCTATTCCACATTCATTGCCCATATTCCCTGCTCCCTTGCGTACATATACTGAAACCCTGAGCCTCCCCCTATTTCTCTGATCCCAGAGTTGTCTTTTGACACAATACTTTTGCTTACAAAATACCTTTCTGAATATTTTACCTGTATAATTCAAATTTACTTAATGTAGCCTATGAGGTAGTTATGATTATTGTGCCCATTTTATAGGTCAAGGAACCTGAGAGACAAGGAGCCTTAGTGCTGCTGGTCAAGGACTGCAGCTGGTAAGTGGTGGAGTATGAATTCATCCTATGTGACCCTGCTGCACCACACCTACTGTGGAGCTCTGTAGTGAGGAGATCACTAGTTTTTGTTTTTAAATTTAACTGAATTTAGTGGTGTGTGTGTGTATGCACGAGTGCATGTGCGTGCAGTGAGGGTGTCACAGTGCTTATGTGTAGGTCAGAGGACTACTTGTCGGAGTTGGTTCTCTCCTTCCACTGTGTGGAAAATGGGTCTCAGACTCAGGTTGTTGGGGTTGTCAGCAAGTGCCTTTTACCTGCTGAGCCATCTCAGTGGCCTGAATACTAGTTTTGGGGTCAGGGGGACTTGGTTTTAGATGCAGATGCTGAGACATAAGCAGCAAAAGTATCTCATCTTGGGTAAGGTGAGTAATTTCTCAGTGACTTCATTTTCACAGTTATGAAACAGCGATACATCTGCAAAGAAATAAAAAAGAAGGTCGCCAGGTGGTGGCGGCGGCGGCGGCGGCGGCGGGCAAACCTTTACTCCCAGCCAGACACAGTGACGCACGCCTTTAATCCCAGCACTCGGGAGGCAGAGGCAGGTGGATCTCTGTGAGTTCAAGGCTAGCCTGATCTACAGAGTGAGATCCAGGACTGGCACAAAGCTACACAGAAAAACCCTGTCTCAAAAACCAAAAAAACAACAAAAAAAGGTCATAAACATTGCTGCTGTTTCAATATCCAATGTCCTTTGAACACTGTGTGTCAGTGATTTGCTTCCCAGTCTGTGGTATGAGCTTTTAAGAGGGGAGGTTTAGAAATTAACCCACTGGGGGTGTGGTGGTCAGTTTTGATTGTGAACTTGTGGGTTGGGGATTTTGCTCAGTGGTAGAGCGCTTGCCTAGCAAGCGCAAGGCCCTGGGTTTGATGCTCAGCTCAAAAAAAAAAAAAAAAAAAAAAAAAAAAAAAAAAAAGTCTTGACAAGGTTTACAACCATTTAGGAAACAAACGTTTGGGCATGTCTATTTGGGTGATTCTAGGGAAGTTCTCCTTGGAGGGAAGACCCATCCTTAATGTGGGTGGCATCATTTGTTATTTTAACAGAAAACCAACTAATGTGGTCTATAGTAGATTTTGGATGAAGTTTAAGGTATTAGCCACCAAGAACTCATCTTCAGTGTTCTCACCTAACTCTGTAATTTGTAATGAAATCAATGGTTTGTATGTTGGCAAGAAAAACAGTTTATTATGTTGCTTCATCCAGAGTTCACTTTAGGAACCTTGATTTTTAGGGATGGGGGACTGAAAAGTGCTCTAAGCCATGCAGGATGTATGTTTTCTGACACTTCACAAAAGCACACTTTCTTGGCCATACACATTTTTGACCAGAGCTTTTCTTTATTTTTTCTTTTATTGTTTCTTCTTCTTCTTCTTCTCCTCCTCCTCCTCCTTCTTTATTTTTATTTTTGAGACAGGGTTTCTCTTATAACAGCCCTAGCTGTCCTGGAACTCAATTTGTAAACCAGGTTGGCCTCAAACTTCCTCTCCATTCTAAGTGCTGGGATTAAAGGCGTGTGCCATTACTGCCCAGCAGACCAGAGCTTTTCTGTTTCCCATTCATGAACTCATTAACGTGAGCTGCTTCAGAAATGGTTTGAATAAGGAAGTGCAGCAGCAACCACTTGCTGTGAGCTCCTGTCACCCCAGGAAGAGTGGGTGGGCTGAATTGGTGCTCCAAGATGGGCAATGACACCTAGCAAATGCTTCTGAAGCAGTCAAACTCCCTCCCTGCCCCCTGGACCAGCTGTTTCTAATTGCGCACCGTGTGGTGGGAAGTTCCTTTCCCAAGCTGGTTCTTTTTTGGGACCCACACGGTCTATTAATTTTACAGTGGCAAATATAACAGCAGATGGCACTGTGTAGGACTGGGTTGCAGGGTAGACATGATGAGTTACATATTTCTAGAGGTGAAAGGGAGAGTGTGATTTTTTTCTGTTACATGTACCACAGTAGCAATTAGAATGGCAAGCTCTCATCAGATTTCAGCTGAGCATCTCTGGGTGTGATGATAAAGATGTGAAGTTTGTCCAGTTGGACACTCACATTATATTCATGACCAGTTTAGATGACTCTTTCTCTATACCCATATTACTTCAACACCTGCCCATCTGGGGGTGTCTATTCACAGACATCTAATGAGTATTTACTATATGCCATTCTCTGTGGGCATAGGCATATTAGAGAAAACAAAGCAAGTCCATTGTCTTCAGGATCTTGAATCTAATATAAGGTAAGTACTGAAAATGTACAAATGCTTTGAACATAAACTACTATCATTTAGGTAAACTTTCCAGAGATTGTGTATAAGTTAAACATCAATATATATCTTTTCAAAACAAGGGTAGAAAGGATAATGCACATATTTTGCATTCTTTGACTTATTTCACTGGACACTATGGTATTTATTTCATTTCATAGCTATATATACTTTGTTCTGGTATGTTTTAATAGGTTTCTAGTATCTTATAAATAGAAACTAGTTATTTTCTTTTTTTATTGCCATATTGTTGTTTTTGAGACAGGGTCTCACATAGCTCAGCCTTGCAACTGATATGTCGGCAAAGGCAACCATAGCTTACTTCTTCCTCTACCTTGTAAGTGTTGGGATTGCAGATAAAAGCCCTTACTCCTTGATTTGCCTTATTTTAGCTCTAACCTAGCACATCAAACTTGTTTACCTCACTGGTCTAGAATTTCAATTAGTTTTAATTGATTGAAAGCTGCTCTTGAATCTGGCAGTGGTGGCACACACTTTTAATCCCAGCACTGGGGAGGCAGAGGCAAGCTGATAACCTGAGTTCAAGGCAAGCCTGGTCTACAAAACAAAATAACTGCTCTGGAGCTAGGGAGATGGCTTAGTGGGTAAAGGGCGTGTTGTGCATGCATAATGGTCTGAGGTTTATCTCCCAGAACTCACAGAAAATCATGTACAGATTCTCAATGCTCCTTCAGGGAGGTGGGAGGCAGAGACGGGAGACCTGTGCAGGTGCAAACCAGCCAGGGATCCAGCAATGATGGGAGAGGGGGAAGTGGACACAAAGTCCCACCTCTATCCAAGAAGTTATTGGCAACTGAAACTTGACAGCAAAGGGAAAGTCAGCTTTTTTCCAATGGAGTGTCACTGGGTATATCAACCACATTCCAGGTCGGGCCCTGTATTCAGGAGCAGCCGGCCAACACAACGTGAATTCCATAATTTTTTTCCCCCCGAGACAGGGTTTCTCTGTAGCTTTGGAGGCTGTCCTGGAACTCACTCTGTAGCACAGGCTGGCCTCGGGGAACTCACAAAGATCCACCTACCTCTGCCTCCTGAGTGCTGGGATTACAGGCGTGCGCCACCACCGCCCAGCGAATTCCATAATTTTTTTTTTTTTTTTGTGGGCCTTTTGTTTAACTTTGGCTTTCTTTTTTTCTGATTGGTTTTTGTTTTCAAGTTTTTTGAGACAGGGTTTCTCTGTATAACCTTGGCTGCCCAGGAACTCACTCTGTAGACCAGGCTGACCTCCGACTCACAGAGATCCACCTGTCTCTGCCTGGGAGGTGCTGGGATTAAAGGTGTGTGCCACCACGCCCAGCCCCTTTTGTTTGTTTTGATTTTCTTTTCTTTTCTTTTCTTTTCTTTTTTTTTTTAAGAGAGAGAGGTTTGGTGGGTAGGCATGATCTGTGAGGAGTCAGGGAAGGGGAAAAACATGATCAAAATGTAATATATAAATAAACTTTTTAAATAAATAGAAACAGAATGAAGGGAGAAAGATCCGAACATTTAGTGATGTCCCTTGAACTCTTTGAATTGGCTGAGCTTCGAAGCCAGCTTTGCTGCCTTGAACTTTCAATGACACCAGTTTCCTTAAGGGAAATGGCTTATTCCGGGGATATAAATACCAAATGAGCATAGACTAGAGAAAACAAAGATATGCTCAGAAAATATAATGTTATATCAAAAGGACTCAGGAACTAAGCCGAAAAAAAAATCTCCCAATGGCCATACCTGAGGGCATTTTTAATAAAAAATAATGAGACAGTAATAAATTAGCTTACAGAATTATAAGGAAATTGTGAAGTCCTAGAGATGGGACAGGTTCTCTACACTAAAATTCCAGGACATACATGTCAGTTTCAGAGTGGGAACAGGAACTTGCTGTTAGTTTGTGCTAGCCATAGTAACACTTGCTGCAGGTAATCATCATTGGAGATACTGGAACTAGTGGATGAAAACACATATTTATACCATCTGTACTCATCACTCCACGAGAATAATTAATGATTACAAGAGGAAAAATGGTAATTCCACAGTGAAGAAGGCTTGCGGTGCCATCCTGGTTAAGTGGATCAAAGTTATCAGGGCCAGCAATGAGACATACTGACATGTGCCTCTTAAAATGATACTATAAGAAGGAGACATAGCTTCTGTAGCATTCTTTTTTTTTATTTTTTTTTTATTTTTGTTTTTTGAGACAGGGTTTCTTTGTGTAACAGCTCTGGCTGTCCTGGAATTTGCTTTGTAGACAAGGCTGGTCTGGAAATCACGGAGATCCACCTGCCTCTGCCTCCAGAGTGCTGGGATTAAAGGCGTGCGCCACCACCGCCTGGCTTCTGTAGCATTCTTAACAATAACATGCACTATTAACCTGTATCATGAGGAAATCCAAGACAACCTCAAATTAACATCTGTTGCTAAAAGCTTTTTTTAAATTTTGATAAGGTTAGTTTTTCTTCTTCTTCTTCTTCTTCTTCTTCTTCTTCTTCTTCTTCTTTCTTTCTTTCTTTCTTTTTGAGACAGGGTTTCTCTCTATAGCTTTGGAGGCTGTCCTGGAACTCGCTTTGTAAGCCAGGCTGGCCTCCAACTCACAGAGATCCATCTGCCTCTGCCTCCCAAGTGCTGCGATTACAGATGTGTGCCACCACCGCCCAGCTTCTCTCTCTCTCTCTCTCTCTCTCTCTCTCTCTCTCTGTCTGTCTGTCTTTCTTTCTTTCTTTTTTTAGTTGAGGATCGAACCCAGGGCCCTGCGCTTGCTAGGCAAGTGCTCTACCACTGAGCTAAATCCCCAACCTTCTTTTTTTTAAATATATATTTATTTATTAATGTTTTTTCCATTTTACATACCAACCCCAGTTCCCCCACCCTCCCCTTCTCCCGCCTCCTCACCCCCTCCCACTCTACCCCCATTTACTACTCAGAGTGGGTAAGGTCTCCCATGTTGAAGGAGAGCCTAGCCCCTCCCCATTGTATCAAGGTTGAGCAAGGTATCCCACCACAGGGAATGGGCTCCCCAAAAGCCAGTTCATGCACCTAGGATAAGTCCTGGTCCTACTGCCAGGGACCCCACAAACAGATCAAGCCACATAGCTGTCACCCACATTCAGCAGGTCTAGTTCAGTCCTATGCAGGTTCCCGAGCTGTCATTCTAGAATTAGTGAGCACCAACTAGCACCGTTCAGCTGTCTCTGTGGGTTTCCCCATCATGATCTTGACCCCCTCAACAACTTTCTTCCTCTTCTTTTTCTTCTTCTTCTTCTTCTTCTTCTTCTTCTCCTTCTCCTCCTCCTCCTCCTCCTCCTCCTCCTCCTCCTCCTCTTCCTACTCCTTCTTCTTGAATGCTGAATGCTGTTTATTGAAGGAGGGAGGAGTTCTTCTTCTTCTTCTTCTTCTTCTTCTTCTTCTTCTTCTTCTTCTTCTTCTTCTCCTTCTCCTTCTCCTCCTCCTCCTCCTCCTCCTCCTCCTCCTCCTCCTCCTCCTCCTCTTCTTCTTCTTCTTGAATGCCGAATGCTGTTTATTGAAGGAGGGAGGAGGTCTTAAATACAGGCTTACAGCACAATGGGAGGGCCCCGGATGGCAGAAGTTCACTTCTGATTTTTTTTTTTGTTGTTGTTGTTTTGTTTTGTTTTGGAGCTGAGGATCAAACCCTGGGCCTTGCGCTTGCTAGGCAAGCACTCCACCACTGTAAAAGCTCCTTCTTATCAGGTAATCATCAACATTGACTACCCCTGTAAGGTCCCAACAACAAACTAATGCATGATTCCACTGGAGTTCACTCTAGGGATCCAGTGAACCTATTGGGCTTTCTTAAAGAGCACTGGTGGAGGGTTACTTATAGGCCTGTGGGTGCCACATGGGTTCCCTAAAAGGCTGCACCAAAAATCTTCAGTCAGCAGGGATGATGTCTTTCTCATAGCTACATAGATGGAGCCCCCTCCTTAGTCACTCCCCATACATATACTACACCCCTCAACTAGGCCACTTACAATTAGTATAGAATTGTAAATAAGTGGCTGGGAGGGGTGGCTGGTGCTCAGGAGAAGCTCCCATGACCGTCTTCACCCCCTCTTTCTATGAAGGAAGGTAATGAACTTTGATGAACAGGCCTAGTTAAACTCCAGAAGATAGTAGCCATTTGGCCTGGAGAATAGTCCTGTACAGCAAGGTCTTCCTACAAAATAACTGTCCAGTTGTCTGCCTGTTACCATGCTCCCTGCCATGATGGTTATGGACTTCTACCCGATGGAACTGGGAGCCCTGAACTAAAAGCTTTGTTTTATAAGTGGCCTTGGCCGCAGTGTTTTATCAAGACAATAGGAAAGGAAGGAAGACAGGTCATCATGTTTGTGAATCCATGAGAGGCCTTGAAGCAGAAGTACCTTGGGTCCTGACCCACAGGAGCTATGTAATGATGCTGGTCATTGTTTCAAAAGAAAGAGAAAAAACTCAAGAATTGTCCAACATTAGAGGAAACCAAGGGAATATGAAGCCCAAAGTCAAGGTAGTATCTAGACTAGACAGCAGACTTGCTAGGATAGCTGCAGAATCCCAAGTCAAGTCTTCCCACTGCTGAGGAGTTTATGTCTGGAGTATTTGGAAACTCCATTTGATATTTTTGAATTTTTTGAAATCTAAAATTATTTTTAATAAAAAATATTATTCCCCAATGTGATTGTGAATGATTTGAGGTGGAGTTTCTTTCATTTGAAACTCAAAAATTTCTTCATTAAGGAAATATAGTTCTCTAGAATTTTTAACCATAAGCCTATTGTATAAGGCTTATTATCCTCAATTACTAATCAAGAAATTAAGTCTTAGGATGTTTAAATAACTTAAGTAAGACCACATAATAAATAATGGAGTAGGGATTTGATTCCATGCCTGTCTGCCTTCAAAGTTTATTAATAGGATAGAAACAATCAGGCAACTGGATAAGTAATCCCTCTTACTTTGAAATTAAACATATTTTAAACAAACTTTTAAATTGAAATATGTTTTATTTATTTAGAGTGTATGTGTATGTGTGTGTTTGTGTTTGTATGTGTATATGCGTATACATATGTGTATATATGTGTTTGTGTGTATGTGTATGCCACAACATATTTGTGAGATCAGAGGACAAGTTCTAGGGATTGGTTCTGTCCTTTTACCACATGGGTCTTGGAGATAGAACTCAGGTTCTCAGGCTTGGTAGCAAGTACCTTTACCTGCTGAACCAACCCTGATTGTGAAATTAACCATATTTAAAAAAACTTTAAAAACTTAATTTTTTCCTTCATGTATGTCTGTTCACCATGTGGATGGCCAGTGTCAGAGAGAGGGCATTGGATCCCTTGGGACTGGAGTTATAGATGGCTGTGAATACGGGTTTTCTGGATTCATGTCTTTCCAGCCCCTTAATCATATTTTAAAAAACTCTACCTGAATCCATAAAGGACTCAAAGCAGAGCACTCAGAAGTGGGCTATAGGTAAGGTGAAAAGAGGGCAAGCATTGCTGGGTGGTGGTAGCACACGCCTGTAATCCTAGCACTTGAGAGGCAGAGGCAGGTGGATCTCTGTGAGTTCGAGGCCAGCCTGGTCTACAGAGCTAGTCCAGGATAGGCTTCAAAGCTACAGAGAAACCCTGTCTCGAAAAACCAAAAAAAAAAAAAAAAAAAAAGATGGCAAGCATTAGCTGCCATGTCAGTGTTTATGTCTTGTAAACATACAGAAGAACTCTATAATTCTACAGTGCAGGAGGCCATGCCAATTAGCTCCAATTTGGACTTTTAGAAATAATTAACACTTGACAGACAGTATGATCAAATAAACTAGATAACAGGCATTTTTCCAGTGGGATATATACTGGGCTTAAGCCTTTGATGAACCGTTTTTCTATAGTGAAATGGTTTAAGGGAAAGCAAACAGTAGGTCATGTTAAAATATCCATTAACTAAACATCCTGAAAGGGTGTAAAATGCCTCCAGCTGCCAAGAAACAATTAGGCTGCAAATATGCCTTCAGTTACCTAGCCACACATTCCCTAAACATTTAGTTCTAATTAATTTTCTTCATTACACAACAATGCCTCTCCTAATTACACTAGAGAAATTCTATAAACCTACTAGCTATTCAAAGTCTTTATTGCACAAATTATTCTGGAAGGTCCCGATTATGAACAAATCCTCACTCTCTAATTTATACATACCTCATCTCAGTGGACGTGAGCTACTTAGTAAACCCTTGACAGCCGGGCAAACTAATCTGTTATGTGACCATATTTCAAATTAGTAATTTTAGTGAGATGGAACATCAAGGATGAATAATTTAAGACACATCAAGGTAAAGGTGGAAAGTACAACTCAGGAAGCATGTAGCATCTAAATTCCTACATGTGTCACCAAGGCTTGTGATCTTCGAGTCAGCAACAGAAGCTGACTCCAAGGAGCAGAGCTCTGGAGCTTTCACTAACTCATAAATGCAAAGGGCAGGGGTGGCTGACTGCAGACACCAGATGCAACACCAAAAGTGTGTGCACACTGAGGACTCAACAGAAGGGAAGGCCGAGACTTTTTTTTTTTATTTTTCTTTATTAAGAAATTTTCTACTCACTCCACATACTATCCACAGATTCCCCCCTCCTCCCTCTTCCCACTCCCACATCCCCACATCCCCCAAATCGAGGTCTCCCATAGGGAGTCAGCAGAGTCCAGCGCACTGAGCCTAAGCAGGACCAAGACTCTTCCCACTGCACCAAGGCTGTGCAAGGTGTCACACCACAGGCACCGGATTCCAGAAGCCTGCCCATAGACCAGGGACAGATCCTGATCCCCCTGCCTGGGTGCCCCCCAAACAGTTTGAGCCAAACAACCATCTTCCATATCCAGAGGGCCTAGTCCAGTCCCATGGGGGCTCCACAGCCACCAGTCCACAGTTCATGGGCTTCCACTAGTGTGGCCGGTCATCTCTGCACGTCCTCCCATCATGATCTTGATGTCCCTCGCCTGCAGTATCTCTCCTCTCTCTCATCAATTGGATTCCCCAGCTCAGCCTGGTGCCTGATGACCAAGACTTTTAAGAGCAGGCAAACACTATTGTTCAGTCCGTGAGGAAATCAGAGCCCCAGTGAAATAATGCAGCGTGATGTGGTTCACAGAGTAGAAGTAAGACTTCCTGAGTCCCAGACCAGAGTTGTGCAGGGGACATGCTGTCTCTCCATAGACAGATTTGGTCAATTATCAGACTTCTTCAGCCAAATAGTATCCTGTTTCTTTTGTACTAGGCAAAAAGACAAAGTTTGATCCTGGTGGAACTATTTTTGGTTTCCTTCCCCAGGCACATAAAAGTTTATGGTCCTAGATATCAGGGATTTGGAGGATGGTGTGAAGACCAGATAAAGCAAACACATCCTTAATTTTTTAAAAACATGACTTTTTATTGATTCCTTGGGAACTTCTCATCATGCACCCCAGCCTCACTCATTTTCCAGTTCCTCTGTGTCTGCTCTTCACTCTTGTAGCATCCCCCCAAAGGAGAACTTAAAAAGAAATAATAAAAATAAGATAAAAATAAAAAATAAATAAAAATACTGATAAGAATATCAATTAAAAACAAACAATTGAAAAAAGAAAACAAAAACAAACAAACAAACAACAAAAGAATACACTTTGCTCTTCTGTCTTTCCCGCCTCTCCATCACCTCTTCATTAGTCTCAGTGGCATCGGGAGCTGCTGTGTGTCACGCAGTACACCCTTTTGTCCAAACAGCTTTACCTGCAAATGTTCATTGTGTAATGCATTGTTGGTCTGGTTCAAAGCCTCTCACTTCTGCTACACCATCAGTGCTGGACCCTCACTGAAACTCCTCCTGGATATCCTGCTGTTGCCCTGAGTCATGGAGATCCTGTAGCTATGGTTTTGGAGGACCAGTCCCTTCAGGTACTCCAGTGGGTCACAGATGGGGTAGATATTGAGGAATGCCAATTCAAAGCCCTGGATGTGGGCCTGGGTGGTAGCTGAGTTGGTCTGAGTGGCTGCCGGGGCTGGCCCCTTAAGGTGAGGAGGGGAGCCAGGTCTGCCAAGTGTGAGGGTGTGTGTGTGTGTGTGTGTGTGTGTGTGTGTGTGTGTGTATTTGTGTGGGGAGCTCTCTTCTGAGGGGCAGAGCCAACCCTTCTGTGCCAGGATCATTGGGGTCAGTTATCCCAGGGCCAGTGAGGGGTGGGGCCAGCTAGGCATGGCCCTCATACTTTAACACATGGTTCAGCACATGCTTCACATGGGCACCTGTGGTTATATGGGCAATGGATATCAACACAGAACCCAGCTGCAGCAGGATCACAGATCCAGATATGCCCCCTGGGCCACAGCTCAGGCCTGGACATCACCATATCCCTGGGTAGCAATACAGACCACTCCAATCTGTATGAACCCAGCAGTAGCATGACCCTTGGGGAACAACGTGGCCTCAGACCCTGGCTATCTGCTCAGACTTCGGTGCTAACCAGAGCCATGGACATAGATGCAGACACTGGCTTCGGTAAGGCCATGGATCCAGACATGGCCCTGGACAGCAGCTCAGGCCCAGATGACACCATGGTCCCAGGATGGCAACATAGGCCACTCAGATGGGCATGGCCCCAGTAGTGGCATGTCCCTTGGACCCCAACATGACCACAGGTGGTGGCCTAGAACCCAGGCATCTGTGTGGCCTTTGGTGAGCCATGAGTATCAGCACAGACCCTGGTTGCAGTAGGACTGTAAACCTAGACGTGGTCCTGGGCAGAAGCCCAGCCCATACATCCTTAATTCTTAAAACATGAAGCCAATAACTGATGGGAGCTGGGGAAATAGACCAGTCAGTAAAGTGCTTGATTTGTAAGTACAAGAACTGGAGTTCAGATACCCAGCATCCATGTTAAATGCTGAGCATGGTAGCAGGGACCTATAATCCCAGCACTGGGAAGGTAGAGATGGGAGGATCCCTGGGGCTTGCTGGCCAGCCAGTCTAGTCAATTAGCAAGCTCTAGGTTCAAGGAGCAACTGTGCTTCAGAAAATAAAAGTTGGAGGAACAATTGAAGAAGACATGTGCCATTGTCAACTTCTGGCCTCTATATACAAACATGCACACACACACACTCCCACCACACCCCTCTACCTGATGGTATATTAGCAGCCTCACTTTCTGTGTCTATATCCTTCTATCCTACTGGCTAACCAACCATTTCAGTCCAAGTGCATTAGTTGTTTTTTGCCTAGCTCTGAACATATACCTGACCAGAGGTTTATTTTGGCTTACAGTTTGAGAAGACATAGCTCACCATGATAGTAGAAAAACATGGTAGTAGGAGTGGGAGGCAGCTGGTCATAGGATACCTGCAGTTGGGAAGCAGAGTGATGGATGCTCATGCTTCTTTTATTCACTGTGCAACTTCAGTCCCTTGAATGTTGCTGCCCGAATGCAGGGTCTGGTGAGCCTTTCCCCTCTGGTTAAACCTTCCTAGAGGCCGGGCAGTGGTGGCATACACCTGTAATCCTAGCTCTTGGGAGGCAGAGCCAGGTGAATCTTTGTGAGTTCGAGGCCAGCCTGGTCTACAGAGTGAGTTCCAGGAAAGGCGCAAAGCTACACAGAGAAACCCTGTCACACAGAGAAACCCTGTCTCAAAAAACCAAAAAACAAAACAAAAACAAAAACAAAAAACAAAACAAAAAAACAAAACAAAAAACAAAAAACAAAACAAAAAACAAAAAACAAAAAAACAAAACAAAAAACCTTCCTAGAAATACCTTCAAACATACATCAAGGTGTGTGTGTTTCCATGTGGTTCTAAAGCCACTCACGTTGACAGTAAAGATTGAACATCAGCATCAGGCTTACGAGCTCCCTTCTGACTCTTTTTTTTTTTTATTTTTAATTATTATTTTCAGAACCTCATGCCTGAGTACTTTATTTACATTATTTCTACCCCTCCTCCACCTTCCCCAATTCCTCCTGTATTCCTCATAACTCCATCTCAAATTTATGATCTCTTTTTCTTTAATTGTTGTTACATTCATCCCCACCTCAATTTTTTTTTGTTCTTTTGTGGTGTATGTGTGTGTGTGTGTGTGTGTGTGTGTGTGTGTGTGTGTGTGTGTGTTGGGGGCAGGTGTGGGTGTGCATGTTCATGCAAGAGCATGTACAGGCCAGTGGAGGATGTAAGAAATCTTCTTCTATTACTATTCACATTAGTTTTCGAGACAGGGTGCATCACTGATGCTGGATCTTATCATTTGGATTAGATTGGCAGGCTAATGAACTCCTTGGATCTGCCTGTCTCTGCCTACCAATGCTGAAAATACAGGTACATAAAAGCATCCTCAGATTTTCATTTGAATGCTGGAGATTTGAACTCAGGTCTTCTGACTTTCACAGTGAATGCTCTTACCCACTGAGCCAACTCCCCACACTCATTTCCAAGTATAAGATTTTTGCCCACAATGTTAGATAAAAAGAAAAGATGCAGGGATTTGCCACTAAACCATGGTCTACAAATCAGCAGCATCCATATGACATGGGGCACTACAGTTCCTAAATTTATACTTTACACTTTTACAAGCACCACACAAAATTCCAATTCCTAGTGAATTTGAGCAGCAGGAGGCTGAAGCAGTGGTCCTAGAGTTTCAGCGTGTATCAGACTCCTGGGGTAAGCACCTGCCTCTGGAGTCTCTGTGTGAGGCTGAGAATTTGCATTCCAAAGAAGTGTTTCAGGAGCCTTCTGAGACAAAACCTCTCTCGACTTCTGACATCAACTCTAGGATTTTATAGTTTTGGAGAATTGATTGATGATAACCAAAGATGTTACTAGACTTATTTCAGAAAGTACAGGCTCATGCAGTTTTTTAAAGGTGAGTTCAGAAATACCTCCTATTAAAGGATAGCAAGTCAATAGTTCAATTTTAGAGGAAGGCTGTTAGGTACTGAGAAATTGTGGCCCCAGGAGAATGCCTGAATCTACGAAATCAGTGGGTCTTGGAAGAGATTAAGCAGTCTGAATTTTTAATAAACACTCAGATGTTTCTCAGACAGGCATCTGATGGATGTATCCGGAGCAACACTGTTTTAAATGAACATTCTAGAGAAAGAGCAGAGTGTGCGCCCTGTCAGTAATGCAACATCAATGCTCTGCCAACGAAGCAGGAGCAAATGCATGCCACAACTTAGCAATTGCAGCATGTTTAGGAAATTGGTTAGCTAGGCCTTTCTTTACTGATGCCCCATCAGACCCTGCAGACTCCCTCTTTCTTAATTATGTCTGGCCAGCAGTGAGCTCTCCAGCCACAGCACTCTTTAATCTGTTTATGCATCTTACAACTTCAATTAACCAGGTGCAGCCATCCAACTGGATAATATGAAGACAAGCTGTTAATTTGTGAGTGAAGAAAAGGGTCTATAGACACTATACACTAGCAAGGGGCTCTTGTGAGGTAACACCAGCTGAGTGAGGCAACCAGAGGGGTTAATCTGTTTTCATCAAAGAAGGCAATGCTCTTTGGTGGTGGGAAGAGAACACAGAATGAAGGCTACTCTTGGTACCCATATGACTTCCCAGGCCAGCTCTGAGCTCAGTATCTTCAGATATAAAGCAGAAAGATGGCATGCTTCCTCCTCATCCAAGGGAAGTGAGAAGATTTTGTGAGATGAATGAGACCAAGCATTTTAGAAAATGCAGAGAAAGAATTTATTAATTTCAGGTAGCTTTTCTTTACTTTATATAAATATATGAAGGATTGTTCACATTTAATGCATGCCTAATATTTTATAATTAGTGGTTTTTATTTATTTTTTTTAGCAAGAAGAATATATATGTTGGTTATATGGTAGCTTTATTGTTTTTAAAAAAGTTTATTCATTTTCTGTGTTTTGCTTGCATGTATGTATGTATACTCTATGCATCACTGGGACCCTCAGAGTTCAGAAGAGGGTGTTAAATCCTCTGGAATGGAGTGACAAATGGTTGTGAGTCACCATGTGCAGGTGGCAAATCAAACCTTGTCCTCTGCAAGCCCAATAATCGCTCTTAACCATTGAGCTATCCAGCCTAACTTGTTTCCTTCCTTCCTTCTTCCTTCCTTCCTTCCTTCCTTCCTTCCTTCTTTCCTTCCTTCCTTCCTTCCTTCCTTCCTTCCTTCTTTCCTTCCTTTCTCCCTCCCTCCCTCCCTTTCTCTCTCTCTCTCTCTCTCTCTTTCCTTTCTTTTTTTTCTTCAATACAGGGTTTCTCTGTGTAGCTTTGCGCCTTTCCTGGAACTCACTTGGTAGCCCAGGCTGGCCTTGAACGTAGAGAGATCTGCCTGCCCCTGCTTCCCGAGTGCTGGGATTAAAGGCATGTGCCACCACCACCGGCCCTAACCTGTTTTCTTTTTCTTTTCTTTTCTTTTTTTCTTTTTTTTTTTTTTTAGATTTATTTATTTATTATGTACACAGAAGAGGACACCAGATCTCATTAAAGATGGTTATGAGTCACCATGTTGGTGTTGGGAATTGAACTCAGGACCTCTGGAAGAACAGTTGGTGCTCTTAACCTCTGAGCCATCTCTCTAGCCCGATAACTTGTTTTCTTAAGAGAAAAAAAGAAGTTAATATCTTCTGATTAAAATTCCCACTGGTGGTGACAATTTCAGGGCTTGTCCTCCAGATTAGAGCTGGGTGAGGTAGCAGAAAGCATCCACTCATGACCTTGAATACAGTTCTGTAACCAACTGTGCTGGCTGGTCTTATGTCAACTTGACACATAAACTGGAGGTATCTGAAAGAAGGGAAACTTAATTGAGAAAATGCCTCCGTAAGATCCAGCTGCAAGGCATTGTCTTAATTAGTTGTTGATGCGAGAGCACCCAGTCCATCATGGGTGGTTCTTTCTTTTGGCTGGTGGTCCTGCGTTCTATAAGAAAGCAGGCTGAGCAAGCCATGAGGAGCAAGTCAGTGAGCAGCACCCTTCCATGACCTCTGCATCAGCTCCTGCCTCAGGTCCCTGCCCTGTTTGAGTTCCTGTCCTGACTTCCTCCAATGATGAATAGCAATATGGAAGTGTAAGCCAAATAAACCCTTTCCTCTCCAACTTTCTTTTTGGTCAATGTGTTTCTTCACAGCAATAGAAAACCTAACTAAAAGCACCAACACTGTACTGAGGAAAATTTCTCTCCATGTTCCTTTAATTTGCAAAAGCTTTCTAACTACCTCAGAAGTTTAAGATCAAGCTGCAGAGACCAAGTAGACCCTATAAAGCACTTTGTGGATAATTACTGAGCAAAACAAACTATAAACGTAAAATAGCACTGTGTGAAGTTCCCAGGTGAGATCCAAGTCACATCTCTAAAAGGAGAAATTGGGATTTAAATCCCAAATGCTGAGAGAAACCACACTATCACTTCAACTCTTTTAAAACCAGCAGGAGCCGACCCTCCTGACTTCAGTTTAAGTATAGATGGAGTAAAACATAGACCTCAGTGTCGACGCTGTGTAATTATATAAACTTAGACCCTACCATCAGCTTTGTGTAGTTACATAAACTTTGAAAGTACTGCCTCAGAGTGTGAGCAGTGCACCATTTGTAGAGAATTACCTTAGAAAGCTGTTCAGTGTGCATGTTAATAATGACCTTAATTTTTCTGAGTGCCAGGGAAGCATTCTAGGATGCTGTAGCTGCCTTGACTTGCCTGGACAGCAAAGCTATCCCAGAATACAAAGGAAGTGGGGGATGACTCACTAAAATGTGTGTGTGTGTGTGTGTGTGTGTGTGTGTGTGTGTGTGTGTGTGTGTGAGAGAGAGAGAGAGAGAGAGAGAGAGAGAGAGAGAGAGAGAGAGAGAGAGAGAGGTGAGGGGAGTATGTATCCATGCGTGGATGAGTATATACTCCCCCCCCCCCCGCCCCATGTTGAATATCTTCTTCTATCTCTCTCCACCTTAGTTTTTGAGGTAGGATTTCTCACTGAACCTGGAGCTCACTGTTTATACTGGCTGGCCAGTGAGTCCCTGCGAACTGCCTGTCTATATTCTCCAAGCACTGGAGTTATAGGTGTGTGCCACCACACCCAGTTTTTAATATGGGTGTTGGGGATCTGAATTCAGGTCCCCATGTCTTTAAAGCTTCACCCACTGAACCATCTACCTAGCTTCTGGAAAAACAACAACAACTTTATTTTATTAGGGTACATCATTGTATGTAGTACTGGGTTACATAAGAAACTTTGCAGGCAAGCACATAATGTACAGCTTCCCACTATGTTGATATTACAGCTCACAAATAAAATCATTGATGACACAGTGTCCTTACATGATTTCCAACAAGACTTCTGAACAGCTTTTCCTGGTTCTTGCCTAATAACTGAGAAATGGCATTCCCAGTATAACACTTGTCCTATTTCCTTTCCTTTGGGCCACTTCTGTCTGCATTTCATAGGCTAGATGAGAGCAAGTGCAAGTGCTCTCAATGCTTGCAAGTCACTGATCATTAATTTATCAGTGCATATTAAGATTAGGGTGGTGACTGAGTACTGTTTTCCATGGCATTTACCCTGTAGAAGCTCCTAGGGAATAGACAGGTAGAAAGAAACAAGCATATAATACTAAATAAAGACGAGACTCGCTTATATAGGTCTAGACTTGTGATTCTTAGTGTCAGGGATAGCTGTAATATTAAAAACATAAGGCAAAAAAAAAAAAATCCCCCAAACCCTCATAAGGCAGCTGGCTTGAGGTCACATATAATACAAATTGCTAAATGGTCTTATTAATGAAAAAAAAAAAAACAAACAAACCTGGAGCTAGGTATTAAAACTGAAAGATCAGAGAGACAGAACAAGCCACAGACAACCTCACCTTGTCAATTCCTTAATGGATTCTGTTTCCTCAGACTGAATGCCTCTGAGTCCTTACCCTGAAGGGATCTCAGCTGAACTGAGATCAAAAGCCCCTAGTTCCTGGTCCTTATGATTTATATACCTTTCTGCTTCCTGCCATCATTTCCTGGGATTGAAGGCATGTGTCCTTCCCAAGCAAAGACATGAGATCTCAAGTGCTGGAATTAAAGGTGTGTGCCACTACTGCGTGGCCTTTATGTTTAATTTAGTGGCTGGCTTTGTTCTCTGATCCCCAGATAAATTTATTAGGGTGCACAATATATTGGGGGACACAATATATTACCACAGTCACACATGGTAGTTTAAGCAGGCTGGTTCAAGGCTCCCTGGGCTCCAACACATGTTAGTTACCTAGTGGTCAGTCACCAATGACCTACCATATAAAGAGACAGATGATAGCATGGTGTATGGCAGTTTTAAAATTTATCAGTGAGCACTGTGCCTATTTCTGAAGCCCATCATTTTGTTTACTCTTGCTTTGATTTGATGCTTATTGTTTTCACATTACCTCGTCTCTCCTTTGTTTTCAAATCAATGAAGAGTTCATGTTGGTATGGGCAGTGTTCACAGTCTAGTTTCTCTTTTCAAGTTGAACAGAGTGCTATTTACTGTGTGCTCCTTGGGTCAAGCAAATCAATAAAAGAGGCCAACAATAGCCTGCCCTTGAGCAGGCTCAGGTTCACTGTGTGCACATTGTGGCAGAAGCTGTTGACCTTAATGTCTCAAGGGAAAGAGACAGACTCCAATAATATCTGCTCTGCGGACAACAGGCAAAGAGAAACGACAAAAAAGTAACTGTAGGTCCTTGCTAGGCTTTCCCATGCCAGTTCACAGATGAGCATCAAACTAGCCAGAAATCTGACTTAGGTTAGGTCTGATGCTTTTGCAGAAGTAAATTTCAGAATGACTTTGGGTCATTTGAGAGGACATTGAAGAATCTTTCCTTTCTAATGGAAATTCTTTTCTGTTGCTGCTAGAGACAAAATCTTCGTGATCCATTACATGTCTTTAAGTATTATGAATAAACGTTGTAGGGTCTTTTCTCCTCATTTTTCTGTGATTGAAACTTATGCAAGCATGAAGGGAAGAAGAGTAATATTTAGGATTGACTCATGTATTCATGTAGTCACAGGATATTTTGGATATTTTCTTTCAAAATATTTTTAATTTTTAACAATGTCGTTACACATACAAAATGTGTCCTGACCGTATCCACTGCCAGTTCGACTTTCTCATGCCCTACAGGGCTTTCATAGCAATGCCCCTGTCACCTTCATGACCTCTTCTTTTTCTTTTAAAATAACTCAGAGTCCAATCAGTGTTGTCTGCATGAACTTAAGCAATGTACCAGCAGCCACACTCCCAAAGAAACATGACTCCACCCAGCAGTCATCAAGGAGCCGACGGTGGGATCTCATGATTAGTGACTGCTCTGATTTTGTTGAGGTCGTGTGCAGGTAACCACAGCCTCTGTGGGTTTATGAGCACAGCAGCCATGCCATGTCAAGAAAAGAGCATTTCACAACGCTCCTCCCATCCTCTAGGGCTTTAGGTTTTATTTGTTTGTTTGTTTGACAGGGTTTCTTTGTGTAACAGTCCTGGCTCTCCTGGAACTCACTTTGTAAACCAGCCTGGCCTCAAACATACAGAGATCCGCTTCTTACATTCTCTTTACCCCCTAGTCTGCAATGTGCCCTGTGTTTTGTGGCAGTCATACAGATGTGCTTTTGCATATTTTTATTACACTATCTATATCTTTTTGCTAATAAGAATAAGTTATTTCTTAATTTAATTTCATGTCAGTCTCTTACTTGCATGCAGGGTTGCAATAGAGGCACTCTGAAACATTGGTGCATCTGGACCATCTGTTCTATTCCTGTTTAAGATAATATGTATTTTGATACAAATACAAAAATATATTTGTCGTGTTATACACATGCTCCTACTCCTGTTTGAAATATTTTGTATATTGATACAAATATAAAATTATATTTGTCACACCGTGTATATGTTCTAGGATATTTTATATATTGATACATATTAAGGATATTGTCATATTGTACTGTACATTTCTACCTCTGATTAAGACATTTTTATATATTGCCACAACTTTGAGGTCATTGTTCCTGTACTATACATCTGTTTACAGATTGTTATTTTTATAATGTGAAGCTTTAGTCTTTAGACTATTTAGGTTGATAATAATTATAGGTTAATAGTCACCCATGCTTGTCATACTTATACTTATTTCCTAGAAATACAGAAATATAGGTCAGATGGCTAGGTGATCTTCAAACACTTCATATACCTGGAGAATATGGCATTTAAATGTTTTAATAACTTTGAATTCTGTTGATGTAAGACACAATTGCTCCTGGCAGCACCCATCTATTCCCAAGAGGATGCTGGGCAATGAAGACACTCCATATGGAATTTGTCTTCTTCTTGGCAAAAAATGGCCTGTTGGGCAAAGAACTGCCCTTGCTTTGGCTGCTGACAGTATGCACACTGTTCTTTCTGGATGAGCTGGAAACAAGGAAAAGCCACTGCTGAACCTTGCCAAGACAGGGTAAAACAGTCCTTCAAATTTTCTGCTTCACCAAAACGCATGCCAGAGACTCTAGGCCTGTCTGTAGGTTGAAGAAGGATGACCCAATGTTACAGAGGAACTTTGGGTGACTGACCAGGAAGCCAGATGTCTCTGTTATTTCTAGAATTTTGGAAGTTGCTTACAATACACTTCCTTTTTACTTAGGTAATATTATATCCTTCTGGGTCTTTGATGGAGTTGAAGACTAGATAATTATAATTATAGTTTTCCTTAGTTATGATAAAAAGTAAAATAGATATAAAACTTTAGACTCACAAATATAGGATAGATAATAGAATATTTTCTTTAATTTTGCCAAATACAAACAGACTAGGTATTTTAACTATAATTCTTGCTTGATAACTGTTTTGTTATATGTAATTTACTATGTTAAAATGAAAATGTTCCTTTTTGATTAGACAGAAAAGGGGAAGTGCTGTGGGATAGTCTTTCTGTACACTGTGAATATGTGTTGCTACCATTAGTTAGTAAAGAAGCTGCTGTGGTCTATCGCAAGGTAGAATAGAGCCAGGTGGGGAATCCAAGCAGAGAGACAGGGAGAAGGCAGAGTCAGAGGAGATGCTGAGTGCTGCCAGGGGAGCAAGATGTAATGGAATACAGGTAACTCCACAAAGCCATGTGGCAAAATATAGATTAATAGAAACGGGTTGAATTAAGTTGTAAGAGCTAGGTAATGATAAGGCTGAGCCATAGGCCAAACAGTTTGTAATTAATATAAGTCTCTGTGTGTTTACTAGGGACTGAGCAGCTGCTGGCCACAGGAAAACTTCAGACTACACAAGGTACTATGATAATATTTCCCTCACCCATTACCTCCGGCTATCCCCTCTCCCACTCCTATTGATTCCTTCTTATTCCCAACCAATTTCCCTCCTACTTTCAAGTCCTTATATCTTTTTTTTAAAGTGTGTGCCAGTCTTGTGCGAGGGGTCACAGCTGCTTTGTGTTTGTGATTACAATGGTCATGCCATATTCAGAAGACAGCGTTTTGCAGAGTTCTTCCCTACACTGGAGCACTTGCAGCTTCTGAGACATCACTTTGGCTCCAGAGCGGAGGACATAGGTATCTCATTTGGGGTTGAGCACTCAGCGGTCACTTTTTCTCAGCACTTTGATGACTGATGGATGGCTCTGTCTGCTTTGATGTCACCCACTGCTGAAAGACTGGAAGAGTCATTCAGATTGTTATATAACTGTCTCTCAGGCAGGGTAAAGTCAGAATAAGGTGAGACCTATCAGAATATCCTCATACTTGAGGACAGCATCTTTTCAGCCTTATCCATGGCATGGGTGTGAGGAAGTACCAGGTATCCAAACTTGATCATGGGACCACTACTGGTGAAATTATTAAGGCCACTCCATGTAGTTAAAAGGGAGGTTTATTTTGTGGGGTAACTTACAAATGAAGGGGTAGGTTGCAGGGTCTGGCAAAGGTATAGCGCAGTCCGGCGGTGTTCTCTGGAGAACTCTGCTTGGTCTACCTCCAGTGTCCAGGGTCCTGGAACCAAGAGAGAGCCCTCCTCTTGATCCTCTGCCCCACCTTGTGTGCGTGATCATTACTGAAGCCTCAATGGGGGTTGGAACTTCCAGGCCAATGCTGGGATGGCTATCCACTACAGACCACTCTGTTTCACAAAAATTGTTGGCTCAGTTCTGAGAAATGTTATGTGGAATTTCTCTAGAAGAAATTATCTCAGGTATAAAACATTTTCTAGTCTCTATCCTTTCAACATATAGGGAAGGAAATTACAGGCAGAAACAACCTTCTGGAAGCCTGTCTTTCAGACGTGCTCATCAGTGCTGACACAGAACTGCTCAGGAGCTGGTCAGTGCTTTTTCAGTTCAGGATGGGAGGTGGACAGACTTGAGCCTATGAGGTTTCATAACCATTGTAGTCCTGAAGGATCCCAAAGCTTTCTTCAGTGTTTAAATAACTGTACCTCTTTTCTTTGTGCTAATTTCTAATCAAGGTAAACATGTTTCTAAACCAAGGATTTAGTGCAAATCTTCTGATTGACTTCTGCAATGTTTCAAGCTGTCTTTCTTAAGTTCTTTTAGAAATTTTAGCATATGTGTGTGTGTGTGTGTGTGTGTGTGTGCACAACTATATATAAATATACAAATGTATATAAACAAGCATATGTCTTTTCCACTCTATGTATACATTTGCTCCTTTTAAAATTTGCTTGTGTTCTTGAGACAGTGTTTCATGTAGCCTGGGCTGGCCTTGAACTCCCTCTCCTGGGCTAGTTAAGAAGGCTCAGAAGATAATGGCATATACTCCTCTTCTTGAACTTCTGATCCTTCTGTCTTCACCTCCAAAGTGGTAGGACTGCAGGCATTGCCATTGTGCCTGGCTCATTTTGTTTTCTACTTAGTGGGCTTTTTCACCTTGCAGGGTTTTTCTGTCTGTCTATCTATCTATCTATCTATCTATCTATCTATCTATCTATCTATCTATCATTCTACTGGCTTTTCTTTTCTTCCTTCCTTTCTTTTTTTTTTTTTTTTTTTTGGTTTTTTGAGACAGGGTTTCTCTGTGTAGCTTTCTTTGCACCTTTCCTGGAACTCACTTGGTAGTCCAGGCTGGCCTCAAACTCACAGAGATCCACCTGCCTCTGCCTCCCAGGTGCTGGGATTAAAGGTGTGTGCTACCACCACCCAGGTAAAAACTTTTTTATTCTTTGAAAAGTTTTATTCATTTATACAGGGTATATTGATAAATTTCATCTACTACTACTGCCTCCAACTTCTGAGTGCCCTCCACCCCAGCTTCTCCCAGATTTATGTCCAGTTAGTATTGTCTATATGAGGGTGGGGTTTCAGGTGACTAACAACAGTTATGTGATGTTCAGCAGTTAGCATTTCACAACTCTCCTCCCCATCCACTAGCTCTTATATTCTTTCTGCTTCCTCTTCTGCAAATTTCCCTGTACCTTGAGTAGTTGGAGTTGGCATAAATGACCCATTCACTCCATTATTTATACTTGATGTTTTGACCATTCTCTGCATTAACTATTATGTTCTGCAAAGAGAGGATTTTCTGAGAACAGCTTAAATATATGGCTACAAACATAATATTTAGAATGCAGTTTGATGGTATGACCATTTAGAAAAACAACATTAGATTCTACCCTTTGAGCCTGTGACCTCCCTAGTCATGAGCCTTTGACCAGGTTTTCAGTACTAGATGTGGGTTCTTGTCTATGGAGCAGACCTTATATCCAACCAGAAAATAATTGGTTATCCCCATAATTTTCATGCCACCATTGCACTGTCTTGCTAGTGGCTCTGTGTTTTGTAGCATGAATCATCAAGCATTGGGTAAGACCTCTGAATCTTTTCCCCTCCAGCAGCCTGCACTGAACCTTCTAGCACAATGTATGCTAGACTGCAGCAAGCGTTTCCTAGTCAGTTCAGGGTTGATTTTTCTGTCCATTACAGAATACAATAGATATTACCTTAGCTATACCTATTTCCTTATGCAATAGGATATTACCATCTCCTTAATCAAAGGCAACTAAAAGTACTGACATAGTCTGTGTTGTTTTGGGTACCTCAGGGACCTTCCTGACCAATAACTTGTAGGGAGTTCATTTGTATCTAGTACTGATATTTTCATTTAATAATCCATGTATTCTGGGGCAGCATTATATACCCATGAAGGGTGCCATAAGGCTTTTTCATGTATCTTTAGCTTTGGCTAGCCCACCCTTTACCCTCCCCTTTTCTGAAACCACCATTCCCACTCTTAACCACGGAGCCATCTCTCCAGCCCTTTATTCCCGCTCTTAATCTTTAACCTGAGCATATCCCATCTGTCTTGTCATGTCACCTGTATTCTTTTGTTTTGTTACTAAATTTTATTCATGAATTCATAGAAAAGGATCCAGATCAATGAGATTTAATCCTCCTCCTCATCCTGGTTAATATGGAAGTAAATGTATTTAATAAGTATCTTTGCTGTTAGTGACTGTGCATAACCAATCATGTACCTTATTCTTTAAATATTGTTCTCTCTCTCTCTCTGTGGGTATATTCCAATATTCCAATACCTTTTGTAAAAGATATCTTGGATGTTACAATGATCATGCTCTTGATCATTTTGATGGTCACAACCCCTCCAATCAGGATTCCCATCTTGCCTGTTCATTTTCATTCTGTCCTGAAGGAACCACTTGAACTTGGCAGCATATGTGATTTCATCTTCTACAGAGTGGGTGCTGTCAAGGATGAACTTCAAACCCATTTCTTTCCTCCTCCTGCTCCTCCTCCTCCTTCACCCCTCCCCTTTTGTCTTTCCCCCTCCTCCTGCTCCTCCTCCTCCTTCACCCCTCCCCTTTTGTCTTTCCCCTTCCGCAAAGGGTTGACACCAGCATCATGACAGCAACAGAGGCAGAACAACCGCAGCAGCAGCCACAGTCACGACAAACCCGAGCTCATCTGTGTTCTCCTATCTGATCTGATGGACTTTTTTTCTTGTGTTGGAAGATGATAGGTTTCCAAATAGCTTTGTCATACACGCACCCTTGTAGTTAGGCCTTCCACCAACACTGGATTTCCATTCCCCTCCCCTTCATGCTTGAGCCCTGCTGCTTCCACTTCCCCCTTTCTCTACTTTGATTTTACCTGTGTTTTACTCTCCCTACCCCTAGTGACTCACATATGGTTTTCCAGTTTCCACGTGCACTCTATCACGTAGAAATTTCTATCTTTTGGTTTTAAAGAATAACTCTCAAACAAATGTTTGTTTTCTTTTGGGAAAGCCTTCTAATTCTTCTGTTTGCACTTTGTTTTACACTTCTCTACCCCCTCTCTGTTGATTTTAAAAGGTTTCCTTAATTTTATGTTTTTAAGAATATCCTATGTAAGTACTCTATTTATGCCATTTTTATTCCTACCTCTCCCTGAATTTTATCTTCAAATCCAGCTGTTTAGATTTTTTATTTCTGCCACCACACTCTAAACTCACTCCATTTGTGCATTTTCAATGAAAATAATAGTGTTTTTGTCTCATAGATGATCAGTTCTTTTTTTTTTTTTTTCCCTTTTTGAGACAGGGTTTCTCTGTGTGGCTTGTAGAGCCTGTCCTGGACTCGCTCTGTAGACACACTCGAGGCTGGCCTTGAACTCACAGAGATCCGCCTACCTCTGCCTCCTGAGTGCTGAGATCAAAGGCGTGCGCCACCACCAACCAGCTATGATCAGTTCTTATTAGCTTCCCTGAGATAGGAATGAAAACATTTAATCTGAAACATCTAGTTTCCTTTATTCTTTCCATGTGGTGTGTAGTTTGTGGGCATGTAAGCACATTTTGTTTGTTTGCTTCTGCTCCTCTTCTTTAGAAAATATTCTTATTTGTCTGATCATTGTTAATTGCTCATTTGAAAAAACTAGATATTGTTTCTTTAGGATAGTTTTAGGTCCACATCACAATTGAGCATAAAGTACAGAGATTACCCAAACCTGAATCCATTATCATCATGGTGGGACATAGTGTCATTCGGGTAGTCATGGTGCTGGAGAATGATCTGAGAGTGGAGAAGGAGCTACATCTTGATCCTGTAGGCAACAGGAAGTAGTCTGAGACACTGGGCATGGCTTGAGCATATATGAGACCTCAAAGCCCAACCCCACAGTGACACATTTCCTCCAAGAAGGCCACACCTATTGCAACAAAGGCACACCTAATAGTGTCACTCCCTATGAGTTTATGAGGGCCAATTACATTCAAACCACTGTAGAACTGCAGTTATATGTGGTTGTGAGTCATTAATATGTGAGGTAGGTGCTGGGGTCCAAACTTGGGTCCTCTGCAACAGCAATAAGTGATGAGCCATCTCTCCAGCCCCAAGTCATTTTGGTTTTTAAGAACACAAGACAAAAAAGTCTTAGAACACATAGAGGATGGCGACTGTGAGTTACTCAAGGTGACTTTATTGGTTGCCTCATTTGTCTACCTCAAATATTAGTACCATGAGGCTTTTCCTTTGACTAGTCTGAATCCCATGAAAACTCTTTGGCCATGTTCTTCTCAGAACATAATTAAGGTACCAAGAATCTGGGTTCTCCCATTTTTGTTAGAGGATTCCTGCTTTGGATACTGTGTTGCTCTCAATGGCCCTCTGTGTGGAGGGGGCGAGGCTGAATATCTAAGTGACTATGAAACAGATTCTGACAATTTCATTTTTGTTTCTTTCTTACTCTATGCTATCTCAGGTATTTATTGCTATAGACTGTATGCATTTGGGCTCTGATACATCAATGGCTGCTTCTTGGATGTTTCTATTGCATCTTTAGGATTTTGTTTTCTCGGGTTTCCTAGATAACTACTACTGATTTTTTTGTTCATTTGTTTTTAATTTTTAAGTTAAATTTGTTCATTTTGCATTTCTTTCTATGTGTGAGTATTTTGCCTGTATGTACACTTGTGTACCACATTCATGCTTGGTGCCCATGAAAGTCAGAAGAAGTCACTGGATCTCCTGCAACTAGATGATTATGAACTACCATGTAGGTACTGGCAATCAAATCCAGGTCTTTTATAAAAGCAATAATTTCTTTTAACCACTGAGCAATCTTTTTTGTGCCTGGGGTATTTTTGTTTTGTCTTGTTTTCATTTTTGACAGGGTCTTATGTAACTCATGTTGGCCTCAAGCTCCTTATGAAACAAAGATGACCTTGAATATCTGATTTTCCTGCCTTTACTAACAATGACTATTGGGGTCCAGCCCCTCAATAGCTTCTCCCAGGGTGGAAAAGAATCTACAACCAGCTGATAATCTAATCTTAGATGATATGAAATGAGCTCTTTAGTCCATTCACTTTATTCTCCTGAGTCAGTTCTCTCTCTGCACAGCTTCTATTCTGCTCTCTTTTTTAGTTCCTTTCTCGCCTGATTTCTCTCTGCACTTTTCTGCTGTCCCCTCTAAGTGCTATCTTAATTCCTTCATCTAGTTCTGCCCCATCTAGGTTCTCATCCATCTAGTTCTTTCCCATCTTAGCTCCTTTCCCATCTCCTTCTTTCTCATCTTGTTCTTTCCCACCTAGCTCTTCCCCCTCTTCCATTTCATTCTTCTAGCTCTCTCTTCTAGTCCTCCAATCTAGTCTTCTTCAAGTCTCTGGGGTTTACAGTTATATACACATGTAATCACAATGCTCTGGCTAAGGCAAGGTTACTAGGCTTGAATTCCCTCAGGGTCAAAAGGAGGGGCAATATGATCCCCACAAAGAGCAGTAATTGTCAGCTATCATTTACAACACAAAAGGGAAGTGACTAATGGGGAATAAAATCAACTGAGGACTAAATTCAGTTAGAAGGGAAATCATGTGCTCAAACTATATTCTTAGACGTGGTTAGGTAAAGTCTAAGGAGTCTTTCAATGATGAGTGAAAATAAACTGCCTTATTTATTTATTTATTTTTTGGCTCCTATATGTCCAAGCTATCTTGGCTGGTACTGTTTTGTGTCAGGGCAGGGGAGTGCACTCAGTGGCTAGGCTCCCTGAGTCACAACTAGATGCACCTAGTAATTAATTGTTAAAGGGAGATCTAGAACTAGAGATAAGATTTGGAAAAGGAGAAAATTAAGCTTAATTAGCACATCCACCTGGCCTGGGAAGTTGTGAGTGTAAACCTTTACCTGCTCTGATAGATGGTCTGTTCTTAAAAAGTCTGGGAAGTTTCACAGATAAGATACTTTCATCCAGAGATGGTTCTATCTGGATGTTGCTAATAACAATAACTACAGGGAGGCTTGAAACTGGGATTATCTCTGCGCTATTGCTGTCAGCACAGAAGGTTTCTAAATATTCCATTAGTAATGGGCAAATTGTGCCCAGTGAATGATCAACATACTGTTCTAGAAATGGAGAAGCTACAGTAACACACAAGGAATTCATTTCAGGAAAACAGCTAATATTCAAGAGCCAATATCACCAAGACTTTCGTGAGTCTTGGCTTTATCCTCTGGAAATGCCCTTGGCTTCTTCCAGGTGTTAGCTTCTGCCATAGCCAGCTGAATTCCTACTTTACTTCTGTGGCTCCCAGCACTTTACCTCCTAGTTGATGAGAGTACAGTTTTTCCATTTTGTTTTGTTTTTTTTGCATACCTGGTTTACGCATGTTGGGGATTGAACCCAGGGCTTTATGCCTGCTAGGCAAGTACTCTACTAACTTAGCTATGCCCCCAGACCTCAATTACTAGTTAACTGGTTTTCCAGATCCCAAAATTAATTTTTATTTTCTTTCAAAATCTCTTTACTATTAACAAAATTAGGTTTTGCAAGGAAAAGGATGTATGTGCTCTGTCTGATGAATTTCCTTGTGATATGGTCTTATTCTATGTTAAGAATTCCCTCCAACCCTACCTTCTATCTATATTTCTGCAGGGTTTTTTAAAGTTTGAAAGAGAGATAGATTTGTCTTCCAGTAATGATCTATCTACACTGTCACCATGCTGTCTTCAATCTACACTTTTGTCATCTGTGAAATGGGGATTTGAAGAGGTGCTAGTTTCACATGAATGTTTCTGGATTGGCTGAGATGTAGGGGTTATTGGTTATTTGTGGTGTTGGCCACATAATAGTTGGTCAGAAAATGGCTGCTTTTAGCCTTATGCTCTTCGTGGTTCCAAATGAAGATGTTGACTCAAATTGTCAACAGGGCTGTGACACTGTAGGAATTAAGACTGGGAGCTGTGGCTTTCCATAAAAGGGGATCTTTAGTTCTCACCTGAATATGGTCATTTGATATCCAGAGCAGGATGAGACAATCTACAGGTGAGGGACACCACAGCTATTATTTCTTCCTTCATACAATGTCTTAGTTGTCATTATATTGCTGTGAAGAGACACAGTGACCAAGATAACTTATAAAAGAAGCATTTAATTGGGGGCTCGCTCACAGTCTCAGAGTGTGAATCTATGATTATTGTAGTAGAAAGCATGGCATGATGCTGAAGCTTTCAGACAGATGGACAGACAGACACATACACACAGAGATAGATAGGTAGATAGGTAGATAATAGATAGATGATAGGTAGGTAGATAGATAGGTAGGTAGAAGATAGGTAGATAGATAGATAGATAAACAGATAGGTAGATAGATAGATAGATAGATAGATAGATAGATAGACAGAGAGCCTGATTTGGGCTTTTAAACGCTCAATGCCTACCCCCAGTGACACACCTCCTCTAACAAGGCCACAACTACTAATCCTTCCTAAACAGTCCACCAACTGAGAACCAAACATTCATATATGTGAGCCTATATGGGCCATTCTTATTTAAACCACTAAAAATGCCTACTGTAGGAAGCATTTTAAAACTAATAATACATGACAAAATACTTGAGAATCTCCTATGCACATTCAAATTGTTTTGCTTATAATTTACTCAATCTAAACAATGGTCTTTTTATTGCCTTGATTTCTAAATCTTGTCTGATTATTATTTTTTAGTAAAAATTACTTTATTGTAACAAACTCAAGTTAAATCACCACAAAACAAGGTTAATGTAGCAACCTAAACACTTGCTTAGTCCCTAATTCTATGGATCTATGTAAACTTATATACAGTTACAAGGATGATTCAGAAACTATGAAGCTTGGCTTACATTCTTCCACTGTAAATTATGTTCTTAGGGACTTATCAATCAAAACAAAAAAAAAAAAAAGAAAAAGAAAAGAAAAATAATATAGCAGAATTGGAACTAGAGAAACAATTAGCTTTATATACCCTTTCACAATGCATGTGCCCTTTTGCTTGCATTCTGTCCTTTTCTATCACCTAGTATCATCCTCTCTTGGCCTTTCTAACCATAAACGATGCCCACACTTAGAGCAATTTGCATATGTACTTGACTTATTTGAATAAGACTAAGATCTGCACATAAGGGAGAAATGTAGCTTTTTCTTTCTGAGTTTAGGTCAAACTCATAATTAATATTATATATTTTAAGTTCATCCTTTTTTCTGAAAATTTCATGATTTTGCTTTTCTTTACAGTTGGATAATATTCCATTTTGTATATGTACCACATTTTCTCTGTCCATTTATCTGTTGATAGGTACCTACATTGGTTCTATTGCTTTGCTATGGTTAAAAAAAAAGAGCAGCAATAAACATGGATATGGGAATATCTCTGTGGTAGGATATTGAATTCTTTGGATGTGTGCTCTGGAATGGAATACCTGGGTCATATGGTAATTCTAGGTTTTTTTTTTTTTTTTGTTTTGTTTTTTTTTTTTTGAGGACACTCCAAACTGATGTCCATAACAGCTGTATTAATTTGCACAATGGATAAGGATGCCTCTTTTCCCACATCCTTTCCAACCTCTGATGTCAGATTTTTTTTTTTTTTTTTTTTTCAAGACAAGGTTTCTCTGTATAGTTCTGGCTGTCCTGGAATTTGCTCTGTAGACCAGGCTGGCCTCAAACTCAGAAATCTGCCTGCCTCTACCTCCCAAGTGCTGGGATTAAAGGCCTGCGCCACCACCTCCAGGCTTTTAAAATTTTTGTAATTATATTTATGTACAGAAAACTTAGCAGTATACATTTAACCCAGTTTAGTGGTGAGTTCTTTGTCCTTTGCTGTTTACAGCTTGGCAACATGAGTCACAGATTTAGGCACCAGGACATTGCCTCCCCAGTGGCAGCAATTCTCTGTCTTTGTAATTGGTCCTAATAGCGTCCACCAGCGTAGCCAGAGTAACCTTGCCTTCCCTGGGCAGAGGCAAGAGTGGTGCATGTCTTCCTGTGGACCAATCACTCCAGCCTGGCTTTTCCCTTGATGATACAATAGGGGACTCCCATCTTGTGACACAGAGCGGGCAGGAAGACCACCAGTTCAAAGGGATCTACATCTCAGGCAACCACTACCAGCCGAGCCTTCTGGTTCTCCACCAAGATGGAGACTGTATTGACCCTGCTCAAAGGACAGGTGGTCTCTTAGTTGGGACTTCCCCTTTGCCAGCAGCTGTCTTCTCAGCACAGGCCAACAGCCTTTGTTTCCTCACTTACTTTGTCTCTGGCCTGTACCTGCAGGCAAGCTTAAGCAGCTGGATAGTTGTTTCTGGTCCAGGGTCAGGGCGACCTGGTTAATGGCAAGCGGTGCTTTGAGCAGCTTATAGTGGGTGACCCTTTGCCACTGCAGCCTGGTGTAGCATGGTCATTTGACGAAGCCTGTGAGATCTCTTTTGGGTTCGATGTACTGCCCAATGGTGAAAATCTTTTCTCAAAGGATTCAACACCTTTTTGGCCCGCTGTTTTTTCACGATGGCAAGGGGCCAGGGCAACCTTCTTTCCCTTGGTGCTCTTCCCTTTGGGCATCTTGCTCAGCTGGAGGAGAGTGAGCTTATGTCAGATTTTTTGATGATAACGATAATGACTAGGTTGAGGTGGTATCTCAAAGTAGTTTTGATTTGCATTTCATTGATGACTAGGGATGCTGAATATGTTTTAAAATGTTATTGGATATTTGTGTTTCTTCTTTTGAGAACTACCTGTTCATTTCTTTAGCCTATTAGTTGATTGCAGTTTTATTTCTTTGGTATTTATTTAATTTCCACTGTTCTTGGTAAATTCAAATATTAGCTTGCCTGTCTAAAACATAGCTTGTGAAAACTTTTTCCCACTCTGTGGCCTCTCTGCTCTGCTAGTAGTTCTCTCTCTCTCTCTCTCTCTCTCTCTCTCTTTCTCTCTCTCTCTCCCTCTCTTTTCTGTACAGAATTTTTTTTTTTTTTAATTTTCATGTCCTATCTGTTAATTCTTGGTGCTAGTTCCTGTGCTGTTGGAGATATGTTCAGAAAGTTGAATTTACTAGGTAAGTAGGTTTAGTGGTGCATTCTGTAATAGTAGCACTTGGGCAGCCTAGGTAGGAGGATGTTGAGTTCTAAGTCATCTTGGGCTGCATAGTGAGCAACTGTTAACAATCACACCTGTATTAATTTTCTGTTGCTGTACTAAAACATCATCACCAAAGCAACTTACAGAAGGAAGAGTTTATTTAGGCTCCGGATTCCACAAGAGTCCATTAAGTCAGGGAAGAGTGGCAGCTGGAGCAGTAAGCTGAGTCCCCATCTCGAACTGTAAGCAGGAAGCAAAGAGAGTGAATCGGAAATAGGATGAGGTCTTAAGCTCTCAAAGCCTGCCCCTAGTGTCGTATTTCCTCTAGCAAGGCTGTACCTCCTAAACCTCCCCAAACAGGGCCACCAAATGGGGACCAAGCGTTCAAATACCTGAGCCTTGGGGGTGAGGGTGGGGTGGAGTGGTGGGGGTAAGGGGTAGGGGAAGGGGGTGGGATAGAGGTGGGTATGGGTGTGGGGAGCATTCTCATTCAAATCACCACAATGAGAAACCGAAACAAACAAAAGAGCAGCTATGTGTTATAGAAAGGTCCAGGTTCTGGATACGCACAATTGTTCCCTATGGTACAAGCTGACCTGGTTGTTATGGAGAAGTCAGAATATATCACTAAGGACCCTTTGGTTTCCATACCTTTACATTGTTTATTTGCTTTTGAAGAATGTGCTGTATGGCTGTCATGCAGTTTGCACAGGTAAGGACTAGCTTTCAGTGTTGTTAACAGCCATCGGGGTTCAGATGCGATAGTCTTATCCTTCCACTATAAAATATTCCACCAACATCTTGTTAATATTTAAAAAAATCTATTAATGGATGCTTTGAGTTGAATTGCAGCCTTCCAAAAACATACGTTGAGATTCTAAATCCTGATGTCTATGAATGCAGTCTTACTTGGAATTAAGGTCTTAATCCATACGATAAAGTTCAAGTGAGGTCAGTTAGGTGGGGCTACATGCAGTATGACTTCATCTTGACAACAGGAAAATGTCATGTGAAATCTAGAGACACACAGGGAGAACACCAGCTGATGAGAGGGGCAAATGTTGGCATGATACAACAGAAATACCAATCATGGACGGATGGTCCATCCAGCCAGAAGGGAGAAAGATGAAAAGAAGGATTCCATTGAGAATTGCAGAAGAACCACAGCTCTGTGGTCACCTGCACCCTGGAACACTTACTTCCAGACTTGTCAGAAAATAGACTTCTGGTATTTTAAGCTATCCAAGTTTGAGGTAATTTGCAATATCAGTACCAGGAAACTAAAAGACTATTGCCTGCATTGGTTACCTCTTTGAAGCCTGAGAGTTGGTGGTTTCTGAATTATATTTATTTTTCTACATTTACCAGCTAGGGTTCTTTGAACAGAAGAACTTTTTCTTTTTCACTCAGGCTATTTGCCTTGCATTGAGATTTATTTACCTAGAAAGTCATAATATATGCTGACCTTCCTCCCCCTTCTTTTTCATTATCAAATTTTAGAGTAATGAGTTAGTGCTCTTCAGTGATGACCAATGAGTTTATTTAATTCCCAACTTCCCTTTTCCCCCTTTTGAATATATTATGGGCTTATGAAGAGAACTTATTTAAAGAAAATGTCCTTAATAAATTGTTCTGGGCCTTTGGGCTTCTCCCATTTGTAAATGAAATGTAGGATTGGTATCTCACCCTTGAGTAAAATGTTCACCAAGAAAAATGACCTTGTTAGGAAGTCTAAGAAAATGTCTTCTGGAGCCCCAGTGGAAGTCTATTGATGTTGCAATAGAGTCAATGTGGAATCCAGTTTAGATAATTCTCTGAATACTAGTATAATCTTGGGTATAATTTTATTACTATTTGTTTTCCAGCTTGATAAATCTTTTATCTCCTTAGAACTGTGACCATCCTACTTGGAAACAATTAAATTCCGATGTGCTCTCAGGATTTCTTTCTCTCTCAAAATCATTATTGGGCTTTGATTAGAAGCGCCATTTTTCTGTGCAGATAAGAGCGGCATAAAAAGGAATGTGAGGTCTGTGTTTACTGTGACTTTGACCTCAAAAGCAAAACCTTGAGCCCGAGACCTACTGCAGGGAAAGGTCAGGCTACTTGAGACTGGAAAATCAAGTTGCACAGTCTTACTTTGTTCTGTATCCTTACTAAATTTCAGCTCATTCTGTGTCAGGCTGAGTCTACCCTATTGCATTCCTCAAACTTCCAGTACAATGTTTTTAAAGACTATGCACTCAATAAATGAATGACTCCAATTAGAATCCAGACAATTAAAGTTTCTCAGAAGATCAGTATACTTTAGACAAATTTAGAGCAACATACACCATTATGCAAGAAGCTGGAATGGATCCAATTACCATAAAAAGGATATACTGGTTGTATACAAAATAATGTGGACGTATACAGATAAAGATGTCCATAATATAAAACAGGTTATGTTATGACATAGTATGTCATTGTATTAAGAAAAATAGTGGATAATTTATCATATGAGCTGTAGAATTTTAAAAGACTATAATATATGTGATGGGTTTTATTAGACTGCGATTAAGGAAAAAGAAACAAAATATTTCAACATAAGGAATTTAGCTGGGAATGTGCTTACAGGGTTAGATGGCAAGGAAAAGAAGGGACAGCTGAGGTGTCAAGAGGGATAATCTCTGTGGAAAGTAGATTTGGTTAGAGTTTATCTGTTTGTTTTATGTATGAGTGCTCTATCTGCATGTACGCCTTTATGCCAGAAGAGGGCATCAGACCCCAGAAGAGATGGTTGTGAGTCACCATGTAGTTGCTGGGAACTGAACTCAGGATCTCTGGAAGAGTAGCCAGTGCTCTCAGGGTCTCAGAGGAGTGCAGGCCTCCCTCTGGGGAGGTAGTACTGTCTGGTTTTGCCGTCCTTTCCAAAGGAATGCCACAAGAATGGTTAGGGAATGTGAAAAAGCTGAGGCTGAGGGGAAGGCCAACTGCAGACCTCAGGCCTAGGGTCGCTGTTACCCTGAGGCTGACAGGAAAGGCAAGCAAGTAAGACAGAAAAAGAGAGGAGGCAGATTATGTTTCCAGCAGCGAGGTGTGAACTCCCATTAGGAGCACTGTAAAGCAGACTTTGGGTGTAGGCTTGGAGTTGGGAGGTTACCAGCAAGGGCCGCACATACCACAGCTTTTCACGTTATTTGTTAAAAAGATGGTTTCCATATGGAATTAGCCTGGAGAACTTATTAACAAGTAATTGACTTCTAGACTCTAAATTCTCTGCCACTGGTTTATATTTTTCTCTCTGTGGCAAACCACACAGTCTTCACTGGTAGAGCTATGTAGTAAATTTTTAAATTGGAAAGTATGTGTTCTACCCTACAACTTTACTCTTTTCAAAGTTATTTTGGCTGTTTGTCTGAATTCTGGGATAGCATCTTAATTTTTCCAACAAGGCCAGTTGGGATTTCTGTAAGAATTGTACTGCATACCATAATTCCTTACTTTCAGGAAACATAATGTCATTATTATTTTGACCAGAAAGTCTATTCTTTTAAAATGCTATCAAATCAGTAATAGACAAACATAAACAGTCTCAGATTAATATCAAGATTCTTTTTCTCTGGACATGAAAAGATTTATTTATTTATTGCTGTGTACGTGTATTTATTTATTGCATGCACACAGAAGAGGGTGGCAGGCAGAATATGGTGATGCTGAGTGTTCTCCACTACCACTCTCTGCCTTCTCTTTTGAAGCAGAGTCTTTCCCTGAACTTGGGGTCCACACCTCATCAGCTGTGCTGCAAGCCAGCAAACCCTAGCGATTCTTCTGTTTCTGAGGGTTGTAGGCATGCAGAGGAGGCCTAGCGTACTATAGGGATGCTGGAGCCCAAACTCTAGTCTTTGGAAATGCACAGCAAGCTATGTCAACTGCTGAGTCATTGCTCCAGCTCCTGCCATCCTTTTTTATTTATTTATTTTTAATATATAAGGATATTTGAAGGTTTTTTTTTTTTTTTTTTTTTTTTTTTTTAGCAGAATAGCTAGGTTTCAAGAAATACTAAGCACCAGGTACAATGTAAGAAACTCAGGATGTAAGACTTGTAAACAAGGGTTGGGGTCCTGCCATCCTTTTTAAGATAGTGTGGTCCTTTATGGTCTAGGCCAGGCCTCAAACTCATAATCCTCCTGCCTATGTCTTTTGAATATTGAGATGATAGGCAGGCACCAACATACAACTTTGTTAAGTCTAAATTTCCTTGGGGAAACTAAATATCTGTTACACTGTAAGAACAGGTACTGTGTTGATTTTTGCTGAACCCTGTATCCTTAGGCTAAGCCCAACATCTTTCCAGTGGAGAGTGTGAAGAGAGTTCCTGGGAAGGTAGATATCCTCTTGAAGAGCTTCGGAAGAAAGGGAGAAAGAATAAGTGGTCCTGGCCTTTCTGACCAGTGTGATGTCTAGGGTGCTAGACTAGGTAAACACAACTCAGCTTGATGTGATACATGTGAACACAGTTATGAGTCCACTTACATGAAGTGCTCAAAATTCAGGAGCTGGGAATAGGAAGCCCTCAAGAGGTGGGTCATTTTTTAGGTTGCTAGAAATCTTTTAAAGTTAGACTGTGGTGATAATTGTATACTAAATGTTAAATAATATATTTATATATGTACATTTATAGACAGAAACTTATTGCTGTTATTTATTGACTAAGTCCCTGTATAGTCTGGGGAAGTGGTTTATGTAGTTTCAGATGCTATGTTTCCCCATTCTGACTGGCTCACCTTGCTGGAGAAGTTCTCCTTCCCATTCTCTGTCTAGGCTGTGAGTTTCTATTATTCTGCTGAAGGATGCTTATCCAGAAATATCCTCTGGTATTATCTTGCCATGTTGAGCTTAAATGATGTAGCCAAAGGTAGCAATACAAGTGAATTGTGGAGAGCCAGTAAATGAAGTCAGGAAATGAAAGGATGCTTACCTGTCCCCTTGCAGGAACCAACAGGAAGGCAGTGAGGTGGGAAGCCAGGTAAGGGCACTATGGCAGAGGAGTGACTGATACTGTCATTAGCTTTATGAGCTGTGCCTCCTTGCCATCCAGCTGCTTCTAATGACATTTTATTTTCCTCTTGATTTCCTTTCCCTTCCATAAGGAAACTCAATGTGAGATGAAGCTGAGTACAAGGTCTGATTTGAATAGAGATTTTATTATAAATAATACTAATAATATTTAAAATGGAAGTTTCTACACATATCGCTCTATTTATAAGTGATTTATATTTGTGAAAAGTACATTTTTAGGTATAACCTTTAAAACCTCATTGGAAAACAGATGCACTATTTTCTTTAACCACAAGAGGGCAATTGTGTCACATGTAAAAAAAAAAAGCCTGTCTACTACTTTCTGAACAGATGGCACATTTGTTAGACTTCATTGGATGTATTTTCCCTTTATTGAAGCACAGGGGAATTTCACATTTGCAGGTAGGATGGGCAAAGATAGTTAAAATTTTATACCATATTTTTATCTCTTTGTCTATGCTGATAAAGGTAGCAAAGGCAGTTGATTTATCCTCCTTTTTTGCTGTTTTGAGGGATTAGTGTGTGAACAAGCTTAGGTGAGCGTTCTACGTCACTACAACCCCACAGAAGATGTTCTGTTGATTTTACATTTAATTGGAAATGTCACAAAGATAATGCAAAACTCATCCTCAACCCAGCCTTCCAGTACCTCTCAGATCCTGTGGTTCCCAGGACATCCTTATGTTTTATCTGCTTCTGCACCTTTAAGTAGCTACAATCCAGCAAGCTTTCTCTGCGGATGGTGTTGTGTGACCTTTCTTAACCCCATGATCATAGAAACTCTAAGGTGTCCCTTTCACAGATGGGCTGAATCCTGCTGGGTTCCTAATGTCCTTGCCCCCCTCTGGGTTCTGCAGCTCTTAACTCAAAGCTAATCAGCTCCCTCTTCCCAAGGTGGGATGAAACAGAGAGTCATGCATTGTTGTAAAGGTAGACAGTTTTAGGATTCTTGCCTTGGGCATATGTGGTTCGTCATGCGGTATTGGCCCGTGTAGGCTTTTCAAATTAGCTGTCAACACTTAAATGCAAACGGTTCTCATCAAAGACCCAGATTTCTTGCATTTCTGGCAACATTGGACAGTGTAGTAGTGCTAGCCTGAACAGTTTGCCTGTGACTACCAGGGGCAGCCACTTTCTTTGTGGTATTGTAGTCACTACGCACGTAGCCCCTCCACCTCCCTCCCGCCACGCCTTTGTTTTAGAAACAAAGAGAAATGCCTTAGTAATCACATTTGAAGTTTTTTCAAACAAAGGAAAATATCCACGTCTGTTTTTAAGCAGGGGAGGCTAGGAGAAGTAATCTGACCTCTCCCGGTTGGAATTTCAGCACCTGGGAGAGCTCCGTCTGTGGCCTGGCCGGCTTCAAGCTGCTCCTTGGATACAAAGTTTTTCTCTCAACCAGTTCTAGGATGCACTTTTTTTTTTTGTCCCTGTGCCCGGCTTAGCAAGATGCGCCCCACCCCCTCCCCAGGAGGAAGGGCGGGTAGTCCCGGGAGTACTCACTGGGAGGTCGGCCAAGCCCTAGTTTTTTTTTCTTACTTTATTTTGGGAGTGGTGGCCCATGGAACCTCTAACTAGCGTGCTGGAGAATCACTGCCTGCCTGGGCTGGGAGGAAAAGCAGGTTAGAGAAGAGCAGCTGGAGAAGAGAGCTGAGGTTCCTGGGCTTATGACATGGATGCCTCTCTACGCCAGCTCTCCAGCTTCGGTGGCAGCTGAGCCAAAAAGAGACAGCAGAGGCTGGAGGGGCAGACAGGAAATCCATTCCCCGCTGCACCTACCTCGGCAAAACGCCCAAAGCAAACTGCTCGGAAAGTTTGCTTTCTTGGAGACAAATTCACAACTTTGTTGCTTCAAAGCCCGTGTTTACAAGTCAAAGCTGAGTTTTACTGCGGCTTTCTCAGCACCTTCTCTTCCTCAGGCAGAGCCTCTAGCCCTTTGTTACTGGAGACACTTGCTCCAGCCCCTGGGATGGAGAACAGACTCTACCCGAGGTTCTGCAGGATGCTCACTCCAAGCTTTCATGGGGGGGGGGGGGGGGAGGAGAGGGGATTTAGGGAAAAGGAAAGAAAAACAAAACACAAACACCCTAAGATCGGGTGAGTCCAGAATTACTATAATATTTTACTGCAGAGAAAGGAGACCGGAAAAAGAAATGGAGCCTTATGTAGAGACGGAGACAGAAGGATTGCCATGAATTTATGGTCAGTCTGAGCCACATAGTCAGACTCTGTTTTCAAAAACAAACCCAAGCCAATGAATACATACATAGGGAAATTGAGCACACACAGGTGTTAAAAGCAGGCCTCTCAAAGTGTAGAAGCCATTTAAGATATGTATCTTCAAGAGATGCTATTGATGTCACCCTGCACAATGTCCAATTTTATACTTAAAAGAGTGCATCTGTTAGCTTGAAATGAAAGGCCTATAATAATTGCTAGTATTTGGAATAGAAAATAATGTTTCTTAAAGGTGGAATTTGGAGAATTTAAAAAATAATAGCACAGATGTTCTGTTACTCTCTGTTCAACAAACACTTTCCTGTGTGGGAAGTGCATCAAAGGAGATTTTTTTTTTTTTTTTTTAACACAATAGAGAACCCATCCATGCCAGAGGGCACCAAGGGGATTAGGTAAATGACTAGCTTTGTTGAAGGAGGACTTGAAAGCAAAGGGTCAGGACCCAGGCCTCTGGGGTAAGATCCACCTGCTGCCAAGTCCTGGCTAGATGCTTTCTCACAGTGCAATGCTGGGTGTGTTAGCTGCTTCTTTAAAACTTAGTTTTCCCTCCTGCTAGAAATGAGATGAGGAGAGGGCTAAGTCCTTGCCTATAGTAACACAGGATGTAAATAATAGGGCTGACATTAAAATAGACATGACCGACATGAAATGGGTTTCGAAGCCCTACCACTTCCAGCATATGCATTACCACCAGTGAAAACACGGCCCACATCACCAAGGCCCCTCTCCCACCCTTCCCAACATCATGTTCTGGTGCAGGTTTGAGTTAGTAAACCAGGGTTTTGCTTCTTGGCTGCTTGCGATATGATTCTTCAGAAAATGCCCTCCCTCCATTCAGGTTTTCCAGCTTTGTGATCTGGACCTAATTCCTCCAAACGCAATTGTCAGCTCTTCTTGACTGCCGTTCTACCAGCCTTTGCTTTTCTTCCAGCCTTTTGTTCTCAGGCTGTCTACATCTTCTGCAGTTCTCTTCATTGTCCTCCAAAATGTAGCACAGTTCTCTCTCCCTGCATTGCTCTTAAACTGTACTTTCCTAGAATGTACCCTGTGGGGTTCAGCAGTCAAAGGAACCTGGAAAATGATTGCTTGTTTAAATTGAGTTTATGCTAATGAACAGTATAACTTTCTCAAAGGATATGACTTCATGCCAGGTTTCTCTAGCATTTAAACTCAGAAATTGAGCATGAGTGTGCATATGTACATGTGTGCGTGCACTTGCCTGTGTGGGCATACAGAGAAGTCAAAGGTTAACACTGGAACGTCTTTCTGCGATCACTTCTTTCCCTTATTTTTGAGACAGGATCTCTCTCTTTTCCTTAATTTTTTTTATTTGCAATTTAAAAAATTTAAAATATAGCCAAGCGTTGGTGGCGCATGCCTTTAATCCCAGCACTCGGGAGGCAGAGCCAGGCGGATCTCTGTGAGTTCGAGGCCAGCCTGGGCTACCAAGTGAGTTCCAGGAAAGGCAAAGCTACACAGAGAAACCCTGTCTCGAAAAAAAAAATAATAATAATAATTACATCATTTCTCCCTTCCTCTCCTCCCTCCAACCCTTCTCATGTCCCTCTCCCTTCTCTTCTTCTCAAATTGATGACCTCTTTTTCAGGTCTCGTTTAGGTAGCCATATTGTTGAGTTTCCACGAGTGCAGTTTCCTGGAGACAGTGTCTTTTACTGAACCTGAAGCTTGTTGTTCGGCTAGACTGCATCAGGATCTGCCTGCAACTAACCTCTAGTACTAGTGTTATAATCAATGCTTTTTTTCTGGATGCTACAGATCAAACTCACATCTTTATGCTTGCAGGGTGAGCACTGCCCATTTAGCAATCCTCCCTAGGCCTGGATAAAGAAATCCCTTCCCTCCAGGCGTTCCCTATCTTTATATCCTTCTTCCCTTTCACTTTATTCCTCCCCACTTCTTTCTTGCCAGGTTTCCTTTATTTTTCTTTTCTTTTAAATACACTTCATTGTAAAAAAAAAAACAAACAAAAAAAAAAACAAAAAACCTACCTCGATAATAAATAAAAAGATTACATGCCCAAATTAGCCATACAACTCGATGAACTTATATACAGTTAGAATGCCCTTACTTAAAAAAAAAAGAAACAAAAAGCCAAAGGGGGAAAAAGCCTTATTCTCATGGGGCTTCAATATCTTAGTGGGTGTTTTCTGGTGGATACAGCTCTGACCATTATGGCTAAGGTTACTGAATTCCTAAGTATGATTTGCTGAAGGCCGGCCTCTGGGGCTAATTGTATTCCTCATCTGGCTGTGATGAGGGCAACAGTCAGCCCAGCGACTGCTCTGCAAAACTCACATTTTGCATTTAGATTCATGTTGTTGCTGTCTTGCCTCCTCCTCAAGACCTTGCTTCAGGAGGTGGTCCACTGAGCACATCCCTGTGGCATCGTCCTCTTGTGCAGTACCTTAATTTCCTTGATCTGATGTGTCATTGCGAGGTCTGGCACCTGACCCTGTTCCCAGACTGAACTTCATATTACTTGTCTTCCCCCTGGACACCACTTACACCTCACTGGGTCTTTTTCTCAACTTAGGCTTTCTTGATAGGCCGATCTAGGTGTTCTGGTCTTCATTTCTGGTTCTATGCCTTGCTGACCTAACTTAACCCTGTCAAATATTTGGTATAGCTTAGTTATCAAATATTTCAGGCTTCGGGGCCAGACAAACTGAATTTAAATCCTAGTTTCACCCTTTTATAATTGTACATCTGGCAAGCACCTCTGTCTGCTCTGCCCATCTCACTGGCCCTCTCCTGTTAACTCTAATAGGTGGCATAGCATTGGCCCTGACAATATGATTTCCTCCCTATGTGTAAAGATTCATATAAAGGGGTATCTGCTCTGCCTTTCTTGGATGGTGGGAGCACAGAAGCCCCCATCCATGTCCCTTCCACGGAATGGGAGGTGCCAACCCAGTACTACATTTTACTGCTCTCTGGAGAACTTACTTCATTTTCCAGAGCTCCTCCCCTCCATATACCCTTGGTAGTTCTTCAGGAGATTGCACAGTATTTAATCATTTTGTACCCCCACCTCTGACGGAGATTATCCAAGACTGTTTGAATGAACATCTCTCCATTTTGTGTAACTTGAACTGCTTTCTAGTATTAGATCTGAGTCCTCTTTCGAGAACTTTGAGGCATAAAACTAAAAACAGAAGAAGACAGATCTGAGAGCTAAACACCCCTCTTCCCTCCCTCTCAACTGGATGATTGGCATCTAGGGACACAGCATGTGACTTCTCTTAGGATGCCGAACAAAATAAACACTGTTTGTAGGAAGAAACAGGATTCTACATTTATTTATGGAGACTTAGACACAGTCTCAGGAAACAGATGTTTTGTGCCATAATTCCTCTTGATGGCACTGGAGCCTTAAATATCGTTGCAAGTCCAGTTTTTCACATTCTAAATCCTATTATCTAGGTTAGCTCATCTGTATTCAAAAGATCAATGTTGCATTATTACAAAGATCCTTTCAAGTGTGAAAAGGATGGCACTTCATTACAGAAAGTAAAAGAAACTAATCAAACTTTCTTGGTGAAATCATTGACTTTTTTAAGTAAAGGGCAAATTTAAGATTTTTGAAAGTCCGAGATTCGAGAGAATTCAGTGGTTTGGGCTCATGCCGGCATGCATCTGGTTGTATCGTGTGGTCTTGGATAACCCAAAGAAGAAAGAAGCTTTCTTGAAAGAGTCTCAGTGCTCCCAGCTGTTCTCATTGCTTCTGTCACGGCTTGGTTGTGTAGCTTGGAAAAGAAATGAGATGCTGGTAGAGAAATCAGAGAGAGAGAGAGAGAGAGAGAGAGAGAGAGAGAGAGAGAGAGAGGGAGAATCCACAAGGTGTGGCATACAGCAACAGCATCATCTGCATTGACCCAGTTAATACAATTTGCAAGGCAAAAATGGTTAAATATTATACATTGACTATTTTTAATATTTTCTCTTGGGCAAATGGAACTTAGACCCTCTCTCCAGCTAGGTGCACCATCAAGCCTTGTACACTGTCCTAACTCTTTTTTTAAAAAAAAAAACAAAAAAAAAAACAGGCAGCTGTTCTCTCATTAGGAGTGGTTGTGGGTATTGTTTATTAACATTCAGGGTGTTCAGTGGGGGAGCACATTTAGAATCAGTGCCAGTGATAAGAAGGGGTGAAACAGGACGGGGTGAGAGAAGTCGAGCCAGCAGGCATGCTGTATTAGTTAGTGTTTCTATTGCTTTGATGAAACACCATGACCAAAAAGGAAGTTGGGGAGGAAAGGGTTTATTCAACTTATACTTTCACATTGTTGTTCAATATCAAAGGAAGTCAGGACAGGAACTCAAATAGGGAAGGATCCTAGAAGCAGGAGCTGAAGCAGAGGCCATGGAGGAGTGCTCCTTACTGGCTTACTCCCATGGCTTGCTTGCTCAGCCTCCTTTCTTTCTTTTTTTTTTTTTTCCACCCAGAGCTGAGGACCGAACCCAGGGCCTTGCACTTGCTAGGCAAGCGCTCTACCACTGAGCTAAATCCCCAACCCCAGCCTGCTTTCTTTTTTTTCTTTTGGATTTTCGAGACAGGATTTCTCTGTAGCTTTGGAGCCTGTCCTCGACTAGCTCTGTAGCCCAGGCTGGCCTCGAACTCACAGAGATCCACCTGCCTCTGCCTCCTGAGTGCTGGGATTACAGGCATGCAGCACCACCGCCCGGCTTCCAGCCTGCTTTCTTATACAACCCAGGACCAACAGCCCAGAGATGGCACCATCCACTGTGGGCTGGACCTTCCTCCACTGATCACTAATTAAGAAAATGTCTTGCGGCTGGATCTCATGCAGGACTTTCTTCAACTGAGGCTCCTTCCTTTCTGAAGACTCTAGCTTGTGTCCAGTTGACATACAAAAACAGCCAGTACACATGACCAAGGAGGAAAAGCACATGAGGATGAGGAGCTAGGAACCTGAAGTGGCCTATCCAATCTGTCTTTTATGAGTTTGTGAGTTACCCTTTCTCCACAAGGGAGAACTTGTCAGTATTGTATGAAATTTATTAATTACTTTCCTCATCACTGAAACAACTTACTTGACAAGAAGCAAGTGAAGGGAGGAAGGTTTCCCTTTGGTTTAGTGTTTAAGAAGGGACACATCACGGAGGGGAAGGTGTGGAGGCTCTAGTCACATTCCATCCACAGAGAGCAGGGAGGAACTGGAACAGGCACAGCAAACCCATACTTAGTGGCTTAATTTCTCCCACAAAGCTCCATGTCTTAAAGGTTTTGCAGTCTCCCAAAACAGTACCACCAGTTGTCAAACAAGCACTCTAACACACAAAGTTGTGTGGGATATTACGTTCAAGCCAAGACAGTAAGCTAAATGCCTTGGAAGCCACTGATCATGTTTATTTTTACATTTTTGTTTTATTTATTTATTTATTTTATTAAGAAATTATTTATTCATTTTACATACCAATCACAGAGCCCCCTCTACCCTCTTCCCACTCCTCCAGCCTTCTCCCACCCACCTACTCCCCATTCCTTCCTACAAGAAGAACTCTTATTTATTTATTTTTTTTATTTTTCAAGACAGGGTTTCTCTGTGTAGTTTTGGTGCCTGTCCTGGATCTCACTCTGTAGACCTGGCTGGCCTCAAACTCACAGAGATCCACCTGCCTCTGCCTCCCGAGTGTTGGGATTAAACGTATGAGTCACTGCTGCCCGGTGGGATTTTTACATTTTTAATTCACACCATAACTATTTATGGGGTACATTGTGATATATACACATAAATGATTAGGTGAGCATAGTTGGCATACCTGCTACTTCAGAATTGTGTTGACAACTTTCAAAATCATCCCTTCTAGTTTTTGAAACATTTAATGAGTTGTTGTTAACCATAATTTTCCCACTGCTATAGAATCCTGGTCACACCCCCAGTACCATTGACTACTCTCTTTCCATCCTCCTCTGTTCTCTCTCCAGGCTCTGGTGACCACTATGCGATTCTACCACTTTGAGACCAACTCTTTAGCTTCCACCCTGAGTGGAAAACGTGATATTTGTTTTCCTGCGGTTGACTTATCCAACTTAACATAATGTCCTCCAGATCCAAATGACAGGATTTCATTCATCTCTATGGATGAGTAGCATTCTGTTGTATTTCTGTACCATGTTTCTATATGTAGTGATCTGTGGCTGGATATCCATTGATTCCACATCTTGGATTTTGTGAATAGTGCTGCAGTAAACCTACCGGTACAGATGCTTTCTCACACTGATTTAATTGCCTTTGGATGTTTATGCACTAGGGAATTATTGGACCCTGGAGTAGTTCTGTTTCTAGTTTTATGAGGAACCTCCATACTATTGATCATCATAGTGGTACTAGTTTGCATTATCAGGAACCACAGTTGTGAGTTACCCTTTCTCCACATCTTTGTTAGCACTATTTTTTTTTTCTAACAATCTTTTTAGTAATGCCCATTTTAACTGGGGGAAAGATGGCATTTCACTGTGGTTTTGACTTAGATTTCCCTGACAATGGCTCTTCTAAAGGCCATCCCCCAAAGCTCCTGATTCCTAAGGTCTATTGGTAGGCAAAATTCCCAGATGCCTTTTATTTTTAAAGTTTCCACCACCTTGACCATCTTCAGATGAAGTATTGATTATTTTCTAGGCACTAGGATTGTGATAGGTTCTGGAGCTTACAGTGATGAGTGACACTCTTTTTTTTTTTTGAGACAGGATTTCTCTGTGTAGCTTTGCACCTTTCATGGAACTCACTTGGCTGGCCTCGAACTCACAGAGATTTACCTGGCCTTGCCTCCCGAGTGCTGGGATTACAGGTGTGCGCCGCCGCCACCACCACCACCTCCACCACCACCACCCGGCTTCTCTCGAATTCTTATAAATCATGTCTGGGCTAACTATAAGGTGTCCTTACTGAAATGTACACAGTATGGATATTACTTTAAAGTCTCACTGTCTGCTAATGGTAGCCAATAGCTACACATGTCCATTGAGCATTTGAAATGTGGAAAGTGCAGATTGAATGCTGTTAAAGGTAAACAAAATACACAGCAGATTTCAAAGACTCTTATGGAAAAAATATAAAAATAAAAGTGTCATCAAAGTTTTATACTGGTTGCATGTTGAAATAACAATATTTTGGATCTATTGGATTAAATAGAAGGACATTTTAAAAATTGATTTCATGAGCTCTTACATTTTAATGTTCCTATTGGAATTATGTGAACTTACATACGGTGGCTCCCATTGTATTTCTGTGGAACAACACTGCTTTAGAATGCTGGAGATCCTTTCAGCTGGGGATGTATTTTTCTCTTTTAAATGCAGGGGAAAAACCTTACTCGGTTTGGTATGAGGATCAGGTTCTTTTGATATGCTTCATTTAATTTGTATTTATTAATAGGGATTCCATCCATCGGATAGCCATGACTTGCCTCTTGTTTAGTGATTGTTGGAAACTAGTTAGAGGCAGCCAGAGTGAGATGAATCCAAGTTCTATTGTTATAGGGGAACAAGGTCATCAACTTGAAATTAATCAACGGATTTCAAACCACCAGGAAGGGATATTTTACCCTCAGCTTTACAGTTTCAGCATGTAAATTGCTGTTTAGAGGAGAGCCTGTAAAATCAATCCAGCTTTTCTCCCTTCAGAAATTAAAAGCAATTTATTTTTATTTTTGGCAAATCCTGGAAAGCACTTGTACATCCAACTTCTTCTTGACACCACGTGTGTTACATGGTTTTCAGACCTTTGAATAAAGAGGTGGAAAAATCAGTTGCTTTTGGGTCTCATAGGATTTGGAGGAGACTCCTCTGGTCCCTGTTAGGAAGCCCATCTGTCCCCACCTAATACATTTTCCTTTAAATGAGTCAGAAACTCCCAAGCTAAACTTGGCCAAAGGAGCACATATCATGTGGACTCCACCCAGAGCCTTATAAATCATCCCCCGATCACACCAAACTTGGCCCCCAAACTGGGCACAGATTTTCCAATCTGGTCCTGGAGTTTGCCAGAAGGCAGGAGGACCACAGAGATGTGTGGGATGAATCTGGCTTCTCTCCCAACTTCTGCGGTTCGTCAAGCTCGTCTGGTCTGAGATTGAGTATACGCACAGCCTTGTAGGTGAAAGACACTCAGCCACCTTGAAGGATCTTTTCCTTCCAAGAAAACAGAAAACACCTCCACAAAGAGCTGTGTCCTCCAGAAGATCCAAAGATGGCTCGTCAACGTTAAGCTTACACATCACAAGAGCCAATTGATTGCCCTGAGAGGTCTTCACTGTAATGATAACAAATCCAAGCAGGGTCCTGAAATGAATGAACTTTTCATTTATTCCTGATAGACATGTAGGAGCTTTTTGATGAACTGATTCTTAAGTACAACAAGAGTGTCTTTTGTTTGATTCTAGGGCAGGTTCTTTGAATATCGTTGTTGTTGTGCCTGTAGTTCTTAATGGACAGGAATAATAATGAATGGCATTGTGTAGCACTTGTATCTTTGGGTCAGTGCAATTTATTCCCTAGCTTTCATTGAGTTGCACTCTGCCATAGAGTATTTGTCTGATTTTGATTGGGGTGGGGGGAACTGGGCAGGGTTGTTTACAATCTTGTAAGCTCTACCCAGGACACTCATCCTCAATAAGCTGACATCTCTATAAGGAGAGATCTTCATTCTCAATCTACTGTCTTTCTGCTTCCCCTAACACCATCAATTGTCATTTGAAAATGAAATAAAAGGATTTTTAGAAACAAAGGAACAAGCTTCCCAGAACTTCTTAAAATCAAGTCACTGCTTTTACAAAGAAAGTTTTCTTCAACTGCCTAGGTGGCAGAGCAGTAGTGTAGGAGCTCCCTGTCTGCATATTTGAACAGCTTACTCAAACTCCGTGGGCCTCAGTTTCTTCATCTATAAAACAGAAACATGAAATAATAGGGTATAATGAGGTATAGGACATTATCCTATAGAATTTAATGTTGCACAAATAAAAGAATACTGTGAACCGATTAGATTAGCATAATCTTTGGACTACAGTGAGTTATCCAATAGAAGGAGATGGATAGTCAGAGTGGAGGTGAAGGTCATCTCCCTCCATCTTAAACCTTTTTCCATGTAGTTGCTTACATAAACACTATAAAAGAAAAACAGTACAAGTGAGAGCCACTTCTGTGAGCATCTTAAAAGTTTCTAAGAAACTCTTCTTTAAACACACTATTAGTTGAAGTCAAGGTCATGAATTTGTTCTCAAGTCTGTATTTTATTATTTCTGTTTCTTCTCTCTCTGTCTGTCTGTCTGTCTGTCTCTGTCTCTCTCTGTCTTTGTCTCTGTCTCTCTCTCTCTCTCTCTCTCTCTGTCTCTCTCTCTCTCTCTCGTGTGTGTGTGTGTGTGTGTGTGTGTGTGTGTGTGTGTGTGTGTGCAGAGTACAGTTTGCAAGAATTGATTCTTTCCTTCTACTATATAGATTCTGGGGATCAAACTTGAATTATGAGTGAACACTGGTGGCAAGAACCATTACCTGCTGCTCCATCCTGTTATATATGTTATATTATAATAATGTAATAATTACAGCTTGCAAATCTGGAGGCTGCCTGGATTCAGTTAGATGGTTCTTGCTTCAGTCTTTTATGGGGCCACTGTCAGATTGGCAGTGTGGCTGGCGTGGCTTGGACTTGCTTTCCAAGATGGCTTTATCACTCGATGTTTTGGCTACTGGTCTGGGATGATTTGAATAACCAGTCTGGAATAGCTTGTGACCAGATAGGGGTCTACCTTTCTACAGGACCTCTTTATGTGGTTTGGTTTCCTCATAGCATGGTAGTCTCAGGGAAACTGGGCCTTTCACGTGGTAGGTAACTATGCTATGAGAAAAGTGGAGGCTGGAGTACTTTCAGCTCTGGGCCCAGAGGCTGTTAGAGACCCTGCTGCATTTTACTGATCAGAGTTGTTATAGAGCCCGCTCAGATGCAAGGGGAAGAGACATAAGGCTAGTTGCACGGGAGGAAGAAAAAAATTATGGCCACCTGGCCTTTGCTGCAAGGCCTCCCGATGATAATGTCTAAAGTCACCCCTTCAAATGTGGCTGAAGGGTCTAACACAGGAAATAGGACATTACAGCCTATCAGGCAGGCTACTGCCGAGGCCAGGAGATTTTTTTTTCATCTTGTGGTTGTTATTGCAATTTACAATCTCCTAATAGCTTTTCTAATAGCTGTCACCCACTGTGGGTGCCTATCCATCAGTCGCCTCACATCTGTATTTTACAAACTCTTGTTAGCCTCCTGTCTCATATTTGTATCAATTCTTTTGTGAATCAAAAGGCAGAATTTGACTTATATTAATGAAAATTTCCTCCTTTTGGTTTAAGCTGGCTATTGTGTAGACAGTAACTGTCTTTAGGACACACCCGCAAATTGAAAAGTGCAGTCATAGCTTGGACAGAGTATTGTAGCCTAACTTTCTCTTGCCAGTCCACTGCAGCTAGAATGAGTCTCCATAGCACATATAGGTTTGTGTGCGTCAGATTTCTATCACTGTGACAAAATATTTGATATAAACCACTTACAAGGAAGAAAGACTTTTTAAAGCCAGGGCTGCAGAGTTTTCTCAGTCTGTGCTTGGTTGGCCTTGTTGAGTTTGATCTTGTGGCAAGGCAGAAAACCTTGGTGGGTGTACAGTGTGGAGAAAGTCAAGAGAGCAGGCAAGCAGCCTCAGAGGAAAGGGAGGAGACTGGAGGGACTAAAGACTTCTATTGGGACTCACCTCTTCAAGGTTCTATCATTTCCATATAGGGCCAAGCTGGAGACCAGGCCTTTAATATGCAGTCCATTACCAGACATTCCATGATGAAAATAGCAGAGGACTAAAGTATGGTCCACAGCAAAAGGCTAGCATTTTCTGTGTGGATTCCTTGGACTTCAAGATTCCCTTCAGCTAAGTTGCAGTTCCAATGTGACTTTGAAAGGCAGGCTATGAGGACAGCAGCATCCTATTTCCCCTTAACATTCTTAACTTGTTGATATCTTAGAATGTGACCTTAAAAAAATTGATCCTACTTGAGGTTGGGGATTTAGCTCAGTGGTAGACCGCTGGCCTAGTAAGCGTAAGGCCCTGGGTTCAGTCCTCAGCTCTGGAAAAAAAAATTGATCCAACATCTGGTGCGTTGGCTCAGGGGATAATGACTCTTGTTATCAAGCCTGAAGACCCAAGTTCAAGCTCTGGAGCCCATGAAGTGGAGGGAGAGAACAGAGTCTCACAAGTTGTTCACTGTCCTCCACACCGTGCTATGCTGTGTGTGCATACACATCCCCCTTCCACTAAATACATGTAATGAAAATGAAACACAGTCGATCATAATCATAGCACCATGTCTGAGTCTTCACATTAGTTTAAGTTGGTTTTCCATAGGAAATTCCCCCTCTGATAGCTTGCACGCAGGCGTTCCTATTGACTTGTCTCTGTCTGGTTCCACTCTGCATGACTGAGCCAGGGCTAGCTTCCAGCGTGAAAGGGAACATTTTGGCCTTTCTTCCTCGTATATTTAGTTTGCTGTAAATTTCTGTTTTGAAATTCTTTATCAGGTTAAGGAAGTACCTTTGTCTTTTCCATTTACTGTATGTGTTTTAGTTTTTTATTGCATATTGACAAGTCATAGCTGAAATTTTGGGGTACAAAGTGATATGATGTATTTTCTTTTGAGATAAAGTCCCATTGTGTAGTTCAGGCTGGCCTGGCCCTTCCTATGTGGCTTCAGACTGGCCTTGACCTGCCTGAGACCTAGGAACACAGATGTCCCCACCACACCCACTTCTGATGAGATAATATCTGAATACAATTTGATTGACAAAATCAGACCACTGAACCCTTTAAATCATCTTGTTACTTTAGTTGCAATGGCTAAAAGCATATTTAATTGAAAACTTTTACTGACTGAACAGCTCTTAATTCTTTAGTTGCTTATATGATTATTATAATAGAATGTCTCTATAGTTAAACTCATGCTTTATTCTTTTATATTAATGGCTAATATTCTATCTTGAGATTAGTAATAAATCAATGCCCACATGTTTGTTAATGGATATTTGAATTTATAACTCAAGAAAACCAGAATTGAAAAATCTGTCGGTACAAAGCATTTATAAAATCAGGTTCTTTTTCTGTATCAGGATAGCTATCAAGTAAACGGATCAAAAAGTTAACAAGAACTACAACACTTATTTTCTTTAATTATCTGTTTTAGTCAGTGCTAAATTTTGTTGTATTTATAACTAACAACCGAGATGAAGCCATTATGTTTAAAAATTATTTCATTTTTATTTTAAATTATGTCTTTGTGTGGGTTTGTGCCGGAGTGCAGTGTCTACAGAGGTCAGAAGAGGATGTCAGATCTCCTGGAGCTGGAGTTAGTGGTTGTCAGCTGCCCCATGTGGGTGCTGGGAACTGAACTCAGGACTTCTGCCAGAGTGGCATTTGTTCTTATTTGCTGAGCAACCCCCCACCCCCACTTCTATACTTTTTATCAGTGGTATTTGAAGTGTATTCTGTGGTCCAGCATTGTGTGCTTCTTGTTGAGATCAAGAGAACATGAATTAAGTACTGTACTTAGAGACTTTTACAGCAATCTGTCATGGTTGTGACCTATCAGTGAGTAACACATTGGTGGGCTTTTCCTGTTAGACAGAAGAGTCCTGTTGGTGATGCCAAGCCAGCATGGTGAGTTACATGTACACAGCCATCATCATCAACCCTCAATGGGACAGAAACTAACAAGCAAAAACAGGTTTACCCCCCATCACATATTGCTTTAGAAACCCTAGATGGGAGAACAATTATAAGTTGGTCAAATGCAATTACACACTCCATGTACATACATACACACTTGGAAGCTGTCAAGCTGTTGCTATACCTATGGACTGTCCCTGCTATAACACTGCATCTATACAGCTGTCTGAAACCTTGTTGAGTTTGAGAATCTCACAAGCTAAATTTTGTTTCTGGAAACAATGCAGCCTTTTCTCCTTCAGGGATTTTCTCATCCCAGAATATCAGAGGTACCGTGGACAGTTCATATAGCTGACAATCGCTTATGGACTCTGTGGCTTGCAGACAATGATCTATTTTTTAACAGTTATTTTAAGCCACCATATTCAAGCTTAGGTAGGGCTTAAGCTACCCTTTCTATCTAGAAATAATGCCTACTTTAAAAAATGCTTTCAGATTTTTCCATTTACTGATGCAGTTCTGATTTGAAAAGTGAGAACTTTGTGACTCTTTGATTCTCCTCTTTATTCACCAGGAGATGATTCTAAGTATTTTTATAACTGTTGCCAAACTTTGAGCTGTCTTCTCTCTCCTTTCCACCCCTCCCTCTATCTCTTCCTTCATTGCTTTCTGTTTTTTTTTTTTTTTTTTTTTTTTTTTTTTGGTATTTTTAGAAATGGTCTCTTGTAACCCAGGCTGGCCCCAAACTCATGACACAGCCAATAATGTCCTTAAACTCCTGATCTTCTGCTCCCACTTGCCAATTGATGGGATTAAAAAAGTGCACCAATCAAGTATGTCTGTGCCTCTTTTCCTTTGGTTTCCATAGGGTCTCTTGTGGCTCTGGTTGCCCTTAAATATCTCATCCTCCTGCTTCTACCTCCTGAGTGCTGGGATTATAGGCATGTGCACCTGGTTTACATGGATGTTTTTATTCTACGGCTTCAACTCAGGGTGTTGTGAATACCTGGCAAGCCCCCTCCCAACAGAGCTGTACTCCCAGGTTTGGGCCTAACATCCTGCTTAACTTTATTCATTTAATGCCATAACTTGTTCTTCCACAGAGGACACTGACAGTAAAAGGCTGCCTCATTCTGGGATGGCAGTTGAGTGTGAGGTTGAAGGAATAAACAATATCTGCCCTTACACTTGTGAATACTTAGTTTTCCTGTCTGGTCTGAGCCTAACTATATAGACTAATCATGTTCTGAATGTTAATGCAGATAAAATGTTTTTACATTCATGCAAATTACACTGTGCTAAAGGGACTAAAGGGAACCAGCTTGGCCCTGAAGGAAAAAACAGAGGCAGCAATTTCAAAGGCGCTCTAACAACAATACTAAAATAAAATTAATTAACTCCCCTTTAAACAAATTCTTTTAAGTTTTCATGGCAATTTGATTGTGTGTGAAAATTCTTGGCATGCCTTCTGCAGGAAAGGCAGCCATTCACTGTGAACTTTAAAGTTAAGAGGAAGAGGAGAGAATTGTAAGAAGAAAAAGAGAGTTCTGTTGACCCTGGGCAGAGTATAGTTGCATGGCATGTGCTAAAAGGCCCTTTGGAGCAAGCTGAACCCTCTAATGCACTGGTTCTCAACCTGTGGGTCTCAAATTCTTTGACAAACCTCTATCTCCAAAGATATTTACATTATTATTGATAACAGTAGCAGAATTACAGTTATGAAATAGCAGCAAAAATAATTTTGTGGTTGGGGGTCACCACAACATGAGGAACTGTATTAAGGGGCCACAGCATTAGGATCGTTGAGATCCATGGCGGTAATGTTGATTCCACTGTAAATTTCCTTACAGAGCCTCAAGAGTTAGTCTGGAGAAGAGGAAATCTCTAGTTGTTTCCAGGCATACAGTGTTTGTGGACTATATGTGCCCAGCAGGAGGCAGAGGAGGGACTGAGTTCTCATGTTCAGTGCTGCTGGGAACATGAATCCTGAGGAGTGACCAGATCATGAAAAGCCAGTGATATACTAATAATCCCTGTCAACCTATATTTAATTTAAAATTAAATTCTGTATATTCCCAATAGTTGTTTTGATTCTTCTCTTTGTTCATTTGTTTTCCAGACAGGGTCTTGATATATAGTCAGGGCTGGTTTCAAGTCATAATGTACTTCAGGTGAGCCCCAAACTCATGGAAATTTTTAGTTCCCTGAGTGTTCAGATTTATAGGCATGAGTCATCTTGCTTAGTAAAAATAGATATCATCATTCAGAAAAATTATTTTAAAATATTTTTATTTATTTATCTATCTGTTTGTTTATTTATTTATTTTTGAGGCAGGTTTCAATTTGCTGCGAAGGTTAGCCCTTAAGTGTGATTCCCCCTTATTCATTCTTCCAAATGGCTGGGATGACAGGTGTCTGGTACCACACTAGGACTGGAGAAGTTACTTTTGAGGGATTCTATGGTCGTGTACCAGGGTATCAGTGTCTAGCATACACAGAAGAGGAAAGCATAGATTCATAGCCTTTGGATAAAGTTTACCAACCTTCTTTCAAATTGATTTGGATTCTTCTGACAGATAATGATAGCTAACTCATAACTTTGGAAATAGTGAAATTCAACACAATGAGCCAAGCACCAGAGGATCTGAGGTCTATTATTGTGTGTTTGTTTAATTGCTTTTATATCTTTGGGCAAGAAAGTTAGTCTGACTAGGCTTTTTCTGAAAAAAATCAGAATGATGGTATTAGCACTAGTTATTTTGCAAACTTGTTACAAGGATGAAATGAAACAAATGAAAGTGTTTTATACCCTGCTGTTATGCCATGAGTAAGTCTCATTACTTGCTGATGGCTGTAATGTTCTCAAACTTTAGAGTGTGGATAAGAATCACTTGTGGTGCTTGCTAAAAAAGTTTATTTCCAGCAATCCAAAAATAAAGCACCAAAAGCCTGCATACCGTTCCCACTCCACAACTCCTGGAAATTATAAATAAAATATAGACACAATCACTCTTAATGAAGGACTGAACTCATGCACAATAAAGGAACATTCCCGTGGTTGGAAGCTGTGATGGAGAGCAGTGACATAGAGAGGTAACTGAATGCTAAGACCATCTGCTCTGGGGGATAAGCAGTGTCCTGCGATTGAGGCTAGAAAGGGATATGTGGTATGGTTTGAAGGTGACTGTGGTGGGGAATGGGGAGTGAGATCACCCAGATATCTGTTTCCTTTCATTCTTATGCAGACTGGAAGAAAAATGTACCATTGAACGAGGGAAGTGATCTAGAGCTATCCTGATTTGAGTTCTGCCAGCCTGCCCTTTTGTGATGTCACATTCCTTAATTCATCCCCAAAGACAGAAGCTCTGGAACGAACTCTGAGTACTTGGATTAATGGAACTGAGGCATGGAGGAAAAAAGCCAAGATATATTTCCTTTAAGGGCTGCTGTCTCCACCAGTATCTCTGTGTTCCAGGTATAAAGCCCAGTTATCACTGGTTCCAGTTCTCAAACTTAACTTTAACAAGCTCCATCAGAAATACAATCCTCCAATCACTGTAGACGCCAAAAGTGGAAGCTACAGAAGGGAAGTATGGTCCCTGTTTGAAGAGCCCTGATTCTTGTGTCTTACCTTTATTCCAACAAATCAAAATAGATGAGGATGCAGGGTTAGGAATATGTACCCCTCTTTTTCTTCTTTCTTCCTCTTTTTTTTTTTTTCATTTTTTTTGAGCTGAGGACCAAACTCAGGGCCTTGCGCTTGCTAGACAAGCACTCTACCACTGAGCTAAATCCCCAACCCTTTTTTCATTTTTTGAGATAGTGTCTTGCTATGTCTGGTTGTCCTGGAACTCACTATGTAGACCAGGCTGTCCTCTAAAGCACAGAGATGTATACCTGCCTTTGCCTCCTGAGTGCTGGGTGTGTACTACCATGCCTGGCCAGGGATCTTTAACACACTCTGGGAAGGAGTAAGATTCAGAGGCTGCTGGAAGCCCATTGGGAGATTCAGTTTTGTCATTTTCTCAAAATTTTTTCAGAATTAGGCCAGAGATGGTGACTGTCTGTGCGATCTATCTTCTTCCTTTATTGAAAACCTGTGGTCACTGCTCCAGAGGGCTTTGGCCCTTTAGAGGAGTGGCAGAGAAGGGACAGGGTTAGATGGGGTTTCCAGGGAACAGTCAGTCTCTGGGAAGCTTTCAGCCTTGGTTTTCCATCTTCCCTTTCTTCGGTGCCATTTGACGTATTGAACTGAGCATGAGAAGGGCTTGCTTTTGAAAAGCCCGTGTAGGGAAGAGTTGTTTTTCCTGTCTTGGAGCTAGCTGTTCAGCCATCTGTCCCAATTTCTTCCTGGTTTCCTGTTATTTTCATTCTGCCTTTCAGAAAGATTAACATGCGGTGCAACCACATATTCTATTAAGCTTGTCTCCTCACTACTTTATCTCATTAACTGCTTGATCACTGTGAGTAAAAATAATCTTCCATTAAGTCACAACTTCAAACGTGCCTGAGACTTAGATCAAGTAAGCCTTCAACAGCTTAAAAAAAAAAAAAAAAAAAAAAAAGAACTCTTTAAATCTGAGAGGTTCACTTCAAAGGCAAACCGAGGGTGTTCTCAGCCCAACTGACAGGTAAATAGTCATTTGTAACTAAAGATACACAAGTGTGGAAGTGTGGCTCACTCTGGAGTTTATAGTTTTTGTTTTGTTTTCTTTCTTTCTTTTTTTTTTTTTTTTTTTAAACTCTTCTAGTTAAGGCAATTTAGAGCTTGTCTCTGAGAAGGGTTAGACACCACAACGTCCCACACATAGGTCATATCCCTAAGCAAACATCAGCTTTTTGTTCTGTTCCATCCTTGTCATCCTTTAATTTTCTGCATCCCTGTACTTTTCTCAGCAATATATACATTATGCAAAAAATAGTGAATAGTTAAGTTTTATTTGTTTTTGATTCTTTACTGGCCTACCCTCTGGTTACCCAGGTAACTCTCCTTCTCTGTGTTGGTGAGCATTCCCTCACTCTAGCAAATAGCTGAGATACTCAACTTCTAAGGGAGAAAGTCTTATTATTTTGATTCATGGTTTTGGAGGATGTAGTATATGATCAGGCAGACCCATTGCTGGGACAGGGCAGGGTATCATGTTGGGAACCTGTGGCATAGTAGCATAGTGATGTTGACACTGCTAATCTTAGGAAGTGAGAGGAAAAAGAAGGTGCCTGGGTCCCACCATTTTTGAGGTCATGTTGCCAATGACTTGAAGACCTCCCATGAGGCCCCACCTCCTAAGTTTCCACTATGCCATCATAGTGCCACACTAGTGAACAAGACTTGGGTCCGTGAGGAACATTTAAGATCCAAAGAATGAGATTCTTTCATGTCTCAGTTTAGAGCTATTTGACTTGGGAAACTCCCTGACTTCCCTGACTTTTCTGTTTTCCAAACGAGGCTTTCCAGGTATAGTGGAATTCTTCTAGCCATGAGTCACCATTATGTCTTTTTTATTTCTGTGTGTTATTTTGATTGTCCCACTAGACCATGAATTGCATAATGGTAGGGTCTGTGTATTTCCAAAGTGTAGCATGATGCCTGACACACAGTCCTTTGTGAACTTTAGATGAATATATTTTCAGGACTCTAAAATATTCCATTGCAATGTTATAAACTATTGCTTAGTTTGGTGGTATTGTATTCCCCAAATATTGTGCGCCCTAATAAACTTATCTGGGGTCAGAGACAGAACAGCCACAATATTAAACACAGAGGATAGGCAGTGGTGGCACAAAGCCTTTAATCCTAGCATTCCAGAGGCAGAAATCCTTCTGTTCAAGGATACAGCCAAGCATGGTGACTCATGCCTTTAATCCCAGAAAGTGAGCCTTTAATCCCAGGGAGTGATGGCAGATAGCAGAAAGGTATATGAGGCATGAGGGCCAGAAACTAGAAGCATTTGGCCAGTTAAGCATTCAGGCTTTTGAGCAGCACAGTTCAGCTGAGAGCCATCCAGTCTGAGGAAACAGGATCAGCTGAGGAACTGTCGAGATGAGAAAGCTGTGGCTTGTTCTGCTTCTCTGATCTTCCAGCATTCACCCCAATACCTGGCTCATGTTTGATCTTATTAATAAGACCATCTAAGATTCATGCTACAGTTTGGTCATTGTTGTGGCTTGAATGTCAAATGTCCACCGTAGGCTCATGTGTTTGAATACTTGGTCCCTGTTGGCGGTGCTATTTTGGGAGGTTGAGGAACCCTAAGGAGGTGTGGCCTGGAAGGAGGAAGACTGTTGCTGGGAAATGGGTCTTGAAGTTTGTAATTTGGTTCTGCTTCTGGCCTGAGCTCTGTACTTTCTGGTCTGCTAAGATGTGAATCAGCCACAAAGCGAACTCCTACTACCATAGACCAAGCATTCAGCTGCCATGCTTTCTCATCATGATGCTCCAAACCCTCTAGACTATAAGTCTAAACAAACCTTTTCATTCTTAAGTTGCTTCTGTTAGATGCTACCTCATAGTGACAAGAAAAGTAACTAATACAATCAGGTATTGTTTACCCTTACAATTCTTTGTTGGCCATTGAAGTGGGCTAATGAACACCTTGGAAGTTCTTAGGAAGATAATCAATAGACAGTATATATCAATCTTTTAGATACTCACTGAATTTCACAAAGGTACCAATTATTACTGAGTTTGTAGTGGCAGATGAAGGTGACAATTTCTCCATGTCACTAGTGCAGTTGTCACAGTTTGGTTTTTCATCAGTTTCTGTGTTTTTTTCCTATGAATTATTGTTACTAATAGTTCCCATCCCCTTTTACTTGAACACGTCTTTCAGTATTTGTAACAATTCCATAGATTAAGGGTTTGTTCAATCATCTCATATAAATACAAATGTACATATTTCTAGTTTGTAGAGCTACATTTTAAAAAAATCAATTGAGGCCGGGCGGTGGTGACACATGCCTTTAATCCCAGCACTCGGGTGGCAGAGCCAGGCGGATATCTGTGAGTTCCAGGCCAGCCTGGGCTACCAAGTGAGTTCCAGCAAAGGCACAAAACTACACAGAGAAACCCTGTCTCAAAAAACAAAAAAACAAACACAAACAAACAAACAAACAAATTCAATTGATATTGTGTGTTTTCACAAATGAAAATTCTTTGTCTTTTCTCCTTTTGTTCTTATTTATTTATTTATTTATTTATTTATTTATTTATTTATTTATTCCAGACAGAGCTTATTTGTGTAGCCCTGGCTTTCCTAGAACTCACTCTATAAATCAAGATAGTCTTGAACTCAAAGATCTGCCTGACTCTGCCTCCTGAGTGGTGGGATTAAAGGCATGCACTACCACACCCAGCTATCTTTTATATTTAGTTTTCTATACTAAGATTATAGAAATAATAGCTCAGAAAAAAACCAAAGAGAGAATATATATATATATATATATATATATACATATATATACATATATATATTAAAATAATTAGATTAATCTGTTACATATGCTCATGAATTATCAATTTCATAGAAGGATGAAAGCTACTTTTATATAATACCTTGCTTAAAATATATTTCAAAATTAAGATACATAAAAGAATTAGAAGAAAATACTCAGTACATCCGTGCTGTGGATGATTCATTGGTAAATAAAACACTGATTGGTCAGTAGCCAGGCAGGAAGTATAGGTGGGACTAAGAGAGAGGAGAATTGGGAGAAGAGGAAGGCAGGAAGAGAATAGCAGCCGCCAGGACAAGGAAGATGTAAGGTACCAGTAAGCCACGAGCCACGTGGCAAAGTATAGATTAATAGAAATGGGCTGAATGCGAGAGCTAGAGCTAGACCATGGCAGGCCTGAGCTAATGGCGAAGCAGTTTAAAGAATATGAGCATCTGTGTGTTTATCTCATGAGTGGGTTGTCGGACTGACAGGGCTTGGTGGTGGCTGGAGAGAAGGTCTCCAGCCACACGTAAGTGTATAGGAGTCAGTGTGTGTACAGTTGCAAGGCTGACCACTCTGCACTGGATAACCAATGTTACGTGTATAACAATAAAAATCAAAGCAAGGTGCTATGAACTTGAGAGAGCAAGAGACATGGAAGAGGTTTGAGGGAGGGTGGCTTGGAGAGACTGAGGAAGGACAGAGGGGAAAAGTGATGTAACTCTGTTTCAATTAAACATATAGTGAAATGAATATGAGTACAAGAATTACTATGGCTGAAAAAATTCCTTACTGTTTAGAGTTTCAGATAGATATTTTTTTAATCAGAAATTGCCCAAGTGGTTTGGTATTGAGTAGATTTAAATTCTTTTTTCTCTCCCACCTTTAACTATCCTATATGGGTTTTTTTTAATAATTTAATTTAATTTTACATATCAGCCATGGGTTCCCCTGTCCTCCCCCCTCCCGCCCCCGCCCCCCGCCTTTCCCCAGCCCCTCCCCTCCATTCCCATCTCCTTCAGGGTAAAGGCTCCCTTGGGGATTCAGCTCAACCTGGTAGATTCAGTCCAGGCAGGTCCAGTCCCCTCCTCCCAGGCTAAGCAAAGTGTCCCTGCATAAGCCCTAGATCCCAAATAGCCAGCCCATGTACTAAGGACAGGTCTGGGTCCCACTGCCTGGGTGCCTCCCAAACAGTTCAAACTATTCAACTGTCTCACTTATCCAGAGGGCCTGATCCAGTTGGGGGCTCCTCAGCTTTTGGTTCATAGTTCATGTGTTTCCATTGGCTATTTGTCCCTGTGCTTTTTCCAATCTTGGTCTCAACAATTCTCACTCATACAATCTCTCCCTCCTCTTTCTCAACAATTGTACTCCTGGAGTTCCACCTGGGGCCTGGCCGTGGATCTTTGTATCTGCTTCCCTCAGTCATTGGATGAGATTTCTAACACAACAGTTAGGGTGTTTGGCCATCTGATAACCAGACTAGGTCAGTTCAGGCTTTCTCTCACCCATTGCCAGTAGTCTACAGTGGAGGTCTCTTTGTGGATTTCTGGGGACCTCTCTAGCACTTTGCTTCTTCCTATTCTCATGTGATCTTCATTTATCATGTGGTCTGTTATTCCTTGTTCTCCCTCTCTGTTCTTGATCCAGCTAGGATCTTCTGCTCCCCTAAGCTCTCTTTCCCTTGAAACTTGCCCTTCATTACCCCCACTCACATCCAGGGTGTTCATGTAGATCTCATCCATTTCTCTGTCATTGAGCGATCCCTGTGTCTTTCTTAGGGTCCTGTTTTCTAGGTAGCCTCCCTGGAGTTGTGAGTAGCCATCTAGCCAACTTTGTTTTACATCTAGTATCCTCCTATGAGTGAGTACATACCATGTTGGTCTTTCTGAGTCTGGGTTACCTTACTCGAGATTTAAATTCTTGGTCTCTGAACTTTATCTTTTTTCTGAATGTCCTAACAATGCTTCTGTGACTTAAAAGGCAATAATTACTACAGTGAAGAGATAAGAACTGGCTTGGCTTTAGAGGGACAGTATCCAGACTTGGTTTCATTTCATCCCATGACTATCTTGGGAGATACTGTCCTTACCTGCAAAGCAGATAGCAAAATCCTTGCACTCTCACTCTGTAGAGCTGTTTTGAAGAATACATCAAGTAATGACAAACATAATGTGTTTTCAAAGACTGCCATTGTTTTAGTTTGCTCTCTTCTTGCTTTAATGAGCATCATGACCAAAAGCAACTTGGAAGAGGAAAAGGCTAATTTGGCTTACATTTCCAGATCACAAACTATTATTGAGGGAAGTCAAGCCAGAACGGAAGCAGAAACCATGGAGGATGCTGCTTTCTGTCTAATTTGTGCTTGGATGTGTTTTCTTATATAGCCCAGGCTTACCTGCCTAGGGATGGTGCTGCCCACAGTGGGCTGGGCCTTCCCACACCGATCATCAGTTGAAGAGAGTCTCTGAAGATATGGCCACAGTGGAAGGTCCTTTCCTCTTCCCAGATGACTCTAGGTCATGCCAGCTTGGCACTGAAAACTCACCAGTGCAGCTGTTAACACAGTATCAGCCCAGGATCTAGTATACCATCAGGTCCTTTCTACTTCTCCTTCAGACCTGTTTTTCAAAGAACATCTTTGTTTCTGGTTTTAGTCTGAAAATGGCTAGCACAATAGCTTTACTTAATAGATTATATATTGTGATCATTAAGGACCTTGACTCTGGAGTTCCAATGAGTTTAGTTTGAACCAAGATTCTGTCATTTACATCATTGTGATCTTGGAAATATTATTTAACTCCTCAATGTTTCAATTTTCACATCTTTGGAGAGAAAAATAATAACAACTATGCCAATAATCAGGGCTCTTTGGTTGTGTCAGCAACTTTTGCTGAAGCAAAAGAGAGTGTAGTAGCTAATCCTCTTCAGTATCTATATTTGCACAGATATCTCTGTATGTCTGCTGTGGAATAATGCTTTTCTACACTGGTTTAATAAAACACTGATTGGCCAGTAGCCAGAGAGGAAGTATAGGTGGGATAAGCAGACAAGGAGAATTCTGGGAAAAGGAAGGTTGAGTTAGGAGATGCCAGCCCACCATCCAGGGAGCAGCATGTAATGACACACAGGTAAAGCCACAGAACACGTATTGACATATAGATTAACAGAAATGGGCTGAGTTTAAGTGTCAGAGCTAGTCAGTAGTAGGCCTGAGCTAATGGCCGAGCAGTTTTAACTAATATAAGCCTCTGTGTGTTTACTTGGGGGACGCTAGTGGGAGAGATATGTCCCAACTGCTGGCAGGCTGGGACACAGAAAAACTTCTACTACATATGTCTATAATTTAATGATGCTTTCACAAGTGGTTAGGATGGGAAATATCCAGAGACTCACATGTGGTCTGTTCCCTTTCTTTGATTTGCTTCTTTTAGGCTCATTTATTGCAAACAGGGATTGGGTATGTTGAGGGTAATGGTATTTTATTACCACCAGGTTCTATAATTTAAAATTAAATACTTCATTGGCTTAAAGAAATCATGACATGCTAGGTGGTGGTGGTGCACGCCTTTAATCCCAGCACTCAGGAGGCAGAGGCAGGTGGATCTCTGTGAGTTTGAGGCCAGCCTGGGCTACCAAGTGAGTTCTAGGACAGGCACAAAGCTACACAGAGAAACCCTGTCTCGAAAAACCAAAAAAAAAAAAAAAAAAAGAAAGAAAAAAAAAAAAGAAAAAAGGAAAAAAAAAAGAAATCATGGGATTGAAGTGGTGGATTAGTGGTTAGGAGTGCTTACTGCTCTTCCAGAGGTCTGAGCACCCATATCGGGCAGCTCACAACCATCTGTAACTCTAGATCTGAGGGATCTGATGTCTTCTTCTGCCTTCTGTGGGCACCATAATACACACACAATATGAGGGCACACACAAACACACATAAAATCATGATGTTTTACCTAAAACACACACAAAATCATGATGTTTTACCTAATACTAAAGGCCCTGGGTTTGATTCTCAGAAATGAAAAAACATAAGGAAATAATGTGATTGGTTGTACCTGGGCCATATCACTGCTCTGGACCTGTAGTGCCATGAATAGTACTGGTTATTTAAATCTTATCATGTTGCCTAGTCCTGACCAAATGGCACTAGGGGTGTCTCTTATCCCACTGTCATGTGAATGAAGAATGGGAGCAGTGGCTTCCTGGAGGAATAGATGGTATAAGCTACATTCATAGTCAGAAATAGCTGATGCAGAACTTTTTTGTGCCATTGCCTGATATAACGTAAGTATTAAAATTTTTAGGAAGAAAAAGAAAAAAGCTAGGCTTTGCTATTTATAGGATGGTATTTGTTCCTGGGCATCTCAGAACTGCCTTCAGAACTGTAGTAGTTAAACAGCCTTTGAAGGAGTTTATTGTAAACATCAAGGAAAGATCTCCAGCAGGCCACACCATAAGAGGATTAGGGGAGAGGAAGGAAAGCCCTTTCTTCTCACCTGGAGCTAGTCATGATAAATGCTCACTTCAGTGGTGACTGCAGGAGCACCATCTTGAGTCCCTGACCTCTCTTCTACTCAGAGGATGCATCTAGAATGATTTCAGTGACATCAGACAGAGACTCCTTTCTGGTTCTTCCCATTGGTTATTCGGATAGTCTCAGACTTTCGTTCTTTGTTCCTTCTAGGGCTTAGTTTTGCCTTAGTTTGGGCTTTTCCTTTCTTGCTGTCTTTAGTTACAGAGACGGAGTTCAATATCAACATGTGGGAAATGGAGTTTAGTTTAGTTATGTTGTTGAAACTGAAAAGCAGGGGCTAAACCTTTTGACTAGAATCATGGGAATGCTTTTCTTATAAGCACCATCAACTTAGAGTTGAGCCTTCCAACTGACATCCATCATCACAGCAAGCAGGCAAACCCATTGCAATACAACCAATTACTCTCTCTTCAAAGACAGGCATCCAGAGACATAACAAATCATATGCAACAGGATATATTTTTGGGGGTAATTTTACTTAATTATAAACAACATCTTGATGTACTTGCCCCTAGAGCCTCTGTGAGGAAGAGTTCAAGTGAATGAACAGTTGCTGCATTTCATGATGTGATTTTAATTTCTCCACCTTGGCTGCTTAAGGATGACAGCCTAATCCAATATCATTGGAAATAGGAAATATATCTATATTTCCACAATCACTGAGAGTTCAAATTGGATTGTAAGCTCAGATAGAGCTAACGGAACCTTAATTGAGCTAGAGCAATGGAGATGCATGAGGACACAAAAGATTCAATCCGGGTAGGGAGTGGTGTGGGGGACGGCCTGTTTAAGAAAACCTCTGTCCCAACAATGATACTTGAGTTTAGGACAAAGTGGGGCAGGATAAGAAACAGAAATAAGGAAAATTTCAGATTTAAAAAAATGACACCTTCCAACTTCCCCATTACTTAGGTTTCAAAAGAAAAACAAAAAAAACCCAAACAATCCTGTATATTGCTTAAGATGTCTTCTGGTTAGGCTCTTGAGACAAGTGAACTAAGAGAGCCGCCCACCGAATTCGAAAATACCACCACCACCATAACATTGAATGTGTTTGTTTGCTTTTTTTTTTTTTTTTTTTTTTTTTTTGCAGCTGGCTTCTCTCCCCCTTCTTCTGTCACTTGGCTGCTTTAGTTATAGATGTGACTTTTATTTTCTCTTTTCCAGATGGGGATGTTTGGGGTCAGTTCTGCCAGCAACCCAGTACAGTGAATGACCAAGCCTGAGTAAAGCAGTGGTACCCTGAGCCCCTGACTCATTTTTGAGGTTGGTACACCTCGGAGACTGAAGTGCATGCACATAACACTGTTCTGATGCTATTCAGGGAAGACAGATGTAGGCATAGAATCTGTTGCCATTGGAGACTTTTCGGCTCAGGCAGAACGATGCACTGTAGCTGAAACTTGAATTTTAGTCTGGAAGATGATTGTCACTGCTCTACTACCACTGATTAGGGTCAGCCTCAGACATTGCTTGGGAACAATTAGGATTGCTTTCAAAATCTATTTTTCCCCTGACTCAAAAGTGGGGTTTACCAGGAATAAATGTGGTATATTTAGCACTGACTGTATCAGTTATCTAGTACCATGCACAGTATCATAAAACAGCCACCATTTATTACTTATACTTTTGCTATTGGGCACAGCTCAGCTGGAGTAGCTCATCTCTGTTCCATGTGATCAGGCTAAACTCCCTGATATATTTGTGGTCAGCAGTCTGCTTAGCAACTGGCTGGAACTCTAGGCCAGTGAGACTTGGATCTTTTCCCATGACTCCTCAATAGGATAATCTGGGCTTCTTGCATTGTAGCCATAATTTCCCAACTCTACCATAATGCCCAACCCTCTTAAGAAATATTTCACCCCCTTGCCCAGATCATTTCTGGGGGATATGTTATAAATGTTCTCAGCTAAGACCCTTCTCTTGAATTTAGGCTGCTCGGCCAGCTGCTCGGCCAGCTGCTGCTGCTGTTGCCTGTCACTTGATGTACTCCAGCACAGTAGAGCTGCCACCGCAGACATCTCTGCCTTCATCCTTGCTCTGGACCAGTGCTCTGGACCTTCATATCTCTCAAGCAGTGTTTCTTTCTGCAAAGAGGTGGGAACAGTGCTACTTTCTTTGGGGTGAAGCATTAGGTGGGTCCCAGGCACATGGCTTGTGTCCTCATTTTCCTTCTCCTCTCTGCTATCCATTGCCCTTCGCATGTTGGTGAAAGGCTTGATGAGAATATAATGGATTGTCAAAAAGGTATGGCTGGACTTACTCTAATAACAGTCATTTGATGGAGTCTCTCATGCTCTCTTTCCTCTACGTTTATGGTGAACTCTTCCCAAACTCCTAAAATCTCACTCAAAGGCTCTTGCATTGAGAGCTTATTGGCAGCTGTTGGGTTTGTGGACAGTGACTGCATTTCATGGGCCCTGCCCTACCTACCCATCAGATTAATTCCTCAGCGAACTAACAATATGATGGTGCAATTAGAATGTGATAAAAGGTAGAAGTGGGTGGCTGGGGCTGTGCCCTGGTCCTGTCTTTTCTCCTTCCTCTGCTTCCTGTTTGCCATAAGGCAAGCTGCCTTGCTTCATCACAACCTCTCTGCCACAGCGGCCTCAAACATCTGACCTGGTAGCAAAACAGATCCTTCTCCGCTTTGGTTGTTTTCTCAGCTGTTCTGTAGCAGTGCTGAAGACTCTGGCACAGTCAGAAGGGGCCCAGAACTGGGTTAACTGTCCCATTAGGGCTTGCTTCACTCCCTCTCTTGGACCAGTACCATGGCTGAAGAGAGGATCCACTGTAAAAGCAAAGAGACTAAGTCAAAGGGAGGCTCCTGGGTTGGTCTAGTGAAGGCAGGGGCTGGGGCTAGCGAGAGCCCAGGATCTCTTTAGTCCATTCCTCAGTTGGCTAATCCTGCTCATCCTAAGAAATCAAAGATATCCTGTGGGGGTAGCAGCAAGTTGTTCCATATGGTGTTCTGCTCCCTCTCAACCTTTTAATTTGGCTCATTGTTCAATCTTAATTTGCAATTGTCACAGCTGCGATTACATTCCTCACATTCCACCAACTCCAAAAACCCCTTGAATCTGAACCCTTGGCGGCTTTAATTTTATTTTTGTTGAGAAAGGTTATATTGTCACAATGGTTAAAGCAGGCACTTCAATAAGGGAAAACATTTTTTTTTTTTTTTGAAAAATGTAATTCTAATTTAGTATTAAGCCTCAGAAAGGGCCGAAACCGTGGAACCTCAAGAGCAGGGGAGTTGACAACTCAGCCATAATCAAGCTAACTGAATTGGACGGAGCAATGTGAGACATAATTAGCAATTCCGTTCAGCGAGCTGTCTCCTGCAAAACTTAAAATACCTTCCCTGCCTCATGCATATTCAGTGCCTCATTTGCTATTGTTTTTATCCAACAGGTTGAAATTCAAAAGGGAGAAATTCTGCGTTGTCGGCCTCACTTTCATCCTCCGCAATCCTCTTTCCGTGCCCGAAGCCCTGTCTTCCCACAGCCAGTCCCGTTTCAATACCACGGGTCACTCCCGGGCCAATGGCACATTGACAAATACAAAATACCCTGAGCACATTTTTTCCCCGTTTGTTTGTACCTGTGTCACCCCTTCCTTTCAATTAGATACACTGAGCAGGTAGGTTTGCCCCAGGGGAATTATGATCGCTTGATTGTTGCGGTCAGGCTTCTGAAGGCAGGGAGCTGGAGTGGGGAATTCTATCTTCCCCATGGTTGCTGGGTCATGAGGAGGTTCATGCGAACTGGAGATTGATTGATGATCCCAGGCTCTCCCTCCTGATCTCTGTCTACCCTGGTGGCTTGGGCTTTCACTCTCTTTGATGGGCCAGGCCACTGGGCTGCTGTCTGTGGATGTGCAGTGAGGTAATGGAAGGGGAGGGGAAAAAGAATCCAGTGCTTTCCCATGTGTTCCCTGCGTCATCTGGTTAGCCGAGCTTCGCAGTTCCGTACTTATTAGCTAGTTTGAGTTGCTATAACAAACTACTGTGGACTGGGTAGCTTAAATGACAGAAATTTATTCTCATAGTCCTGGAGGCTTGGAAGTCAAAGATCTAGGCATTGGCAGATCTGGTGTCTCCGGAGGGTGTACTTCCTCATCTGCAGATGATGCCTTCCCACTGTATCCTCAGGTAAAGGAGAAGAGAGATGGTGAGGAAGTGCTCTCTCTGTGTGTCTGTCTCCATCTCTCTCTCTCTCTCTGTCTGCCTCTGTCTCTGTCTCTCTCTGTCTGATTATCTGTCTCTCTCTGTCTCTGCCTCTGTCTGTGTGTCTGTCTTTCTCACTCTCTGGTCCCAGGGATTAAACTTAGGGTGACATAAGTACCAGGCATGTGTTTTCTACCACTAAGTCACACTTCTAGCCTTCACATCTCTTCTAGGAAGAATACAAGTCCTGTTCATGAAGGTACTGACATCATGGTCTGGTCATTGTCCAAAGGCCTCTTCTCTCACCATGTTATATGGATGGTTATGGTTTCTCTGCATGAATCTATGGAAAGAAATCACAAACATTCGGTTCACAGCATTGACTTAGTTCTCTTTTCCCTTCCTAGTGCTTCATCAAGTAAGAGCAGAACCCTGTGTTCGGATAGTGTTATGTGTATAGGGAATGTCTAGGCGATGATATGACAGACACATTGTTAGTGTGCAATAATTATGCTTTTCAAAAATGCTTCCTTTGTCTCACTGTAATCTTCTTTTCATTTTATTTTGCCATGTGACTCCAGGAAATATGAAGTGGTCTAAAATGTCAAAAACAAAACAAAACAAAACAAAAAACCCACATTATTTTCAACTGCTTTCTTAGCAAATTTTCTTTTTAAAAGACACATTCTAGCAATTAATATATGCTGAGCTAAGTTTTATCATCTCTCTTATTTCACGTTACTAGCTGGTAGTGATGACTGGCCAAAGGCATAAAGCTCAGTTCAATGAGAAAGTAGGTATTTTTCTAATTCTAAATTCCTGGGAGTGTCGTTGTATTTCTTCACTCAAAATAACCTTCCCTAGATTCTTAGCTTTTCCATTTGGGAAACATTAGAATTAAAAGAACAAAAAACAAAACCAAACAAAAACACACATTAACATTTTAGTTTGCAGACTTGAATGCTAAAGGATTGATTTGCATGTTATTTAAAAGTGGTGTAGGAATCAAGCAAAGGCATGCTCAAGTCTGTCAGTATTTTAGAGGGGCCTGGGGTATAGCTGATGAAATGAAATGATCGAGGAAGATAATTTTGATACAAGTTTGAGTGAAACAAAAGAAAGGTGAAGGTTGTCACTGGTATCAGTCAGAAGAGAGAACTTGGGAACTTGGTTATGTTCTAGGTCCACTTTTCCAGGGAAAGTTGATGTCTGAGCTTTCTCTGGATGAGATGTAAATCGATAGAGTAGAGACCCTGGGAGTGGTCATCCACTGTTCCCTGGGCATAGATCATACTGAAGGCACCCATAGTATCTCTGTGATTCTTGTCCTACCCTGCGTTCAGTTGCTTCCGGAGCAAAGAGCTTACTTCTTTCAAAGCAGTGTAAAATATTTGCATGGAAGGCTCACCTCACGTGTTTATTTTATGTGGCCTTGCTTAGTTCCTAGACTCACCCTACTCAAGCCGTAAGCCAGAAATAAGATCTTGGTCATTAGACAGAAAATACCAGGAGAGAATTCAGCAACCTATTTCTTCCTGTAGTGTTCTTCAATTTCTCAATTTGTTAAGATACACCTGGGCCAGGACTTGGACCCCCTGTTTGCACCAGGAGAAAGGGATTTCCAGCAAGGGTGAAGAGAAGAAGCCTTCAAGTGTGAATACTGAACTCTAACAGTGGGAGGGATGAAAAGCTGGGTGAAGAAGACAATTACTCGGAAGTTGTTTACTTTTCATATATAAAATTAGGACTCGGAACCTGTTCCAAAGCAGAACGTATTTCACAAAGGTGGGGAGAAGACAGGGAATATTCTGGAAATCATGTCCACTTTGACTGCGTAACCTTGGTCAGGCATTACAATGTCTTTCTCATGTGTCTTCCAGGCAGAAGTTTGATATACAACCTTAATACAGAACGGAAGGAACAACAATTACAAAGAATGGGTACAAAATAGTACATAGCCATTTGAGGCTGGATGAGGGAAAGGTTGGCATGCTGTTAACAGTGGAAAGTACCAGTCTTTGCCTGCTTAAGTGAAAGTTCACAGTGTTTTGAGAGGAATTAATCTGATGTTTCTACTTTCACCACATAGAAGCTTAAATCCTGGAAAGTCCCTGCAAAAAGTATATTTTGTTGACAGGTTATTGTATGGGGTATAACCTCCCACAAAAACCTTGTCTAAATCCTCAAGAATGGTGAAAATGAATGATACTGTATCAAAGTTGCAAGGGTGTTTGCTGCACGGCCTTTGATTTTTTTGCCTTCTTTTTTTCCCCCTCACACTTTTTTTTTTTTTTAAAGCAGCGAGTCTATTGAGAAATCTTATTAAAAATCACAAACTGAACAGCACACTTTTTTCCCCCGAACCAGAAACAGATTTTAAATGACAAAAAAACCCTCCTTTAATCTTTTTGTAACATCTTGACAGTTGTGCCAGAAGATGTCTGCTTCTGCCTTCAAAATATAATTGCTTTTGGTCTGAAATAATTCATTTCCCCACTCTTTTTCCTCTTCTAGAAAACCTTGCCCTTTCAGCTGGATATTTTTTCTTAATTTCATGTCTCCTTTTTTTTTTTGAGGGCAATGGGAAGGGTTGTGGAAACCAGGAGGCTAAGAAGACCAGGAATAATGCCATCGCACACACACTTTGTAAAGGAGTAACACAAACCACCAATAAGGTGAGGAGTGAATAATGCATATATTTTGTCACAAAAATTAGGCTAGCACCTCAGTTTAGAGATATCAAAAATCCTCGAAGGTAGTTGACCTTTGAGATCTACTAGAATATGTTTCTATTTGTTTAGATGTCAATAACTCAAGCACTCCTATCAATTTAAAACTATTTTAACAAGTGAGGCCTTAAAGATCCCAAATCTTTTTTTTTTTCCCCTCTGAAGTATCACTTTATACATATAGGAATGATTATCATCAAACTTCCATAAAGTCTGCATTCATGCACTTTCTATGATGAAACACTTTTGTCACTAACATACATCTTTTAGGAATAAAAGTAGGGGACGTTGACAAGACAGGGGTTGTCCATGATGGGTCTTGGGGTTTAGGCAGCAATGACAACCCATTACTATAAGATGGTATGGTGCCATTCTTCTAATATATGACTGTATGCCTTTAATCACAAACAAAGAAAGGAAAGACAGGAAAGAGAAACAAGATATGAAAGAATGGGTTGGCATGCATTAGTATATACCTAACTGTTCTGGACTCCTTGCAAAGCCATGTTCTTATGTTTTATCTATGTCTATAAGGTCTGTGAAGGTAAGTAAGTCTATTTGCTATCTTTTTTAACCTTTATTTTTGTGTGTATGAGTGTTCTTCCTGAGTGTACATCTGTGTATCACATGTATGTAGTGCCTGTGATAGCCAGAAGCAAGGATCAACTTCCCTGGACCTGGAATTACAGAGCTGTCATGTGGATTCTGGGAATCAAACTTGGGTCCTTTAGAAAAGCCATCAATGAGCCATATCTATTAATTCTTCTGTGACTCAAATTTGTCAAAATTTTTTTTTCAGCTATCAACATTAGAGGCCCAGGGAGGACCACACCAATGCATGTGGCCATAGCAGACAGAATAATCACTTCTTTGCTGTTCACTTTCACCCAGATTTGTCAAGAGTACATTTTCTGTGCTTTTCTAACTGCTTGGAACAAGAGAAAATGTAAATACATACACTGGAATCCCAGTATCTGACACTCTTGCAAACTTGACTAGACACAATGTTGTTTCTATCCTTGGCATGGGAACTTCGTTACTGAGAGGCAGAAATGATATACTTCCATGTAGGGAGGACCCTGAGGTACATTTGGAAAAATAAGAATCCTGTTTTCTTTCTTAGGGAAAGGGTGAGTGAGAAGTGACCTACACTGAGGACTTCGTTTGAGACTAACATAGTGCTTGATTCTCCCTCAGAATGAAGCTGGACCTGAGTTATAATCACCAGAACCCTGGGCCACTAATATTCTGGAAAGGATTAATGATATTTAAAATGAACTGTTGTAGAATATTATTTTAAGTAGGCAGAGACATGTTACAATTATTTATGCTGCAGAGTATTACTGTGTAAAGGTATGTTACTTTTTTTAAATGCTACATTTGTTGAATTATGAAAGGATGTGTGTTGCATCTGTTTCACCTCACCTGCCTAAGGCACCTGATTGGTCTAATAAAGAGCTGAATGGCCAATAGCTAGGTGGAGTTAGCAGGTAAAGAGAATAAATAGGAGGAGAAATCTGGGCTTGAGAGAAGAAGGGGAAGAAGGAGAGAAGAAAGAGAGAATGAGGGACAGGCCTGGGGCAAGAAGCCAGGCCGTTACCAGCCAGCCAGACATTGAGAAGCAGTGAAAGAAAGATAAACAGAAGCAAGAAAGGTAATAAGCACTGAGGCAAAAGGTAGATAAAAAGAAACAGGTTAATTTAAATTTAAAAAGCTGGCCAGAAATGTGCCTAAGCTAGGCTGAGCATTCACAACTAGTAAGTCTCTCTGTCTTGATTTGGGAGCTGGTTGGTGGCCCAAAAGAAAAAGCTTGGTACAATGAAATCCACAGTTTATGCTATATGCTATTATGGCCTCTTAAGAGGTTTTCAATTTGATGTGAACAAAAATTTAATGTTGCTGGCTGGGTCCAAGACCCAGAAGAAGCACATGATTTTCTTTAGGTTTTCATTCCTTCAGTCACATGTCGTGACAGATATTCCAAGCCCTGACCCATTCCTCAATGGTGCCCTTTTCATTTCTCTCTATCAATTCAAGATCTGAGCAGTTTTTCAGTTTCTCTTGGTATTTAACACTCTAGGATTTCCCTGGACCTGGAGTCTATCCTGTCTTCATGGTCATAGTTTTAGCCAGTAACTGCTTTGCACTGCTGTGTCTAATTCCACTCCTCCTTCTTAGGAATATTCCTTGAATTTCCTTCAGTATTTGGAGATTCAAGTAGTTTCATACAAAATTAATCTCTTTAAGAATATTATTAGGTTTGGTATTTCTGAAAGGTTGGTTTCCTCTTAAGACTAGATACCATCTTATCTAGTCTCATGATAGCTCTGCAAGGTTGGAAGTAATGTCCTTTACAGATAAGGTCACAAAGATTTGGAGAGTAGATAATGTGCTTAACGCATGTGACTAGGAAATTGGAGAGTTACAAACTGAACACTTGTCAGTCTGGGTCGAAATGTATCTATGTTCTTTCTGTAGGTGATTCCTTAAACTCCAATGCTTACTGAATTCTATAATCAAGCACCATATCAAGACCATTTATTGAGGAATTTTAAACTTGAGTTTGCATAGTTGGAGTTGGGTTGGGCACAGTGGTGCATGCTTGTAAACCCAGGTGCTGAAGCAGAAAGATTGTGAGTTTGCTGGATGTGATGGTGCACACCTTTAATCCTAGCACTGAGGGGACAGAGACAGATAGATCTCCATGTGTTCAAGGTCAGTCTGGTCTACATAGTAAGACCCTGTACCAAAAAACTAAAAAGAAAGAAGGAAATATTGAGTTGGAGGTTTGCATAACCTGCATAACGCGCGCACACACACACACACACACACACACACACACACACACACACACACACACTCATACCAGGAACAAAAGAGCTGAAGGCTTTTAGTCTCCTAAAATATTGTGATGAGTGATTCTGTGGTCCTGTCAACACTGAATGAGAAATGATGTTGGGATTGATTGTTAATGTCTGTCATGGGAACATGATGTTGTAGCTTTGCCAATTATTCATAATAGTTATGACTCACAGAGTTACTTAATAACAGGGACAAGATGATATGATATTTATGAGTCATGGCACATTTAACAATGGTGTCTTGAGGAACTTACCCTACCTGTCTTGCATTTTATTCTTCCAATGGGGATAATAGAAGTTAGTTTATGGTTTTGTAAAACTTTAGTGAGATAATGTATTTATAGCACAACATTTATTTTTTAATATTTATTTATTTATATTTTTGAGACAGGGTCTTTCTGTGTAGCCCTGCTGTCCTTGAACTTGCTATGTAGATCAAGTTGGCCTCAAACTTACAGAGATTCACCAGGCTTGTCTGGTTGTGGCACAGCAGTTAATTCTCAGCAAACCAGGTCTTCTGGAAGCATTAGATATTAAAAGTAAAAGTAATGAGGATGGGAGATCAGTTTGATAGAGGACTTACTATCTTCTCATTTTTCTTTCTTTAAGCTTAACTCTCCAAAGATACAGTTGGTCTGCTTCTCACAGTGACTGAAGAGAATAGTTTCTAATTTGTTTCCCTGACAGTTTCTTTTCATTTCCTTAACATTAGAAATGTTGATTCGGCTAATTGTTTCAGTCAAGAATGAACACCAAACGTTAAACAGGTGACTCTGGTGAGAAGTCGCTGGCGCTGCCGTGATCATGGTGTGATATAGTTAACAAAAATCAGGGAGAGTGTAACACTTCTAAGGTGTTGGAGCAGGGTGTGGGGCAGAGAAAACCCTAATACCTGTGGTTTGGTTAAAGATGATAATGCTTTTACAGACACAATTTCTCTGTCTAAGCTGCTGTCCTAAGCGATAAGAGGAACACCATGGAGATTGGGGAAGGGCTGAAGCTGAGAAATGAAGCCACAAACTGCTGTTTCTTGTCCTGGTTCCATTAGCATCACGCAGTCAAGTGCTCCGGTGTAGTGAGTGTACTTCGCTAGCTTGTAATTGCCCCGTGCTTCAGTTAAGAGCTGGGTAATTGCTCCTATGGGCCATGGATTTCCTGCTAGCTGCATCTGATTGAAACCAGTCATTTATTGTGTTTAAAAACCCCAGACTTGCTGCAGTGTTTACAGATAAACCTTCTGTGCAACCGTCATTTGCTCTACCCAGCCATCCATATATTAAAAATATTACACACTACTCCTTCCTTTTTTCTTAAAGACAGAACAACTGTTCTCTTTAGTTTGATTAAATTCCAGGATATGGTATTGATGTACTGACTCTGTTGTATGTTGTATTTTAAATAAAGCTGCAAAGCCGTATGTTTTTAGATTTAAGTCCTATACTGGAGATATTTGTTAATGGCCACACTGCTATAGTTCTAGATAGGCATTTTTTTTTTTTTTTTTTTTTTTACATATATAGCTATCAGTCTACCATTCCTGCTCATACCCTTGGAATGGGATGAAAGCAATCTGTTTACTCCTCAGCTTAAAGAGGACTATGTATTTTCTGATTTTAATGACACCTGTATCTTCACTGCACACAGCATATAATGCTAGAAGTTCCACACAGATGTTGACTCTCTCTAGCCATACTCAGATTTTCAGGGTTTCCATTCCTTGCCAGTGTAGTCCTATGAAAGTCAGCATTTAGGACTTCAAGAGAAGTTGGATATCTAAGCATAATCCAAACCTGTCTAGTGGATCTTGAGACTTTGGATAGATTTAATGAACTTCTCCTTTACAAATAGTGACATTGGTACTGTATTCTATTTGTTCCCTTTATTCTTGGGTAAGAACAAAGGGACACTGGGATAAACTGGTTGGAGATAAATGACTAGGGATAAAATGTCAGTGCCCTTGATTTGTGAGATCAGAAGCTGTCCAATCCTTACCATATCTACCCTTTTAACTTCCCTGCTAGACCTGAACACATGGTTGGAGTTCATGACTAATTCATGCTCTTTCTTTAGGAAGGCATAGGCTCATTTGGCAATCTTGACATTTTTGTAGTGTCTCTAGTGTGATTGGCAGAAAAAAATAATGAATACATTTTCTTTTTTAGCCAAGTGAGCGTGGAAGATTTCCATGATTAGGGTCAAGTTAATTTGTTCAAATTAACAGAAGAGATGAGACTTATTTTCATTTTTCTCCACCCAGAATGCTGGGGAGCAAGCCAGGCCTCCACATGCCAGGCAAACACTGTACCACCAGCCCTTTTAACTTGGCCTTCCTCTTCTCTTGCTTGCACTGTCTTCTCTATCTATGTGAAGTTATTCAGTTCATTAGAACTCTTTGTGCTGTGCCCAATCCTGAGTTCCCAGAACATCAGGCCAGGACTACTGACCTTCCTTTCACAAAGTAATGTTAAAATTAGCGTTTTGAGTAGTTCTCCTAAAGCCAGTAATTCTCAGTAGTACGAAAATCCATGGGTGTGATCTTTTTGTAGACCATGGATATTGAGACGTATGCCTGGGCAATTAAGAACATTGAAACAGGACAAGAAATAAAAATAGTACCACTGTCATTGCAGTGATGTGAGAAGCATTTCAAGAGATCCAAATTCAGTGACAATTTAGGAAGCAACAGTTAAATTTACAAAAATAATTGCTGATAAAAATTGAAGGGACATACATTCCTTAAAGAGTGGTTTGCTTACATTGAAACACTTATTGTTGACTTTATGAGGCAGGTGTTTCTTCTTACTAAGGGAAGTACAAAAGCTCTAGGAGGTCCATGAACTTGGTCAAGAGCTTACAAGTGGAGCTGAGATTCGAATTCAGGCTTGCCTTTTTCATGGAGTTGCTGTTGTTTTACTTGGCCCTTGATTTTTTTCCTTATGGTTTTAGATGAGCAGATTTCCTCAGTGCAGTTAAACAGGATTCGATTGATCAGTGTTCAGTTTCAGCTGAAGTTTTAGGAACTTTTTTCATCATTAATTAATTCAGCTGATATTTATTTTTGGCTCTCCCATGTGTCAGACATCAGTGCCTATTGAGAATGCAGATATGAATAAAATGTTCTATCCATTCTTGAGAAGGTTTAACACAGGAAGGAGATATGCAAAAAAAAAATCTTGATTTTTCTATTAGAACCATCTAAGCTCTATGTTCAAGTGTCAAGGGTGGGACGAAAGAATAAGCAATCAATATATTAGGGAAGAAGTTGTGTTTAGCAGAGGCATCTTTAGAAGGAGTCTTAAAGATGGATGATGGTATGATTGTTTACCCGACAATGGTGATGGCAATAGCTAATGGTTTCTGCGCTCTTAGATGTCTCTCAGAATGGCTTGATCAATATATTACCTTGTTCAAAAAGTCTCAACTTTTCCAGCTGTCATTTTTTCACACACATACCAGAGTTGAGAAAACACAGGCACAGGGAAGTTTGAGAAATTACTAGAGAGTGGAGCCAGGATGCAAATTCAAGTCAGATGTCTTCAGAGCCAGCTCCATTTTGTGCCTGTTTTTCTGAAGGAGTAGCATGCAAGGGTTTGGTGTCCTTAAAATATGGCAAAGTGGGGTTAAAGGAATGGTATGGAGTTTGTCTGGATAAGGCACTGGCAAGTGCCAAAACAGAAAGAAGAGAAACAACAAGACACAAAGTGGGACTTGTACAAAACCTGTTGGCTGAATTGTGACTTATGTCCTGGGAGTTGTTGAGAGGAGATCCCTGAGATTGTGTCTAGACCAAGATGGGCCTATGTGGACATGTTGTCAAAGTCTGTCCTTGTAATATTTTATATAAGAAAAGGGGTTGTTCCTACCAATTTTCATCAGTATGTATACAGATTGCTTTTGTTTGAGTGAGACTATCCTCTATAAGCTCTGGAGTTTCAATACTTGGTCTTCAGCTGGTGGCTTTATTTAGGGTGGCTTACGATATGAAAACTTGCTAAAGAAAATATGTTACTGAGGGCAAACTTTCAGAACTAAAATCTTGCCCCCTGCCTTTGTGGTGGCACATTCTTTAATCCCAACATTTGGGAGGCAGAAGCAGGAGTATCCCCATGAGTCTGAGGCATGCCTCATCTACTTGGTGAATTCTAGGACAGCCAGAGTTACATAGTAAGACTTTCCTTAAAGAACACACATACACACACACACACACACACACACACACACACACACACACACACACCAAAAAACAAAAGCAACCAGCCAAACAAACAAAAATCCTGCCCCTACTTCCAGTTCATTCTTGCTGCTTTATGCTTGTGATTCAAGACATGATCAGCTTTCTGCTTCTGACATCATGCCTGCTGCTGGCTGCCATGCTGTCTCTAACACCATGGACTCTAAGCCTCTGGAACTGCTAAGCCCAACTAAACTCTTTCTATACATTGCCTTGATCATGGTGTTTTATCATAGCATCAGTAAAGCAGCTAATATACAGATATCAGTTAATTATTAGAAACAGTCTTAAGCTTGTAGTTTCTTTCTTTCCCTGTTGCTGTGATAAAACACTCTGACAAAAGAAACTTAAGGGGGAATTGGATAGACTTACAATTCCAGGGTACAGTCCATCATAGTAAGAAAGCCAGTGCAGCAGGAACTTGAAGTAGCTGGGCACACCAGGAATCAGAAAGTATAAATGCATGCTGTTGTTCAATGTTTGTTTTTCCATTTATGCAGCCCAGGATCCCAGCCAGGGAACAGTGACACCCATAATTGGCAGGTCTTCCACCTCAAAGAACAAAACCAAGATAATGCCCCATAGCCATGCCCAGAGGTCCATCTCCCAGGTGATTCTGGATTCTACAAAGTTTGACAACACTAACCATCATGGATATGAATAAAAGCCATTGAAAGTGTTAATAAGCAGCAATTTGATAACTCTTTTTAATCACCTTGCTTTCTTTCTGCACTTTCATTGCTGACAGTGAAATTACCTCCATTCTTGGGACTGACACCTCCAAATGTTATATTCTCATTTATTCATGTTGGAGCCAGAATCAACACAAACGTAATCACTCTTTTTGTTACCTAAACCAGAGATTCATTCTGGAGATCATCCATATAAAATTACTTTCCCTCAAAGGAGGACTTGTGGGTGATTTGTAGGTCACAGATTTAGCTTTTAGGGCCTTAGGATCCTGTTCCAACATGTCATAGATTATAACCCAAACTCCAGGCCTCGAGGCCCACAAAATGGGGCCTGCATTTTGGGGAGGGAGAACTGTTGAGAGGGCCTCTGGGTTGATCCTCTTGGTTGCTGTCTTTGCAGGCATAGCAGCCAGCAGAGGGAAATCACCACCCAAAGACTTAAACCCCATATCAGTCCTCAAGGCTCCTGTTTCTGCTTTAGATTGGCCAAGCATTGCCTGCCACTGGCAGCTGTTCTCTCTGACTAGCTTGGCGGGTTGCTGTTAATACAATGACCTTTTCTTTGTTTATTGCTTTAAACAATGTTGTGGGAGTTTATGTAATTGATAGGCCCGTGTACCATAGACTCGGAATCTACCGGGGAAATGCTTCAATGTCTGGATGTCTCATTTCTCTTTCTTCTCAACCTTATCCCTAATGTCAGGTGCTTCAAAGCCCAAATGCAGAGTTGATGTGGTAATAAGACCTTTCCTTATCTTGTAAGGAAAAGGTTTAGGTCAATCAGAGTCACCCAGGGTTAACCTGCATTACACAATTCAGCTTTTTGTTGACAAGTCTTGAACTTTAACATAAAACTTGTGTTAAAGTTTTCCTATATTTCTGAATGGAATGTTATCTCTACATCCTTCAGTTGACTAGTGGTTTGAACATACATATCATGAACTTACTACTTGAAAAAATAATCAGTAATAAGCTTATTATTCAGCAAAATAATCAATAAACGCCTACTAGTATAGGCTTGCTAGTTAATCACTTAATGCTTTAATCTGATTTAAGAAACCATAGGAGGCAGACAGAGAAAGAAACAAATGAAAAAAATCTCATTAAGGACAGAATATATATGATCCCATTTTTAATTAAATTATATGTAGTATCAGATGAATGCATTATGGAATAAACAAACTGAGTAATGATCTTTGTGTTAAAAGGACTTTCAATAGCATCATTCTCTGTCCTAGTATGTATAATTTCTTGTATTTAGAAATGTTTAAAAATACAAGCTTAACTAGTTCTATTGACATAATTCAAAAAATCTTCCAATGTGTAAGTGGGCATAATGAACAAATACATTACACATGTATAGTTCAAAAAATGTTGTTAATTGTTCAGCTGACACAGTCAAGCTTCATTTTTTTTTTTAGTTATCATCTTAAACTGAACTTGGCTTCTAAGTGAATGATTGTCTTATAATTTGTCATTAGGGAATCAGACTTGGAAAATCATTGCTTTCTACTGCAAGTATTGAAAAACTTATCCACTGGCTCTGGAGAGAAGACTCAGTGGGTAAGAGCACTAGCTTCACTTCCAGAGGACCTGGGATCCCTGGCACCCACATGGTGACTCAGAATCCTCTATAACTCTATACCACCAGCTATAACTCTACTTCAGGGAATTTGACACCCCCTCTTTGGCCCCATGGGCACAAGGTATAGATATAGTTTATAGATACAAAAGTAGGTAAACACATTCATACATATAAAATGAAATTAAAAATTAAAAAATCCACAATTTTAGGGAATTGATATGCAAATATATACATTTGCTGATAGCTTCTGATCACTTTCGATATCAGTCATAATCATCAAAACACATATATCTCCTCAGCGTATTCCCTGGTACTTACCCAGTGTCTATTAGAAGCAAATAGTATGCCAAACAGCATGATGGGTTTCAATACTGATATTTATCTGTAATACCTCTCCCTAGAGAGTTACTTCCTTGCTTTGGAAGAAAATGTGCTGTAGACATTGAGTTCCATTACTTACGTGTGTTTTTATTTATAGACGAAAGATTGTAAATTGGTTATCCTTCACCATTACTCCTAAGAAGTGCTCTAAAACAAGATGTAATTGCTAGGCAAGGTTGTAGTGAATATTTTAACATGGAAATATAGTTAATCATTAAGCATCCAGTTGGGTGTTGATTCAGCAGTAATTCTCTGTGAATATTCACAGTTGAGATTTTTTTTCCCCTTGAACTATCTAGAGTGAATTTGGAAATTTGTGAGTAAGTGTTTGTTTTCAAGGGCATGATATAGGGAGGTGCTTTAGGGTTTTTAAGAATTTTGTAATTCTGTCCTGTGTTTCTTTACAGAACAGCCCCCTAAAGAGGAGCTTGGAAGGGAAGGAAAGCAATTTCTAAGCAGTGAAGTTGGCACAAGAAATTTGAAACTCAGAGTGCTCACTGGGGTTGTTAGGCACTCAGATAGTCCAGGTTGGTTCTGGGCCATTTTGAAAGGCAACTAGAAGGTATTGTGGATGCTACCTAGCCATCATTCTTGGACTGCACCTTATTTGTGCTAGCAAATATGTCTGCTGTCAATAAAGAATCATGATACTCAAGATATCAGGTTATAAATATAATCCATGTTGTTGTCCCCATGGTTTATACTGCTACCAGAAGCTGTGCAGAGGTCTGTATTATATGCTGCTGCCAGAGGCTAGGTGGATGTCTGTGGTCCATGATGCCACCAGGAACCACATGGAAGTTCATGATCCAAGCTGTGCCTGGCTACTATGTGCAAGGAATCTTCTTTACCAGTAGTCTTGATGACTACAGACTCATAATTAAATGAGAGACATTGAGGGTGTCTGTGACAACCGTCCCTGCCTCAGAGAGACAGTCCAGACAGGAAGCTATTGAAGAGAGTCCTTAGAAATTGTGGTAATGATGCTGAAGTGTTACCCTTCACAGTTAACGGCTTCTGGCAGGTGGTGGAGTGGTAAGGAGGACTCAGTTCTCTTTAAGGAGCAGGACACTGGGAGTCTGGCCACCCTCTGTTTTTGTTTGTGCTCTCACAAATGAAGCTTTCTGGAGATCAGAGTGCAGAGCTATCCACTAGGGGTCAGGCAGTGGTGGCATACATCCCAGCACTTGAGATGAAGAAATAGGAAGTGATGTGACTGGGCAGAGAGAGGAAGTGATACGGCAGAGTAGAGAGACAGGAGCTGGTCATTTTGAGGCTGAGGATTCAGTGGAGGTAAGAAGTCTTTCTAGTGACAGGCTGCTCTGCTTCCTGATCTTCCAGCATTTACCCAGATATCTGACTTGGGTTTTTTTTTTTTTTTTATTATTAAGACCAATTAGAATTTGTACTACAATGCTCCAGTGAGTATATGGGCAACACTAATAGGACTTGATGTATTTTTTTGGAGGGTGAGGGCACAGGGTGTTAGGATGGACCTGAGAGGAATGGGAAGTGAGTGTTATTGAGGTGCATTGTGTGAAATTTCCAAATGATTAATAAAAATATCATGTTGGAGCAAACGAGTTCATTTAAAGAAATCTACACCAAAATGATTTCAAAGTTTCAAAGGTACAGAAATCCCCCTCCCCCAACTTAATCTGTATCTGCACATATGCATTTGATCTAATTTTGGTCTTGAAATAGCTATCTGCTTCACAAGTTGCTGGTTGAAGAGTTAAAAGAAAGTCACAACTTTAACTTGGCATTTTAGATAATAAACTTAGAGTTAGGGTTAATTAATACATAATTGAAGAGAAGCAGTCATTTTGAGTCAGACTTCCTTACAAAAACAATGACCTTCTAGATTTTACATTTATTTGCTCAGGGTTGGAACTTTGTCTTTCCTCAGTGGGGCTTATTGATATAGTCTGTGGTTTACTTATAGATGATTTGGGAGACTGTATCTTTCAGTTACTCTTTCTCTATCACACTTCTTGCCCTTACAAAATCCATGATTCAAGCAAGCCTCTGCTTTCAATTTGGCTTTTTAAAAAATTTGTTCCTGAAACCAACAGATTAAAAAGATGTCATCATCTGCTATCTTAATATTTGGAGCCGGATTTCACCTGTTATAAAACAGAATAGCAATGACTTCCTCTCAGGGTCTAGGGGACATGTCTTGCATAGGTCAGTCACAAGGATCTCTTTGTAAACTCTAAAGTCAAAGTGCCTACCACAGTCACTGGAAAACCACTTTGAAGTGTTTAGTCACTCAGGTGACCAAATTGGTCCCAGGCTATTTTTAAGGGCAATGAGAGAGGGAGATGCCTCGCATATGACAGGTATAAGGAACAATTTGTAGACTCTAGTTTCAAAGTAATTACCATAGCCCTTGGTAGAAGTCAGGCATTCAAAAGATGTTATAATCATTCCCATCTTTATGTTGGGAATATGAAGAAAAGAAAGACATGCTACCTGGCTCCAGGAAGCTTAAAATCTAGATTCAAAACTGGATTCAAAAATAGAATCAAGGTGTGTGTGGAGACACACACCTTTAATCCTAGCACTTGGGAGGCAAAGGCAGGTGGATCTCTGAGTTGGAGACCAGCCTGGTCTACAAAGTGAGTTCCAAGGCAGTCAGGGCTACACAGAGAAACTCTGTCTCCAAAAAACCATGCATACACCCAAAATAGAATCAGTGAGAATTACTTTCCTCCTCCTTGCAACAGGGTCTCATTTGGCAGACCAGGTTGGCCTTTAACTCACCATGTAGCCCTGAATTCATGAAAAATTCTCCTGCCTCTGCCTTCTGAGTCCTGGAATTAGAGACATAACCTATCACATCTGATGAGCATTCTTATGTAAAGTGCTCTGAGACTGAGGAGACCAGGATGAATAGTTTATGTTATCCCCGAGCCAAATCTGTCTATGTCAAGCTGCTATTTGCACAGGATAGGATTGAATTTGCAACCAAATTCCTCAGTCATTGGAAATTTACAAAAAGTGCTTCAATAGTGACAACAGTGAGTGTGTACACAGGATACAAATAGCAGTGGATCTTGCTTAGTTTTCTAGGGATGCTGTAACATAGTCTGTAAGATAGGTGGATTAAATAGCAAGAATGTGTCATCAATCAGTTCTGGAGAGTAGATGTATGATGTTGAGGAGTCAGTGAATTTGTATTCTCATTGACTGTGAGAGATAACCTATTCTGGGCTCCTTTGAAGCCTGGAGTTTGACTAGGCATCTACTGCAGTATACTGATTTCTACCACCGTTCACATGCCGTTCTCCCTCTGTGTGTACTTATAGCTGAATATCCCCTTCTTATAAGGACACCTGCCACATTGGATTAGGAATCTGCCCCACTGCACCATGACCTCATAATAACTAATAATATCTACAAGGACTCTCTTTCCACATTAAACTATGCCCTCACATAGTCGGAGTTAAGACTGCAGTAGATGAATATCATGGGAAACAACTCAACTCACTAAAAGGTCCATGTTCAGCACTGGGCTGCTATGACTAAGTATTTCAGAAGAAACTTCAATGGTTGAAGAACTTATTTTGGTTCATGGTTCAGTGGTTACAGTCTATGGTTGACTTGATACGTTATTCTCTGGGCCAATGGTGAGGCAGAGCATCATAGAGAAAGAAGGTGTTGGATAAGAGTAGTTTTCCGGATGACAATCAGCAAGCAGAGAGGTACACAGGAAGGAGCTAGGACAAGACATACCTTTCAACCTTGCCCCCACCTCTACCAGGTGACCTACTTCCTTCAACTAGCCTTACTTCCCAATTTCCACTACCCCTTTACAATGCCATCATACCACAAATCTTCCAAGAGACTTACTCATTGGTCAAAGCCCTTTTGCTCCAATCACTTTCCAGTGATTAGATTTTTGAGCTGTCTTTGAGCTTTCACTACATGAGCCTTTTGGGAGACAGACATTTTATATAACAAAACTTAAAAAAAATGTATTTATGTATACTTTCAAGGCACAAAGAAGAAAAGGTGACCAGTGTGTCCCTCAAACATCATAGATGTTAGAGAGGTACATGGTTTACCAGTTGTAAATTATGGAACTGGTATGACATTCTCAAAAAATATTAATAAAAATAATCCTATAAAAAGAACTGGCAATGTGGGAGAAGGAAAGGGAGTAGCATTACTGGGTATTTTCAATAGTCTGAATACTGTGAGGTTCTGTGTCAAATCCCTTCACTTACAGTAATTTAATTTCTCCTAAAACATGCTTGTGAATGTATCTCTATGTTTCAGACATAGAAGCTGGTGACCAGCCTCTGGAGCCACAGATATGCTAAGCTGGGGTCTAAAAACAGCATTGTAGATACCAGAGGATCAGTTCATTCCCTTCTAGTGTGATGGCATTCCATGAGAGCAAATGATGAGAAATGAAAGGTGGTGGAAGGCAGAAACCTTAGAATATCCAATTTGCTAAGAGCGAAACCTGTAGACCTGAGTAAACCTAGCCAGGGAGTTAGTACTGTGCTGGAACTTTGTAGTGCAAATAGGGAACTCAACATCCTGTCATCTTATAACAACTCTAGAGTGATGTTAGGGATGAATCAAATCCCAGATGGACTATTGTCTTGCTTCTGTTGCTCCACTCACCAGTTTGTTTCCTACTGTAGAGAAACAATGATACCATTGAACTATATAGTATTTGTATATAACAAACATACAAATGAATTATACAGCGAGGGGCCCATAGTTGTCTACACATAAAGTTTGATGAGGCACTTTGAACTTGACTCCGGTTGGCTTTCCTTGGCACATTCAACACATTCAATTCTCTCCCTCCATTTCCCTTTCTTCTCTCTTCTTGCTGCCACATCTATGTCATGAAAATGGCGAATGAAATAAATTAGTTTAATTTCTGGAATTACATTACGGTTCTCTCTGCTCATGCCAGTTTGCCCAGATTAGCCCAGGCAGATGGCTGTGGAGTTTCATTGCTAGCGAGAAAAAGGGGTCCTTTCCAGAGCTGAAGTACAAGTGTGGGAGAAGTGGAGTGGCTGCCAGAAAGCTGAGCGCTTGAGTTTCTGGGAGAACGAAAGTATAGCCTCACATCAGGTTGACTCTGCCTTCTGAAGAGAGGGCTCTCTGAGTGCTAGAAGCAGCTGGTTCTGGAGAAAAAGATGGCTTGAAAAGAATCAGAGGCATTATGAGTCTTAAATTATTTAAGTTCCTCCTGTGGCAGCGAACTGTAATTGCTTCCTATTTCTGTAAATATTAGCAGCTGCGAGCCTTTCAAGTAAGGCACTAAGGCAGCGCTCAGTGTTTCATACTTAGGCTCTGTAATAATGTTAAATATTTGACCTTGGGCTGTCAGGGTGTACTTGCTTCCCACACTAGCCCTTCTGCTGGGGAGCTGTTGACACATTGAACTCGTGCATTATTTTCAGCCTGGTCTGTAATAGCCTCAATAGACAGAGAATTGGCAAAGGGAATTGCAAGCCACCAAGTAGCAATGTCTTGAGGAGGTTGCCTCTCAGTCTGCTGTCTTTTAGTTGTTTTCACACCTGTAACCCCACCTACAGCTGCATTGGTAGATCCTTCATCAAACTGTCAAAAACTTGAAATCAGCTAGCACTGTTCACCAAGCTACTTTATATTCTAGCCTTTACCTCTCTAATCGCCATTGATCTCTCTCTGCCTTACGTTCTGTGCTGTAGTCATACTGAATTTTCAGCTTTCAGACCCGACACAGTCTCACTGGTCCCTTGTCCTTGACCACTGTTCGTTTTTGTCTGGAACACACGCTACTTTTCCTATTGCATCTCCACATTAGCTTCTGGAGTTAGCACCGGACCTTGGAGCCTTGCAAGACCATCCACATCCATCCAGCCTGCTCATGTCTTGTGTTTTTCTTTCTTTTTCTTTTTCTTTTTTTAACAATCCCATGGTTCTAGGAGATTTCTCCATAAGAATGAGCATCATATTGTGTTGTAGTAATGTCTTTTGTGGTTTTCATTTGCTGTTGTGTAGTGTGACCTCCCTGAGGATTACAGCAAAGCATCAGTGCTGTTGCTGTTTTAGTTCTCAGTCCTTTGGGAAGACCTAGCACATGGAAAATGCTCCATAGAACATCATGGTGGTAACTAGCCAATTTCAGATTGGAACTAAGACCCATTTCATGTGCTGAAACCTTACCTGGCATCATTATCAAGTGAAGAAATTGCAGCTAGACAGGTGTCATAAGCCCTAAGAAAGAACCTACTACTGTTATTCTGCTGAATGGACACAATATTAAACTGACCCATAATGACTTATTGTTATACCCATAGATGATTGCATCTCTCAATCACTATTGATCTTCTATTTCCAGTAGATGATGATTAACACAGACACCCACAAATGACCGAGGTTCAGAGACTGAAAAATGCCGAGCCCTGCCTGGGACATTTGTATCACATCCCTTCCTCCTGAGGCTGAAGGAGGTTGGGAGAAGAGTATAAGAGCCACAGGTGATTAATGACCACAAGGCAGTAGTGACCTCTGGACATAGCTGGGCAGTTGCCCATGTGAGCTCACCCCTGCCATAAAAGCATGCAGAAGACCTGTGCAAGACCCTGCCAGAGCAACATGGAGAGGGAAGGTGGGTTAGAAAGTCTACTCTTAATGATGGAGCTATGGGCAATTGAGAGCTGCTGAGAGAGTGTCAGTGTTCTTCAAGAGTGTAGACCCTGGTGAATTGACCATTTTCCAGCAGAAGGCCACACAACTAAGACTGTAGGAAGCACCATTCACACTTGATGTGTTAAAAAAGGGAGAACACAACCTTGGGCGGGAAGGGAAGGGGCATATCTGGGAGGAGTTGAGGGAGTTGTAAATATTATCAAAACACATTGTATGAAAATCTCAAAGAACCAGTGATAATTTTAAAAGGGCAATGCTTCACAAATATTTGTTGGGCCGAATGAACTCCTTCTCTCATGTCTAATGTTGCTGGGGCTCAATACCAATAGATTATTCTTAATCTTGGGGAGAAGAGGAGTTAAAATAACCCAGGTATGTGGTAGGATCTCACAGGCAATTTCAAACAGCCATTTGCTCTTCATCTTTTTGTTTGCATGGAATGGACTGGTTAGTTGGTGAATCACTGATTGCTCTAAACCCTTTATTGCCATCTCATTCCTTTCCTTGCCAGTGATTGGCTCAGGAGTAGGTACACAATCCAATCTTGGCCAATGAGACACCATCAGAAGTATGAAGGCTTTGGGAACCACTTTGTTTTTTATGATCAGGTATGGTGTAGTGGTACCTGCTTGCTATACTAGCCCTCAAGGTACCGAGGAAGGAGGATCTTGAGTTGAAGGCCAGCCTGAGCTACACAGCAAGATTTTGTACACACAAATGAACAAACAGACTACAGTAGCATAGGAGGGACATAGTTAAGGATCCTTTCTTTGTGGTCCTTTTGTTTTGGTGCTTTCGTAAGGTGAACAAACGTGCTACAATGCTTTGGCAAGTGTGGAGAAACATTCCCAATGGTGAGAGCAGCAAGAAGCATGGGCTAGCAGAAAAATGGAAAGTTCGTATACCCTGGATGACGTTGAATCAGACGTGGTGCAAGTGGGTTTTCTGTGAAGTAGTCATAGGTATCTCATAACTTCAGTTGCCTTTTGCCAGTTTCCTGTTATCTAAAGCTGGAATTATCCCAATTGATAGAAACCCTGGAGAGAGGAAATGTAGACATGGATTTTTGATGCCAATTTTCAAAGGGAAAGATTATATTGCTGAATGAAAAAGGGTAGCATAGTAAACATGCTGGGCCTGGGGCTGAGTCAGCTCTGTCCTCAACTTTTCTGAATCCTGTGTGATTTTGGACAAGGTCCTCATCTGCTGTATTTGCTAGTCATACAATATATTATTCAACTGTAACAATCCATATGCTCGATGCTTGCCCACTTTGTATTATATGACATAATGCTTGTTTAGGAAAACAGAGTTGAACTGAATGGCCTAAGTATTTTATCTCAGTCTTTAAACTCTTGATCCCACCCTTTAGTTTTGTCTTTGAAAAGAGTTTTAGCAACTCTGAGTGAATAAAAAAAAATCCTGCACAATTTCCTCAGAAAATTTGCCTGGATTCCAAGCATGTTTACCATTGGCCTTTTTCCTCATCCAAATTTCTTGCAGATCCCTGTCTGATAGAATTAAAAAGAAAAAAAAAAAGCCACAGGCATCTGTCTCTGGCAAGTGTGCTTGTGAGTCACATCTCCTCCTCTGCAAAGCCAGGCCTGGAAACCAGCTGATTAAAAGTAGAACACAAAGAGGAGGCAGCCTGTTAAATTTATTTTAGGTCCAGCCCCACCCCCCTGCCATTCCCATTCCCCATGCACTTGTTTATTCAGTTACCAGTTTATGGCAGTTGTAATATATTTAGGTACTCCTGTTCAGGCTTGCCTCTTAAGTTTCCTTACTGGAGAGAAAGGCATCAGTGGGCGCTTTTTGAAATGGTTCATCAGGGTTCCACTTGGATTGGATGGTGCCTGTGATTCAGATGACCACAGTTCTACAAGTTGTTTATAATGCCTTAATGTCTGGTTTTGGTAGCGATGGTGGAGGGTTGGGCAAGGCTGTTTGACGAGGGACCATCTATGCCTAATGGAGGTGCCTGACAAAGTAAGCAGTAGAGAAAGATCATCATTTCCAATAGCACAAAGGATGGTGTGGTTGTAGAATACAGGCTTGGCTGTTGAGTGTAATCAGCTGAGGGCGTAGCTTGTGGACTCATGCCCTTCCTTGTTGTCCTGCATTCCTTTTTAAAAAAATAGATTTTACTTATATTTTTATTTATGTGTATGTATCTGTGTCAGTGGATGTCACCATATGTGGGTTCCCACAGAGGCCAGAAGAAGGATTTAGACATCCTGGAGCTGAAGTTACAGGTAGCTTTGAGCTGTCCTATGCAGATGCTTCTCTGTAAGAGCAGCAAGCACTCTTAACTACCGAGCCATCTCTATAGTGGGTCCTTTTTCTTCTTTATCATGTGACTTCTTTCTCTTGCTTTGTGATGGGTTCTTTAACTCTTGTCACCATGTCTGAGTGCCAGCAATTGGGAAAGACAAAGAATAATGCAATTGCATGTGCCTTGTCTTTCAAACATGACCAGGAAGCCACACATGTCATTTCTGCTATCCCCCTACTTGACTGGTTACACAGCCGTGCCTCCCTTTAAGGAAGCCTGGGGATGGAGTCTAACTTAGCAGCTACGTGTACAGATAAAACTTCTATTACTATGGAAAACAAGTATGCAGGGGATGGTTAGAAAACTCAGGCCAGCAGTGGTTGAGGGGTGACATGTAGCATCGTGAGGATTAGCATCCATGCAGCCCTCGGCTCCTTATGGAATACTTCTGGCATCAGCAGTTTGTCCTTGTTTCCTCTTAGACTCTCCTTTATGATTCTGTCTCTTCTACTGACTCCTTTCTTCCAGAGGGTAGGAAAGGCTGTTCAGCCATAGACTCTTTCTTTAATGGGCTTTGATTCATGACATTTGTTATGGGTTAATAACATTTGAACAATACCCCTCCCCCTTTTTCCCTCAAGGATCTTGGAAGCAGATTGACGTCTAAACATAAGCAGTTGTCCCTTGGTATCCACAGTGGATCCTGTGGGATACTAAAGTTCATGAGTGATCACATCCCTCATGTAAAATGCTGTGATATTTGTATATAATCTATGCAATTCCCCCCTCAACAAACCATCTCCAGATTACCTACAATTTCTAACACAGTGAAAACATGACATCAATAGCTGCTATGATGTATTGCTTAAGGTAAAATGGCCATAAAAATGCTGGTACATATTCAGGACATATGCAGGTTTTTTTTTTCCTTGACTATTTTTGGTCTGTGGTTAGCTGTGTCAGAAGATGTGGAGCCTCTGGATAAGGAGGGCTAACTGTGCATTCAAAATATTCTTCTGCAGAGAGCAGAACCTCAGCCCTAGGTTGGAGAGAATCAAAGACATTTCAAAAGGCAGCTTGTTGCCTGGGGAGGGGGTGCTCTCCAGAGGTACTTGTGCCTTGTTAAAGAAAAGCAATGCACCTGCTTCTGGCCTCTGCTTAAGATTCCTAATGCACAGCATCAGGTAGCTTGCTCATTGCATATTCTCCTGACACTTCTACTCTCCCAGGAAGCTAAGGAGGAATGACATATTATTCGTTTCCTGACAACATGATCTAGGAATATTCCTCCAAAGAACAATTCTTGATTTGTACTTTATTTTGTCCTTTTAAGAGATGCACTACTAGGGAATTTAAAAGTTGTAATATTTCATACTTCAGGGGTTTAGGTTCTATCTGTCCATTATTTTGGCTATGAATTGGTGACATTTACTCATTCCCCAATGAATCTCCAACATGCCCTAATAAAGTTCTATGAGTAGAGAGATCTCTGCTCTTTCTCTACCACAGATGAATGGAAATTTCAGCAGTGCTTTGCTATAGTTCCATGGGTAACCAACAGTTGAGAATGAAACCCTTTACTATAGTTTGTTGTTGTTTAGGGAAAGGAAGCCATTGGTGGGGTTTTATTTTCTCACTGTGTGGTAAAATCCCCAAGGCTTTTTCTTATAGAAATACAAGGATAATTAGCAGTAAGTTGGTGCTGAGTGGGGAATGAACAGTGAGTATCTAGTCCTCATTCTGTCACAACATCTTCCTTTCTTCTGGTCCTCATTCCCTTTTCTCTAAATGCACAAGGCTCTTGACTTTTAGCATAGTCTTTAGTGTGGATAAAGCTTGGGATCTATCTCATTGCCTTAATCTTGGAATATTCTCTAAAGGAGGGAAGGAACATTAGGTAATTAGGTGGGAAAGCAGAGGGATGTATTATTTTGTTTCAACATTCCTCAGAAGTCCATCTTGCCTAATTTCAGAATCATGAGTTCTTCAGACCAAATGACTTGGGATCACATTCTATGGAGAACTGAAACAAACTTCAGAGGCAGATTCTTGAGAATAAGGAAGAACTGCAAAATTAAAAAGAAAGCAGCAAATTAAGTGATTGAAATTGCCTGTTCATTGTCTTCCTTCCCTTGTTTCATCTGAATGTCTTTAAAAAATAGTTTTGCTGGATGCAGTGGTGCCTGCCTGAAATTGAAGTACTTGGGAGGTAAAGGCAGAAGGATCAGGAGTTCAAGGCTAGCCTTGGCTACACAGCAAGTTTCAGGCCAGCCTGGATTATGTAAAATCCCATTTCAACAAACCAAAACATAAACCTACTATTGTATATTATACAAAGTGAACGGGTTTCATAATGACAATTCCTTTAAATACATCATGTACCTTGATCATGTTTGCCTCTGTTACCTTCTCTTGTCTCCTCCATACTTCTTTGAGTCCTACTTTCTAAAATAGTCTCCCTTTTACATTCATGTTCTCTGTGTCTCTGTCTCTCTCGTTATGTCTCTGTGTCTTTTTCTTTCTCTCCTCTTGAAGTTCAATATGTGAGAGAAAAGATGTACTATATGTATGATGGTCTGCAGTTACATATATTTTCCTGCAAAAATTTTGTCTGATTTTCTAAGACTAGCTTTCTATGTATCTATTACTGTATATTCCTCTATATATCTGTCATGTCTGTCTATATGTGTATATGTCTATCTGTATGTATGTGTGTCTATCTGTATGTATGTATGTATGTATGTATCTATCTATCTATCGCCATTCATCCATCTATGTATCTACTGACTTATATATCTTCCTACCTATCTAATCAAGCCAGTGGGATAATTCCCTGACAACAGATACCTCAAAACCTTCTAGAATTCTCTTTCTTATTTAGCCAAAGAAGAGGGGGAAGGTGTAAAATGTGAGATTGGATGGCCAACATGGGATTGATGGCAGTACAGATTTATTGATCCATTTTGTTCTTGAGAGACTAGTAGTCTTTGTAGTATCAGCACATTTGTGCAACAGAAATCTGAAGATCATCTTGTTCAACTGCTTTATTTTACACATGATGGGAACTTTGAAGTCCAGAGATAAGTGACTTGCCAGAGGCCATTCAAATAAATTGCTCTGTTGTTTCACTTTTCGGACAGGGACAGTAAACGTTTTATTGAAAAAATCATATACATCCAGAAAGTGGAAAAAAAGTCTAAAATAGATTAGTACTTTGTAACCAGCTTTGAGATGGGATTGTTATCAAACCATATCTAAGCCATCCCTGCTACCCCTTATCCAGTTGCTATGTGCTTCCTCATTACCAAAAGAAGCCACAATTCTGCTTAAAAACAGCTAAAGTTTTCCTGGCTTTGAGTTTTTTTTTTTTTTTTAAATAAACAATTATACAGAGCACCCATTTATTTTGATGCAGTTTCATTCAGTGTAAGTTTATGAAATTAATTTTTTGGATTGAACTAGCTGTTTGTTTTATGTTGGTTGGTTTATTTTCAATGATGTGGGAGTCTAGTGCTAATTTTCACGTTTATCCTAACTACTCTACTCTGGACAGTAGCATTTCTTAAAACTAAACTCTAAGACTGCAAATGGGGGTTAACCCCATTAAGGTAACCACTGGGAGTGAGCAGTGCCTACTACCCCTGCTGCTCACATGCTATACCAATGCCTTTCTCTTCTTGCCCAATTTTCTCTGATTATTGACAAACCAGTTGAAAAAAGGTCAGATGACATGGCTCCCCTTCCTTCTCCTTCTCCATTCTGGCCTTTTGTTGCTTAGAGTGAATGTAGAGTTTCATATTTTGAACAATTCTTGTCCAAGTGGATTTTCTGGAGCACTGATACTCCTTGTTCATTCTTACCAGATCCTCTGCAAGAATCCAGATGGTTCTTGCATTTTTAGTGAGAGAATACATGCCATCTTGCATAATCTGATTGTCTAAAACTGCCCACATGCTTCCCATCTGAAGAAGGGGTGTATGCCAAAGGTGTCAGGTTATCTTTCACATGGCTCTAAAAACATAGTCATTTCAGCCCCAAACCTCGACATCAAAGAGCTCTTCTCCCTGCTGACTAAATCCGACAGTTCTTCAACTCTTTATTAAAAATACAATTCACCAATCTTAAAAAGAAAAATTGATTATTTATCTGCCAGTATTTTTTCCCATGGTAAAATAAGCCTTAGGTGTTTACAATCAACTTAGCTAGATTTTAGCCAATTTACTTATTTAACCAAGTATTAAAAAAAAATCCATATCACACCGTGTAAGTTCTTCTAAACTCTTTTTGTTTCCATTGATTTTGATTAAACAGGTAATTGGCAGGTGATCAATACACATAGTTCTGATGAGCTGCTTTGGCTGAGTCCTCATGACACTGGGCTCTGAGAAGGGGAGCCAGAGGTTTGCTGACATGCCAATCTATCTTCAGTGAATGCAAGCTGGATAATAAATATTTAATGGACAGTTGTTTGCAGTTTAATAGAATTAGATAATTCTATTAGAATCCTGTTTGGAGACCTACAGGTATCATATATCACAGCTGAAGACATAGTTAATAATGTAAGCTAAGTGTCTAGTAATTAGAGAAATAGTTAAATTAAGCAGAGACTTTTGGTCTTAATCCATTTGGAAATTGTGTGTGTGTGTGTGTGTGTGTGTGTGTGTGTGTGTGTGTGTGTGAGAGAGAGAGAGAGAGAGAGAGAGAGAGAGAGAGAGAGAGAGAGAGAGAGAGAGAGAAAGAATTTTAGCCTACAAACCACTACTCAGATTAGCCAACGCAGCAAGTCTGGGCCAAGGCTTAAATGTGATAACAAAGCACAAGGCCCCTGGGGCTTATTTAATATCTCATCCTCTCAGTTAATGAGATGGAAAATAGTTCACTGTTTATCTACAGTAGATTGAGCAGATGTTGCCAATTCCACTTTATGGAATGTAATCTTGGTGAGATTGTCTTCTGCCCATTACCTTTTCACAGCCTCCATAGCTCCTGCACGCTGCTTGTTTGGGGTGTGTGGCTTTTCTCATGTCTCCGGACAAGATGAAAACATTTCTAGGGAGAAACTTAGTGATATTTCCAAGTTCTGAACACACAGGCAGGTCTATTGTAGCAAGGCTGGTTGGTTGACAAAGAGCAGTGGTGAAGTTGGAACTTTCCTAAGTAAAGACTGTGGACTATAAGGAACATTCATCAAATTGCTGTTTATCAATCTCTTTAACTTTGGGATTTTATCTTACTTCTACTTTTAGATCTTTGTATTTCACTAGTTTATTGTATGTTAATTATACTGTGTTTATAAAATTAGTATGATTTTTTTTTTTTTTGGTTGATAATGGTTGCTCTCCAGAACTCTTAGGTGATTGTTATTAAATGCTTTCCTAAATTGTGATATCGGGACAAAACAGCTAATTTACTAATGAGAAGTTAATTTAGATTTAGTTAAAAGAAATAAGCCATTTTAAGGAACCACCTATGGAACCATTAGGAATTGTCTGCCTGCCTCAGAATGGTGGGCTGATAGTGGGATGAATACTTAAAGCCAAGTCTTTCATACATTGCTGTGACTGCCTTGACCAGCAAGGAAGACACGACACCAGGCTCTTCTTTCAGCAGTTTATTCAGGAACCGTGAACAATCTTCTGACTTCTGACTCCGGGGAAACCCACTCACAGCCTTAAGTAATCACTGGGTAGCCAACCCTGATACGCCACGTGGACACTACCAATAGGTCCAAGTGCGCGTAAGCAAGCCAGATTCTCAGCCTGAGCCAATTAAGGAGTTGTTTATCACAGAGAGCACTCACCATTGGGAAGGTGGAGGGCGGAAGCTGGCGCCATCTTTAAGGTGCGGCTGCACGCAGCTCTCTACAATACATGAATGCTGGGACAGTGTGAGCCTGACCAGTGAATTACTGCGCATGTATGGCAAGGCTGAAGTCTATGTAAATCTCTTTATTTGCTTCACTTAATGTCTTGAGATAGCTGCACCACTAGCTCCAACAGTCACACCTCTGTCCTAGGCCAGAGCTAGCAGAAAGGGATATATATATATATATATATATTTTTAATTAGAAGTTCCCAAGAGATTATTTTCTTCTTGCTGACTGGAAAGGTGTCACATCCCTTTCCCTAGTTTCAATGGTCTCTGAAAGAGTGAATTTTTATCTCTCAGGGCAGGTAGTGAAAGTAGAACAAATGGACATTGTTGAGTAGGTCAACTACACTATTTGCTATCTTATGTAAGGAAACCATCCCATTTTACAGTTAATACTAACATACAGCCTTCCTACAGAGCATGAGATCTTAAGGTTGCTTTAGGCTTGGTCTTCTAAATGCCAGTTATGAAGGCTTGCACATGGCTCACTCGAAGATTTGGTAAATTACTCTGCATTAAGGATAAAAGGAACACAGGAAATAACAAGGAGGCCAGAGGAAGGCAGGGGCCACAGCTAATATATGGCAGACTGGGTATTCTCTTCTCTGGCCTCAACAGGTTTGTCAGGGGATGGCAGGAGAAATTTTCAGAAATATTTGCTGGCATCATAATAGTAACAATTTAGACTCCTCCATATGATTTTTTTCTAGATGTGAAGGGAAAAAAACACCTCTGGTTCAATTAGTATTTCTTTAAGGACTTGTTGTATTATTTTTAATTGTGTATGTGCGTGCATGTGCGTGGGGAATATGTGCATGTGATTGTGGGTCAGAGGCTTTAGATCTACTTGGAGCTGGAGTTTCCCGGTACCGGTGGGTGTTGGGAATTGAACTGGATTCCTTTACAAAAGCTTAGTAGCTTTTAACTGCTAAATATCTCTCTAGCTCCTCAATGGGTATGTTCTGAGAAACAGTGGTTTCAGGCCCCATGCTAGACTTAAGCACAGAGAAGAATCCACTGTAAAGATGTAATTTTCTAAGCACCACTCTGAACTCATTTTTCTTGCCTCTCACATCAGCTTGCAGATCACTTTGGCTCTCCCTCGAGACTATGTCTCATGTTGTCCCTTTTTATCTTTACTATGGGTATGTCAGCTTACACTTCTGTTGTATTCACAAGGACAGCTGAATGAGTCTCTGAACTGGCCTCCCCTTCCAGTCTGTAGCCCTAACTCTTACCTCCGAGTGTGTAATTGTTTCCTACCAAAAAGCATGGAGAAATGTGATGTGGTTCCTGTTTGGACATGTCTTATGGCTCCTGTAACAAACATGTAAACATGTGTTCACAATGGAACAGGGAAAATGTTTGGGAGAGGTTTATACATGCAATCATCAGAAATATGCTGTTTTAAGGAAAGGACTGAGAAATATGCACTGTTATACAATGTACATTTTTCTTTTGGGGTGATTGATACAAATACAATTCGTCAGTTCCCACTTTAATGGTTCCATTGGCAGTAGAGTGAGTCTGTGTGTAGTGGTGTTTTCTGTACCCCAGATTTATCTATATATGACAGGTTCTCATGTATCTTAAGCTGGCCTTGAACTCACTATGTAGCCAAAGATGATCTTGAACTTTTGACCCTCCTGCCTTCACCCATCTGAGTGTTAGGATTGCAGGTGTACACTAACACACAGAGTTTATGCAATGCTAGAGCTCAAACCCTGTACTTAATCCACTTTAGGCAAATAATCTACCAACTGAGCTACATTCTCTGCCTCTCAGTAATAGATTTTTGATCCATCAATTTGGAAGAAAGACAAAACTATTTATCTCCTTAAAGAAAATTACATAAAAAAATTGTCATCTGTAGGGGTGATCAAAGAGCAAATGGATAAAAGGTGTAGGAGAAACTTATTACGAAAGTTTTATTAGTCATGCACTTAATTAACAAAGACATAAGGGTACTTTTTGTGGATTTTTGTGGTATTTGTTAGTATTATTTTTGTTGCAAGATGCTGTAATTTCTTATTCCTAACGAGTATTCTTTTTCTTACATTATATAATTGTCTTATATTGTGCTTGAAATGGGAGAGACTCACTCCCTATCAGTACCACCATTGCATAATCTTCAAATTCTACCAAACATGGTTTTGACTCTTGTCTTAGGGGTTTCTGTTGCTGTGAAGAGACACCATGACCATAGCAACTCTTTAAAAAGAAAAACATTTTATTGGTGTGTCCTACATTTTTAGAGGTTTAGTCCCTTAACATCATGGTGAGGAGCATGGTGGTGTGCAGACAGACATGGTGTTGGAGAAGGAGCTGCTATCTGTTGATATGCAGGAAACAGGAAGTAGACTGTCTCACTGGGCATGGCTTGAGCATATACAAGACCTCAAAGACCGCCTCCACAGTGACACGCATCCTCCAACAAGACCACACTTACTCCAATAAGGCCACACTTCCCAATAGTGCCATTCCCTTTGGGGGGCATTTTCTTTCAAACCACAACATCTCTGTTCCTCCTCCTTCTCTCCTTCCTTTCTTCTTCTTCCTCTTCCTTTTTCTTCTCCTCCTCTTTCTCTTCCTTCTTCTTGTGAACTAACCCAGTCACATGATTTCTGGGTGTTCCTTCTCTCTGTTATCTATAAGTAAGTGAGGTTTGTTTTAAAAGGATACATTTAAAGCAATTAGTGAAGCATGTCACTCATCCAAAAGGGGAAGTGAACTATATGAGAGGTGGGCAGAGAAAGGTCTCAGCTGTGGGACAGCTCTCTGGGTGCTATGTAGCTATTTCCTAAACATCAGCTCATCAAACTCAAAGAAACTTATGAGGCCCTGGATATTCACAAGGTCCTCATGCAGGAAATGTAAGCAAGCCAGCAAGCAAACAAATGAACAAACAAACCACTGATGGACAACAGGCTGTTCTTGCCAACATGTTGTGCAGGCAACTGTAGTGATGTAGTATTTGTAAGTTGCCATCCATGCTGGGATAGGGTATTTTGGTGATGGAGATGTTCTTAAATCAGGTTCCTCTGAGTAAGATTTCACCAATGCCTCTACAAACAACCCCAATAAATTCCCTGGCTCACTAAGCTGGATGCAAACAGAACTGTTTCCTTGTTCTATTGATACACTATCTTATCTGGAATGACCAGGTGTTTCTGCTCATCTTCCTAGGGAAGCCAACACAGCAGTGAGAAAGCATGGTCATATGTGTGAAAGGGGAGTGTGTAAGGGGTAAATCTATACAAAGATTCCAGAGAAATCCCATAATTAGAGCACAGAGAAAACACCTAGGTTGTGGCCCCACAAACATAAATAAAACTGAGGGGGGGGGGAGAGAAAGAGAGAGAGAAGAGAGAGAGAGAGAGAGAGAGAGAGAGAGAGAGAGAGAGAGAGACTTAGAAGGACTAGAGCAGTTGAGAGGCAGCTGGCAAGCTTCTTTGCAAGTTGTACACACTCCTTGATACAGTGTGTTGACTTTGAATAGAAAAGCCGATGTGCTACCTTCCATTGGAGACAGTGGTACACTATGAAAGCAGAGCTGCAGGAGCTGGGCAGTGGAGAAGGCTCTTTGATTTGTAACTTCCTTTGTTGCCTTCCTTTTTAGCTTTCTTGGTTCTGTGGTTTGGAGCTCCACAGAACTAGAAAAGTTCAGAAACTTGAAAGAGAAAAAGCCCTTTCCTCCCCAGGACAGGCTCCTCCGCTTTCATCCTGTCTCAGGTGCTCATGGCTCACAAAGATGGCTGAATGGAACTCTCTGCAGCCTCTGGGTGGCTAGGAGTCCTTCTGAGATGTTATGTTGTAGAAATAATGGAGTCTTGTCGCTACAGGCTGTTAACACGTACCTTCTCATTGTTGGAGAAAGATGCCCAGCAGCCACAAAGTACATAGCTTCCAGGGGAAACTCAGGCTTGAGGATCTTGTGGGGAGCTGGCTCTGTGAAAGGAACATAGAAACCCCAGGCCCTTTCATCTAAGAGTTGTTTTGCTTTTTTTCATTTCCTTCCCTAGAACGTTGTTTAATTTTACCTTTGTGAAGAGTTCAAAGTAAATGTTTGTAAGGAGCCACCCATTTTCAGTTTTCAGGTGAGTGCTTTGAAGACAAGTTGTACTGTCTTCTTTGGAGGATGTAGATATTAAATGTCTCTGTTTCTACACAAGAGACTAGATATATTGCTTTCTGGAATTTTCTATGTATTATTTCACCTTGACTGCTAGGGTGGATAAATACATGAAATAACCTCTACTGTGTCACATTTGACATTGCTATCTGATTATGGCATTCTCTCCAGTTAGGCCCTGAGGTGATACCTAACTAAAACATTGTCAGATTGTTCTAGAAAGCCTCTCTTCACCAAATGAGATTTCTGCCTCAATGAAAGTGATTGTCCCTTGGACAAAAATCTCCTCTTTATGTTATCCTCAGATCCTATTTTATCAAAGACTCCCTAAAAGACCAGCTACTCATCTGCTTACTTCCATCATAGAAAAGGGAATTTGAAATTTCACTGGAAGTTCTAAATCTGCATGAGATTCAGGGGCTATGGGAAGAGGAAGAGGGAAAAGGGACAAGATGTTTCATTTTCTGTCCAGTGCTTTTTGTCTGCTGGGCTGATTATGAAAAAAAGTTAGTTTAGCAAATCAATTATAGTTAGAGCGACAGGGTACCATAGTAATGGCCCAGACAAGCTTCATTAGGCATTTGTGAGTGTGGCTTTTTTCTTCTCAAAGGTCTGTGTGGGTCACTGGAATAACTGTGAATTTCGGTCAAGGACCCGAATAAGCAGGGGAAGGCTCATTTATCATTGGAGAAGGGGGAGACAACAGTCTTCACTCCATGTGACTCCAGCTGTGAAGTGAACAGCTCATTTTGTTTGGTCTGGGTGATGATTTGAGAGTTCCATCAATAAAATCACCAATACACTTTGCAGTCTGGCAATCTATCTGCATGTCAGTGTGTGTGAGTTTGTGTGTGTGTGTGGGTGGGGGTGCAGGTGTGTGTGTGTGCTCCCACATATATGCCTGCCACATAAAGAAAGATAAAGAAAGGAAAGAATAACAACCTTTAATATGCATATTTCAAGATGATCTCCCACTCTCATGTAATGATGTGCAGGCCGCCTCTTCTCGTCTCCAGCTGGTTCATCATTGTCCCTGATGGTTAGCGTATTGAGCTTGTTTTGGAGCGTTATTGCTCAATTGTGCTTTGGTTGCCCACTGTGCAACTTATATAACCAGACCCAGAGGATTCTTTAGAGGAAGGAGTGATTAGCAGGGAGAAATGGACTGAGCAGACTGTCATCAATCACTTTTCTTTATTTTCAAGAGCTCATCTCTTGAAACTTAATCATTTTGAAGACTCTGAAGTTTGCAGCGATTTCCCGGGTTCTTGCTAAGCTAATACACACTCAGCCCTTAAAAAGCGAAAGACACTGAGCTCAACTTTATCCTCCCCAGCTTTCCTTTAATTCCCACGACACATGGCGTTTTAGTACCACTTCCTACATTAGTGTATGCTGACTACTCTGGCAGAGAATCCAAAAGAAATAATGGCAGACACCCTTCATATTTCTTCCTTGCTCACAGGATAGGGTTTTGTCAATGTTAAGACTTTACTGAGTGGACTGTACTTGTAGTTAGTTACTCAGGCTCCTGGGCAGAAGGAAACATTTCTACCTTCAACAAAATTTAAGACTACTTTAAGGGGCTAATTTTCCTTTTAGATAGCTGGAAAGTATAAAGAATATCAATAGAGTGCTGTATGGAGGTTTATGTAGCTGACCTAGAAGTTGAGATCTTCTGTTTTGTTCATGTTCTATGGGCTGCATTTAGTCACATGATCAACAAATAATGGCAATATTTACTAATAAGTGAAACATCTAGCCAGTTATTTTCCAAGACAATCTTGTCTTAAGGGGGAAAGCAACAGGTTTTCACAATGTGTTAATCCTAATTCCGGTCAATTGCTTTAGCTGTCTAATATATATGAGTGCCTTTTTTCTCATACTTCTCAGGAAATGCAACCCTGAGTCCTATTCAGTTAGCATCAGAATCAAAGCTCACTTTCTGGGTAATGTGTGGTCCTGTCCTAGATGTGGTTAGATATGATTCTGTCTTACACCATATTGACTGAATGATGAGTTGTAATCCCATATATCCAGTAAACAATGACACAGTAGTCCCATAGATGAACCCCATGTGGAAAATGAAACATGAGGAATCTGCAGGAGTCATTGATCCATGGCAATGATGAAATATCCCCAGCCCAGAATAGACTTTTAGAAAAATCTGTTATGGACATTTGAATAGAAAGCTTCTTCAAATTTGTACATACACAAACACAGGTATGAAAAAGACATGTTGCACACTAAATCTTTAGGAGTACCTGTGTAAATGTCATCTTTCAGATTTATACCCATATATGAAGAGTGAACGCATGAAAAACAGTAAAACCAGACTTGTATTCAAGTCCTCTGTATCTTTAGTACACTTTAGACATTTTTATTATTTGAAATAAAGCAAAAATTGGGAAAAATTTCTAAACAGAAATTATATAAAATGAACATGAGTGCTATAAACAAACTCAAAGGAAAAAAACACATGATCATCTCACTAGATTCAGAAAAGGCATTTGACAAAATACAACACCCTTTCATGATAAAGATCTTGAAGCGATCAGAAATACAGGGAACATTCCTAAACATTATAATAAAAGCAATTTACAGCAAGTCAACAGCCAACATCAAATTAAATGGAGAGAAACTCAAAGCGATTCCACTAAAATCAGGAACAAGGCAAAGATGTCCACTCTCCCCATACTTATTCAATATAGTACTTGTTCTAGCCAGAGCAATAAGACAACATAAAGATATTAAGGGGATACAAATTAGAAAGGAAGAAGTCAAGCTTTCCCTATTTGCAGATGACATGATAGTATACATGAGTGACCCCAAAAATTCAACCAAGGAACTGATACAGCTTATAAACACCTTCAGCAACATAGCAAGATACAAGATTAACTCAAAAAATCAGTAGCCCTCCTATATACAATAGACAAACAGGTTGAGAAGGAAATCAGAGATACATCACCCTTTACAATAGCCACAAATGATATAAAATACTTTGGGGTAACTCTAACTAAGCAAGTGAAGGACCTATATGACAAGAACTTTAAGTCCCTGAAAAAAGAAATTGAGTCCCCTTCTCTCTTTTTGCTTTCCACGCAGTCTCTCTGTCTCTCTTCCTCTTTCCCTCTCTGTCTCTCTGTCTCTCTGTCTCTCTTCCTCTCTCTCTCTCTCTCTCTCACTCTATCTCTCCTCTCTCCCCGCTCTCTCAATAAAGCTCTAAAAGGTAAAAAAAATAAAGAAGAAACTGAAGAAGATGTCAGAAAATGGAAAGATTTCCCATGCATATGGATAGGCAGGATTAACATAGTAAAAATGATAATCTTACCAAAAGCAATCTACAGATTCAATGCAATCCCCATCAAAATACCAACACAATTCTTCACAGACCTGGAATAAATAATACTCAACTTCATATGGAAAAACAAAAAACCCAGGATAGCCAAAAGAATCCTATACAATAAAACAACCTCTGGAGGCATCACAATCCCCTACCTCAAGCTCTACTATAGAGCTACAGTAATAAAAACAGCTTGGTACTGGCATAACCAACATGTGGACCAATGGAATCGAATTGAAGACCCTGACATTAATCCGCACACCTATGAACATATAATTTTTGACAAAGAAGCCAAAACTGCACAATGGAAAAAAGAAAGCATCTTCAACAAATGGTGCTGGCATAACTGGATGTCAATGTGTAGAAGGCTGCAAATAGACCCATATCTGTCACTGTGCACAAAACTTAAGTCCAAGTGGATCAAAGACCTCAACATAAATCCAGTTACTCTGAACCTGATAGAAAAGAAAGTAGGAAGTAGTCGCATTGGCATAGGAGATCACTTCCTAAATATAACACCAGTAGCACAGACACTGAGAAAAACAATCAATCAATGGGACCTGTTGAAACTGAGAAGCTTTTGTAGAGCAAAGGACACAATCAACAAGACAAAGAGAAAAGGTCTTCACAAACCTCACATTTGACAGAAGGCTGATATCCAGAATATATGAAATCTCCAGAAATTAGACATCAAAATGCCCAACAGTCCAATTAAGAAATGGGCTATAGAACTAATCAGAATTTTCAACAGAGGAAGCTCAAATGGCTGAAAGACATCTAAGAAATTATTCAATATCTGTAATTATCCAGGAAATGAAAATGAAAATGACTCTGAGATACCACCTTACACCTGTCAGAATGGCTAAGATCAAAAACACTGAAGACAGTTTATGCTGGAGAGGATGTAGAGCAAGGGGAACTCTCCTCCACTGCTGGTGGGAATGCAAGCTTGTACAGCCACTTTGGAAATCAATATGGTGCTTTCTTAGAAAAATGGGAATCAATCACCCTCAAGACCCAGCTATACCAATCTTGGGCATATACCCAAGGAATTCTCAATCATACCACAAGGGCATTTGCTCAGCTATGTTCATATCAGCATTGTTTGTAATAGCCAGAACCTGGAAACAACCAAGATGCCCTTCAACTGAAGAATTGATTAAGAAAATATGGTACATATACACAATGGAGTACTACTCAGCAGAAAAAAACAATGACATCATGGGGTTTGCAGGCAGATGGATGGATCTAGGAAAAAAATCAACCTGAGTGAGGTAACCCAGATTCAGAAAGACAAACATGGTATGTACTCACTCATAGGAGGATACTAGATGTAAAACAAAGATGACTAGACTGTTATTCACAACTCCAGGGAGGCTACCTAGAAAACAGGACCCTAAGAAAGACACAGGGATAGCCCAATCACAGAGAAATGGATGAGATCTACATGAACACCCTGGATGTGAGTGGGGGTAATGAAGGGCAAGTTTTGAGGGAAAGAGAGCTTAGGGGATCAGGAGATCCCAGCTAGATCAAGAACAGAGAGGGAGAACAAGGAATAACAGACCATGATAAATGAAGACCACATAAGAATAGGAAGAAACAAAGTGCTAGAGAGGTCCCCAGAAATCCACAAAGAGACCTCCACTGTAGACTACTGGCAATGGGTGAGAGAAAGCCTGAACTGACCTAGTCTGGTGATCAGATGGCCAAAACCCCTAACTGTTGTGTTAGAAATCTCATCCAATGACTGAGGGAAGCAGATACAAAGATCCACGGCCAGGCCCCAGGTGGAGCTCCAGGAGTACAATTGTTGAGAAAGAGGAGGGAGAGATTGTATGAGTGAGAATTGTTGAGACCAAGATTGGAAAAAGCACAGGGACAAATAGCCAATGGAAACACATGAACTATGAACCAAAAGCTGAGGAGCCCCCAACTGGATCAGGCCCTCTGGATAAGTGAGACAGTTGAATAGCTTGAACCTTTTGGGAGGCACGCAGGCAGTGTTACCCAGACCTGTCCTTAGTGCATGAGCTGGCTATTTGGAACCTGGGCTTATGCAGGGACACTTTGCTCAGCCTGGGAGGAGGGGACTGGACCTGCCTGGTCTGAATCATCCAGGTTGAGTTGCATCTCCTGGAGAGTCTTTGCCCTGGAGGATATGGGAATGGGGGGGGGGTGTGCACTGGGGGGAAGGCAGGGGCGGGGGCAGGAGGGGGAGGACAGGGGAACCCATGGCTTATATGTAAAATTAAATTAAATTATAAAATAAAAATTAAAGAACATGAGTGCAATCATCAAGCAGATTGAGGCATAATACGCTTGCCAGAAGCATCCCACTGCTTCCTTATCATGAGTATATTACCATGTACAGTGCCTACTCTCCCAACTTAAAGGAACTCACTTTCCTTTGTTCCTATATGATTTTACCACCTAAGCATGTATTCCTAATATAAATGCTCTAAATGTGTCTAGTTTCAAATTTCGTATGAATAGATTTTCACTATGTGCATTTTATTTTATTTTTTTTGGTGTCAACTTTTTTTGCTAGGCAATTTTATGAATATTTCTGAAATTGACTTATTTTCATTCATTGTCTAGAAGTGTTTATATTTTATTCTAGCTGTTTATTTATTTATTTATTTATTTAAAAATTTTTTCTTTATTATTATGTGTTTTAAATTTTACTCATCAGCCATGGGTTCCCCTGTCCTCCCCCCTCCCGCCCCCAACCCCACCTTTCCCCCAGCCCCTCCCCTCCATTCCCATGTCCTCCAGGATCAAGGCACCTCTGGGGATTCATTTAAACCTGGTGAATTCAGTACAGGCAGGTCCTGTCACCTCCTTCCAGACTGAGCAAAGTGTCCCTGTGTAAGCCCAAGGTTTCAAACAGCCAGCTCATGCACTAAAGACAGATCCTGGTTCCACAGACTGGGTGTCTCCCAAACAGTTCAAACTATTCAATGGTCTCACTTATCCAGAGGGCCTGATCCAGCTGGGGGCTCCACAGCCTTTGGTTCATAATGCATGCGCTTCCATTCGATTGGCTATTTGTCCCTGTGCTTTTTCCAATCTTGGATTCAACAATTCACGCTCTTGCAGACCCTCCTCTTTCTCAACAGTTGGACACCTGGAGCTCCACCTGGGGCCTGGCTGAGGATCTCTGCATCCACTTCCATCAGTTATTGGATGAGAGTTCCAGCACGACAGTTAGGGTGTTTAGCCATCTGATCACCGGACTAGGTCAGATCAGGCTTTCTCTCGACCATTGCCAATCTAGCTGTTTATATTTTTAAGTCTTATGTTTTTAGCAAATGCATTTGATCCTAAAGTCTGGCTATGCCCCAAACTAATTGGTAGTGATTATTCTGTAGTATTACAAAACATTGATTTTGGGGACTACCTATGCTTATTAAAAAGTGTTTTATTTGTTATCATTTGTTTGTGTGCTATGGTGTGTGTGTGTGTGTGTGTGTGTGTGTGTGTGTGTGTGAGTGTGTGTGTGTAAACGTGTGCTATGATGTGTATGCAGAGTTCAGAGGATAACTTTCAGGGGTCATTTTTTTCTCATTGTAGGTTCTATGATTGAACTCAGGTTGTCAGGCTCACTTGAATAACTTCACCCAGTAAGTCATCTTGTTGACTGCCCTTCGTCCACTTTTTAAAAGAATGTGTGTGTATGTGCGCATGTATGCACACGTTGTGGTTAGAGATCAAAGTTGGGTGTCATCTTTGAGAACTCTGTCTATTTCCTTTGAGATAGAGTCTCTCATTGGCTTAGAGCTCTCCAGTTACTGAGGTTGAATTGCTCTTGACCTCTAGGGTCTGACCCATCTGTTTCCACCTCACTAGAGTTGGAACCACAAGTGTATGCCACTACATCTGGCATTTGTACAAGGAGTCTGGGATTTGAACTCAGGTCCCATGTGCTTGTGAGGCAAGCAATTTACTGAATAAACCATTTTTACCACCCCACCTATGCTTTTAAAATAGTTTTATGTAGTTAGAGCAATAAAAAAATTGCATAAATTTAAGTGTACAGTTGGATGAGATTTTGCAGATATGTTTTCCTCTACAATCAGCATCCACGTTGAGTTAACAGACTCTTTGGCCCCCAAGAGTCTTCCTCATGCCCTTTTACAGTCTATACACATACTTCAAAACATCCAAAGTTCTGATTTTTCATCATTACAAAGAAAATTTTTTGACCTTCATATAAGTAAACATGGTAAATTTTCTCTTGTGTCTATCAATATGGATGTGTCTGTCATTATAATTTGGAACTTACCAATATGGATTAGAGTTACATTCATGTGGTGGGGATTATGGTAGTTTGTTCTTTCAAATTACCATAGTATTTAAAATTTTTTCATTATATGAATATAACCCTATTTGGATGTTCTGTGTTATGATGGATACAACTGCCTGCATGTGTCTTTGTTGGGATATATACATATGACTTTAGAAATAGACATAGATATGGGATTTCTGGATAACAGAAACTATCATTTAACTTTATTAGAAACTGTCAAATAGTTCTGGAAAATGCTTTTGACATTCTGCATCCCAATTGGCAATGCCTGAGATCCTACTTGCTTCCTGTCATTATTGACACGTATGTCATCCATCAGTCTTTAAGGAAATCTTAGTCAGGGTTTGGAAAACTTTTTCTGTAGCTGGACCAGAAAGAAAGAGTTTTGGCTTTACACATTCTTAGCCTCTGTTACAGCTATTCAATTGTCTTACAGGGTGCAAAAGCAGCCACCGGCAGGCCCCACAAGACAAGAGGGAGTGGTTGCATCTGCCAATGCCTGTTCATGCTGTCATATTTGCATTCCTTACTGTGTAGGCACTTTTCTAATGGTTGTAACGGAATATCTCACAAAAGAGCTGTGAGCTGGAAAGGGCTTATCTCGGCTCACAGTTTGAGCATACGGTACATTATGTCAGGGAGGGCATGGTAGCAGGAATGTGAGGCAGTGGATTACACTGTCTTTGCATCTTTCCTCCTTTAAAAGTAGCTTTTTTGACATTAAAATAGAATTACATCATTTCCTCTTTGCCTTTCCTCCCTCCAACCTCCTCTTGTTCTTCACAATCTTCTTTTTCTTTAATTGTTGACATAAACATGTACATGCAATCAGGAATGACCACTTGGGATTGGCTATCCATTTGGGAGACTTTTCCCTGGGAAGACTTTTCTCTTATTTTCGGCATTCCTTAGTTGCCAGTAGTTCTGTGCTTAGGGCTGGGGACCCATGAGAATTCTCCTTTCCACGTTACCATGTCCTTCTGTGTTGTCTTGTTCGGGTCTTGTTTAGGGAGCCGTGGTACAGAGAGTTTACAGGTGTCGCTTTCCTGTCATTTCTAGGAGACACAATCTTACAGCAAAAATCCTGCTCCTCTGGACCCTACATTCTTTCTGTCCCTTCCTTTGTGATGTTCTCTGAACTGTAGGTGCAGGAGTTGTGCTGTAGATGGATTAGTTGGGGGCAGGTACGCTTGTTCTCTGCATTTTGATAAGTCATGGTTTTCTGTAATGGCTTTTCTTACAAGAAGTTTCTTTGTTGAGGAGGAGAGATGTACTTCTCTGTGAGTATAAGATAAATATTTGGAATCAAGTTAGGAATTATACTGGTTTAGTAAAGTAGTGATTGTAGGTTTTCCTCTAAGATTCATGACCTCACTAACCTTGGGTAGCTGGCTAGGTTTCTAATAGCAGACATGATTTCCCTCTTTTTGAGCAGGCCTTCAGTCCAATTAGAGAGCTGTTGGTTACTTTAAAACATGAGTGACACTAATGTACTCTTAGGGTTATTGTGACATGCTGGTTGTTGTCGTGAGTACACAGGCATCATTGCTGGGAAGGACTATTGGTTGCTTCCTTCCCCTACAGGCTTGCATAGTACCTTTTGGTACTATGAAAGCTAGTCCTCACTGAAGGATGCCTCCATTTAATTTTGTTCAGTGCCACATCTCACAGGATGGTGCTATGCATATCCAGGGTGTGCCTTCCCTGCTCGCTTAAACTCTGAAAATACCCTAGAAATTCTCAGAGGTGTGTTTAGATTTACATGCCATGAATCAAGAGCTGACTGTGGCATGCTAGGAGTCTCACACCATCTTTGCCATGCTCATGTAAATTATCTTTGGGGGATTTCTCGAATTTTATTTATAGGAATACATTTAAGCTTTGTCTTTCACAATATATTGAAGTGGCTTTGAAAGTGGACAGCAAACCAGTTGTCTGCTAGCACTTTATTAATTTTCTCACTGGCAATCTCACAGTTTTGTGGTGTCTCCAGAATGTTCCCACTGTACCATAAATTTGACTTTATCTGGGGCTTCTGCTGTCTTTGGCCTTCGCTCTTGTCTGCATGGAGCTGAGGGTGTCTCAGTTTGTTCGCAGTTACTGTCAGTCTTGTGTCACGGGCTTTTTATCTTCTAGGACTTCCTTAATGAGTAGGCTGGTTGACATACCCTCTGCGCAGGGAGTCATCACAAAAAGGGGCTGCCTCTGTCTGCTGATTTTGTGTCAGGGCTTTCGGAGAACGAGCCAAGAATCCCAACAGAGCTCTTGGAAAAGACTTCAGCTTTGAAAGCAATGTCCTTTCTGTGGTTCAATAACTTGTTTAAAAACATTTCAGTGGAAGGATGGTTTTGTGGCAAACCAAAGAAGAATATATCTTGGGAACAGTGTGGAATCTGATTTAGAAGGTTAGGTGGCTCTTTGAGGGAACCAGCCACCAGCCTGTAAAGACTTGAAGGAATGGAATCAAATGACAATATGGGAAGTGGACTGTATATTTTAATTTGTTATATTATACCTATGTTGAAAAATTAAGTTTATAAACTGATTTTTGAATTGAATTTGGTTATTTTTCCAATATTTAGTGGAAAAATTGAGATCTAACTATTGTTTGGATCCATCAATAATTTCTCCATTAAAATTGTTACTTCCATCCCCTTAGGCTTTTTGTATGATGCAATTGTCTTCTTAGTACAGTAATAATACATGATCACTGTAAGCATATTTTAGAAAAGGAAGATAAATAGAAGTAATTCAATGCTTAGTGTCGCACTAAGCCCCACCAACATTTTAAGGGTATGCATTTTGCTGGGACACGGCACAGTTGGTGAAGTGTCTACCATGCAAGCAAGAAAACTTGAGTTTGTACCTCCATACCCCATCTAAAAAGTTGATCTGAGTAGTGTGTGCCTGAAGTGCCAGTACTGACATGGAGTTTGGGACAGAGACATGAGGATCTGGGCAGTTCATTGGACAGCCAGTCCAATCAAATCAATCCCTTTCAGATTTGCTGAGAGACCCATCTGACAAAGGAAGCAGTTGAAAAAGTCACCCAGTATCACCAAATGACCTCTATATGCATGCACACACACTAATGAGTACAAATGCATGTGTAAACACACACACACACACACACACACACACACACGCCACACAATTCATGTCTTTAGATTTTATGGTTTGGTATTTGAATTGGGCTTAAGAGATAAAATACAATAGAATAACTTTCTGTTATGTAGTAAGTGGCAATAGTGTATACTAAACAAAGGTGCACTCACTCTGGAGCCATGGCTTTGAAACACATTTATACCTGGTCTTTTGGAACAAATCACAGCCTGAGGAAGTCCTGGGAGATGTTGAACAGTAGCAGTTGGTGTTCATCAAGAAGAGGACAAGGGGAGTGCTGATACTGTGAAACATGGCTGAGTCCCATGGGGAATGGGACTCTTCACAGGTCTCTCTCGGCAGTGCCTGTCTCACTGGCTCTGAAATTACATTATCTTCCAAGTATTCTACAAAGTGCATTCACTGTGGTTACATATTTTATTTTTTAAAAATATATACTCTAGGGTCTGGAGAGATGGCTCAATGGTTAAGAGCACTTGCTCTGTTTGCAGAACATCTAAGTTCAGTTTCTGGCACCCACATTGGACACCTCACAACCACCTGTAAGTCTAAGTCCAGAGAATCAGACAGACAGCCTTTCCTGGCTTCTGCACAAAAAAAACAACAACAAATATTTAAAATATATACTCCAAATGGCTGAACTCGATAGCAAAATAGCAACAAGAAGGCACTTGAGTAGATCCAAATCCTGTAATTACCAACTTGGGTGCAGTTTTCTCTCCCAGCTTGGGCAAAGGTAGAGAAGGTGCCTCACATGCCAGTCTTCTTCATTATCCTTCAGTTCATTCATCTTCTTGACAGGCTTGAAGAAGTCATGAAGGACCTAAAGAGTTGGGTTATCATAGCATCACTCTAAGACCTGATTGTGGCTGTATACTTAGGCAAGGACCAGATCACAGGAATCTGAATTTGCAGGTGATGGCCCACAATCTTGGCTCCAACTCTAAAATATTGAATGCCCAAATTCTCTTCCCTTACTCTGAGGCCAGGCAGGCTGGCACTGTCTGCATAAAGCACTTTTCCATTTGAAAACAGCTGTGCCTAGAAGCAGATGAGCACTGGCAAAGTCGGGATCATAAGTCAGCAGAACTGTGCAGCAAGAGGCACTTTGAGTTGCTGATTTGGTGGATGCTGACTAGGAAATCACACTCCATAATCAACAGAACTTTCCATCATGCATTTTAGAAGTTGAAACTCCAGCCTGGGAACCTTAATGAATCATCTGGACAAAAGCTGTAGCTCACAAGCTCTGTTTCATGGAACACATAATATAATTTCGTAGAAGCAAACATTGTCAGATATCCTTTTAACTAGACTTTTGGAATATTCTAATTCATGGCCCAAATACTTGACTTTTCTTCCCTGTATGACTACCTGAATGGCTTCATCTTCCCTATTTGAGTGACATAAACATCTTCTATCTGGTGTCTATCGGGCTAATCTTTTATGCATGTCTGTGTACTTGTGTGCATGCATAGAGGCCAGAGGAGGTTGTTGAGTGTTCTGTTCTATGCCTTTCTCCACATTATTCTTTTGAAATTATCTCTCCATGAAACTGGAGCTAAAATGGCAACCAGAAAGTCTCAACAATCCTCCTATCTCTGCCTTCCACGACATGCATGCAGCTATACCCAGATTTCTATGTGGGTGCTGAATTCCAAGTTCCTGTGAGAGAATCAGGTACCAACCAGTGTTACTGAACCAGGACCAAAGTGAAGGAAAGGTTGAAAATGGCAATAGTGTCTTTCTTCAGCAATGGCGATTATGTCATAGTTTATCTCCCAACAGTACATCATGAGACATCTTCATTATTTGGTCAAATTTCCTTCAGTATCTTGAAGAACAATCACTTGACATTACTAGTGATGGGGCAGCAGGACAATGAAATATAATAATCCACATTAACTGGAAAGTAAAACTTGAAATGATTGACATCTCAAAACAACTCCTGGGTAGCCACTTTTATACAAGAGACTATGGTAGTGTAGAAGACAATGCCCACCAAATTTATGGTTGTTATTTCTACAGTGTAAGGCCACCTTTGGCAGGCTAGCCTGCCTTGACTCAGTATTTCATTATTTTCTTTTCATCTGGCTGTGGCTCTATGCCTGGCCATTCTTTGAAAGGCAAAGGGATATTATTCCCTTGATTTGTGTTTCAAGAAGCCAATCTTTCTGTTTTAAAATAAATTCAATTATAGGAGGGTTCACTATGATATTTCAAGCATTTATATGATGTATTTTGATCATGTTTATTCCCCATTACCCTCTCTTGTTTCCCTCCCATGCTCACTGATTCCATTTCTCTTCTATACTCATCCCTCTTCTAAATTCGTGTGTGTGTGTGTGTGTGTGTGTGTGTGTGTGTGTGTGTGTGTACCAGCGACTCATTGAATTTCATTGGGTTGCTACTAACAGGAGCATGGCTAAGGGTTATTGACAGAAGCATGGATACCATACCAGTAGCCACACTGTTGTAAATAATGTCTCTCTAGCCCCTTGCAACATTTACCTGCCTCACAGAGGGATGTAGTCTCTGAGCACTTTCCTCCTCCAAGACAAGGTGAATAGAAGGCAATAACTGCTATACTCTTGTCCCCTGTTACCTGGACACAGAAGCATCCAGGAGCCAGAATGACAACCACAGATGGGAAGTTTCTGCTTATCTTCTCAATGTCTACATGGAGAAGTGTGGCCTGATTACCAAGAATGTCATTACTGTATACAACAGTTTTATTTTTCAGAGCAGCTGGCATGGTCCTAACTAATATAGACACAGAGACAAGTTGAGATGACACATCATCACTGCAGTGACCTTGTTTGTATTTGTGCTTGAGATTCAATAGCCCAGATGATGTTTCTTCCAGATGCTAAGATCCAGATGTCCTTGCGGTCTAAAGTTAGTTGAGTCAATCCACAAGATTCCCATCTATCCCTTGGCTACTTTATTTACTAGCGAGCATTTAAAACAAAACAGTCCCCCTTTTCTGAACATGTGCCATCAGCATTCCTCATCTGTCAGTAGCAATGGGTTATGCAACTAGTGAAATGCATTTCTTTCAAGTCTGTTTTTTGTGTCTCATATTCTCAATGTCATTGTGTCCCATCTTCCCACACCTAAGTGGTCATCTGGCTTTCTCTATACAGTTCTTGGATTTCATTGAAAACAGCCATTCGTCAGATTTGGGCGGCATATGTGCTAATCATGGTTTAATTGGGCTCTCCTGCTCTGTGGTGGTACAGGTGTGATGCAAATAAAACATATATGTGTGATGGAAGTGATTGGAATTACGGTCAACTGACAGGAGACATCAACCTCTCAGTGCTGGACTAGCTGGTTTATTGGATGAGACAGGACAATTACCACCAACGGCCTGTCAGAATGGCTAGGGCTCCCCACAGGCTTTGAGGCAGGTGTTTATGCCTTCAGTTTAATCTCTTCCTTACCAGTTCCAAGCCGCATGCAGCCCTTGGCACCAGCTGAAGCATTTACTCAGAAATGGGGGTCACCTGGATGCCCAGCCCATGGATCCAGACCCTTATTGCCAAATAAGGCATTAACTCATTAGGATGCAAGGTGGCTTTCTCTAGCAGAAAACTAACATGACTCACAATCATTCTGGATAATTTGAGTGTTTGATTTGGTAGAATTGTGGACATTTGAAATGCTTTCTCCCTTTTGCTTTAACAGATTTCTAGAAGCTGTGTAGTTCAAACCTCTTACCTGGTGGCTGGCTTCCACTAAACTCAGGATGTTGACCATGAGATATATGCAGTCCCTGAGAGTACCGAGCACTCTCACAGCCAGTTAAATTACCTTCACATTCGGGGAGTTGATGCAGCCTTGAGAATCTGCTTCACGAAATTGAGACAGTTTTCTTCCCTGCCCCCAAACTCCTCTTTCAGGATCAAGTGTCCAGTGGACAATTTTCTTCTTAGATGGCACCTAGTCGGAATTATTTCAATGAACAATTTTGGATCAAACTTACGGTTGCAGAAATGATTCAGAGGGCAGGGTGACGGCAGCACCTCTCTTGAGAAAATCCAATCAAGGAAACATAGCATCAAATGTTAGTTTGTTTCTTTGGACTGATTTTCTTTCCTTTTACTTTTTAATTAATAAGTTGATCCTGGCTATATTTTATGAATTTGTCACTTTCCGGTAAATGTAGGCCTGACTGCTAAATAATTTCTAGGCTATTAAAAAATTTAATCACTGACATTTTATGGGCCAATGTGTTAATCTTTCTAGATGTTACTTAATTTTTTGTTTTATAAATTGTATGCCTTTCTCAGAAGCTCCAGTGTCTTGAAAAGCCTACCATATCCCTCTTTGTGTTGTATCCAATTCATTTTGCATCCATTACCCCTATAATATCCCTGGTGACTATGTACAATTCATCATTTTCTCTTATTCTCATTATGAAGGACAAAAAGGATAAAGGCAATGGAATGGCTTGCTAAGAAAAGCCAAGTTCTGGGAGAAATTGGCAGGCACCACTCAGTTATTGGTTTAAGAGAAGTGCTTCTAAATCCTCACTTGGATGGCAGGCCTGAATGTGAGACTTGGAGCCTTTGTGACCCAGATGGTTTCCTTGTTCCCTCTCCTGTCTGTGTCTTCTTTTTTTTCAGAGGAGGAAAACAGAAAAATGAGAGAGAGCAAAATTCTGTTCCTAGTTTGCTTCGTGTTGAGCAATCAATCCATTCCACCCATGTTTTACACGTACTGATTTCCGTAATTACCGGTTAGCACATTCGGATATACAAATGGGCCTTGGCACCTGGATAGAAGCGTGACCAGTTTCAAAGCCTGGGGACCATTTGCAAAGAGTTATTGCCCTAGACGGAAGCATACAAGGCTGATGGCAACCTTGACATCCTCGCCCTTTCTGCCAGGAACTGGTTCAGTATCTATATGCATTTGCCCCAAGCCTTTAAAGCACACCCTATTTATTTTTTTATCTTTTTTTCCACTGTGTTTTTCCTATGTATTTATTCAACTTGTTTTCTGTGTGTGTGAGAGAGAGAGGGGAAGGGAAAGAGAGAGAAAGTGAGAGAGAGAGAGAGAGAGAGAGAGAGAGAGAGAGAGAGAGAGAGAGAATACATGCTAACTTATGAGTTTCTGGTTGGCAGATACTCATAAAATAGATGGTTTTATAATAAGATTATTAAGGGGATGTTTTATGAGGTAAATTAGTAAATTTAGAAGGATAAATTCTTACTATTAAACAATCCAAATCTGATACACCTCACTGAAGAACTGTCTGTATTTTTTAATATAAGAACTTGGGTCTTTAATTTGAATTGGAAGGACAAATTTGGTTACAAAATGTGTTTACAAGGGGGAGCACTGCTTTTTTAAAAATTTTTTTAATTTTTTATTTATTTATTTATTTTTTTTAGAATTTAAAGTAAGAGGCTCTGGGAACTCTTTGTCCTAGCAGAGTAGTTCCAGGTCCTTCCTGTCAATGTCTGCACTGAACTGAGGAGGAGAAGCTTGGAGCATCATCCACAGACCATGCTTTGTCATGGCCACTGGCATATCCAGGATAGTTTGATGGGTTGATGCTCAAAGGATTCTGGGAACAAAGAGAGGGAGAATATGCAATTTTGTGTGGGAACAGTAGCTGACATGTTAGTTTAGGAGCATGTGTGACAGGGAAATATTTTAAGTACCTCTTACTTAGAACCATTAAAATCCAGGAGTCAAGCAATTTTCTCTTCCTATGAGAGAAGAGTTGGATAGATAAGATACGTTTATTGCCATGTCTAATGAATGATGTCTAGAACTTTGAGGGTTGATATTTTATTTTAGTTACAAGCTAACAGGTCATCTGGTGACAATTTCATGTATGTTGGCAGAAGACCTGAGACTCCCTTGTCAGAGACAAGGAAGTTCATCATTCCTGACTCATGGGGCAGCATGAACTTCACATTGCTTCTCCCCACCCCCATAGTCTCAGAGTGGCTTCAAAGGAGGGCTTTGGTGAGTATTGCATTGTAGTTAAGGATGTTTAAGATCAGGAAATCCCAACATTTGCCAGAGAGAGAGAGAGAGAGAGAGAGAGAGAGAGAGAGAGAGAGAGAGAGAGAACCTTTCACACACTAGCTAGGAAAAAAAGTCTACACTTTGCTATAGAAGGAGACACTATCTCTGTCCTTCAAGAATGTTGGTTGTTTCCCATTTTTGATGATAGCTCAGAAAGTATCTATAAATGTCTCTACCCCTAAAGACTTGTAGAACTCTGAGATTCATGAAGAGTTACCCTTCAACATTTATCCCAAAGATTTATATGACTATAGTGATTGACAGAGGATAAGGCTGAAGTCAATGGAGTAATACCAATTATACAGAACCAGAAGGAATGTTTTAAGGATGTGCTGCTAATTTGTTCTGCTAGAGTTACACTTACACAGACTTTTCTTCCTCTGGTCTATAATTAGGTATGTTTTTCAGGGTATTGTTTCTTCTTTCTTCTTCAGGCTCTTCTGATAGAGCTACTTATAATTTCTCTGTTACTCTTTTAATTACAAAGTTTGTTATGTAGATGAGTGTTTTGCTTGCATGTAAGTTTGTGTACCATGTATGTGCTTGGTTCCCAAAGAGGCTAGAAGAAGGTGTTGGAGTCCCTGGAACTGGGTTTATGGAAAGATGCGAGCCATCGTGTGCATGCTGGGAATTGAACCCAGGTCTTCTGGGAGAGTTGGCTGGGCCATCTCACCAGCTCTGTCTTTAATGGGCTTCGATTTAAGAAGCAAAGGAAATACTTCTGGCTGAATGTTGCAGTGTCGATTAAAGAGCAGGAACAGGGACCAGGAGATACTGTATCATATCCCATACTGTGCAATAAACTCTCTCTCTCTCTCTCTCTCTCTCTCTCTCTCTCTCTTTCTCAAGATCTTTTAAAATCTCTTAGATTTGTTCTGTCATACTTTCCAGACCTGCAAATGCTATAGCTCAAGCTTTTTACAATGATGATTATCTTAAAGGGTCAATATGAGATTAGCCCCGGAAATGCCTCCTATTAATCCAGATACAGTTTAAGTCAATGGCCTGGTATCAATGAGTTCTAACGATTATTTTCAGATAGGAATAGAAATAAGTAAGCATTTAAGTCGGGTCTTCAAAAACAAAAATGAAAGAGTATATATTTTGCAGGTGAAGATCCTTAGGTCTTTCCCAGCTAATCTGTTTGAAATTCTCCGGCTGAGGTGAATGTGTTGTGAGAGCAACTATCGCTCTGTCGAGCACAGTGTGATGGTGGCTTAATCTGGTTGCGACTGTGTCTCACATATCACTATACCCAGTCAATACTCTATTATCGCAAGTTAAGTGGGTTGCTACAGTATTCCGTGCACAAGGTATTAGAAGCCGTGTTTCTTAATTTCCTAAGCAATAATGGTATAAGCAGTATGCATTTTTTATTATAAAAACTAACAATTGCCTCCACAGAGTTAATGTTTTTTTATGGATCATTGGTACCCTGGGGATTTAGTCATAAATCAGAGAAAAATTAAATGTAAAATGTGCTAAATTTTGGCAGGATTAGATTTTCTTTGTAAAGGCTGAAATCTTCAGATTTTCTTGGAATCAGACTTTGGTTCTCTTCCTGGGGATTTTATTTTTATTTTACTTAAATGGGTGTGTTGTTTCCTGATTAAAATTGATTAGGAATGATTATAACAACAGAAATTTCCAGCGTGGGCCGGGTAGCACTCTTTATGGTTCTTGTGGGTTAGCCTTCCACAGCCTGCTTGTCCTCAGCAGTTGTGAAGTGCCAACTGCATCTGCACTGTATAACAGAGAACGCAGAGAGGAAGGTCTACCTTTCCCAAATGACTGTGGTTTCTACACATCAGGGGCTCCATATTCAAGGGCAGGCTGGACTCAATGTCTTGCTTAGAAGCTCAGAAAGGACGCTAGCCTCTTCTTCTTGGAGGCTGGCTCAAGGATTTTATTTCCAGGTATCAGAAGCCTTAGTTCAAACTAATGTCGGATTAATGCTGTCCTTGGGTGATAGCAGCAGGAAGTTTAAAGTCGGAGAGAGGGAAGAGAGGAACAGGAGAAAGAACAGGGGAAGAGAGAGACTATCTGGTCTTCTTGTCCGCACAGTTAATGTCATCATGAGGTCCCACTCATGTGGCCTCAACTAACTTAATCCCTCCCTTCCTTCCTTCCTTCCTTCCTTCCTTCCTTCCTTCCTTCCTTCCTTCCTCCCTCCCTCCTTCCCTCCCTCCCTTCCCCTCCCTCCTCCTTCCTTTCTCTTTCTCTTCTCTTCTCTTCTCTTCTCTTCTCTTCTCTTTTCCTCTCCTCTCCTCTCCTCTCCTCTCCTCTCCTCTCCTCTTCTCTCTCTCTCTCTTTCTGAGTGTAGTACTGGAGATCAACCCCATAGTCTTACCCATGTTTGGGAAGTGCTCTGACACTGAGTGACAGCCTCACCTATTATTTCAATTACTTTCCAAAGAACACTTCCACAGATTTTTTACCTTCACTGTGAGGTTAGGGCTTGGACATGTGAATTTGGGGTGGGGAATGACATAAATCTGCAGTCCATTATGGCCCACAAACAGGAGAAATACACTAAAATATCTTAACTCTCCTATGATATTCTTTCTTAGATTTCTAACATAAAAAGTCTTACCTTCCTCCATTGTTTCTATCTCATTATGTTTAGGTAGCTTTGTCAAAATAGAAACCAAAAGCATTTCAGTCTAGACTTTTGCCCTTGACTTCTCGTTCCAAATCAGAAGGAAAGCTGACTTAATCATCAGAGGAATGACTCAGAGGTTTAACTAGAAAATGAGTCTTGGGTGCTTAAACAATTTGAACCCCCAGGACTTGAGCAATAATTACTATTCTCCCCCAGAAGAAGACAGAAACATTTAGCATGTGGTTTTCCCTGCCTGTCTGAAATCAATCAGGACATGCCACTTTGTAGCTGAGTGTGGTCAATCAAACTGTGCCCAGTTCTTCTAAATGTAAATCTCCCAAAGACATTCTTCAGAAAGAGACTGTCAAGTTATTAAATGATAGGAATGTCGGTAGCAAAAAATAGATTTCTTTAGACATTTCATGGGGACTAAAAGTTAGGAGATGCTTTCTTTTTTTTTTTTTTCTTTCTCCTCAAAGACTGTTTTGATTTTGTTTTCTAATGGCATATTGGAAAAACATTTTAACTGTGAATATAATTTTGAAAGCACTTTGAGCCCTGACAATGTCTGTTCTGGGTAGCATTGGTATCAAGATTGCAGAATGGATCCTGGAAAAATAAGGAAGTATTTTTGTTTTCTGAATGCTTTATATGCAATTCCCCAGGAACAGCTCAGAAAAGATAGAAACCGCTTTATAAAAGGTTGCTGGTTTAGCACTTATAAAGGTTGGAATTTCCCACTGGCTCAGTGGAGAGATTTGTATCAGTTATTTTAGACTCACCTAATAGCACATTTGTGTTGAAGATGAAGTGTGAGTCCCACTAAAAAAATAAGATACTTCTTAAAAATTGGCCTCCCCTCTCTTGCTCAACATATACTCAGATCTGAGTGCAGTCTTTAAGATGTTGCACAGCAGGCTGGGTGCCCCCTCTGAACTCAGCAGTAGTGGCTACTCATTCTCCTGGGGTATCCGTGGGGCCTGGTGTGCTCTTTCAGCTGCTGTAAATAAAGCCCTCACTTAAACTTCTGTCTTGCTACCATACATCAGTGTAGATGGAGGGGAGGAGGAAAGAAAAGGGATGCTTGCCAAATCATCTGTGACCTTAGTTCACTCACCTGTTTCCTGGTCCCTCTACTGTGCTATTCTTGTTCGACTGTTCTCCTCTCTTTTAGCTTCTCTACTCTTTAAAGGTGGGGTTCCCACAGCCAAGCACTTGGCAAAGCTCCTGGAATCCAGGTGAAGAGCTTACCCCCTGTGAGGAGTGAATGGGGAATGGGAGAAGAGGGGAGAGGGGAAACTGTGGTTGGTATGTAAAATGAAAAACAAACAAACAAAAAAAGTTAGACTTCCAGTTTTGTCTCTTCCAAGGTCCTTTGTATTGCACATGAAGGTCACTCAGAAGTACATTAAACATTTGAATATGTCAAATGTCTGAATTGTTAAAAAATTAATGAATCATGATGCACATGCGTTTTCCCAATTTTCTGTTGAGAAACAGAAATATTCCTGTTTTGCTCAAAATTTTATGAGGTGAATTAACTTTTGCCAGTGTGTGACACAGTTGTCCTTGTTCAGTATGTCTGGCCTGAGAATGGTTTCCTCTGGCTGGACTTTATCTGTAACTGGAGCTTGGGTTCTGGATGCCTGAGTGGCTGGTAAACTTGCAGAGGCCCAGGCCTCAAGACTGAAGGAGAGTTCTGCAGATGGCCTCGGAAATGGACACCTGCCAGCAGTCTTAGAACTCAACTTTTCCTAACTAAAGAACTTACAATTTTGGACCTTTTGTGGCTTTGCAAAACCTTTTTCGATTTTTTGTGTTGTAGCCATTTAATGATAATGCTTGTGAAAATTAAAATAGTTCCGAGGCAAAGTTTGGGTCCCAGTGTGACATCTTTTTTTTACCTGTGATATTAAAGAAAAATTTTCAAGACTTGCAGATAAGCAGACATAACTCTTACTGATGGAAAACATTGCCTGTCAAGACTGTAGAAAGAAAAGGTAATTACTAGTTTTATTTGTATTGAAAATGTTTATGGATGATTTTCTGATGAGGAGTTGTTCCCTGGCTACCAGATAAGGATGCTGAGTGAAGATGCTTAGTAGCTTCTGTGTCCTATTTGGTCAGATGTCCTTGAAGTTCAGGACAGCAACACACACATTTTCTGGGTTGTCAACTGAACACTGTCCTAAACTATAAGGTATCTCCTGGATGTTTTACACCAGTGTGTTTACCTCCACCCAGGGACTTACAGATGACATGACACACAACCATGGATTATTTGGCATTAATGGCCCCTTGTCCACTGTGAGTGGACAGATGCTGCTGCTGCTGGAGGCAGCAAGGTTGGTCTTTGGTTTTGGTTCTTTTTGTTTATTGTTGTCTGGACTCATGTTGTCAGACTGGAGAGTTGTCTCTTTCACTGCTTCCCAGAGTTCCAGGCTCTCTTTTGATATAGAATAGGATGGTCACAGCAATCTCTCTCAGCCTCATTCCTCCATGTTTGCGTCTGCAAAGACTCCATTTATTTCATTGTCTTTCCCTAACGTTTACTTCACAAAGCAGTCTTGTGTAGGGATGGGATATCTAGAAATTTGATATCCTCTTTGTAAGATAGCTTGGATGGAACCTTCATGAGTTCCAGGTAAGAAAACAATGTTTTTTGAGACACAACTAACAGTTGTCTATATTCTAAAAGTTGTGTCCCCCTCTTACATTTCAAGCATGCCTGTATTTTCTTCTGTAAGGATTCTTCCTGTCTCCCGAGTTTTCAGATTTCCCTGTTTTTAAAAAGTGGTATCATATCCCAGAGGAGTTTCAGTGCGGATCCAGGGATGATGGTGTACCAGAAACCAGAGGCCTTGAACCAGACCAATGACTCATAGCAATGAACATTTCCTAGTAAAGCTGATTGGACAATACTCTGTGACACTCTGCTCCCCAAACCGCCAGAACTAATAAAGAGTTGTTGAAGAGGAGGAGAAGATGGAGAAGTGGAGAGTTTTTTCGTTTTGTTCTTGTTTTTGTTTGTTTGCTTGCTTTGTTTTGTTTTGATTTTTTTAAAGTCACTTCGGGGGTGAGAGGAGAATATGGGGGCACTGGGAGGTGAGTGGAATTCGGTGCATGATGTGAATGAAGTTGCTTTTTGTTACAACTTCATTCTGCAGCTGCGAGAGTAATCTATGCAGTTTCAAATGTGGACGGCAGAGGGCTTCGTTTCACTCCAATCCCTACCTCTGAACAACCATCTTCCCATTTTCCTACTAGGACCAGCTAAAGTGTGTCAGATGAGCGTTCCTCTAGTTGTCTGCTCCGTCATGGCCTCCAAAACACCATTCTCATTTACACCACAAAGTGTGCTACACGTCCATTCATTTTCTCAGAGTTTTCTGTTCTGCCACTGGAGTTATAATGATTACAGATTATTTATTTATTTATTTGTTTGTTGCTCAGTTGTTTTTTTTTTTTAATGTATGTATTACTTCAACCCTATGCCTTTCACAAGTTATCTTGGTTTCTTTTCATCTCCCTCCCCGCCCCCCCAGTGTGTTTAGATGCTTTGGATAGTTTGCGTGTTAAATCTTTCTAAGGAAATCTTCCCTGGGGGCATCTGACTTTCTGTAACCTTGGTCAGTCCTCCTCAGTCTCCACTGTATGCTCTCCTATGTGCCCCCTTTATGATGATTCAGTGAGTTCTTTAATCTCTGGTCTCACTTCCCTGTATCTATTATGCTACCTCTTATTTAGTTCTGTCTTTACTGCCTCATTTGGAGGGGACATGTGCTGGAATTGTCTTGTGCAAGAGTACATGGGAGAGAAATATATTCAGATCTCATAATTGAAATCATGTCTAATCTTGTACATTAAATTAAAAAGTACCCAGTGATGGTTTGCTCTAGCAGGAATCTTAAAAGGTTCTTATTAATAAAATCAAGCCTGAGCCAGGTATTGGGGTGAATGCTGGAAGATCAGAGAAGCAGAACAAGCCACAGCTACCTCACCTGGCCAGCTTCTCAGCTGATCCTGTTTCCTCAGACTGGAAGCCTCTGTGTCCTTATCCGAATGGTTCTCAGCTCAACTGCTGCTCCAAAGCCTAAAAGCTTAACCAGTCAAATGCTTCTAGTTTCTGGTCCTCATGCCTTATATACCTTTCTGTTTTCTACCATCACTTCCTGTGATTAAAGGCTCACTTTCTGGGATTAAAGGTGTGAGTCACCATGCTTGGCTGTGTCCTTGAACAGAAGGATTACTGCCTCTGGAATGCTAGGATTAAAGAAGTGTGCTACCACTGCCTAATCTGTGTTTAATATTGTGGCTGTTCTGTCTCTGACCCCAGATAAGTTTATTAGGGTGCACAATATTTTGGGGAACACAATACTACTACAATTTGCCTTGAGAATTTTAAAGTACTGGATCCTATTGTCTTTTAGATTCTAGGATTGTGTGGAACTAGTCATCCACTCTGATTCCCAAACTTTTGGATTTATCTTCCATTTTTTAACACCCCACAAAACTTACAAAATATCTATTTCCCATTTACTGTTCTTTTTAACATCACATTGATGTGTTTTGGAGTACATTTATTGTAAACAATTTTTTTTTTTCTTTTTGGTTTTCCAAGACAGGGTTTCTCTGTGTGGCCCTGGCTGTCCTGTAACTGGCTCTGTGGATCAGGCTATCATTGAACTCAGATATCCACCTGCCTCAGCCTCCCAAGCAGAGTGCTAGGATTAAAGGAATGCACCACCAATGCCCGGTTCAGTTTTCCTAATGAAATAATATGACGTTAAAACTGACTTCATCCTGCAGGCCTGGGGTTTTCTTGAGTAATAATGGTGGTTTTGTCGATGCCTTCTTCATCTCGATCTTCCATTCTCTAATCTTGTTCATTCCCTTATGAACTAACTATTCCTGGGATTCTCTTGTCTTGGGATATTGATTTGCACTTCCTTTGTCTTTCTACCTTTTGAAAGCTCTCTCTCTCTCTCTTTTGTCTCTTCTCTTGACATATATCCCTACTCCATGTTAAAGGGATTTATTGAGGAAGCAGAGGAAAAGGTGGTGATGTGGGGCTAGCCTATACTTTTTCTTATTAATGGCTTTATTGAGATGTAATTTATGCTGTAAATTTTATCCTTTGAAAGTGGACAGTTCATTGGTTTTAAGTTTATTCACAAATTTATGCAACCATCACCGCTCTCCTCTTCCATGAGAAAATCCATATTCACGAGCAGTCATACTCCACTCCCTGCTTCTCACCCTTCTCCCAACAGCCAACAGGCTCCTCTCTATTCTGAATTTTCATCATCTGGATATTTCATACACATGGAATCATAAGAGATATGGGTCTTGTGATAGACTTTTAAACTTAGCATAACATTTTCAAGGTCCATTCATTTTATAGCATGTGTCAATTCTTCTCTTTTTATGGTTGAGGTTGAAGAGTATTTCATTGTATGTTATCTGCTACACGTGATGTGTTTATCCATTTGTTTGTTAATGGAATTTAGACTATTTACATTTTTTGTGTATTATGATTAACAATGACATAGACATTACTGTTTTTTGTTTGTTACATGTGACAATAATATAAATATATCTATAGAGATATACTATATATATATAATATATTGATATATTTTCACTTACGTTGGGTTTATGTAGAATTATGAAGTCATATAGCAACTTCACATTTAATTTTTTAATATACAGTCTTACTATGTATCTGTGGCTGGCCTTGAAGTTGGTTGGCTCCCAACTTCAACCACCAACTTGTGATCTGGCTACTTTAGCTTCTGAGTACAGGGATTGCAGGTATGAATAGCCATATTTAATTTCTTGGGAAACTGGCTAATTGGTATATAAAGCAGTCTGTCATGTGTGTAACCCCATAAGCATTTCTTTAGATCCTTATCAATTCTTATCTCTTCTATCATGGTCACCCTATTTGATTGGCATCTCATTGTGATTTGGTTTTCATTTCCGAGATGAAAATCTCTCTTTCATGAGAGATTTTCTTTTTGCTTGCCATTTCTCTTTTGGAGAAATTGGGTTATAAGAGGGTTTTCTTTTGTCTGTGTTTTTCTTTCATATTATGTATAAAAATGTTTATTGGATTTATGATTTGCAAATATTCTCTAATCCCATGGAATTGTTTTTTACTTTTTTTTTTTTTTTTTGGTTTTTCGAGACAGGGTTTCTCTGTGTAGCTTTGCACCTTTTCCTGGAACTCACTTGGTAGTCCAAGCTGGCCTTGAACTCCCAGAGATCTGCCTGGCTCTTCCTCCCCAGTGCTGGGATTAAAGGTATGCACCACCGCTGCCCTGGCCTTGTTTTTTACTTTTTAAATGATTCTGTGTCTTTGAAACACAAAAACTTTATTGTTGATATGTGATTGAAATGTTTTCTTCTTCTTACTTTTGTTTAGTGTCTTACCCAAGAAACTGTTGCCTAGTCCAAAGTCATGTGTCGCAAATCTATATGTTCATTGAAGAGTTTACAATTTAGTTCTTATGCTTAGATCTTTGATTCCTCTGGGGTTTTTGAATATGGTATGAAGTAGAGTCCAACTTTTTTGTTATGCATCTGGATTCCAGTTGTTCCAACATCATTCATTTCATAGGTCTTTTCGTTCATACTGAATTGTCTTAGCATCTTTTTAGAAAACCAATTAGACATCAATGTAAAGACTAACTTCTGGACTGTCAGTTCTATTACACACACACACACACACACACACACACACACACACACACACACACACACACACACACACACACACCCCTTATGTTCAACCATGGAATATAGATGGCTGTAGCTCTGTAATAGGTTATGATTGGGAACATTTTGTCCTGTAAATGCCTTTTTGCTTGTTTTGTTTCAAGATCATCTAAGCTGTTTTGGATCTCTTGGATTTTCAAATGAATTTCAAATTAGTTCTCCATATTTATGTAAAAAGTGAAGGTTAGTGGTATAGTGCTCAGTTCTAAATAGGACATCTGCATCACCCCCCTCCAAGGCTCAGGGAACAATCCAAAAGAGGTGACAGAAAGAATGAACGAGCCAGAGGATTTGAAGGTGTGTTGCAAAAATGTCTTCTGGCTATGACATGGCTGTTGTCTCTGAGCTTGGTGCAGCTGGTGGCGACCTCCACATGACCCAGCCCGACCTGCTCAAGACTGGTCCATTAGCATTTCATCACAGGAAGGGACAGGCTCAGGAGGCCTCCCCAATTTGTTGACCGTTAATTATGTTGGGGAAAGGCTGTCACTTTCTTCAGTGATGTAGTCACGGAAAGGTTGTCTAGCCCTTCAACAAATCACCTCCTATCTATGTTCACATAGACAACCCCAGTAAAACTGAGTGGGTCACAAACACAAAAAGATGTGAAAGCAAAATGAAAACTTGTTAGGAAATAGAAAGGTATCAGAGGGAGAGGCAGGGGGATGATAGAGGGTAAAATTACTAAAGTTCAGTATATCTATGTATGATATTATAAAACATAAAAAAATTAAAGATGTGGCTCACACAATCATAGGGAATATGTTGAATTTATAGATACAGTTTTTGGATTTAATATCATAACAGTGTTAGATCTGAATTGATAGGCATAAATATCTTTTAACTTAATTACATCTTCCTTTATTCTCAACAATACTGCATCATTTTCAGTTAATGAATCTTACAATTCTTCTGTTAGCTGCAAGCATTTTCCCGCTATGCTGTATTGTATATTGAATTGTTTTCTTAATTTTTTGTACTTTTCTAATATTTTTTTAAATTTTAATTTAAAAAAAATTTATGTGTGTGGGTGTCTTGCCTGCATATACATCTGTGTACCATGTGTGTGCAGTGCCCAAGGAGACCAGAAGAAGGTGTTGGGTCCCCAGGATCTGGAGCTACAGATGGTTATGAGAACCATATGGATTATGGCAATCAAAACCTCTGGAGGCAGCTAGTGCTCTTAACTATAGCACCATCTCTCCAGCTGTTTTTTTCAGTCTTAATTCCTGGGGTATATAAGTAAAATTGTCGTGTGTGTGTGTGTGTGTGTGTGTGTGTGTGTGTGTGTGTGTGTATTTGGTATCTTACAAACTTATCTAGCTCATTTATTACACCACATAATCTTTAGTAAATTCCTTAAGATTTTTGATACAGTTGATTATTTTATCTGGGAACCTATATAATTTTTTTTGAGACGGAGTTTCACTGTATAGCTCTCCCTGTCCTGGAATTCACTACATAGACCAGGCTGGCCTCAAACTCTTGGAGATATGTCTGCCTCTGCCTCTTGAGTAATGGGATTAAAGCCATGTATCATGCATGATTCCTGGCTTGAGAATAAATATAATTTGAACTTTTGCTTTCTTACCTAGATGCCTTATATGTTTCTTGCTGAAACCTAGCTAGGCTCTCCAGTACAATGTAGAAGGAAGCAATAAGAGTGGACATCATGTCCGTATTTCTGATTACAAGGAAATACTGAAGTGTTTCAACATTAAAAATGATATTAGTGTGATTTTATCATGGTGATGAAGTTTCCTTTGATTTGCAGGTTATTAAGTGTTTTCAACAGGAAAGAATGGTCTAATTAGCCAGGTGTGGTAGACACCCCTTTAATCCCAGCACCCAGGAGTCAGAGGCAGGTAGATCTCAAGGCCAGCCTGGTCTATATAAGAAGTTCCAGGATAGCCAGCACTATATAGAAAGTCCCTATCTCACCCTCTCCACACCTTGACAATGGTAGATTTTGTCAGCTGTTTCTACATATCTACAAATGGCTATACCATTACCATAGCTTATTTCATTAATATTATGAATATGAATATATTGAATTTTGTGTATTGAAATAACTCTTCCTTCTTGGCAGAAACTCTCCTTGTTCAAGTATGTTGTAAGACTCAGTTTAAAGTATATTATTTTTAAAAAAGATTTATTTATTTATGTATCTGGTGTCCTGCATGTGTGTTCATGCATGTGTGTTAAAGTGGGAAGCCAGAAAAGGCTGATGAATTCCCTGGGACTAGAGATGGTTGTGGGATGCCTGACATGGGTGCTATGAACTGAACTCAGACCCTCTGCAAAACCAGCACCTGCTCTTAGCACTGAGCCACCTCTCCAGCCCTCTGTTTATTCTTTAAGCAGCATTTGTAGCCTATGCTTTTCTGGATATTTGTCGTTTTCATATAGTTTCTTTGAATTTCCAGCAGATATTCATAGTGTGCTTGTAATACTTTTCTGTCTACCATGCTATTAACAATATCCCTGTTTAATTGCTGATGTAGTCATCTAAGCTATTTTCTCTGTCTTTTTCTTTTTTACCTCTTTTTTTAAATCTGTCTTGTCAATTTTGTTAATCTTTAAAAAAAAAAAAAGATTTATTTATTTATTGTGTATACAGCATGTATGACTGCAGGCCAGAAGAGGGCACCAGATCTCATTACAGATGGTTGTGAGCCACCATGCGGTTGCTGGGAATTGAACTCAGGACCTCTCCAAGAGCAGTCAGTGCTCTTAACCGCTGAGCCATCTCTCCAGCCCCCAATTTTGTTAATGTCAATTAAAAAATAACTCAGCCTTTTAACTTCCAGTTTCAGTGTTGCTATTTCTTCTGCACACCTGGGTTAGGTTTGTTTTTCCCTCCTTGGGATGATTAGCAGACAAGATGAGGATAGCCTAGATCTTGCTATCACATGTTACAACCAACGACTTGGAAGCTTGGTAGTTCAAAACAAGAGAAATCTGTCCTCTCAGTTCTAGAGGAGGGGTATCTGATGTCAGTTTCTGGGGATCAAAATCAAGGTGTCAGCAGGGGTGTTTTGTATGAAGGTTTTCAGGGGAGTCTGTTTCTGGCTTTTTTACAGCTTTTGGTGACCAGTGGCCTCTCTTGAATTGTGGCTGTATGTAGTTAACTCTCCCTTTTATATAACTTGCTATTTATTTGAGACCTCTTCTTTATAATGGAGGACAGTCTCCACCTCTCATGAACCATAGCTGGATGTTACTGGGTATGCACTTCTCTTTCTTTCTTCCTTTCCTCCTTCCTTCCTTCCTTTCTTTTCTTTCTTTCTTTCTTTCTTCCTTTTCCTTTCCTTCTTTCTTTTTTCTTTCTTTCTTTCTTTCTTTCTTTTTTCTTTCTTTCTTTTTCTCTTTCTTTCCTTCTTTCTTTCTTTCTTTCTTTCTTTCTTTCTTTCTTTCTTTCTTTCTTTTCTATGGATGTGGCTAACCTTTTGGATCAGTGACTCATTTGATCATAGTGACTTTTGTAGGTGGCACACTAGTATCTGTTATGGCTACAATATCTGGGCAGGTTCCACTGTTGGAGAAGTGATGTCATGGCTAGTTGGGCACACTATAACAACCTTTATTTCTCTTTCCTAGTCTCAGGAATTTGTGGTTTTGGAATGATGGTTTTGATTTTCTTTTATAGTTTGCTTTACATTTGTTTACATTCCACATGGCTGATGGACCTATCTATAAGAATGTTCTAACCTCCAGGGAGTCTGTCTCAATCCAAGCTTGAATGACGATTGAGGTGTTCCAATTAAGGACTTTGTACATTTAGTACATGGAAAGGACATTAATAAAACATTTCCAAGGCTGGAGATGGCTCAGTGGTTAAGAGTACATGCTGCTCTTGCAGAGGATGCAGGTTCAGTTTCCAGCAGCCATGTTAGGCAGCTCCCCAGTACCTGTAATGCCAGCTCTGGGGAATGCAATGCCCTCTTGTAGCCTCTTTTGACAGCAGCAGTCGAATACACAATTAAAAAAACAAAATAAACCTTATATTTTTTTACATTTCCAAATGTCAAAACAGACAAACAAACAAAACAACAGCAACAAAAGCAGCACACCCCAAACTGAATGACATGCACAGAGATTTACTAGTTCACAAGACAGGAAGGCTGGGGATAGCTGTCCCTTCATCAAGATCTTTGGTTCTCAGAACACAGTGTCTCCATCTCCCAGTCATCACCTGTTCTCTCATTTAGCAAGCTAATGCCTAGAAGGCAAAGAATTCACCAGCAGATCTTGGATACAGTGCTGTCTCTTTAAAACCGCAGAGGAAAGGGCCTATAGTTTCTGCAGTGTGGAGTCCCTGGAATGACCAAGGGTAAAAACCCTCCACTAGATCATACTAGTCCCATCTAAACTGCAGGGACAGAGTCAGGGACGTGATGGTTTTTCCTTTCAAACATTAAAGACGCCATTGTCAGAAGAAAAAAAAAAATTTGCTGGGCTGGCGCCCATAACCGATGTGATGTGTAAAACATTTCGTGTAATACATTAAACATCACATATGCTCTACGCAATCATGGTTTCAACTCCATGTTTTGCCTGAGGCTTATGGAATCAATCCCATTGCTCTGTACTTGTACGTCAGACTCTGTGTACATTTGTGTTTGTTTATATCATAGATAAAATTCACCAGATGGGAAAAATCCATCAGCGCTGCCCAGCCAGTCAGCTGGCCGGGTGGAAGTGATCAGAGGATGTGGGTAAATTAATCTTTGAACAAATGAATGAAATGCACAGAGTCAATGGTTTAATGCACAGCAGGAGGATGCTGCCTAATCGTTGGGGAAGAAAGAAGAGCCAGTGGAGCGGTAAGGCTCATGCCGGCACTCCTATGGTTGGGTCTGAGAGGTGGCCATAGCCAGGAGGCTAGCAGAGTGCTTTGTAGCACAGTGCTGGCCTGAGTGTGCAATATGTTAACTACAGCTGGGTCTGGCATAATCATCCCTGACTAATGGGAGGAGAGAGGAGGAGGTCCAAGTGCTGAATAAATAAATTACTTAATTACATATTATCGGAGAGAAGAACAGATGGTCAGCTTAGCCCATCTCCTGATGCCTTCGGCTTCTGAACAGAGAGTGGACCCTCAGAGTCTGGAGCAGGTTGAGCACTTGATTCTGTTTATTTGCAGGTCCTACCCAAGGCCTCTGGTGTTCAGGAACAAACAAGCCTTCTCCTCTCAACGCTGAAAGATACTGGGTGCTCTAGTGCCCATTCTAAGCTAAAGTTGGGCAGGCCTGAGCTGGTTGGCGTTTTTCAGTTTGTTAATTTTGGCACCAGATGGAGGTAGAAATGGATTTTGGTTCCTGTAAAATGGCTGAAAAGTGATTTTCAATTGAAGATCTAATCAAATGTGAAAGGGGTAGTTGGATATTTGCTTTGTGTGCTCAGGAGCCTCTCTTCCCATGGCAAACCTTATGCTTGCTTTTCTTTGCTTTGGAGGTCCCCAGTGGGGAACCCATTGCTTTATCTAAGCATTGCTCTATTATTACAGGGAGGTGGAGCTGGGGTTGTGTTTATTTTCAAATGCTTTCTTTGGTTTGATGTGATGGGGTTTGTAGAGGGGAGGCTCCCAAATGCTTGTCTGGGGGTGACTGCCAGGTTGGCTGCATCACAATCACCTGGGGTGTTTGTTAGTTATAGATTTCTTACTCCACTGCATAGAGATGCAGAGTCATCAGGCCTTAGATAGGATCTGGAAATCATGTTTCTGAATAATTCCATGATGGTTATGAAGAAAGTTAGCTATGATTGTGAATAAGCTGGCAAACAGGAAACAGAAAATAAACTCAATAGGTTTGTTGCAAATTTCTTTTGGGTAACACTGTTATAGAACCAAAAAGCTTCTTGTATTCAAGACAAACACCCTACCACTGAGCTTTAGCTGGCGCACCATTGGGGAAATTTTAAGAGAGACTTGCACAATTTATGAGATGGTGAATTTCATTCTCAACTTGATTTGATTTAGAATCACCAAGAAAACACACTTCTGGATGTATTTATTGAGGATGTTCTCAGGAAGGTGAATTGAAAATGGAAGATCCACACTGAATGTGACCAGTAGCCTTCCCCAGGCTAGGGTCCTGGACTGAACAAAAAAGATAAAGCCTGATGAGCACCAACATCCATCTCCCTGCTCCCTGGCTGTAGATGTAATGGGACCAACTGCCTCATGCTCCTGGTGCCACACTTCTCTCTCAGTGCTGATCTATGTTCCCAAACTGTGAGCTGAAATAAATGCTCCACCCTTAAGCTGCATTTGTTGAATATTTTGTCATAGCAACAAATGTGACAGGTAGAGTTTGTTTACAAAGGTGTTCACATGTTTCAGATGAACTCTCAAAAGTTGGTGAGGCACTGATGAGCAGCCGTCAGAAACAGATGCAAGGAGAAGGAATTACCAGTACCTCATGAGACACATAGGTATAAGAAAAGGCCCCAGTATAAGAGCCATGCACTGCCACCATCATTCTGCAGGCCAACAAAGAGAGGAATGGAGAAACCAATGCCCCAACTTGTCTCTAATTTCTTGCTCTTGTGGATCTTGCTTGATCTCCAATTTCTTGCTGATTTTTGTTGGGCAAATCTACAGGTCCACGGTTCTTGGTTGGAGAAATCCATCACAGTCAGGCTTCTCAGATACTCAAAAGGAGCAAAGTTTGATAGTGAGACTGAAGGAGCAAGTGAGAAATGTCTTATGTGTATTGGTTTATTTGGTAGTTTGAATGTGATTGACCTCCATAATCTCATCAGGAGTGGCACTATTAGGAGGTGTGGCTTTGTTGGAGTGGGTATGACATTGTTGGAGGAAGTGTGTTACCAAGAGGCCAAGCTTTGAGGTCTCTTTTGCTCAAGCTTCCCTTAGTGTGACTGTCAGTCAACTTCCTGTGGCCTGTATATCAAGATGTAGCTAGCACTATGTCTGCCTGCATACCACCATGCTCCTTACTGTAATAATGATGGACTGAACCTCTGAAACTATAAGCAAGCCACCCCAATTAAATGTTTTCTTTGTAAGAGTTGCTGTGGTCATGATGTCTTTTCACAAAAATAGAAACCCTAAGACAGTGACATCACATTTTCTGGTTACAAATTTTAGTGTCAATTTGAGGATGGCGACTCTTCTGTTGTACATATAGGTCTCTATTCTAAGTGTTAAGTAGCCTGTAAAGTGTCACTAGAAAGATTGTAAACTGTCAAGGAATAATGCTGACATCGTATACAATTACCATTCTGCATGTGTCCACAGTTCATTAGTTCATATTCTGTTTCTGGCATAGGATATAAGGATACATTTTAGATTGTGACTATCTGCATGATTTCAACTTTAAATTTAGCTTTATGTCTAGAGGATAAAGTTTTCCTTCTTTCCAGGTAATTATGGCTTTATCATTCTGTATATGAATTTATACTGTCCAGGGCAGTGGTTACATTTGTTGTAACATGGTCTTTATGTTGGCAGTTCTCAAGACCTCTCTTTAGAGAAACCACATTGCTCATGCATCCTTGAAGAGTGCAGTGAGCTGGTTTTGTTTCAATGTTCCTGTGGGATTTTTTCAATGTATTTAAAGCATGTATTTAATTCACATAAAGCATATAATTCATAATAATAACTCCACATCAGAATGACTTGATTTATTTGAGTGTTGGTACATTATTAGTAAAGATTTGAACCATCTCAAATGAGGTCACTGATAGAATCTGTATGAAAATGTTTACGAAGTCCTTAGAGGCCACATGTAGCCCTTTTTAGGCTTCTGCTCCCTCCCTTGTAGAAAAGTCTTCCTGGTGGATATTGACAGTTGAGACTTAGTTTCCCATTGTCAGTCACTTACCAAATCATCTGCTTGTGCTTGGGAGAGACAACTGAGCCCTGGGTCTCACAGTAGGAAGTCTGCATGGTTGGTGGAAGGGAGAATGGAGGAACATCACTGGAACCTGAATTCTGGCTTTGCCACTTACAGTGTGACTTGAGGCTTAATACTCAACTTCTCTGTGTATAAGTTCCTTTTTACAGAGGAATGGAAAAGATCATAGTTCTCTCTCATGGATATGTTGTGATGAGTAAATGAGAATGTAGGCAAAACACTGAGTGTCTGGCACGTTGTCATTGAGTATGGGCTAGTCTCACACCTAATTCCACATGGAAAACCAAGTGCTCATGACATTGTGATTTAGGTCAGATCTCAGTATGTAGAAAGCAAAACAATAGTCACCACAGTTTTCTTTCCCCTTTGAGTAAGTCCCCAATCCCTCCCAGAAGAGGCTGCATTCCTGACTAGAAATGTTCCCAGAAAAGTTTGAGGAAGTTGGGAATACTTTTGGATTTGCGCCAAAACACATCTGCTCATTTATGCTTCAGTGGAACTAATTTTCTGAGTGTGTTTAAGAACTAAGTATGTGTGTTTGTGCTTACAAAATGTTTATGGCAAAACAGACAGAAGAAAATGTACATTAGCCTAACTTACTTTTTGCTTGGAGTTGCACAAGGCAATTATTATTGACTATGTCTCTGTATGTCATACTTCATATGTCTTCGCCTTTATTTCATACTCCTTCTGTCTTCAAGGCATTCATTCATAAGGTTTTTCAGTCTTTCTGCCCTTCACAAAGTCCAGTGCAAGAAGAAGCAATTTTAGTCGCACAATCCTTTCAAAGATGTGCTTTCATCATCACTTACCTCTTAACTAAAAAATTCTAAAATATCCTCATAGAGGCCTTGACAATTATTTCATGTACAGTAGACACCTCCATTCTAAAGTCTCCACAGTACATTATCATGTTGAATTTCTTGAGGCTTTTATAACCTTTTAAAAGTATGATAGTTAAACATTTCGGTTCATATCATTTCCATGAGGTAGAGATCGCTTCCCATTCTAGCTAAGAGAAACATATTGGTTACAGGGTAGGATGGATGCACACACATGCACGTACACACAGAGAGAACATGTGCAAGTGAGTATGTGTGGATGCACATGTGCACATACACATGTGAGACTATAACCAAACAGGAAAATATATGGAGCGTGGGGAGCTTGAATATGTCTGTCTTGGCTAAGGGAAGATGGAATTTATAGACATGCAGAATCCCTCAGTGGGGAACAGATGATGAAGGAAGAGATTATTAATTTTTCCTTGATGCAGTTGATAACAAAACATACTCAAATAAAGAAAATTAGACTTGGGTTATTAACCCATAACCACACTATCCCCTAAAAAAAGATTTTCTGGCAACTGAAAAGTCATGCTTTAGCCTGGAAAATACCTAGGCTTGTATTCTGATTACTTATTTCTGTTTTGTTTGGAGACTGGGTCTCATTATGTAGCCCTGGCTGGCCTGGAAATGGCTACATATGTAGCTATACACAGCTAGTGTTTTTATCCTGTCCTAGAGGACGGGCATTTGACTTTGATCGTTTCTCACACAAAACAGTGGATCACATTGATTTATCAGTGTCATCATTGACACTTACGGCATCCCAGCCCTTTGACATCTAACTTGTTTTTTTCCAGTTGTTTGGGCAGAACCAGTGGAGCTGGAGCGATTACCTTTTCACACTCAACACAGATCTCTTCACAACTTCCACTGTCATTGGTACCTTCAGAATCCATCCTGCTTCTGATGCCTTCCCACTGCCTTCCCTGCAGTCCTCTGGGCAGGGCACCCCCATCCCACTCTCGGTTTAATGTTGTTGCCTCTTAATCACTGTGTTTGTTTCTCTCTATTTTCCTCTGCATCTCTTCTACACAGCAGCCAGAGAAATCTCTATGCAAAGCCTGATCAAATAATGTTGCTCCTTGCTTAGAACCCTCTAGGGTCTTCTGTCTGACTGAGAATATGCCAGAGTGATTAAGGCACCTTGCTTTCTAACCTCATCCTCCAGTTGCCCCCTTCTCAGCATAGTTCTGCTAGACTATGCTTCTGTGTCCCAGTCTTCCTGCAGTTCTTCCCCTCCACCAAGAATGCTCTTCCCCCAGTTACTTCTCCAGTTGTCTCATTCTCATTCAGATTTTCGTTAACATATGACCCCATGAGAAGCTTTCCATGATTGATAAATGTTAATCAGCCACCATCAGTCCTTTCTCCCTGCATTCCCCTTTCCCATAGAGCACATAGCAAATACCCGACACATTTACACCCTTGTCTCCTACCATGGAGAGAAGTTTTCTGAAGGCTAAGGCTGTTGCACATGTTGCCATGTATCTGGTATCTGTTTTATCTTAATACTCGACAGTCAGTGCTCTTTATTCATATTTTACATCAATTAAAAGAATGTTGTAAGAGAGAATGAATTGTATTTTCTATTGGCTAGCAAAAATAATTAAACACTCGATGCTTTCAAAGTGTGTGTGTGTGTGTGTGTGTGTGTGTGTGTGTGTGTGTGTGTATCTTGTATACATGTTACCAGTTTTGAACCCAGAGCCTTGCACATGCTCAGTAAGACCTCTTCATTGAAGTTACAATATGGTTGTAGATAATTTCCAATTTAGGGAAATTTTAGGGATTTTTAAAACGACTTCCATGAACTTTGTCAGCAGTGAATAAAGATGATGTACATATTTGTACACAATTACATACATGTAACATTTAATGTATATGACTCTGTAGACACCTATATGTATGAATATTGATTAGTATGTTTGAGAATGCATGTGTGTATTGCTATGCATGAGTGTTTGCATAAAAATCAGTGGCTCAGGAAAGGAACAGCTTCCTACTCAGTGTCTGCTTGGAAATTCTTTATCTTCTGCTCTTGGATATGGTTCTAGAATTGAGACACAGAAAGGCATACAAAGTGCCTACACACCAATGAAAGGACCTAATCCTAGTGCCTTAGAAAGTTCTACTTTCACAGTGTCCCTAATGGCCTTTATGAAGAACTGGAGTTGCCAACTGCCAGTGGAAGGCCAATAGTAATGACCTTTAATGGGAGATTCTTCCTGTTTTAGACAGCACCAGCTCTAAGAAACCCAAGTGGTCGCCATTTGTGATTGTTCCGTGTCTTTTTTCCAGGACCCTTTGAAATATACCATTTTTGAATTGAGTGTTGCCTGAAAAATCTGCATCCAATTTGAATGAAACTGAATATGTTTGAGGGCTCAAGCAGCATGTCTTCCATCTGAAGCAAAGTGGAGATGAATTTCAATTAGATGTTCCCATTATAATCTGTCTCCACCTGTAGTTTTCATCAAAATTGCTAGGCAGTGTGATATAATGTATGATCGGGATTTGCCCACTGGCAGTGGTACCCCATTATCTTAGTAAAAAAGCACAAAATAATTAGTATGATACATATAGATAGTGGCTTCTTACAGCAAGCGACTTTAATTGTGGTGAGTAATATATTTCCCTCCCAAGAAGACACCAATTACTAATTCAGTTGACAAAGTAACAATGTTTCAAAAGATTTAATGCAATCTGAACATTGTAGTCAATAGCCACTGTAAAATGTCCATTTTATGGCCTTATTTTTTGCCTGAGCATAATTTATGGTAATTTGGTGGTTGCATGTAGCTGTTGGCTTGAGAGTCAGTACTCGAGCCTTGCATAAATCGCGGCTGGATGTGTTGGTTTCTTCTAATGCTCTGCTTTCTCCTACAAGTTCGTTTCATCATCTTGTTGCCCAGGCCTTCTTCCTGTTTGCAATTCATGGAACTCTGAGAGCTCAATATTTAGGAGATCACCGTCTTCACAGCGGGGCATTTCCAAATGCCAGGTGGAAAGTCTCCGGGCTGCAGAGGGAGGCAATTCAGCAGACCCCTCTGTGGGATGGCTGTGGCAATTAGGTTGACACGATGGCAGTCCATTTTAAGTGCCTTTGAGAATAACAGTCTTTTCTCACTCTCATTTCTGCTCATGGACTCCAAGCTAGTATAAAAGGGGGTGGAAAAGTCTATAATTTGACCCATTTCTTTTCAGAGTAGCCTTCTGTGAACAAAGTTTTAATTAATTTGCAGTATAGGACAAGTTGGTCTGTATCTTCTAGGCCCTTGGGTAAGACATCCAAAGATCTAAAGACTGTGCATCAGCAAACTGTAGTCTAGGATTCTGTGTGGATGACTGGTCTTCAAAGAACTGCATAAGATGCTTCAAAAAAGTGAAGTATTTGCCCACCTTCCACTGCTCTTTATTGTTGTTTCCAACAATTTTGAATTTTTAGTAATGATTAATGATTTTTCAGAAGCAATTAAAATTTCAAAGTAGATGAATATTTCATGTTTAATCGTAGATAATCTTATTAAAAATGTTGTGAGAAAACAGGTTTTAAAATTTAGACTTGTTTCCCAAACTCCCCAAATCACATTACAAAATTTGCCATTGTTCATTACCTTGTCTGAGTATCCAGCATATTGGGCATTAACAGCTTAGATGCAAGATTGTAAAACATCAGAAGCAGGGATGGGAACTTAGCTCAGTGGTGCCTAGCAAGCACAAGGCCCAAGGTTTGACCCTCATCTCAAAAAAACAAACCAAAAACAACCATCAGAAGTGAACTTCTGCCATCCAGGGTTCTCCCATTGTGCTGTAAGCCTGTATTTAAGACCTCCTCCCTCCTTCAATAAACAGCATTCAGCATTCAAAACAAAAAACAAAAAACAAAACAAAAAAAAAAGAAAAAGAAAAAGAAGAGGGTGTCAAGAGCATGATGAGGAAACCCACAGAGACAGCTGACCAGTGCTAGTTGGAGCTCACTGACTCTGGACTGACAACTTGGGAACCTGCATGGGACCGAACTAGGCCCGCTGAATGTGGATGGCAATTGTGTGGCTTGATCTGTTTGTGGGGTCCCTGGGAGAAGGACCAGAACTTATCCCAGGTACATGAACTGGCTTTTTGGAGCCCATTCCCTGTGGTGGGATACCTTGCTCAGCCTTGATACAATGGGGAGGGGCTAGGCTCTCCTTCAACTTGGTATGCCAGACTTTGTTGACTACCATGGGAGGCCTTACCCACTCTGAGGAGTGGATGGGTGTACAGTGGGAGGGAGTTGAGGAGGCGGGAGAAGGGGAGGGATGGGGAACTGGGGTTGGTATGTAAAATGGAAAAAATTTAATAAATGAATATATTTAAAATTAAAAAATATTTAGACTTGTTTCCTAAACTCCCCAAATCACATTACAAAATTTGCCGTTGTTCATTGCCAACAAACAGGTTTTTTTTTTTTTTTTTGTAATTCAATTACACAAACATTTCTTTTGCTGATCTAATAATCATAGTAGCTAGCAAATAGTACAATCATTTTATGTGCAGTGTCAGTTTTAATGCATGTGTCAAGTCCATGTTGTCAGTATTTATCACCAACACTTTAGACACAGAGATAAATTTAAAATGAAAACTGTACTAAAACTTTTATTTTAACATTTTTCTAATTTTAAAATATGTACTTATTGTATAAAGTTTGAAAAGTATCAAGAGGATTCCTGTCAGTTAGACTGAATGTAAGTGAAAAACGATAAAGGAAAATGACCAGGATATAAGTGGACATCAGTATAGGCTTCACAGACATTAAAAAGATTGTGAATAAATCTGAAAAATTATTCCATGTACCTAAATTCAACTACAAATAAAACATACTAATTCTTAAAAAAAACCCCACAAATTATCCAATATAATAAGGTAAAGTAGAAAACCAGAATAGTTATATTTCTGTAAAAAAAAAAAAAACTGAGTACACATTATAAAAATATTCCATAAAGGACATTTATAAGCCCAGATGATTCATCAGTGAACTTTAGCAAATGTTTTAAGAATCAATATAGAATCTGCATAATTTCTGACAGAAAATAGGAATGAATACTTACAACACATGCTACAAAAGTGGCATAATCACAACATAAACATATTGTAAAACATTATAAGAGAAATACAAAAACTAAAGTCATATTTATCATGACCACCAAAGCAGAAATCCTCTCCAAAATACCTGGAAGTAGAATGCACAACCTCCAAAAATTATAATATGATATCATTATGTATATGTTTCATTGTAGGAATGTAAGGCTGGCTTAATGTCTAAAAATAAATTATGGTAGTGCACTGAATTAACACCCAAGAGAAGAAAGTCTATCTTTGACTAATACATGACTAATGCAAAAATTTTAGCTGAAATGTACTCTTCATTCATAATAATCTCCAAAAATAGGAATAGAAGAAAATTTTCTTAAAATAGTAAACACATGCACACATTCATGAGAGAGAGAGAGAGAGAGAGAGAGAGAGAGAGAGAGAGAGAGAGAGAGAGAGAAACAGACAGACAGAGCAAGCATGCCTATGGCCTATATCAGGTTATAATCATTTAACTTTGTTTTTGTCAAAGATTAGGAACAGGGAAAAGATATCCTCTCTCCTCACTCCAATTCAACCTTCGCCTGATATAAATAAAGTAGGCGATGAAGGGAATCACAGGCATGGCTTTAAAGAGACAACAAAACCATCTCTACTTGTCAACAGCATGATTATCTACATAGAAAACACAGGTCCAAAGATATTTACAATGAATAGCAACCAGCAGAACTACCTGAACTAAACAGAAACCTGTGGAACTAGAGAGTTTGGTTTGCAAGGTCACAAGACACTAACACAACATATAAAATATTTCTTCCTATAACATTAACAAGGTATAATTGAAATGGAAATGCAAGACAACAAAAATGCCATTAAAATATCACCCGATGAAAATACTTAGGAACACTCTAATAAAATATGTTCAGGAGCTGCATGCTGAAGTTACAAATGCTGCTGGAAGATAAATCCCAGATGGCTGAAACACGTGAAGATATGTGCTATGTTCATAGGTGAGAAAATCAGCGGAGTCGGGATTAAGTTTTTTCCCAAATTTATCTGTAGATTTAAGACAATTAAAAAAGTCAGCAGCATGTTTCTACATACAGACCTGATGTTTATTTTCCACACTCTACCAATGGCACATTTTAGCCATGTGACCTGCCACTGTTAATGTTGGCTCGGATTATGTGCTGACTGTAGTGTTTGCCAGGGTTCTCCTTTGTAAAAGAACGTTCTTCATTTTTTCCCTTTGCTCTTTGAGGGACTTCATTGATATGGGCCGGTTCTAATTTCTACTTAACTGATAGTAGAAAACAGCATTTGTACATACTCAGTGAGACATTGTGTTTTGTTTTGGTATGGGTCTACACATATATTGTGTGATTCCTTTCTCTCCTTTATATACTCTCCTCATATTACTTCCAGCATTTGATTTTCTTATTATTATATCTGGTGGTATAAGATGCCCCAGAGCCTCCTTATCTACAGTCCTGAAACCACCTTAAGGACTCTCCCACTCTTCTTTTAAAATAGTCTGAAGCCACGACTAAGTGCTAAGCCTGTTTCTGCTGCTGGCATGTAATTCCCTCTACCTCCTCATAGGTCAAGGAATTACAGGAATTACAGGTGCTGTGGATGATTGATTGATAAATAAAACACTGATTGGCCAGTAGCCAGGCAGCAAGTATTGGCAGGACTAGCAAAGAGGAGAATTGAGAGAACAGGAAGGTGGAGAGGAGGAGATGCCAGCCTGCCGTCTAGGGAGCATCATGTAAAAGCAGCAGGTAAAGCCACGGAACATGTGGCAACATATAGATTAATAGAAATGGACTGAGTATAAGAGTAAGAGCTAGACAATGGTAGGCCTGAGCTAGTGGCCGAGCAGTTTAAATAATATAAGCATCTGTATGTTTATTTTATAAGTGGGCTACGGGACTGCTGGGGCTTGGTGGGACCCGGAGAGAAAAACTCTAGCTACAGACAGATCTAACCCGCAAAACACACACACACACACACACACACACACACACACACACACACACACACCCCTCTACACATATTTCCGTGTATGATCGTTTGTATCTATAGTTAGCAACCCATGAGCTATTTCTGGAACCCACTAAATACCATCATTTTCTTACTTGTTTAATTCCAGTAGACATGTATGGTTGAGGTTTTGGTCATATTAATAAAGGAAATAACTTTATTGGCTCCAGCACAGTGATTAAATGAACTTTATTTCATCCTTAATTTTACAGATGCCACTTATTTCCAGATTGCTTAGGTCTTCACAAGTCCATTCCTCCTTTCCATCAGGTTGTTTCATACATTGATGAGACAGTTTGGTGGCTTTGTTACTTTCTTCAATCCCATTTTTAAGAATTGGAATATATTTTTGGTTGTGAGCCTTGCCTTTAACGGCTGAGGCATCTCTCCATTCTGTGAGCCAGGGGCATCAAGATCATGGTGGGGAAACCTACAGAGACAATGAAACTCGTGAAATTTAGACCAACACCCGTGGAGCATCTGCAGGACTGGACTAGACACTCTGCATAAGTGAGACAGTTGTGTAGTTTGATCTGCTTAAGGGACTCCCTGGCAGTAGGATCAGGTTCCATCCCTGGTGCATGAGCTGGCTTTTTGAAGCCCACTACCTATGGTAGGACACCTCGCACAGCCTTGAGGCAGAGGGAGGGGCTTGGTCCTGCCTGTAATGAACGTACCAGGCTCTGCTGATTCCCCATGGGAGGTCTTACCTTTATGTAGAAGGGAATGGGGGGTGGGCTGGGGGGAGGCTAGAGGGGCGGGAGGAAGGGGAAGAGGGGGATCTATGATTGGTATATAAGATGAATAAAAAATTTAATAAATAAAAGAATTTTAATATATTGTCTCTACTTCCTGATGATGCAAAAGTCAGTGGGTTTTGACAGATGCATATAGCAAAAAATCTTGAATCATACAAGATAGTTTGACTGCCCTAAAGCAGTACTTGGTTCTTTGGTCAATCAGTTCCTGAAGAATGCTTGGTAACCAATGTTAAGTTTGCTCTTTTTGTCGTTTTGCCTTTTCTAGAATGTTGCACAGTTGGGATCAGATAATGTAGCCAATTCAGACTGGTTCCTTTCACTTAACAACGTTCATTTAAAATCCAGCCATGTTTGGTTTTTATCTTGATAGCTTATTTATCCTTAATGCTGTATGTCTGACTTTGAATATTATAAATGTACAGAAGCAATTCTATGGAGAAAATATGGTTAACAGTATTGAAACCATTGAAAGTTCATTTTCAAAACATGAACTTCACTTCTACTCTTATATCTGATGTAAAAACTCAAAAGTTAATCACAGATTATAAAATTATACATTTTCAAGAAAAATCTTTATAACCTAGATTTAAACAAATAGTTCTTGGATGGAACTGTAGAACCATAAACAATAAACAAAGTTTGTAAGTTGGACTTCACCATAATTAAAACCATTTTCACTTAAAATTCTCTTTTCAGAATGAAAGGACTATGTATAGTATAGAGAAAAACATTTTCCAGCTAGGAGTCCAACAAAGTATTTGATTCCAAAATGTATAAATAATGCTTGAAACCTAACAGTGAGGAAGCAAACTATCACTACCAGCCTGGCAAAGATCAAACTGACATTTCATCCTGAGCTAGCCTGAAAGCCATGTCTGGAACTGGAAACACAGCAAACTACCGGGGATTAGTGACGTCACGGATTTTGGAGGAGAACCTGCAAGTGCCACTTTACTCAGACAGCATAATCCCTAACTACATTCTAATTTTTTGTCTTTATACCCATGGATAAGTGTAGTCCTCACCCATCATCAAGGAAAGAAACTTCTCCTTGCAACAGATGGAGAACATTACAGAAAACTACAACCAATCAAAATGCAGAGGCTTGACAGAGACCCACAACTGGGCAATGTGCAGAGAGTAAGGGACTTTGGAGCACCCAGTCCTAATTGGGATGTCTTTATTAAACTCCTCCCCTAAGTGTTCAGGGAGCTATGCAGATGAGGAGGCAGAAACATTATAAAGACGATGTGGGTGACTCCAAGAAAACAGCATCTTCCAGATACAACAAAGAGAGGCACACATGAACTCACAGGCTGTGGCAGCATGCGTACACAATCCAGAGGGGATACCAGAACTGAGAAGGGGTAAAGGACATAGGCTTCCACTCCTGACCTAGAGCCTATCTGCAATTGATACCTGCAGGCAAAGAAAAACGGAAGTTTCTCCAATGGAGTCTTACTGGGTATATTAATCACAGTGCAGGGCAGACCGCATTCCAGGAGTACTTGGCCAAACCCCAAACAAACTCAATGGCATTTTTGTAGACTTTTGGTCTCTTTTTGCTTAGTTTGGGCATTTTTGTCTTCTGAATCTTTTGCTTGTTTATTTTGATGTTTGTTTTTATGTTTTTGAGTGCATTTCTTTTTTGTTGATATTATTTTTGTCTATTTGTTGAGAGAGAGAGAGAGAGAGAGAGAGAGAGAGAGAGAGAGAGAGAGAGAGAGTGCTGGGTGTAGAGGGAAGTGGGGAGGATCTGAAAGGAACCGGAATTGGAAGATGGTAGGAATCAGAAGATCAGGAGTTTGCTGTGAGACCCCTGTGATGACAGAAAGTACATTTGTAGACGTCTCTCCAACATGACTGCCTGAATGTGAGCTGAGCACAGACAACGACAACAGAAAAGCCAAAGTGGATAGAAAAAAGCCCAGGAGGCCTCAGCCTTACAGAAAGAACTACAGGTAATAAATGCTGAGAGCGGGAGAGATGGTCTTCCCCAGGGAGGAGCACCTCGAATGCGTATCCAATACACAATGGTCAGCCCTGAAAACATACATACAAGTAACAGTACACAGACTGAACAAGTTATACTGAGGACTATGTATGTAAAAACATACACATGTATGCACGCATGCAATAATAACTAGTGAAAAAGGGGCAACGATTTTGAACGAGAACAAGGAGGGCTTTAGGGAAGTGTGTGGAGGGGGAAGAGGGAAGGGAGAAATGATGTAATGATATTATAATATCACAAAATAAGAGCAATTAAGAAAAGAAACTCCATTACCTGAGAGAATTACAGATGCTTAGCCATGCACTTCTGTGAATTCCCTTATATTTCCCTGGCTCATTTGTTTGACATTCACCATATATGTATCTTTACTACTCAGGATATTTCAGATACAGCTTTTACCTCTGCCTAAAATGCATTTCCTCTAAATATTCCCACAGCTGACTCTCTTAAGTCTTTCAAAATTTTCTCCAATGTTTCCTCCTTAATGAATCTTCATTCTGTTTAAATGACAGTTCCCGTCCTGGAACTTACAATTCATTGTCTATTTTTCTTTTCCTCACAGCATTTATCTTATTCTAACAAAGTATATAAAATATTGATATTTATTGTTCATTGATCATCTGTACATACAAATAGGTAAATTTTACAGAGGTAGACATCCAGGTATATTTAGGATGGACCCCACTCTCTGGTGTATTGCAGGTGATCAATATGTATTTATAGACTGTGTAAAGAAAGATTTTTACTCAGCATCTTTCAGCTAATATGGTATCTGGATATAAAAATTATCATTGTATGTATTACTAATTTAGTGGTTAGTTGTAGAATAGTGAGCCTACATTAGGAAAGCATCCCTAATTGTAAGACTAATTATTCTTTATCAATGCAGCTTTTTGTTTCTGTGTCTTTTGTCTTTCCTTTTTTGTTACAGTTCACAGACATACCAAGGCAGAAAATTCATTTTTCTCCTAATGCTCTTTTTAAAAGTTTAGTTTAAAGCTGGGCTTGGTGGCACAAGCCTTTAATCCTAAAACCTGGTGGGCAGAGCCAGGCAGATCTGAGTTTGAGGCCAGCCTGGTTTATAGACTGAGTTCTAGGACAGCCAGGGCTGTCTCAAAAAACCAAAACCAAAACCAAAACCAAAAAAAAAAAAAAAAAAGGTTAGTTTAAGCCTGGGTGAAATTACAGAAGCGGAAGGGTGGCTGATTCCAACATTACCTTGATGCTTATGCACAAAGTTGAGGATTTTGCATATGCATACAATAGGAAGCAGTTAGAAGAAAGTATTTGGGTTCACAGTGTTACCACAATGAGATATTGTGGATGCCTCAGCAATTAGTTAGTCCTGAGCTTAAAGCTCATGTTTGGACTTATAGATGCTACCATGTCTCATATTTCTTTATTTTATAAAACAGATCAAGTTATGGAGATTTTTAAATGTAATTTCTAAAATGATTTATTTATTTTATTTTATGTGCATTGGTGTTTTGCCTGCATTTATATCTATATGAGGGTATTGGAGTCCCTGGAACTAGAGTTACAGACAGTTATGATCTGTCATGTGGGTGCAGGGATAAACCAGGGTCTCCTTGAAGAGCAGATAATGCTCTTAACCACTGAGCCATCTCTCCAGCCCCCCCTAAAAGTAGTTTTTACATGAAAGCCTTTTTGATTAAAATGACCATTCATTCTTTGACAAATGCGTTCAGAAAGCAGTAGCCTTTCACCTGCTTTGGAGCTACAAAAATGTCTGGATTCAAGACCTGGGCAAAGTGAACAGAAATGTTTGGTATCTACTGAATTTATACTAAAACAGAGAGAAGGAATTGAAGAACCACTGGGACGTGCAATTACACATTGTAAGAGTCAGAGCTGGGGAGCAATTGACCAAAAGAGTAGCAGAGTCTGGGTTTTGCAGAGAGTGTCTTTTCAAGTAGTGTTTGAGGGGATCTGAACAGTGAGAGTTTATTCATGAAGTGAGATAAGGTGGAGGAGACTTTTAAGTCAGAGGAAACACTATTACGAAAAGCCTTAAGGTGTGAAATAGGGGAGTAGTAAAAAGGGCAACGTGAAGGAGCTTGTTGAGGGGAGCTGTCGATAAAAGACAGGAAAAGTCACCATCATTCAGTTTAAGGATGCCAAAGGGAACCTCAATCTATCCATAAAAGGTAAGCCTCAGCTCTTTGAGAAGCCATGGAAATTCTGTACAGAATTCACAGGTTCAAAATTGGACTTCAAAGATGTCACGCCTTGTGCCTGACTGTGCAAAACCAGCTGGAGCAGAGCTGTTGAAGTTACAGAATACTTAGTTAAGTGGCTACTTGAGATTAATAGTCAGGTAAGTAACAATTTGGACTAAAGTGTTTTGTACTAGTGAGTTAGGAAAGTATTGTAGCATTTTAGGCAAAGATTGGAGTGTTTTGTCCGGCAGTGATGGTAATAGTGATGGAGCAGAATGATTTTGCTGTCAATAGCTGTCCTCTATCTTCCGTGTCCTGTGGAGCACTGTAGATCATCCATGTAACAGATGGAATGGATCAGCTATCTGATGTCAACTGATGCATAGTTTGCAGTCATAAATACATGGTTTAATGAGTCTCATTTTGGAATCAAGTGAGAGCGCAGTCTTTTTAAGGACTCAGATTTCCAACAGGATCTTCTTGTGGTTTGAAGAATGACAGCATGATGCTGTTGGGCATGACGATGCAGATAATTAGTCAAAGCTCCAAGGAAACACCAGAAGAGGAGGACCTTTGACTCAGGAGCTGCTGCAGTGGCTGGCAGCTAGCACAGCAGCAGGAGGTAGGGAGTGACAGACAGGCAAGGCAGATGTTCAGCTGAGCTCTTCCATCTGGACGGGAACTTTTGGTTCCCTTGCTCTTTCCCAGCCGTACAGTAAGCAAGCACCAGCGATGCATCTTCATTAGGACGAGCAGGGCCTTGGGTAGGAAAAAAGCAATCTCCACTTACTGCAAGCCAGGGGGTCAGTGCAAACCCGGTCCCACACTGGGACTGAAGAGGGAGAGTGTGGGATGAAAAGCTGTTCAAGGTTTTTCTCTGGAAGAGAGTTTGTTGACAGTGTTAAAGGAAGCCATCTAATCACAGTCTGCTTTAGTGAAGGGAGGAAATGATGACAGATAGGCGCCTTATCGAATAATTAATTGTTCTCGGTGTGTGTTAAGCTGTGCTTACACCTTTCTTCTTCCTAAGTCCCAGTCCCTCCAGCACTTCCCCTATCAGGACTTCCTTATTGTTTTGTAAAGACCCAACCTCATTGTTTCCTCACACATTTTCCATCCTGTCCTGAGTTCCCTCTTTCCAAGACTATATTCATGCTTGTTCTGTCATTTAATATTCCAAAGACCATATCCAAAAAGAGGCCATCTGATTCCTGATTTTCCAAATAATACTTGGCTATCCTCTGGACTTTCCCTTGGCTGTATTTCACCAGCATGGTGTTCTGCTTTGCTTAGCTATCAAAGACACACACATTATAATGAAATTTCCGTCACGTGTAAATTCTGACAGCCTTCCTCCTTGTGTCCCCCTCCATGTCTGGGACCATTCATGTGCCCAATAGGTCCTCAAGAAGAATGGCTATGAGTGAGCAAACAAACCTCATTTGGTATTCTGAGTACAATTGGAGAAGTAGGTATTGTTGTTATCCAATTTGACAGAGGAGGAAACGAGGCTAAGGATTTTATGAAAAATCAAACAGATATTGATTTCAGAGTCTAATCTTCTTACTTAAGCTATTCTGTACCACTTTAATCTTTGATTTTTCTCTGTATCACATAAGCTGAAGAGAAGGAAGAGAAAATACTGTTTACCTTGGCTACCAAAGCTGTGCACTTGCCATATATATTGTCACTCACATAACACGGGGTGGCATATGACAGGAAGAGATGGGTGGGTATTGCCTAGGCGTACTAGGTAAATAAAGCTTTTGTAATCTGGGTATAGTGGTCCATGTCTTTAATTGCAAAACTCTGGAGGCACAGGCAGATAGATTTCTTTGAATTCCAGGCCAGGCAGTGCTGCATAATGAGACCCTGAGAGAGAGAGACAGAGAGACAAAGAGACAGAGAAACAGACAGACAGACAGACAGACAGACAGACACACACACACACACACAGAGAGAGAGAGAGAGAGAGAGAGAGAGAGAGAGAGAGAGAGAGAGAGAGAGAGAGAGAGATAGTTTTGTGAGATAGAAGGTAGGAACAGACTGAATATCCTCTGAACATTTATCATTCCAATGACCTCTACCTTAGTTATAGTAGAACTTCCCTGTCTGTGTCTCAGAGCAGAGACTCTGGCATGATGTATCGACTGAAGGGTAGACACTGACCTTTGGGGACAGAGGATAAGTGAGACAAAAATTCAATTCAAGACATATCTTCAAGAAGAAAAATTATATCCCCGTGTCTCGTAAAGAGGAAACCCTGTAATCTTAGATCTTTTCTCAGCATTGCTGTGTCTCCAGAAGTAGAAAGTGGTGATACTGATAAGATTCAATGACATGTAGCTTCAGTTGTGTAAATGTCACTGGGAGATGGCAAAGTGTGCAAACAGTGTGATTGTGCTCCAGCATTTCACAGCCAGTGTGCAGTGGAACTTGTTCACACACACTTTGGTTTACCACCTATTAAACGCTTTCAGTGCGTGGCCACTATATTAAGTATACTTCTCCATAGCTCATTTCAGTTTTAGCTCATTTAGAAAACTAGATGCTTCCTTTCACATACGTGATGACTGTGTCTTTGAGTAGTTATTTTTGTGTATGTTAGTGGTATTTTTTTTTTTTTTTTTTTTTTAAGAGACAGGGTTTCTCTGTGTAGCTTTGCGCCTTTTTCCTGGAACTCACTTGGTAGCCCAAGCTGGCCTGCCTGGCTCTGCCTTCCGAGTGCTGGGATTAAAGGCGTGTGCCACCACCGCCTGGCTATGTTAGTGATTTTCGAAATATTTCTTCATTGTTCACAAGAACATTGTCAAATTATATGTGTTCAAATGATTTTTGCCAGCATAAAAAATTGAAACTACAAATGTAATGTTATATATCAAAAGTGGAAATGTAGGAAATTTGTATAAAGTCAAATTATTTAAGAATGAAATGTTCCAGATAATTAAAGTATTTGGTTACTAAGGTACAATACTTTTATGGTTTGTATCTGAAATGCCCTCTGCCCCAACAGGCTCCTGTTTTAAAGCCTTGTTCCCCAAACTATAGTACTGTTTTGGAGTTCTGTGGACCATTTGGGAGGTAAGGCCTCCCTAGTGGAAGTCACTGGAAAAAGACCTTTGAAAGTTACAGCCTGGCTTGTGTTTTTGCTCTTCCTTCTTGGTGCTCAGATATGATGAGCCTCTGCCACAAAGTGTCGTCTGCCATGCCTAACCAGCCTGATGGACTGAGACCCTTTGAAACTGTAAGACAAAGTGTATCTTTTCTCCTCTAAGGGGATCTATGAGGGAGTATTATAGTGATTAAAAAAAAAATAGGCTAAGACAGACATATTTTTCCTTCTTCTCCACCTCAAAGAGATCTTTAAAAAAATTCATTTTCTTTCACTCATTCATTCCTTCATTCTGCTGTGGTCTACTACATAGCCTAGGCTGTGGTCTACTACATAGCCTAGGCTGGCCTTGAACTCCTTCTACTTCAGCCTCCTAAGTGTTGACTACAGGAGTCTACCAACGTACCTCCCTGCACCTGAAAGTCTGTAATAACATTTGAGTTCATTCTCCTGCCATTAAGCTGATCAGACTGGGTTTTAATTACCTATTTTAGAATTCATCAGGAAAATCATTCCAATTAATCAATTTCCATTGGCAGATGAGAAGAGAGATAAAAAGATCTGATTAAATGTCAACTGATTGTAGGTGATAGGAAGACTTCTGAAAATTTCACAAATACTCTAAGATTTTGCCAAAATGGTAAAACTGTAGCTAAAATGATAGCAGTTTGATTCCAAAGCTCAGATTATTTTGATACTTTTTAAAAAATGAAATACTGATATTTGTATTTTCTTTTTAAGTATCAATTTTATCTCTCCCACTGTACATTTTCTTTGTTACAATGCTAGTTACAGATTTTTAGCAAACACTAGAACCTCAATTTAAATTGTAGGTTTTATGATCACTTGATTTAATCAATTTAAAACAATACTTACAATTTTATCTCTCCTCTTTGTATTCTAAAGAAAATAAGAATGATAGGCTTAGGTGGGAAAAAATCCAAATGAAATGCATAGTTCTTCAAAAATCTTAAGAGTGAATATACATATATATTTGTGTGTGAGGTGCATACATAATATATATATGTAGATATATTCTAAATAAAACAGGTACACAGTTTGTACAGTTTATTACCATGATGTTAATGTGTATTACTACCTTGTTTATATTTAAGAAATTATTACAGAGTACTCACACATGCAAGACATTATTCTAACAGCTTGATGGATTCTTTGTCTCTTCATTAATTCTAATAACATCCTTTTTGAGATCACTGCTATTATCCCTTTTTTACACATAATGAAATGTGATGTGGAGAGGTTGCACATTTTTTCTTGTCATATTAGTAATAAGTGGTTTATTACAAACCTTTAGAATATGGGCTTCTAACTACTATAGTCAGTTGTTAATCTTGATTGCTTAAAGGACAGAAGTATTCCAAATGTCAGTTTCCAGTACCTATCATTGTTTGCAACTATTAATATCAAAAATAGATGAGTTTTATGGCCTCCTTCTCTTAAGAATAGAAAATGAATATTTTATAAGTATTGCACTTATGCATGCTATTTAGTCATGCATCACAATAAAAATACAGTTATAATTACATCAGCGTGCTGACATTTCCTTCTATTTTGTTCTCTCCAAGGATTTTAACATTTACAGATGATCCCAGAGGAGACTGATGGGAATGTGTCAATTTTGGTCAGTGGGTCACTCTACTTGATGCCTTTATAACCTTTGGGTAACTTTTTTTTTTCCCCACATTCTGTCAGAATTCAGGATGTATGCCTCCTTGACTTTTATTATTGTGTGTTTTTAATAGCCAAAGAACATCAGCTATTCAAAATTCTTTACATAAAATAACATCAGAAGAGACAAAGTTCCCATTATGACTTAGATTATAATATGAACAAACATCTATCTAACTTGGTTTTCCTAAAATTAATTTAATATTGCTGTCAAGTATTTTTTTTTTTTTTAACAATTCCCTCTGGTGGAAGAAAGTAAAATTTAAAAAACAAAGTAAACTTTCTCCTATGTGAGGTGGGGCTTCTCTAGTTTAAAGTAGTTTTCTGTGCATAAAAATAGTCTGTTAGTAGTTGACACTCCCTCTTAAGGCTATTTTGTCCTGGGAGGATCTGTAGAATGTGTCACTGGAGGATGTAATTCTTAGGGTGACTAGCTCAATGCAGACTCAGTTATTAGCACTGATTTTGAGTTCCTTTCTTCCCAAGATTTCTTTGTCCTAAGTCTCGTCTTCTGTCGCTTTGACCCTGCCAGTGCATATAGTAAACCATTTCCACCATTAAAAAAATATAACTGATGCTTTTCAACCAAGTAAGACATCAAATTAAAATGCAGCATATTTAAGGGAAGATGAACCCATCAGTCAAGACAACATCATGAATGGGGTTAGAATACAGACAAGAGTGAATTTTGTGAACAGATTTTCTTTAGAGAATATTACTCTATATAACCAGACAGTTTTCCAAAGAAACAGAACTGTGTGTTTGTGTAGAAAGGAGAGAGAGAGGGGGGGGGGAGTTCTTTTTCTGATATGATGACTTCGGAATGGTCTATACCATTGGTGGTTCTACCTTGGATACTTGTAAGTTTTCATTAAATCAATCACAGGTCATTGTGATACCAAGACTCAACATAAAGGCACATATTCTTTCTTATTTCCATTGTAGTGTACTTGCCTAATTTCTCTCTATTTCTGTAAAGAATAAAATGGGATGGATGATCCTTTATACAAAGCCTGGTTGAACATTGGTGCTTCCAAAAGAACTGCTGGAAGAGACCACATCTGGAGTTACCAGGGCTTATGGGGCCTTGTTCATATCAGACTGTGTCAAAGAAGTCTTAATAAAGATGGACAGCATTGCTGGAAAACTGAATTTAGAGAATTACATGTTCACTGGTGGCCAAGGAGATAATGTATGAATTTTGTCTCACACGAGAGCTCCAGTAGAACTATTTTAGGCTCTAATTAAGAACTTCCAGTGGTGAAATCTGTGTAGAATGGGGCACTGGAGAACTAGATAAAGGAGACATCATATCCATATCATTGGAGCTGTTCCCAGAGAGACTCAGAGGAGAAGCAGCTTCTGGAAGCCTCACAGAAGGGCCTGGTATATACATCTGCCTGGTTTGGAGAGTATGATCTGCCACTGTTATTTCTGTGGTATGTGGAGCACAGCCTCTTCCCTAAGATGCTCCCTGCCTCCCTCACCTACACCCAGGAGGATGGGTATGATGGTTAGCTGTTAATTGTCAACTTGACTCAAACTGGGATCATCTGTTAACGAGACAGCACCTTGATAAGGGATTGACTACCTTGGGTTCTCCTGTGGGGGATTGCTTGGTTTAAGTTCACAGAAGTTGTAAAGTCTCAGGATGCTCTCTCTCATATTGCTCTTTCTTCTAATCTTTAACTTCTTCCTAGCTCTAGACAACACTTAACTTCATCTTCCTCTCTGGTAGAAGTGTCTGCCCTTCCATGTTGTGGCTTGTTCATTCTTTTTTCTTCTTTTGAGAATGGTCATTTTATTTAATTATGTCACTTCTTTTTTTTTCCCTTTTTAAAATATGTGTTTTAATTTTACACATAAGCCATGAGTTCCCCTGTCCTCCCCCATCCTGCCCCCGTCCCCACCTTTCCCCCATCCCCTCCCCTCCATTCCCATCTCCTCCAGGATCAAGACTCCCCTGGGGATTCATTTAAACCTGGTGGATTCAGTGCAGGCACGTCCAGTCCCCTCTTTCCAGGCTGAGCAAAGTGTCCCTGTGTAAGCCCAAGGTTCCAAACAGCCAGCTCATGCATTGTTCATTTTTTAAAATTACCCATTACATGCTTTTTTAAAATTTAAGTTTTTGAGATTATAACATAGTTAGAACATTTCCCCTTCCCCTTTCTCCCTCCAAACCTTCCCATATACCTCTCCTACTCTCCTACAAATTCACGGCCTCTTCACTCACCATTATTGCATGCATATATTCGTATGTATACACATGTATTCCTAAATATAACCTGTTCAGTGCATATGTTCCTTGCATGTCTGGTGTGTCTATTGCTTCCATCCTTGTTCAGATCACATTTGGACAGTCATGTAGGTGAAACTTTATGGTTGTAGCTTCTGATATTACTAAAACACACAACCTCACAGCTGCACCCTGATTGTCATTGTTTCTTGCTGGTGATGTAGACTTAATGTAAGAAAGAATACAGGGAATGAAATGAATTTTTTGGCAACGCATTTTTTTTTCACACATAACCATGTGACTTTTCCTTTAGAAAGCGTCCTTTCTGCCCTCAGTGGGGCTTGATAGGTTAACTTGTCAGGGTAGAGAGGTGTAGGTGGACTACTTACTAAGTGTAGCATTTTATTTCCTTTTATTGGAAGTGGATTTTCCTCTTCATGTAATATATCCTGATTATTGTTTCCCCCTACTCCTCCCAGCTCCTCTCCATAATCCCTTCCCATCTCGATCTACACACTTTCTATCTCTCATGAGGAAACAAACAGGTTTCTAAGGGATAAAATAAAATACAATGTGATAGAACAAAGGCTAACACACAAGAATAGGACAAAACAAACAAACAAAAGGAAAAGAGCCCAAGAAAAGGTATGGGAAATGAGTATAGTATAGAGGTTCACTCACTCAGGAACCCCATAAAAACACTAAACTGAAAGCTGTAATATATATGCAAAGGACCTGCATGATGAAAAAGAGAGAAAAATAGAAATAAAATAAAATAACATACAAAAATAAAAAATGAAGAAAGCCCCAGTACAACATCCTGAGATGGAGCTAAAGGAGCCACTGAATGTGATTTTTGTCGACTGTCTACTGCTGGGCAGGCAGTGTACCTGAAAAGTAGTTTGTTTCCCCAGTAAGACTCCCTTGGATGAAATCAAATTTTCATTTGCAAGTGCTTATTAATTAGAAATAGCTTCTGGATTAGGAATGCAGGCATCTGTCCACTTCTTTCAGCTGTAGGACCACATCTCAGACCGACCCATGCAGGCCCTATGCATGCTACTCACTCTCTGTAGTTCATATGTGCATAAATCCTGTTGATTTACAGGGCCTTATTTCCTCAGTATCCTCTATCCCCTCTGGCTCTTATTCTCTTTTGGCCTTCTCTTCTGCAGGGTTCCCTGAGTCCTTAGTGGAGGGATTTGTTGGAGACATCCCTTTTTAGGCTGAATGTTTCAAGGTCTCTTACTCTGCATATTTTCTGGCTGTGGTCTCTGTATTTGTTCCTACGTGCTGTAGGAGGAAGCTTCTCTGATATTGGTTGAACAAGGCACTGATCTATGAATCTAGCAGAATACCATTAGGAGTCATTTCACTGCTATGTTCTTTTAGTAGAATAGAAGTATTCGATTTTACCCTAGGTCCCTGGGCTATCTAGTTTTAGGTTCTTGGTCACTCAAACAGTATTAGATAATGAATTCAATATAGTGGAGGGAGCCTTAAATCAAGTCAGATATCGATTGATTACTCTGACAAGCTCTGAGCCACCATCTTGCATGCAGGACATCATTGGAGATCAAAGGGTGTGTAGCTGGATTGTGTTTATGTTTCTCATTTGGTAGCCTGCAGAGTACCTTCCTGTACAAAGACACTACAACATGGGGTGAAGGCTCTGTGTAGATACCAGTTTGACTTCTCCAAGTTTAATGAGCCGTGTAGGTGTTACTTTCAGCAATGGGGTCTTGCCATCAGGTTATGGAGCACACCCTAGAGCCTGTCTTTTGTTACATGATTAGTTTCTCTCCTCTCGTGTGGTTATCATTCCCTCTCCTCTTCCCCACGCGCCCTCCTTCTTCTTTTCTTTCTCCTCTTCCTCCCCTTCCTTTTCCCTTCCCCCCTCTTCCTCCTTACCTCCCTCTCTTCCTTCTCCACTTCTTCTTCTGTGTCTAATCTTAAAGTTAATTTTAGAACCTGAGTCAGAGAATTAGACTGACCCTATTTTTGTCTTTTAGTTGTCTTTTTATGAGTCATTTGTACAAGAGAGGATCAGCCATTGGATTTAACAAATGGCTAAGTGGGATATTAATTATATTAAACTCTGTTTAAAGGTGTGTGTATATGTAGGAAATAAAATCCTGGATTTTGCTATAGACAAAGAGATAATGAATATTCAACCAAACTGGTTTCTAATAACTGCAGCATTCTGCCTTAAAAAGAGTGTGGGTGTTCCTAGAGGGCCAGTGGGTAGAGATGTATTTTCAGCAAAGACATTAATTGTGTAATTGGGAATTTTTTTTCCCTAGCGGAATGCTGCATGAACCATCTGTATATGCATTTTCATTAAACATTCTTTTCAATCAGATAGATTTAAAGATTCTTGTTTGGGTGAAGTCAGATATGTCAGATCCTCAATCAGTTTGTAGTACATTGTAAAATAATACACTCAAAACAGAGCTAAGCTGTCAAGCTGTGACAATTTTGAATGAGGAAGATTTTCAAAAATTATGAGTGAGATATTTTAAATGTGTCCTTGACATCCACAGCACTATTCAAAATACTTCATCAGAGGCCCGTGCTTTAAAAATGTACTTGAAAATTAATGGAAGGAGTGCAATTTGTCAGTCTTTGTCTTAGCCAACGTCCCTGACATCCCTGACAGCCGTGGAGAATCTGCAGCAAGATGCCAACGAGTCTCTCTCTCTACCTGGGGGCAGCTCGGTGCAGGAGGGTGCAGGAGAGATGGAGTGATCTCCTCAAAGGGCAGCTCGAAGGACCTGGAGCGAGGCTGCAACATAACAGTCCAAGCCCTGTTGATACCTGCTTGAGCCGGTGGCACACTGAAGACTCCATTTGTCCTTCGCTGGGAGGATTGTGTGATTTAGGGATTCCTCAAAGGAGCCATTTCACTCTTAGCCCTGTGTAGGGGACAGGAGCTATTTGTCCTGACCTCAGCTCATAACAGGCGAGTCTGTGGCAGAGACAAAGCCTCAGCTATTTATTTTAAATAAGTCCCTTAAAGGACGAAGACTATCTCAGGCCCGGGGCTCTAAGTCAGCTTCTTCTAAATGTGAGGTAACCTCTCATTCCTGCATCTGACCTGAGCGAACCTCCAGGGGCTCCATTTAATTGGGGAACAGGCTTCCGAATGGATCCTAGCGAGCCCCGGGCTTTCATGTTCCTTTCCTTGCTCCTCAGTGACTGATAACCTCTTGTCTGTTACCAAAATTTAAAAACCATGGAGGGGGAGGGTAGTTACTGGTCAGTGTTGAAGAGAACAGTTTACTTTGTTTCAGGGCGGCACTGCCTTCTATTTGTATAAAATCCGTAATCCTTTAAGGTGATTCAAAGAGAAATATCCACAGTAGAGGAACTCAGCGGGAACAAAGGGCGAAGGTTCTAAGAGAGGAAAGAAAGGACTGTCTTAGACCACACTCTTCAGCGTCAGTCAGCCACTCAGCATGAGAGAAGGAGGCGAAAGGAAGGGGAGAAAGGACGCCTTAGGCTAGATGTAGCCACGACAGTGGGGACCACAGGTACAGGCCTGGGCGAGATGTGACATTGTGGTTAGAACTGCCGCAGAGGGGTGGAGGCACAAGCTGTTTGGAATGTTCACGGTAGGGTATGAAACTGCTGAAGAACGAGCTTTTGAATACTTCATTTTTAAAAAACTTATTTTCCCGCTACTAGGTTTAAAAAGGCTGAATGCTTTTACCTGGGGCTCCACACCCAGTGATCGGTAAACACAGAATTCAAATAAGAGCTGTCTCGTCTTAACCACACTTGCTGCAGCCAGCAGTCTTCCCAGGACGTTGCTGTGTGGTCACTTACAAGTAGCAAGCCCTCTTGGTGCTTTGAGCCTTGGATGAACTTGTGACCACCCGTAGTATAGAGGAGACACAGCTACCACCATTCCTACATTCTTGCAAATAATACTACCGGGTGGGGGGAAGGGGGGGAGGTGTCGTTACTCTCTCTTGTTATTAGCTCATCTTGCCATAGATGTAATTGTCTCATTTGCTCTAACCCTCCCATTTCACTTGAAGTAAATATACTACTTTGGTGGCTTACAGTCCTTGATCAAGAAGGTGTAATGATAGGGTATTTTGTTGTTTGACTTACACATTCTATCTGTGGCTCCTAGAATAAAAGAGTAATAGAGACAATTAGTTCTGCTAAATGCATCTTGGAGCCATGTGTTAGCTTATCTATGGATTTTCTCCTTAGATGTTTAAATATTCCCCCTGCAATTTAGATTTCATCAAACAAAGAAGATCTGATTTAAGATAATTCTCTTGGTAAGAAAGCAATTGCTACTGCAATCTGCCGTTCACCCAGATCCATTGATCCCAGGATAAACATTCATTTATCAGAGAATTCAAAATAAAACACAACATATGCTGTCATTTATAACAAATTAAGGTGGTAGGGTTCTATATTTTTCCTAGAGGTTCCTCCCCTTTAAGCACTGTCTCAATTACTTTGGTGAACATTGCTGTAAAATGAAAGTTTTGTCTACTTCTTATGATTCTTTTTTATATTAAACCACAAACTGGTTGGCACATTGGAAAAATCAGTCTGCTGCCTTAGTCTCATTGTATTGTTTATTTAAAGATTATCTTTTCAAAGCATTAATGGGTATTTAAAAATAGTCCTTTTTATAAGCTGTCTTCCCCCTCAGAGCCATTCAGACTACATTATGTTAGCTCAGTGCTTGGGAAGAATTCAAGCACCTGGATGGTGACTTTGGCCTTGTGTGGTGACCTTCTGGTAGCAAGCATATAATCATCTTCTAAAAGCTCAGGTATGAAGGGTTGGAGCCATGAAGGAATGCTTTCATTAGACTTGTTATCAGACTTTGCAACCTGCCGATTGTTAGAAAGATGACCATGAGATGTAATTAAGTGGTCTCTTTGTTATTTCAGAGAGGAAAAAGAATTACAATTCTGGTGATCTCAAAATCTCCGAATTGGAGATTAAAAAAATACAGCATGAAACACTTGTATGAGCGGAGATTCTTTCATTTTTAAAATGTAGATTGTTGTTTTGTTTTGTTTTGTTTTTCTTGAATAATGAGTGTCTTGTAGGACAAGAGGCTCTTGACTGAAGGTTGGCATTAAACTACTTGCTACCTAACAGCAGTATAAGCAGATTGTACAATGGAGACCACTGTTTAATCACTGAAGTTCAAAACCAAGGTTTCTCTCTGTGAGGGGTGTTTGGAGCCTCTAAAAATTGCAACAGATGGGTATCTCAAATTTAAATTCTTTTGATAATGATTAAGGACTTTTTTTTTTTTTTTTGCTTAAAAATGATGAAAATAAACCTTCCCTGAGAGTCTTTGAAGATGACAGGAGAAGATCTGTCAGAAAATTATAAATTTTTTGTGAGATTCATTTTAAAGCAAGTATTTCTTCTTTCTCTGTTCCATAGGCTGTGACTTCCCTGCATGTTTATAAAAGTCTTCACTTGTGTTCATCAACACTAGAAAGGAACCACAGCTGTTAGTTTGGAGACATGTTTCATTTCTTGTAGTTTGATGAAACTGAAAGCCTCGAACATTTTTTTAAAAACTATCCAATAGGGGAGATATTTGATTCCAATAAAGGTGTTTTGTCTTTCCCCATTCAGTGGTTGCAAGGAATATGACCACCTCAAATAGATAAAACTAGCCAACAACCCATGGATAGTGGTGGCACTCAGTGATCTTTCTTGTTTACTCAAGGATGACATTATATAGAGTTCTATAAACAACTATTATGCAGATATTTTGATAATTCTAAAAAAAATCTTCCTCCTTTGCAGAGCTATTGGCCCTTTTTATCTTATTTATTAATGATGTGGTGTGTGTGTGTGTGTGTGTGTGTGTGTGTGTGTGTGTGTGAGAGAGAGTACAGGCACAGAGATTCCCATGCATGGATGTGGAGGGGAGAAGAAAACTTTCAGGAGTTGGTTCTCTCCTTCCGTCATGGGTTCTGGAGGTAAAACTCAAGTCACAAGGTTTGCATGATAAGAGTTCTTACCTCCTACATCATTTCTCTGGCCCCAGTGATAGAAACATGGAAAATATTTTTAGGACATTGGCAGTCATGTTCACAGTGGCCAGAGAAAGGCTCTCCTGAACATCTTTGATTATGCTTAATGTGCTTATTAGCACACAGTGCATTATGTCTTAGGAAATTTGTTACTTTGGTAATACACCAATACTTTACTGATTTATTAGCCATGTATCTAATGAATTAATTGTATATCTTTATTGAATCCCCAAAAAGCACATTTTATAATATGCTTGGTTAGTATGTAGAGAACAACATTTTTTGTTAAAAGTATCAATAGTTATTGATTGGACTGGAGAGAGCTACAGCATTCTGGAATAGCAAATTTGTACAAAGAATAAATGAAACAGAATCAGGGATGGTTTTTAGTCTCTGGAAAGGCTGCTTTCATCATCAGCAGGTTTTGTAGTTTGGATGGCATACTGAATATGGATGAAAAAAATCAATATTAAATGTATTTTATTTAAATTAAAAAATATACATCATCTCCAAATGCAACAGCTCAATGGTTGCAGTAGAACAATCTAAAAGTTGTTAATTCCACAGCATGAAGCCTGCATATGCAAAGTGAGATGAAATCTTTGTGGCTCCAGATTGCCAGCTGCTTTTGCCTTCTGATACATGTAAAAGCTCAGTAAAATGAGCTATGTGAGAAAAGAAATCAGTGGGTTTATATTAGTATTGCTATTGGAACAAGCTTCATTATTGTGTTTATATAAAACCCCTTTGGATGGCCATTGTTTGCCCTTTTCTCATTTTTATTTTATGTTACAAATTCCTTTGGAGGTTTTAAAAAATACATTACATTTAAAGATCTTGTCATAAATCTACATATATTTAAATCTGTATTTGCATAACTAATGTGAAGCTAACATTTGTTATAAACTTAAAATTTGATGCTATTATCCTGTGGCAGTTAATTCCAGACACTGTGAAATGCCAAAGGCATTGTGTCTATCATGGTCCTTGTTCTTTTTCTTTGTCAAAGCAGAAGCGACTGGATATGCTCCCAGATCCTAAGAAATGAAGGAATGGGCTCTTGATATTCATGGTGACTGTCTCATGCCCCTGTCCCCTAAATGGAGTCAATAACAACTCCAGCTATGGGGGGGGGGTGCCTTCATTCTTTGTTGCCATTGGTTCTTCCTGTTGGCTGATACCAGAGTTAAAACCTGAAGTTCACACCTGATTGTGGACTTCATTGCCCTAAACCTTTTAGCTAACCTGCTATACTTTTCCCTGAGGTCCTACCTACCTGTCCTTCAATTCTCACCTCAGAGCTTAATTATTTGTATACTTTTGGTTGTGAGCCTAGCCTTTAATGGCTGAGCCATCTCTCTGGCCCTTAACTATTCTTTCCGTCATATTTTTTTAAACCTTTGTTGCTTCTGTTATATAGAAAAACCAACCTCATATGCGTTAAGTATGTACACACCATTCCTTTGAGTATGTGTGTTGATCTGTGACTCCTTTAATAGAGAATCAAAGATGAAGTAAGCAGGGCCTTTGTCCATTTTGTTTGCTATTATACTCCTAGCATCTTGCATAGTATTTCACACCTAACGGTATGCAATGAGCATTTGCAAATGGAATGAAAGAATCTAAAGGCTTCATTCAGATTTTTTTGTTGTAGTCATCTTTAGGTGTTTTTTTTTTTTTGTTGTTGTTGTTGTTGATCATCATATTTCCAGTACATAGTGCCTTGTGCATAAGACCTTAATAATAGTGAGTATTTAGCTGAATGAAAGACTGAATGGAGCTGTGTTTTCTCTAAGTCCAAGAGGCTCCTGAAAGATAGATCTTTGGTAGGCACAAACATGAATTATGAACAGATTCTTAAAATAAATTGTATGAGGTAATATACCTACAGTATGAAGTAAATATCTGAATACAAACACAATAAAGTAAACTGTTCTAAAACTTAATGTACTCTCAGGATTTGGATCATGATGCCACAGATGCCTGAGGGCTTATGGTTTTAGTTTTCATTCGGCTGTTTGTGACATGTTCCATGCTGTGGTTTAATAGATAAAAGGGCATCGTTGGCAAATGGCTTCCTCATTTGGACCCTGACTACAGATAGGGCCAGCTGGGAGCCCTTGAAAAGGCAACACAACCCTAGTGATTTCAGTAAGAAGCAAATTAAAGTGCAAGGTGTTAAAATATGGTAGATCAGTTGGATAACAACCATCTTTGTAGGAAAAACATTATGACTCAATACAGCTGAGTTTGGCAGCTACAGGTGTAATTAAATAAAATCAGCAATGATGGGAATCCTGCCTCAGTATGACTAATCCATCAAGTCAGTGAAGAATGATTTGCTTTCTCCCTGAACTACTGTGGGCAAAATTTTCCGGAAAAAAGGATTTTCTTTTCCATTTACATTATTCCAATTTGATCACCATTGGCAAAGTTGACACGGTGTCCTGCCACTGTATTGGGTTGGTGTAATGGAAGCCCAAGGAACGGTGCAATGGCTTTGACTTTTGACACAGCTCTGATTAGTCCCTAAAGAACTTGAATGCTGTTTTTTTGTTTGTTTTTTTTGTTTTTTTTTGGCCTCTGATTCTTTTCCTTCTTTTTAAAGAAAAACTAAACACCGTAGGAATTTCAGATTATGAAACCCTGGTAAAGAAAAGTTTCCTTATTCTTTCATAAATATTACTCTACTGAAATTGTCTTTTTTCTATTTCCTGGAGTGTAATTTTGATCCCACAGATTGCCTTGTTCTAGCCCTTCTACAGTCAGTCTCCCAAACATCATCAACAACAACCATTCAAACACGTGAATAAGACCATCTGGCTTTCCCATTACATTTAGGAAAGAATCCATAGTTTCCAACATGGCCTGTAAGCCTTTCCATCATTTGGTTAGTAATTTTTTTCCCAGGAGCTTACCTGCTACTCCTTCTCTTGCCTACAACTTTCCAGCCCCAATGTCCTTCCTGCTATTTGTTGGATAAACCGACACCTCCCTTCCTGAAGACTTGGACGCTCAGCTCTGCCAGGAAAGTTGCTTCTGTGGATATGTATATGCTTGTATCCTTTACTCCTTACCTACCAGTCTTCACTCACCTACCCTATGCAGTTCTACTTGTTAGCAGCATGTAGCTCTTCAGTAGATCTGTGTTGCTTCCAAGCACTCATCCTTACCCGACAGGACATTATGTTAATTTGTTTATTATTCGAACACTGCACAATTCCACAGCCCTACTATTCCAGTATAACCTTATGAGGGAAGAGGCCTTATTTGTCATCATGAGAATTGTATGTCAGGTGTGTGTGCTCAATAAACATTTATTCCAACAAATCAATGCATTTATTTATTTATATTTATTTATCTATCTATTATTTATTTTGTTTTTTTTGAGACAGGGTTTCTCTGTGTAGCTTTGCACCTTTCCTGGAACTCGTTTTGGAGACCAGGCTGGCCCTCGAACTCACAGAGATCTGCTGGGGTTAAAGGCGTGCGCCAGCACCGCCCGGCCTTGCATTTATTTTTATAGGCACTCTGTATTTAAACACAGTCTCCCAAAGGCTTGTGGTTCTGCTGCCTGACCACACAGCTGCTAGTGCTGTTCTTCCTCTTTTGTTATCTTCAGTTGAAACCTGGAAGTTTACTCCTCTTTGGACATGGTGTGATCATTGTTTTCTGCTTGGGGATCCTCTGATTAAAGTTGCATTCATGAGAAATAATCAATGCATATGACAATGTTTATGTTAAGCTTCTTTTTCCCCCCAGTATGAGATGATTTCTTTAGAAAATTTGCTTTCTCTAATCTTTCCAATCTGCCGTAAGATTATCTGTGAAATTGCGACAAGATTTGCCCGTGGTCTCAGGGTATAGGGGCTGCGGCAGGAAAATTGCACTAGAGTGTTTTAGAAAAGTACGGCAGGATTAATTTGTTGTTGTTTTGTTTTGATCTATAAGCAGTTAAGATTTGTATTGGCCTCTGCTGTGTGTGAGAGAGACCCACAAATAATTCATGCTTTTAATGATAGAGTCTCTCACAGCTCTCCCTATGAATGCCCTGACAGGAAAGACAAAATTGCCCTTTTGTTTGCCAGTTAGAAATGCAGGACAAAGCAGCTGACAAATGCCATGTGGAATTTTCTATCACACAAACAGATATTCTCTGTGTCAGCAAAGGTATGCCTATATGATTTGAGCAGCTTCCTTCTGGTTCTTCTAGAAATGGGTTAGTGCACAGAGGACAGTCTCTAGATTATTGATATAATCACAAATTGAAATGGGACCCTGAGCTCTCTGTTCACAGAAAAGCTTGCCTGGCTTTCTCTGTATTTGAAGTGATTAACAATGCTGAAGCATTGTGGGAAAATGATATGTCTATAATTATAGGAAGCCACAGGAGGGAAAAAGACATTTCTGATACTGGTCTTTGAAGGCACCCAAGTTCTTTGAGCCTGAGCCATTGCAGGGGGATAGCAAGAAGAAAAGTAAGAAAAATATTTTTTAAAAAGAGAAAAATACAGTAGGAGGAGCTCTATATGTATGAGATAGGTGTATGTAAGAGATAAGCAAAATGTTTGGAGCAGGCAAGAGCTAAGTTAAGACAGCAGGAGATATTGGCTCAGCAGTTGAACAACGGGCTGTAAAGTTATAGACCCCATAGCTGGGGACAAACAGATTTCCTATCGTTCTTTCCAGTTTACCTTCCTTTCTTACACATAATATAGAAACAATGTTTCTCGCCCCCCCCCCTTTTTTTTTTGTGAGTACACAATGACACAGCCTTACTTAAAAGGAAATTCTGTATGATTACTGCAATATGTGGAAAGTGAGGTCCCCATCCCCACCTTTGTCTCCCTGGTTAAAGTATACAACTTCTTACAATTCTAGAATTGCAGACATGCAAGGTTTTTAAAAATCCTATTTAAGATGTGAGGAAGCCTCTATTACCCCTGGGTGTGGTCCCCTGCTCTGTGGACCTGAGCTGCCACATCAGCTGTCTGGAAACAGCTAGGCTGAAACGTCAAATGCAGTCGGCCAGAGGATGTGAATACACAGTGACAGTCTAATTCCACTTGCAGCCGCTTGGTGCCACTCTGGCTTTAGGAACCACTCAGCTACAGGCAATTGCTGGGAACCTGCTTCCTCCTCAGTTGGCTTTCTGTGGTTTCAAAGACAGTCATTGTTTTGAAGAAGGTCATTTGGAGAGTTCGGTGGCGGGTGTGATTAGAATGTGTACAGCGAGTCACATTCCAGGTGCTTTGTGTGCTAACACTTAGGTGTTATTACCAGCATTAATTATCCAAGGGACATGTAACAAGCACAGGTGGGCCCTTGTTGGTTCATTTAAAAGGCAAGCCTTTGCAGAATGCAAACCCCCAGGTAGCTACTCTTGCCTTGAAGTTTAATTTTGGGATAGCTTGAGCCCACTAGGCTTGGTCTATTCATAGATGGGATTTTATAAAAGGAAAGGTTCAATATTAATTCTTCCCTAATAATGGGACGGACACACACACACACACACACACACACACACACACACACACACACTAGGGCAACAATAGAAAGAACTTTTGTTAAGAGTGCAATCCTTGCAAACAATAGATCCAGGTTTCACTTGTTTTATTTTCTCTCTTTTTTTCTTCTTTGCTTGCATAAGTTTTTAGTCATCATTAAAAAGGGCAGTTTTTTTTTCTTCAAAGAACAGCCTATTTTTCAAATGAGTTACAGTCAGTGTTGTAAAATACTTGACCCCAAATGATGAATCTTTATCTTTTTCTCTATCTCCTTGCTCATCTGAAACCAAACGGGATTCCAGAGAAGAATCCATGCCTGGGTTTTCACAGCTCGGAGATGACTTTCTGAATTGGAGGACATCTCAGCATTTAGCTGAAGGTCCTTGTCTCTGTTTAATGGGAACCCAGGAGGGGGCTTGCCCACTTCTAAAGATGCGATTGAGAGCGGTGCTTTTCTGACTCATTAATTTGGAAAGGCAAGAGGAGGCTGCCATTAAGAACCGTCGTTGCAATTAATTGCATGTAAAACTTTCATTTTCTCCCTTGACATGTTCATAGACATTCTCTTACCTTGTTTATGCCGATAAACTTCTGCTGGCCTTCCCACGAATGGACCTGGCCCTAGGCAAAACTGAGATGCTTGCCAAAATCACCTTGTCTCCCTTCTGACACTGTTGCTTACTTTTCCTTCCTGTGAACCTGTGCCTTCTCTGTTCCCCTTTAAATATTAGTAGTTTTGAGTGTAATTATCTCTGATATTGGGCTTGCCAGTTCAGGGCTGTATTTGTATTTTGGGTATTAGGGAACTCCACCAGGAGAAAGATGCTACCGTTTTAGATTTGCTTTGTAAATGTAGGCAACTTACTTAATTTTCTCACACTTGAGAGTCTATAAAACAGAACTGTTTCATGTAGTAAATGAAACACGGCACATAAGCTTGCTGTGTGGCACCATGAATGGAACACTCAAGTCTGCTTGTTGAAAGTGGACATCTTCTGGACAGTGGACTCGTAGTCATCAGGGAAAGGACAGGGGACCTATATTTCTGCAAACACTTCCTGAGATTCTTGTGCTCAGCAATGCATTAATCTCAGGTGCTTGCCTCAAGGATGAAAATTTCCATGGAGTAGCTGGCTATATCAAAGCAGGGAAATAGTACCACCAAAAAGACAATGGGTCTTAGAGAGACTCAGGCATCACTGCTACTCTGTAGGAGAGATGTGGGGCAAAGAAACAGGCTATGAGTTGATCAATGCCATTCTGAGCCCTGCCTAGGAAGGCAAAGCAGAACAGCTTATTCAATATATGGCAAAGATACTAAATATATCTACTTTACATTTTCATTTTCCCCCAGTTTTTATTTGTTGTGTGTATCTATCTGTGTTTAAATGAAGCTAGGGTTTTCCCGGCTGCAGATCGATTGGCATGCTCATGATGGCTGCTGTTCAAAGAGGACAGAAACCATGACTTTTGCTCTGCAGGATTTTGCAGTCTGGAGGTCAGTGAGTAACCCGAGGTACTAGCACCCATTGATTTGATTAGTCTCTTCCATTCCTCCTTTTGTTCATGTTTGAACGCGTGCTTAAAGGCTTGCCAAGGTTAGGTTGAGGGATGGGAAGTTGATGCTCTGGTTAAAGTGCCATTACCTTTATTGAAAATCAAGAATGTCCAGAGACATGAAATGCACATTGTAAAGGAAATTAATTGAGTATTGGCTTACTCCTGAGCCATCTTTCTAGTTCAGATCATCTAGGAGATTAAAAAAATCCACTAACCCAATGTCAGTCCGATTTGCAAAGCTTATTGACCATTTGGCAAATTGAGCGGCAAGGGAAGAGCTACTTGCTCCCTCCCTGTTTGGCTTTCAGGTTGACCCACATACCTAATGCTTAGTCAGAAGATTTAAAGACGTGACAAGAGAAAGAATTGTTTCTGTCCTGATTAAGATTTACATAAGATATTAACAGCCATCTAATTCTAAAATTTATGGTCTACATACAAGGAATGTAGATTCCCTAAGGCTTTATTCCAGATGAAACCTAGTATAAATCATAGGTCTAGGAATGAATATAAGAGAAACCTAAGATATTCAACTGGTCTTATAAAAGAGACTGCTGAGGGGATCCAGATCATTCCAAGTTCCCCATCATAGACAGTAAGGAAGTGTTGTCTGATGTGTGTAATTTGTTCACATGGAAAAACTCTGGAATAAGAAATAGAAGGCCTGTTTGAAGTTTATATCACAAAGCTTCTGACTCCAGACTCTAGCTTTGTCAACTGTCCTATAACCGCATAGCTTTTTATCCATCCATCCATCCATCCCTCCATCAACCCACCCACCTACCCATCTATCCACCTATACCCATCCATCTACCCACCTACTGATCCATCCATCCATCCATCCATGCATCTATTTGAGGTAAGGGTCTCACTCCTGGGTTTGATTGATCCTCCTGCCCCTGTCTCTTGGGTTGTTGGGCTACAAGTATATGCTACTGCATCTGGCTCATGTAATTTTGTCAGCCTCATTTTGTCACTTGTAAAGGTTTTCATCCAACAGCTGTTGATATACTCCAGTTGTGCCCATTTCTAGGCTGGAAATAGGTATCAATGAGAACTCTGTAGATGGTTATTAACTTTGGACTCTTTTTTTAAAAAAATGTTTATGAATGTTTTGTCTATGTGTATGTCTGTGCACCATGTGCATGCTTGTTGTCTACAGGGCCCAGAAGATGGTGATGGATATCTTGGAACTGGAGTTATAAATGGTGGTGAGCTATCATGTGGATGATAGGAAACAAACTCCCATCCTCTGGAAGAGCAGCCAACTCCTAACTACTGAGCCATATCTTCACCCCCATGTCCTAGTCTTAGATGGTTTAGGAGCCTTCCTTGTTCTTTTGGTTCTGTCCAGTGATTCTGAGAATGAAATCCCTGAGCTCACTGTCTCATGGAGAATGTGTTAGGATTAGTAGTTCTTCTGCCTTTTGTAGATTTACTGAGTCATGTGTTTTTTTGTGGGGTTGGAAAGCTGGGTTCTGAAGAGCCATCTAGGTTGCTCACCATTCTTTTTAAAGATTTTATGTTTTAAAAAATTATGTGCTTATATGTGGATTTGTGAGGATATACACATATGAGTGTGGGTGCCTGTGGAGGCCAGAAATGTTAGATCCCCTGGAGGTGGAGTTATATGAACTGCCTGCCATAGATGCTGGTACCTGAACTCCAGTCTACTGGAAGAGCAGTATTTTTTTTTTTTTTTTTTTTTTTTTTTTTTTGTTTTTTCAAGACAGGGTTTCTCTGTGTAGCTTTGCACCTGTCCTGGATCTCGCTCTGTAGACCAGGCTGGCCTCGAACTCACAAAGATCTGCCTGCTTCTGCCTTCCAAGTGCTGGGATTAAAGGCATGTGCCGCCACCACCACTGGGCCTCTTTTTTTTTTAAAAATTAAGAAAATTTTTTCCTTCATTTTACACACCAAACAAAGATCCCCCTCTTCCCTCTTCCCCTTCCCCCAGCTTTCCCCTCCCATCCCACCTTCACTCCTTCCCCCACAAGAAGGCAAGGCCTCCCATGGGGAGGCACATCCAGGACCAGAATCCATTCCTGGTGCAGTATGTGTTCTTAATTGCTACCAAACCTCTCTCCAGTCTCCTCACTCCTGTAATTTGAGGAGAACTTGGATTTTAAGGAAAAAAATCTTAATTTTAAGTGTATGTGCAAGTGCCTGAGTATATGTGTATGTACCACATGTGTGCAGATGCCCATGGAAGCCTGAAGAGGGCATTGGATTAGCTTTAGCTAGAATTACAGGTAGAGCCATCCATCGGTGCTGGGAACTAAATCTAGGTCCTCTGAAAAAGCAGCAAGTATTCCTAAATGCTAACCCATTGCTCTATCCCTGGAAGCACTGGAATTTAAGAAATATTGCTCATTGGAATAAAGCTTCAATGAGTATCAATATGGACAAGTGGATGATTCCTAATACAGTAGAATTTAGGGAGAACAGAAAAAATAAAACAAAACAAAAAGCAGGACTGTGGCAAAAACCGGACAAGACCCTATCATAAACACCTGTATCACAGTCCCTTTTGTTGTTTTGTGTAAGAACTTGTAAGCATATTACAAATATGAACTAATTCTTGAGTTTCAGGGTAGTCTTCACTTTGAAGTACAGCAACTCATGAGATCCTAGTTCATTTGACACCTGTAAGGTGAAATCAAGATAGAGGCAAGGCCCTTTGTGCTGCACCACAGGTGTTCTGTGAATGACTCCTGGCCACCACCCTCACTGAAAGATACATGGTTCCCTAAGATTGTAAGTCAGGGAGGCACAAAGGCTGTGTCTGTTTTGCTCATGGTTATACCCTTGGAACCAACATAGATTCTGACCTACATGTTGTTTTTTGTTAGTAAAAAAAAAAAAAAAAAAAAAAAAAAAAAAATCAATCAATGAATGTAAAACTGAATGAAGTCAATTGCATTTGGATCTGCTAATTGACATAGTGTACCTATGAGGAAAGGCTTGCTTTTTGAGTTGAAGTATAGACCTATATTAAAATCTTTCAAAGACTTTGAATTCCTTCTATCATGAGAGAAATAGTATTTCCTTACTAAAGTACAACAGTTTAAATTAGAGTGGGTAGTTCAGAGTCTGTAGGTGGGTAAGAGGGAGTTCTTATAAGTTTCAGTTGTTAGGGCTGAAGATGTAGCTCACAAATTCTAAATTTCATTTAAATCACAACCACAAAGGAACACAAAATTATGAGAGTCACCAGCTGAAAATGGTAACAGACTGGAATCTGGGATTCAGAGCAGATAACTTGGAAACCATGTTTCCCTCTTGTTTGAGTTCTGTCTTCCATTTGGTTTGTCCCTCAGCCAACAAGTGTTGCCAAAGAAGAAAACAAAAGTCTACAATATATGCCTGTTTTTATCTTCATCCTTTTTCCCTCTCTTTACCTCCTTTCCTGTATGCATCTCATCTGTTATTTGGGTTCCAGTTTCATGGCAGCAATGTTAAGCCCCCTACCAGCTAATATTCTAACAGCCTGTTCTTACCATCCCATGTTACACCAAGAAAGACTGACTGCATACATTCCTGCATTTGTGATTCTTAGAGACTTAGAGGACTAGAGGGACGACAGGAAGGAAGAGATAGGACATGAGCAATGGGAGGGAAGAAAATGACTCTTTCTTCATCCAAAAAGTAGATGTTCGAACATTGGAATGGGAACATAACCAAAAGATTTTTTTAAAAAAATAAATAAACAAATAAATTTTTATCTGTAAGTTTTGCCCATCATTATTTAGGAGTGTTACCAATCTGCTGAAAAATCAGAATTTAAAATATAAAGAGAAAATTATAAAGGGTTCACAGAAATAAAAATGTTTTTTAATTAAAATCTTTAAATTTAATTAACTTTTTTTCATTTATTTTACATACTTACCTATGTTTCCCTCCCTCCAATCCATCCCTCTCCCCATCCTCTCTTCTTCTTTATTCAGAAAGGGGCAGTCTTCCCATGGACTTGAACAAAGCATTGTACATCAAGTTGAGGTAGGACCAAATACCTCTCCCTGCATTAAGGATGGGCAAGGTAATCTAACATGCAGAACAGGTTCCCAAAAGCCAGCTAAGCATCATGGACAGGTTCTGATCTCACTGCTAGGAGTCTTACAAACAGACCAAGCTACATAACTGTCACACACATGCAGTGGGTTTTGGTTGGTCCCATGCAAACTCTCTAACTGTTGGTCCATAGTCCCCAGCTCCTGCGAATGCTTTGATAGCCTTAGAATTGGAGGAAGGAACACTCAGTGCTCTTTGCTGTCAAGTCCCAGCTTCCTACCTCCCACCTCAATACTACATTAGCTTCTGTGATTTGAAGTTACTATTTGCTGACTATTGACACTGACTTTTCCTGCCCAACCCCCCTTGCCACTTCCTCTTCATTCACGGAAGCTTGGAGTTTCTGTTAAGTTATTTCTGATAAGTCTGGGAAAAGTGATCACTCTCTGTATCCAGGATTCTATTTGACATACATGCAACAGTTAATTACATACTGCTTTGTGGTTGCAATGAATTAGCTAAACTAGAGCTATTTGATATCAGGTAAATACTGTATTGTTCTCCCAGCACAATTGGATTGCAAAGGTCCCATAAAAATAAGACAGTTCTTAAAATAATAATAAAAATGAAATAATAGCTAATATTTACTGAAAACATCCACTATGTGTCTTATTTTATCTATTCTTCATATGAACTCAATGAAATAGATGCTATTTCCAAACCATAGGTGGGGAAATTGAGCCTCAGAGAGATTAATTTGTCTATGTTGATTTAGCTAGAAAATCCAGTTCAAAAGAGAATAAAACAATACAATTCCACCATTCCAAAAGAAATATCTTTAAATTTTAAATAGCGTAAGGAAAAGGCCATTATTTATAATTTTTGTTGTTGTTGATACAAGGTCTCACTATACAGACCTGTTACCCTGGAATTCACTCGGTAGACCAGGCTGGTTTCAAATTTACAGAGATCTGCTTGCCTCTGCCTCCTGAGTGCTGAGATTTAAACTATGCCTGACTCATTTTTATAATCTTAAAATGCTTAATAAAGTCCTAGTCAGGGCTCGAAGGAAAGCTCAGTTTGTAAAATTTGCCTTGCAAGGGCGAGGACTAGCAGGTGATCCTTAAAAGTGATGTTAAAAAATCTGGGTGTGGTGTCCCATGCTGATTATAATCCTTGTGGTTGGGGACAGAGACAGTGATTCTTAGAGCTTGATCACTATCTTGCACAGCCTACTTGATGAATTTGAGACCACTGAGACACCCTGTCTTAACATAAAGGTAGACAGTACTTGAGGAATGACAGCAACCCTTGGGATGGTATGCCAGTCTCCATATGCTCACCTGCAGGTGAACATGCGCTTGCATACACATGTACACATGTGTATATATATATATATATATATATATATATATATATATATATATATATATATACCTTTTACTTTATCTTTTGTGTGTGAACAATGTATGTGCATCTGTGTGTGTGTGTAAAGTAAAAGGTGTTATAAAGATATCAAAAACAGAGTGCGAAATAAGATTTCATAGTTCACACATACACACATGCACACACACACACACACACACACACACACACACACACACACACTAGTCAACAAGTACTCAAAGGACATTTATTTAAGAGTTGAGCATATGCTGGGTGATGGTAGCTCAGGCCTTTAATCCCAGCACTGGGGAGGCAGAGAAAGGAAGATCTCTGTGAGTTCGAGGCCAGTCTTGTCTACAGAGAGAGACCCAGGACAGGCACCAAAACTACATGGAGAAATCCCGTCTCAAAAAACAAAAACAAACAAATAGAAAAAGAATCAAGCATATTCGACAAAAGCATTATTTAGCTTACTTACAAGGCGACTGGATTATATCCCTTTGCCTTGAAGGCTGATTGCTGCTTCTTCCTTTCTTCCCACATAGCTGACTGTCCAGAGGACATTTTCTACCCACTGATGTCAGAGACCATGACTATATAGAAATCCTGGCCATAGGAATAACTACCACACTTCCTCTGCTCAACCATTTACTTTAAAAAGAAGACACTCTGGAGGATTCATTCTTAGGATTTAAAAACATGCATTTTAAGGAAAATTTTTTACTGAACTTCTTCATGCTGCAGAGAAATGTCTTGGAAGAGCTGTATCTTTGTCTCTAAAAGACGTCTTTCTCTTTGGTCCAGGTGGATTTATAATTATCCTCAATAAAAATGACAATTAAAATTTTTATTAGCATATATCAATTATATATATTAATGGGTTTACTTAATGATATTTTCCTACATGCATATAATGTATTTTGATAAAATTCACCCTTCCGTTATCCTCTCTTGTCCTTTCACACTTCTGCTGATTCCTTTCTTCTTCTAAAACAGTCCCCATTCTACATTAATATCGTTTTTGTTTTCAGTGACCCAGTATGTTTCACTAGAGTTGCTCATGAAGCTTGGACACCACAGTAGTGGTTACACCACTGAAAAAAAAACTGTGCTTTTGACCTCTGCCTCCCATTGTAGAATTCTTGACATTTAAAATAGCAAGACACATCTTTCTTTGGAACTTTCCTTTTCTTTGTTAGTTTTCTTTTCTCACAATGGGTATTTTTCCAGAAACCTTGGCTGAGAACTCCATGGTTAGTAATACTGAAACACAAGGCTTTGAGGTACAGTCTGTTCTCATTCATTAATTCATTACCACAGTGACAAAGGGTATCTTTAGTTGCTTCCCCTTTTCATATGAGATCATATATTTGAAATAGATCAGACTCAAAACAGAAATACCACAGCTTTCACTCACTCATGGATTCTAGGTTTTATTTAGGTTAATGAAACACACACACACACACACACACACACACACACACACACACTTAAAGTAGAAGTGAGACTGTCTGGGAAAGTGAAAAAGAATAGTATGAGAGGAACAGAAATGAAAAGGAAGGGTAGGCTGTGTGTGAATAGGTCAAATTACATGGTATTCCTGTATGAAAATGTCTTTATGAAACCCATTACTATGCATATGGATATATTCCAATAAAATCATGCATTAAAAACACATAGATGCCGAGGATCATAAAACATTATAGCTGTTCTTCCATTTGCAGTGGGGTTACCTTGCAATAAGCTCCTTGTAAAATAAAGTATTGTGAGCTGAAAATACATTTAATCTGACTAATACACCTAACCTCATGCAGCCAAGCAACATAATGCACTGCAGAGCATCGCCTATCTTTCCATGTGATGATGTTGCTCTCTGGGCTGGTGGCTCACTGCAGCTGCCCACTGCGGTCCAAAGCTGTGTGGAACATCTCTTAAGAGATGCACTGTAAAATAAGCACCATAGTTTGTGCTAAGTCCATACGTGCACATATGTCCAACCGTCCTGTGAGAGTACCTGTTTTGGGTACTTAAGAAGTTCATATGCCATGGTAAATTAAAGAAAGACTACAACATTTGACAGACATTTGGTCATTGTTCCTAGAGATTTCACCACATGATGTGGAGCATTTCATGTCACTGTGAGTAAAATACTTCTATAGTATACTTATGAGGAGGACCAGAGGTGTAGCTTGATGGTAGGTACTTGGCAAATATGTGTAAAACACATTTTTTAATTTGGTCCCAGAAACCGTGAAGAATAAGTAAATGGAGTCAACTGTGGGTAGCTAAATTACCCCTTAGTAAGGCTGATGTAGAAAAGGGTCCTTTACAAGGCAAACTTGGTGGTGAGAAGAGTAGTCACCCATGTGTAACGCTGATGGGTACCTGAGTCATGCATAATATTGCTACCAACTGTAGCATGCACCATTTCAGACAACACAGAGGTGATCACAATATGCTCTAGAAGACAATTAGCAGGCTTAAGGTGTGGGTCCTGTGAGGATAATGACACTATGGTGAAGCTGCACATGAAGAATTTAAATAAAATTATTTAAAGGACTACGAGAGGATTGGAGAACGCTGCATTAGATGTAGGTCTGGTGACAGAAACTGACAACACCAGCACCTGAGAGAGGAGGCAGAAGGGCCATGAGTTCAAGGCTTTTCTCAGCTATATAGTGAATTGAGACATGAGACCCTGGTCCAAGGAATCATGTTACCAACCAGCTCAACAGGAAAAAAAAGATGCATTGATATTAACATATTTTATTTGACTTTAACATACCAGAATATGAAATTAGCTCTTTTTTGTCTCTAAATGAACATTTATCAGTGGAAGTTGACTTTTTATATCATTTTAGATGATTCTTATGGATAACAGTGGGGATTTGTGTTTTGGGCCACCATCAATTCTGTTGTATATAGTTAAGGGGACTTAGAAACTAACCACAGTAAGAGTAGTGGTACATTAAACAAAGGCAGGTCTCTTTGAAATACTGAGTCTGGCATTTTTATGTAGTTCATGCATATCTTTTTTATTATGAGAACAATTGAAGAATATTTTATTCTATTGATCTTTAAGCTTCCAAATTATAACTTCCTTGATGAACAACTTTTTCTAGCTTGTTATACCAAATTTAAATACTTACACAAGTCCTGTAAATTCCTTCTTGCTGCTAAAGCAACAACAACAAAACCCCCAGCTCTCTAAACTCTGTGTTGTTTCATCTTCTGGTGGAATTAAAATTTTGTGTGTGTGTGTTTGTATGCATGTATGTGTGTGAATATGTGTTCATGTGTTTGTGTGCCTGCATGTGTGTATGTATGTTTTTGTGCATGTGTATAAGTGTGTGTGTGTGTGTGTGTGTGTGTGTGTGTGTGTGTGTGTGTGTTGCAATAGAATAGGATACAAATGCTCTTACAGGTCAGAGGTTGGGAACCAAGATCCCATTTTTTACAAGAGTGATACAAACGTTCTCATCCATGAGCCATCTCCTTAGTCGTAAAGAGAAACTGAAGAGGCGTTGATGAGGGTACTGTGAACCGATGCCAAAAAGGAAAGAAATGTGTACATCTAATGGCTGAGCTACTTCTCCAGTCCTGGGCTAACTTTTATCCATAATTCATTTTTGTTTAGAGTATTATATGTACCAGGCAGTTTTAGGAACCTTTTGTTTATGTTTATGATCAAATTACACAATACAGTTCTTATATAGATAATATTCTTTTATTTGAAAGAACTACCGAGTCCCAGGGAGTTTCAGCATTTTTCTGTGGTTCACAGCCAGAAAGCAGGAGAGTCAGGATTTGAATTCAGACCCTAATTGAAAAAGCTAAATCCATCACAATCCAACTCCTGCAACACACAGGCCATGTCATTTTTACTTATTTAACAGAAACACAACTTCTTTTAAAAATTATAGCAGAAATACAAGATGTATTTGTAACAAAATACCCTAAAAATTTAAAACCTCAAATAATTGTCAAATGTCAAATTATCAAATAAATTGATAATGATAGTTTCTAATTTTCACTTTTCAGTATCTATAAATAGTTGTTATTAAGATTTTATCGTATCTGATTATGTAGGTACAGATATGAAATACATATCAATGATACCACAATAAAGTACTCTATACCTTGTGACCAATTTACTTTTGATTAATACATGTCTTTCTATGAGAAGACATGCAGTTCTGTCTTGAGATCTTGATTCCACAGATGAGTTTACCAATATTTGTGTGGCTACCCTGTTTATAGATATACACCTTGTAATTATGAAGAAACAAGCCATACAAACTCAGCCATTGCAGTCCTCTCCATCTTGGAGATGCCAATTCATTTTTCCAATTCAGCCTTAAAACCTTGTCATTGTTCTTAGCGCTCTTGACTCTCCGACTAAGCCGTGGCCCAATCCTACGGACTTTTTAAAGTCAAGGCGGACAGGGCCGTCTCTCAGCAGCTCTTCTCACCATGGCCCTGCCCAGGCTCTCACCCTTTCTGAGCTATGCAATCACAGCTTATATTGCGGATTGGCAGAAGCCAAGAGTGATAGTTAAACATTTAAGCATAATGTTTAATGCTTAAACTGTGCTTAAAGACTTTCTTGACACCCCCTCTTCTATTCACTCGCCATATTCCCCTCATATAACTCACCTTAAAATATTTGCTGATATTTGAGTAAGTGCCTATTTGTTTTTTCCTTAGGTTCTGTGAGTTTTTGTTTCACACTGACTGGGAGCCTCTGATCACATCCCTCCCTCTTTACACTCCTAACTCGTTTCTTCTCTTCTCCTTTAGTTGCTGTAGTTTATTTGTATAATGGGGGTTGAGTGAATATATCAAAGAAATACTTCTGGAGAGTGACTTTCTCAAAGCAACACTTCGACTCTCGAATGAAATGATCTTCCTCTTCAAATCTGCTTCCACACTCCTCCTTTCTTGCTTGTTTTAGTGCAAAATTCTTCTGCACCCCTTCCACATTCCTCTGTGTCGTGTCCTTCCCCCCTCCCGTCTGCTGTTTGACTCTGGAAGGCTGGCGAGCTTTCTCTCCCTTGCGGGAGCTCTGCAAGCGAACAGACTCCAGGCAGCTGGTCTGATCCCAGTGGGCCACTTTGCAAGGCAGTGATGTCAAGAGTGACCTTGGAGTCTGACCGAGTTGTCATGAAACAATTTAATAGATGAAAGAATTCTCCTCTTCACACTTTGGTCACATTTATTATCTCCAAATATCCGGCACCAAGTTATAAACACTCACACTGTAAAGAGGATTTTTTTTCCCTCAAAAATTAAATTCATCATGTTGTTTAAAATCTCTAGAACATATATAGAAATTGGGGCAGATGAACACAGGGCAAAGACATTCTGTTTTTGTTTTTGTTTTTTTTTTTTGTGATTTAACTGTTATCATGGAAGCTGCAAGATGATTATTGAATCTGGAGTTTTAGTCATGCCATAAAACTGCCACACGTACTGTTTACCACACTCCTTTCAGAAAATCAGACGATTTCTGTGTGATTTGTATCATGTACAACATCACTAGAGTAACAGTGATGGGGATAAATCCGTAGATGATAAAATAATTGTGAAGGTGATAAAATGGTTTTTTTTTTACCTAGTGAAGCTCGTTGATTTCCTTTTGAATCTTCTACACACAGGGAAATGAGTCTACAGAAGTTGAATGCTGATTCAAGGTCACACAACTAGTTAATGATACAGGTGGGTCTGCTGACTCCCTGAACAGTGCTCAGTACTATCCACAGAAGAGCGTCCGTGAACACAGCCCTGTGCTAAATGAAGGTCTACCTGCTAGAGAGATCCTGTCTCTTCCAATTGTCCTGACACCCCACAGTTTATTTAGATTACATGATTTGGCCTCATATTTCTTCGGGAGCTAGCGAGGTAAGGATCACCCTATTAGAGTGCTTAATTCCGAGCTAATGATCCTTCCTTCCGTCTGAAGTCTTTACGTTCCAGCTTTTTCAAAGGGAACTTGGTGTTGCTTGTCCTTTTCTGCCTGCTGCATGATGTGCACATCAGTGCCTCCCGCAGCCTTCCACTTTTTAATTGCCTCTCCTTCCTAATGAAGGCTGTATCAGCTCCAATGCTAATTGAACTTCGTCCTTCATTCAGACTGTGTTATTAAACAAATAGTCACAGTGTTTGGTCTCACTTTAATGGGAGCATTGATGTTTGCTTAACATCAAAAACTTATTAGCAATCCATTGCAAAGGCAATTAATGGAGGACATGTGGGTAAGGAAATTGAACTAGTCTGCTACACAGGACAAAGAACAGCGGAGACACCCTGGTTTTCCATGGTTTAACTGTCTGTATCCTGGAAGTCCCAAGCTGACTGTTCAATTCTGGACTTTTACTCCAAATCAATGAAGTTATCACGTTCCAAGTATGAGTCTGAGAAACTGTAGAGCAAAGACTTGTCTCCAATCACAAACTTCTCGCCTCTTTAAATCGTGTTTCTTAACTCTCTTTGCTAATAAACTTATATTTGCCATTATGTAAAAACAATGACAGCATAAAAACAAAGACACAATGTCACTTAGTGTATCACAAACCAGAAGTGAGTGTACATAATAGTTTGCTTTGTGGGACTCTATGGACACTTCAGCAGCTAAGAGCACTTAATGCTCCTGCAGAAGACCCAAGTTTGGTTCCCAGCATGCACATGTTAGCTTACACCCACCTGTAACTGCTGTTCCAGGAGATCTGAAACCTTTTCCTGACACCCATAGGCACAACACTCGTGTGGTGCACCTAGACACACTCAGGCTCACGTAAGTTAAATAAAAAAAAAATACGTGATATTAAATAAGAGTTTGTCTTGGATTCTGTGCTCCATTGTAACACAGATATCTGTCAGTATGAAATTGGTATTGACCAATTGATTGTTTATGTTTTAATTAGTAATTTGTCCTGAGAACATTTCCTGAACAATAAACTGAGACATGGCCACCATATTGAACAAAGAAGATGTCTCTCCTAGTATGGACCAAGAACATTTTATCTGTTATAAGGTTTTAGACAGTTGCCTCTGATTTAACTGCTTGCACAACCCCAGGTGGCCATTGGCATTTGGTGAGTAACATTAATACCAGGAAAGTGAACTGACAGAGGTCTCCATTGTGAAGTAATTGTGTGAGCAATTGCTGTTCTTGTTGTTACTAGAGTACATCATAACTTTTTTTTTTCCTGTAGATCAGATTTATTTGTTGTATTTAAAATAATGTTAACAAAACGAGGAAATGGCAGTAAGTCAGTAAGGAAATGTTGCCAGAGTTGTAGATTTTCTTCTACTTCTGAACCCCTGAGGAAAGTGATCCCTGGGTCCAAAGGACAAACCAACTTTAGAAATGCGAACCTCAAGGTATTTGGCAAATGAATAATGCATAGAAACCCAAATTTTTCCTCCTCTTCCTCTTCTTCTTTTTAAACAATCCATGTTAAATACATTTGAGAGGACAGCCAATACTGGATTACTTCATTTACTTCAGGGACCTTGGATGTGACTGTGAAACTCCCATTTGAGTTAACATGAGTCATGCATGGCTAGTCCCTGGGCAATGTTTAGTGAATAGATGGTGTGGCTGCCTAGCAGGGACCCTTTTCGATAGAGCTATTGTTGGGAGGAAGAGACTGTATGTACATGTACTCTGGTTTACTTAGGATTATAATGCATAAACTGTTAGTAATAGGTTTAAAGGATTAGCATAGGCCAGCTTTCCATGTGATTGCCCTTTATATAAAAAAGTTAAATGCTACTTCTAATGCCATCATAAAAGTAAGGCTGGAGGATTATCGATTTTTGGAGGCTTTTATGAGATAGTTTGATAAGTGACTCTCTCAAGGTTTTAGTACTTGGCCCTGGTTTGTTGTTTACCTTGCTCAGGCAATTTGGTGTAATTAATTTTAATAGCTGTATTTACTTCTAGAGTTTGTACCTCAGTGGAGAGCTATCTCTAATTCAGACCTCAAATTCTTCTTTGAATTAAAAGCACACAATTATTTCAAATGAGCATCTTGTTCGTAAAAATTAAATGAAAGAGTGAATGCAAAAATCTTTAACATGTAAAAATAATCTTTAACATGTTTACAATAATATGAAGTAGGAGGAATGTAGAATACAGTTGTAAGAAAGAATAAAAGCAACTAATGAGGTTGGTGATAGAAATTACCTATGTATTTTAGTAAAGAATAAATAAAACTTCCATAAACAAAAAAGTTTAACAGTGTGATTTTTAATTCTTCCCTAATGTGGTGAGTTGGTTTTTATTTAACTAAAGATTTCCTAAAAAAACTTATTGATTATACTATGTGATGAATGTAACCATTCAGAGATTACATGCTACTTTGTAGATGTGTAAGAGGGAAGGGAAAACAGCAGGGGTCATAATACACAACCAAGGAGAATAGCCATTCTCTGATGCCTTCCTTCCTTCCTTCCTTCCTTCCTTCCTTCCTTCCTTCCTTCCTTCCTTCCTTCCTTCCTTTCTTTTTTATAGATTAGAGAGATACAAATTTATTGGGAAGTTTGATACCATACCCATTTAAAAGAATGTAAGTAATAGATTCATCCCTGAGGCCTATGAACTCCCCAACTATGATTTTTGGGCCAAATATACAGTATGAAGCATAAATTTCATCCTGTGGAGAAGGCTTTAAATACAGACAGAAAATGGTTGGTTACCCCATAACATTTCTGCTTCTTGCACCCATGTTGAAACACTGCTGATGCCTTACTTTTTTTTTTTTTTTTTTTTTTTTTTTTTTGGTTTTTCGAGACAGGGTTTCTCTGTAGCTTTGGAGCCTGTCCTGGACTAGCTCTGTAGACCAGGCTGGCCTCGAACTCACAGAGATCCACTTGCCTCTGCCTCCCGAGTGCTGGGATCACAGGCGTGTGCCACCACCGCCTGGCTCTCTTTCTTCCTCTTTAGGTACACACGGTTTCTAGCAGTTGGATTTTTGGGAGGACACATGCCAGCATGTGATACGCAATTTTTTCAGTACATTGTAGGTTGACACTCTATTCTTGCTCATTGCATCACTAGGGCAGATGTACAATTAAAAATAAGAATGAATCATAGGATTCTATTTTTCATTTACTAGATGATGTTTTCTTAAATACTTTGAAGCTGACTTTAATATAAATCCTGTTGTTGGGAAAACTATAAATGAGAATAACATAGAGGCATGCGAATAATACATGCCTGTAATCTCAGCATTTGGGAAACCGAGTCAGGTGGACTCAAGGCCAATCTAGACTACATAGTTAAAACTTGTTTCCAAAAAGAGGAGGCAAGAATAATCAGCAAGTACTTCATTCAGAGGTATTATCAAAATGTTGTCATTTTATTTTTTCTCAGGTTTTTATTCTCTAATTTAAGTGCATATTTGTATTTATTTTTCTGCTGTTATAATAGAATAACTATGATACAACCTTCTGTGTATATGGTTTTATTTCCTTAGGCTTAATTCAGATTACTTTTAATTTCTCTGAAGTTTAGAGGTTTCTGTAAGGGTTGAGAGAGGAATTACACCATTGAGCATGCTCATTAGAGAACAAGAACCCATACTCTCCAACAATTCTTTCCAGTACTGGTTCCAGCTTTATGGAGATGGTTCAGGACTGTGTCTGATTAGATTATAATTCTCATGCCTTTGGTTGATATTAAGGTTTACAGGAAGAAGAGTTAGAAAATGCTTGCATGTAAGATACTTCTAAAAGTGTGTAGAAAATGAAAGATTGCTTGAGATTGTTATGTGATACAAATATTCTGATCTATAAGTTTGATTTTTTTACCCTTGGGGGAAAGCATGAATCAGAATATCTGGAGTATTCTTTCTCTAAAGAAGACAGGTTCAATAATGGAGACTCACAAATGGAAGAATAAAAGAAATACATAGTTTTGCTTTTGCAAACATACTGAAGTGGAAAATAGAAAAGCCAAAATCAACAATAGCGACAACAAAAAATACCACATCCATTTGGACTAAAATACATGTATATATAACACGACTTTCCAAGCATAAAACGGAAAGTCTAGCCAAGGGAATGAAAGAAATACCTTTTAAAAAACTGCTGAAATAGGCCCGTTGTTGAAATAGTTTTATTTCCCCTTTAGAAGATCTATTTACTGCAATTCAGGGAGCGAGAAGGACGATTTTGAATAAAGAATAGAGCCATTTAAGATGTTGTGCACAGTGCCAGAATTTATGAAGACCAGTTCGAATTAAAACTAAATGTCATCCAGCAAATAGAAACCAACAGAAATGTACATTTCATTTATTGTATTGGGAGTTGGGGAGGGCAGCAGGGATGGGCTTACACTATACAGAACTCTTTTATATGGCACAGATTTTTATATGGAGAATGTACACTTTGCAAAGTCATGCCTTTAATACTAGATGTTCAGTTTAATTCACTGGCTGCCAAAAGTTGAAATCCTACCTTCTCCTTTGATACAACACAAGGGGAGTGCATTCATTCTTTCATCAAATTTGTAGTCACCACCCCTATTTTTGCTCACTTATAGGGTCATTGGCAAGTTAGGAGATTCTTGTCTTTGGGTGTTTCTAGAAACAGGGGATAGATAACATATTACAAGAAAGGAGTATGCTGTGGTTAGTTTTAAATATTAACTTGACACAATCTAGAATCACCTGGGGAAAGAGTTTCAGTGAGGGACAGTCTAGATCAAGTTGGCCTGTGGGCTTGTGTGGTGGGAGACTGTCTTAATTGCATTAGTTAGTCATCATGGGAGGACCCATCCACTGTGGGCGGCATAACTCCCTGGGTTTAGATAAATGTTGAGAGGGGACTGAGCACAAGTAGGCATGGTTCTATTTAACCTCTCTCTGCTCTCTGCTGCTGTGACGTAACCGTTCCTTCTGCCCCAACTTCTCCTCAGTGACAGACGATAAGCTGGAATTGTGAGATAAAATAAACCCATTCTCCTCAAGTAAGGGTATTTTAAGACAGCAGACAGTAAAAATGAAACTTGAACAGGATGCCTTTTCTGCTGACACTTAAGGTAGTGTTATTGGGAAATCCTGTGTAATGGTCAGGGAAAGTCTCTGTGTCTCACTTGGGGATCTTGAAGACAAGTTCTTAAGTCTACTCATTTCCCCTGCATTTAGATTATGATTGTCTTATAAAGGCTTTCTCTAATGATTGGCATTGACTGAAGAGCTTTAAAACTGAAAAAAAAAATCAGTTTGGAAAAAAAAGCTGGAAATGCATGTTTTATAAACCAGAGACTCAGGTGCACTGCCATTTTCTCAGCTCTAAGAAAATCATAAATTATTTTCTATTAGCGGGAATTACTATAGCTCTAGATCTCCATGATTGTTACACAGGAGATTCTTTTTTTCCTAAACATCAAGTAGCTGCCAGTTTTAATTTTCTTTTCAAATTTACACATTAAAAACATTGTTTTAGCTGTTGAACAAAACTGTCTTTTATATCCAAGGGACAGAGCCAGGGCATAAAATGCACGTTTTGGTTTGATTTCTTCCCCTCCAGTCTGGCTCTCTGGTGAAACCCAGCCTTGTATTTGATCATTAGAAGGCTGGTCTTCAATATTAATAATGAGTGGAAAAATAAAATTCCAGCTTTCCTCTTTAATATCATCATGCATGGAAGTTGTATATTCAAGTGTTTGGGGTGAGGACAGCCTATTTTCTGGTCATGTAGCTCCTTGGATCACTAGGGTATCTCAAGGACCAGTAAGATGTCAGAAGTGAAGTACCTATGCAGTGTTTGTCTTATGTTTGATGTGGCACTGGGCATAGAAAAAAGAGCGGATAAAAAGCAGTGACATCAGTGACCACCCTCCTCTAGATTATATTCGAAGTGTGTGTGGTAGACGGCAGACACATAAACAAGTAGCACATGATGGTGAGTGCTAAGAGGAAAATTTGAAAAGAAGGGATAAAGAGATAAGTTGGCTATGAAGGTTGCAAATTTTGAAAAGAGACAGTTTGGAAAAATCTTGGAGGGTTGCTTATGTGTATATAGGAAGCAGGTGAGGCAGCATGCTAATATCTGCAGTAATTAGAACAGCAAGAACAAGCACTGTGAAGCAGGGCCATATGACTACCAAGGCAGCAGTGAGACTATTGAGGCTAGAGAGCAGGAAGGGATGAGCATGGGTTCAGATAACTTGGTGTGTGTGGTATATGGATCATGTAGATTCTTTCAAGCCTTTACAAAGAATCTGGCTTTTGGAGCAATCAAGCATGCAGTTTTTTTAGGGTGGTTTCCACAGGAATTTCATGCTTTTATTCCTGAGAATGCACTCAAATGGAGAAAATATTAATGAGGGAACTCAACTGGGTTCGCTGTTTCAATGTTCCAGACAAGCAGTGGTGGCAATTTGGGCTAGCATAGTGGCAATAAAGGTGGTAAGATGCCATCTAAGCCTGGATGTTTGGAAAACAGGGCCCAAAGTTCTATTGTTGGGTTGGAGGACTATAAGGCAAAGAACATAGTTAGGATGGATCTAGTCTCTTGACAAAGTCAAGTGGAATGGTACAGTTATTATTTAGAGATAATGAAATTTTGGGGATGGGGACATAGTGGCAGTTTTGGAAGAGGATGAGAAACTTGGTTTTTAGGCTTACACATGCAAACATGCCCCTTTGGTGTCCACATGGAGCAATAAGCAGAAAATTGGAATGACAGAGTCAAACTGGAAGTATAAGTTTGAGATTAGCCAAAGCTTTGCCTAAAGTGTCTGTTGCCTTCTAGGCTTGTTGCTTGAAACCTGCATGAAAATTGTGTTTGTGGTACCTTAGAGGTCCTAGTTCCAAACAGCACCTCTCAGATTGTATCAGTGCATCAATACTGGATTGGAAATATGATCTATTTGTCTGTATATGTATGTATGTATGTATGTATGTATGTATGTATGTATGTATCTATCTATCTATCTATCTATCTATCTTCTATCTTCATTTGTCTTTTTATATTTTCAATAATATATAAATTTTCCCAAATCAATAATATATAACATCTATCCACATAGCTGCTTGACATCCTCATTGTGGAGTGCATAGGTGAAGGCTAGAGGGTCTGATATTGCTTGGTCAGCCACAAGAAAATGGAGATTTTTGTTTCTGTTTGTGCCATTTCTCTGTGAGTAGGCTATTTTTGAGAAGGCTTTTCTTTCTTTTTTTTAATGGATGCATTTCAGAGTTGATTTTGATGTTAGACTCTGTGATGTAGTAATCTGTAATATTCATACAGAACTGCTGTCTTCTTCTAAGAACATCACAGACATTTGTTAATTGCTTGCCATCTTACCCCACAAGTCAAGAAGAGCCATATTTGCATTCATCCTAAATTTTTCAAAAGTGAGGATTTGAACCGTGGAACATGTGTCTATCAAACACCTGGCCAGTCAGGAGGAGAGGGATTCATAGTGCACGTGATGATGACAACCTCCTCTTCACTAACTGATATTAATGTAGCACTTCCAGCACTCTCCTCATAGAAATGAGAGGCTCTAATGAAGAAGGTGTTCTCATTCCCTAGAGATTACAACTGATGCTCGTCAACTTGATGAGCAGATGGGAGAGAAGCACCAAGAGTGTAACTGACAAGGTGGGCCAAAGCTGCCTTAAACACTTTTTGAAACGAAAGTAGAGGATTGCCATAGCAGGAGACTTTAAAGATGTGTTTGGGCATTTGGCAGAATGAGAATAGAGGCATTGAGTGAATGACTATAAAGACAAATTCATTTTTGCCTGCCTTGTTAGAAATTCCAGACAAAAATGTTTTGTTCCATGTTTTAAAAAATTCACTATTGACTATTATGGTACCCCTTTTAGCACTTTATAGCCTCAGGGGATAAAATGATATACAAACTAGACTACCATATGTGTTCTTACAGAAATTTTTAGGGTAGCATTTGAGCATTTACCTTGTTCCAGGAAGTTTTCTATGACTGCAGAGAACATTTTCATTGGGTTCAACACTCCTATTAATAAAACTAAGACATAGCAAGAATAAGTTTTATACCATTACATAGTTGGTGCATTGATGCATAGTAGGTCCTTTGGCAGAAGAAATCCACTGTTTTGGCTTAGCTTTGTTTTGTGTGTGAAGTATTTGTGATGAAAGGAATTCTTGGATTGAATAATTCACACTCGCCACTTAGAACAACACAACTCAATATATTGCCCTTTATCTGGGAAATGAAACGCATATATCCAAAATGATGTCACAGGTGAGAGGAATGAAATTCATAGTAGTATATATTATTTTTCTTCAAGATTTTTGCCTTGGGCAAATAGGAGTTGGATTACTCTAGTCTTAGATCTTCTCTTTTCCAGTCATCTATATTTAATGAACTTTGTTGGGTTTTGGAGATAAATTTTATTTCTTAGGTATTTGGAGATAATAATGCAAGACTGGCCTTGGACAAAAGTGAGCAACATGATGAGTTAGGAACCTTGGATGTTCCCACCTCTAAATATTACCCTGCCCTGTTTCTCCATAGATTTATAAAACCCTGCCCTATTCCTTTCAAACAAATACAAACAAGTTAAATTCAACTCTAGGAGTCTATTTTTCATGAAGTGATGTCATGCATGGATCAGAACATGGTCCAGGTCTTCAAGGAGCTTTCAAAACACTTTGAAAAAAAAAAAAAAAGAATCTTTCAAGAATTATTCATTATGATGTCATGGATGGAGTGGGCACTTTTTTGTTGCATAGAGCTGGGTTTACTTCCAACCCAATCATCCATAAATTGTGGATGACATCTAAAATATTCTAAACACCGTGAATTCATTTTTCTTTCTAAATAGTATTAAAATTATTGAACATATTTAAGGCATGCATTCTGTGCATGTTATTGACAGATATGTAATAAATACAAATTGATTGTTAATATTCAATCAATAGTTATTTATGTTACATGTGTATGGGAGAGATGAGAGTAAAATGCAAATACTGTAAGTGTTAATATGAAAATAGAATGAGCACTATCTCATGACGAACCTCAAGCAACAGCACAAGCGCACTTATTTTCAAATTCCTTTTCCTGTATGTCTATACTTATTGGTGAGAAGAGCAGCAGCTAAAGTGTGTTCCTTAGTGCCCCTCATTAGAGTCCTATTCTTGTAGTTATTGACTCTACCTACCCTCTTGATCTTTGTCCTATGTTTCTAGAAATCGAACTGGCCATGGCTATTGCCCCTCTCTGTCTTGTAAGTTTCTTTTTGCTGCTTTCCCACATCTGTTCCTCTGTGAGATGCAGAATTGGGGCACAGCCTCCCTGAAATAGCAGTGACCTGAATCTAGCACTCCTGGGAACAGAGGAGAGGGGTGGATTCCAAAATTAAGTCTAAGTAAGGAGACGAGGGAGGGAACTGTTTTATCCGAAGTTATGAACACAGAAAAAGAAAGAGTTCTCCAGTGGGGGATGGGAAAAGGTGACAAGTCTGGGTAATAGAGGTTGGCATCTTTCAATTGTTTGACACATGTGGTGTTTATAAAAATGGAGAGATTTTTATAATTGCATCCATAAACACCAATGGAAGTAGAATTCTTGTCTCCATCTCCCATTCCTACTACTTGTTAGAATAAATATATAAAAGCCAGAATACTTGGAAGTTGAACAAGAGATAATCTGGACGGTGAAGAAGAGAAAGAGACACAGATTGTCCATCTAAGATTTCTGTGATGATATTTAATGTTTTCTGTCCTTAGTCTAAAATTCCAGGAATACAAAGCATGCAGATGAGGAAATTTAGTAGAGCAGAGGATAACGGTGCTACTTACACTTGGGCATCAGCAGCAAGGGACCTTAGCCATAGAGGAAAACAATAGCTCTGTGGAATGAGGGAGCATGGAAGGGTAAGTGGTAGGATTGTAGAAGGCTGTAAAGGAAATTAGAGACATTCAGACATGGTCATTGGTATATCTCACTGTGGGTGAACAGTGAGTGATCAGCTCAGAGAGAGAAGCAAACATAAACTATTCATGCAAGATCTTGGGAGGTGAAGAGAAGGAAGGAGGCTGGCAGGCAGAAAGCAAAAGATTTGAATTCTGGGATGCAAAGGCAGGTTGATAAAGAGAAGACTTCAGTTGGGGGGGGAAGGCATAGTGTAGTGGTTTGTGGTGAAAAGTGAAGGAAGGACAGTGGTCACTTCTCAGAGAAGAAAGAGCCCTGAGTTCTCAGTCCAGGGGAAGGAATGCAGATGAGGGACAAGTGAGAAAGACAAATTTGTGATTAGGGTTAAGGAGAAAGCAAAGCCTTTGTGTAAGTGTTTGAAAAGCTGCCAGTTTTGTTTTTAGGCAGTTATAATCCCACATGAGTGGTACAGTGGACATTCATACTGGACCACATCAGCCAGGTTCACTTCCCCCCACTAAATATTTATAGACATCTTGTGCATTCTGACATATATGTTCTTGTAGCTGAACTGATTATAGTATCATCAATGTAGAAATTTTGACCTGACTTCTAAATGCGTCATCATTATCACCTGAATTATCCAGGATTGTGTTTCCATATTCTATCCCTCTTTAGCAATTTAGGTTTAATTATACATTATAATAAAGGATGGTGTAAGTTTTAAGGATTGGTGGTATTCACAGGATCATACAATCTAACCCATTAGGTTGATTTCAATTTCTTAGCAGCCAATAGTCTTGTGTCTCTTGTGCTTTGGTGAGGACATGACCTTCCTCATAATGATGGAATAATTCTATTTCTATAGCTCTGTCTCTAGACAGGTATGCAGAGAGCAGAGATTTAGGAAACCTTAGTTATTTTTTTTTATCTGGCTTCAGCATATTTTTATCTTATGGGGTGTAAAAATATGCATCTTGGAAATATGGAGCTTCAGAAATGAATATAGTTGTAATTTTAAAGTTCTTAGGAGAGTGAAAAACTACAAGAGTGTATATGTAACATGTTAGTCGCAAGTCCAGGGAAACTCATTGGTTTATTTAGCAAATGAGAAGAGATGTTTCTATTAACTACATTTGTTCTTTGACATTTTCATACATATACACAATGCATTTTGATTGTCGTTCCCACCATCTCTCACTTCTTTTTTCTGTTCATTTACCACTCTCTTACTCTCATTACTAATTTCTTTCTCACATTCATGTCCATTTGTACTGTTTGTGTTCTCTGGAGTTTGGCCAGAGCCCAATGCATGATAGGATTGGAACTACCTTTTGGAGACTGATGGAATCACCAGTGGGTACCAACAAAAAATAACGGCTCCCCTTCTCCCAGAGCTTATCAGTAGCCAATAGTTCAGCAAAAAGGAATAGGATCCTGTGAGTCCCTCCTCATCCATGTCCACTCTTGAAAGGACCTATCCTTTTCTGGCCCAATGCAAAAAGCCACAGCTGCTCTGGTTTGTGGTTATGTTGGTTGTGTTCCATCTAAAGGATTAGATTTTGCTGCCCTTCTACCTATCTTCCAGCTTCTGTATTCTCTTCTTTAGTGTCCTGTGAGACTTAGAAGGTGCAGTATGAATTACTAAGGTTTATTTATTTAATCATTTTTATTGTAGAATTTCTAGTAAGGTATTTATTTATTTGAGTTTATTTATTTTGATACAAGGTCTCATTCTGTATAGCCAATGCTGGCCTTGAACTTGGGGCAGTCCCCTGCTTTAGATTTATAAGTGCTAGGATTAGAGGTTTGAATCACCATGGTTAGCTTTAAAAGATAAGCTTAAAAATTAGCAATAAATTTAGTTTACAATGTATGAGAGCAGGTGAGAAAAAGTACAAGATTGATCATGTAGATGGGGAAAGTTTGAGATAAGACAAACACAAAGCTTCAGGCCTGAGTCTAAATATCTCAAACATCCCAGACGTTAATCATGAGACATCACACCAACACTAAGGCAGGCTCGGCTCTGCAGTGGATAAGGTGCTAGAGAATCGAGGGGTGGTAACTCTAGTTAGAAATGGTTGATGTGAACCCAGTTTTTGCTGTAGTTCATAGGAAACAGCACACACTTTATTTCTACAAGAAGCTCATCCATGGCTGTGGGGCTAGGGTAAAGAATTCCTTTATTTGTATTAAAAAGAAACAATCAGCTTGTTGATTTGAACAGAGCTTCGGAATCACACAAAACATTTAGAAAGCTGTGTTTAAATGCTTCATTTACACTCTATCGGGAAGCCTCTCAAATATGTGGCTTCTAGAAGAGAATGGAGAGGACAGCAGTAAATATACACAACAACCCCCACCACAAAACTCCCCAAACCAAATGGTGAAACAAACCAAAGTAAATATAGAAGCAAATAAAGGAAAGAAAACCTCACCCCATCCCCCATCACAAACTCAAATCTTCAGCAGGTATATTTTACTTCTTAAAAAGTCAGCTTTAATTTGTATACGTTAACACTCATCATATACATTTAATAATACAGATTAAGTTTCCAAACTGAGGAACCTTAAAATACTTGTCTCCTTCATAACATTTTCATAGCCCCAAACTCAGATTATTATTATTTTGACGTAATGCTAGAGAGGGAACCTAGGGCCTCATGGATGCTGGCTAAGTTCTCTGCCATTAATCTTTGCCTCCAACCCTGACTCTTAGTTTAACTGAAGATAGATCATTTTATAAAGTAGCCAGCATTTAAGACATGATTACCATGGGCTAGCTTTTGAAGCCCTTTGAACACTTAAAACAATGGGTTGAGTTACCAACAGGCTGCAGCTCTAACACGTGAAGTGGAAGAGGCATCTGGTGGGGATAGAGGAGACAGATGGGCCCAGAAGGGAGGGGCTTTGGTTTCCTCTGTCCACCTGACCCAGGTGCCTTTGTGGAGAACATCAGCTGGGATGAGGCAGCCTACTGAATTGCTCCTGCTGTACCATAGGAGAACTTCAGCAGTGGAAGAAAAGGAGGTGTTACAGCACAAGTCTCACCTTGATTTTTACCCACTGGCATCTTGGTTAGGTCTGTAGAAACCTCTACAATTCCTGAGGGTTTTTTTTTTTTTTTTTGCCTCTGTATTCGTTATATATTAATTCATGTACAATTCCTCCTCGGGCTGTCTCCTTCCTCAGTGATTTGACAGTGTGACCTAACTTCCTTTGTTTTGACACTACTCACAATTATAGCAGCTACTATTCATTTGTGGGATCTCACATGGTATGCATAGCTTCTTTGTGGAAATTACCAATAGCTAGTTATTATTTTAAGGTTTATAACTGATTATATAGCTCCCCACAGAAATAAGTTTATTTACACCAACTCAGGAATAGCTTGTACATGGGGGCTTTTTTGTTTTTGGGTAAAACAATTCGTTTTGAAGATGCGAACCTCTTACATAACCACATATTTTCTTCTGCTAGCCATAGGGGATGATGAGGTTATATTGTCATTGCTTGATGACACCAAGACAGGAAATGGCAAATCTAACCCCTAACCTCTCTAGCCTGCACATAAAATCATAATTTTATGATTTAAAACCTGTCATGGAAAACCCCAGGGGTGACATCTTTGGGAACTGCAAAACAATTGTTTTCAAAATGAATTGTTTAGAGGTTGTCAGGCTCCTAGAAATTGTGAATGTACCCTGTAATTGATATTTTCTTCTTTTTCCTGATGTTGAGATCAGGTAAATTAAAATCAGATGCTCATTTCTTGTTACTTAAGTTTGTGGTTTATCTATCCTGTCTTCTGAAAAATAGGTATAATTAGATCTCTTGCATAATTCACTCAGTTTTTTATAAAAAGCAGTTCACAGATTAGTGAGAAACTAGAAATGCGGACAGGAAAGACTCTCAATTAGAAAATGATTGATTAATTTGTTGTTGCTGATGAAATGTTAGTGTCATATTTTCAGACTGTAGGATAGAAAGTAGATAGTGTTTCTAGTGTGGTAAAATCAAAGAGGAGCCTGTTTCTTTGAGTCTACTCCATTCGGTTGTGTTCCACTATGTTATTGTTTGTTGGGGTGCTGCGCTTAGAAAGGTCACAGGAGTGCTCTCATTCCACATTTACACAGGTGGGAATCTGGGTTGGAGCATCACTGTGGACCAGTGCATCTCACTGTGCTGTTTCCAGGGCAACAACATCAGTATCATTTGATGTACTGGTAGAAATGCCAGTTCTAGTGGCCCACTCCAGACTTCTGGATCAGATACTTGTGTGTACAGGAGTCTGTGTTGTAAGAAATCCTTGAGGGTTTAATACTACGTCCATTTAGGAAGATAATAGTTGTAGCTTCTCCCCTAAGCCCATGGCATGTCTAGTTAAAGGTTTTTGATCTAATAATAATGCTGATATGGGTCGTGACTCTAGAACCACTTGTCTAAAGAATGTCAGTTTACATAATTCCCCAAGTTTTTTTTAATCACTTGCAACATTTCACTTCCAGGTAGAATTGCTAACTCACAGAGTATGGACATGTTAACTTTACAGAGTAAATAGTTTTTGTCCCAATTATGATCCCTGCCAGTAATAAATGGAAGTTTGATTGCTTTGTACCTAATTTTGTTAAGCACTTTTTTTTTTGGCTTTTTGAGACATGGTTTCACTGTGTAGTCCTGGCTGTCCTGGAACTCACTCTGTAGCCCAGGCTGGCTTTGAACTCATAGAGATCCACCTGCCTCTGCCTCCTGAGTATTGGGATTAAAGGTGTGCACCACCACCACCCAGCTAGCACTTCATTTTAAAAATAAAACTACTATATATAAAGTAATATCCAGTTGTAGCCTTAATTTGAATATCACCATTGAGGTTAGCACCACTTCACATATTTAAATATCTTATTAACTCATCATATTTGCACTGAAGTTAATTGCTTATTTTTTAAATTTTATTTGGCTATCCTTTTTGAATCTTAGGAGTCTTAGAAACATCCCTTGACATTTGGAAAATTTTATGTTTCTTTTATTTAAAAAATGGGAAGAAAGATACTATCTTAAAGACTCTTTTGTTATATTTATTTATAGTGTGTGTGCATGTGTGGTGTGTATGATGAGTGTAGGTGTACATGCACTCCAGAATGCACACAGAGGTCATAGTACATCTTTCAAGAGTCTGTCTCCATCTGCTCAGAGCTGGGATCACAAATTAATGCCACCACAGCCAATGCTTTTACATGGGTGCTGGGTATGGGACTCAGGTTGTCTTACTTATAAGGCAAGCACTTTACTGATGAGCTTCAGCTCTAGTCCTAATCAACATTTTGATGAGCTTTCACCAGAATTTAGAACTGTGCTAGCAAGGTGATCTCTCATCCAATTCCAACTCACTCTTGCCTTGTCCAGGGTCCTAACCTATTTTCTTAAAAACATATTCTTAATCATAAAATTTTAAATGCATAGTTTTTTTTTCAGAATAATTTTTATCTGGAAATTTTGATGATCTATTCTTCATCTAAACTCCAGATATTTAGTTGACCACACTGTGGATGGTGAGCATAGTTTTTTTAAACTCTATGCTTCATCTTTTCCTATTAAGAAAGGTATAAATCCAAGGGAGATAATTGAAAAGAAAATGTAGAAAGCATGAAGGTTAAAACTAAATAAGTGCTACGGTTTTATTTCTTAGATATGACCATAATGTGTATTTTTGTTTATCAAAGTTAAATGTGATCTTAAGGGGAAAAAAGCCCAATAGCTTGGTTTTGTGTATTATTCTTTAGTATTTTCATTTTGATACCATTCCTAACTTGTTGTGGAATGTTACTTTAACTAGACAAAAATGTGTTACATTTGTTTATGCTGTAGAATATCACTGTAACTATGTAAAGGTGTGTTACAGTTGTTTATGATGCATTTATTTAATTATGTAAAGATGTGCCGCTGTTTTCACCTTGCCTGCCTGAGGCACCTGATTGGGCTAATAAAAAGCTGAACAGCCAATAGCCAGACAGCAGAGGAATAGGCAGGGCTGGCAGACAGAAAGAGTAAGTAAGAGGAGAGAAGAGAGAAGAATGAGAGGAGAGAATACGGGAGAAAGAAAGGGAGACACCTTGGGCCATCCATCCATCAGCCAGCCAGACATGGAGTAGGACACACAGAATGAAAGAAATGTAAAAATCCCCAAGGCAAAATGCAGATGAAGAGAAACAGGTTAATTTATGCTATAAGAGTGGGACAAGCATAAATTAAGGACGAGCATTCAGCTAATGGTAAGTCCCCATCCATGTCATGATTTGGGAGCTAATTGGTGGTCCAAAAGAAAGCCTGCTATACTAACTGTCCTGTCACATTAAGCAGGTAGAATATTCTAAACCATTACTAAAACTTTTGTGCTTGTTGCTGAATTATAAGGTTAAAAATCTAATAAAATGTACTTATATTATTGAGATCACATTTTTGAAGTTCATTTTTAAAATACAAATGGAGACACAAACATGCCCATAATTAAATACACATAATTATAATCACAATTAAGAAAATGTTATAAAATATTTGATAATTTTAACATAACTTGAGCTGAGAACCGTGTTTTTTTATGTTCAATTCTAAAACAGTAAATTGTACTAATGTTCGGTTTTTTTCTAACACAACTTTTAGAGGAACCCTAGAGTGAGGTTAATAGTGCAAATGGAATTCATGTATTTTTATGTAACTCCGGCAGATTTTATATTTTCATCTTGAAGGTAGAACTTTCAAATTTATTACTTAATATTTAAATTCCCTTGTTAAGAGCAGAGACAAATGTCTAATCTCCCAGGGTTTAAAAATACAAGCAATTATTGTGTGTGTTAGATTTATTACCTTTGTAGATTACAATCAATGGGATTTTTGCAATTAATGACAAAATTACATATAACGACCGTATGGTATTAATAGTCTTAGGAAGCCATCTGCAGCAGTTTCATTTCTTTATATAATTGCTTAGAGTAGTACATGTTTTCCAAGGAAAAAGAATCTCTAGACAAACTATGCCTCATTTTACTTCTATTTTCAGCTGATCTGCTCACTGAATCTGAGATTTTTGAGTCATTTTTCTTCAGGGATTTGGGGGTTTGCACAAGCCCAAGCCTAGCAAAATCACGTTTGGACAGGTTGCAGACTGTGGGGAAGAGACGACATCCTTCCATGACAATGCGGTCCTGTGCTGATTTCCTTGGTAGGAGTAGGCAGGGGAAAAGGGATGCATACACCCTTGGGTTAGTGTGTCACTTTATCATTTGGACATTTGACTGTTTTTACCACTGAGAAAGGATTGGGCAATATGGACTCTGTCAACCGAAATTTAGTCACATGACACATATGGCTGGGTGAATGCACCCATAGAGGAACTCAGAGCCCGTTACGCTTTTCCTACTGTGAATGTCTGGTGCCAGAGCTCAGAGCTCAGTCTCACGTATTTCATGGTGATTTCCTCATTTTCTTAACATTCTTTTGTTTTCTTTTAGGATGATTTCCTTCCTTTATGTCCAATCCTAACAATTATTATAGTCTGACTATAAGCATCCTCCTCATTGAGTTGAGAATATGTTTTCCCAATCATGTGCTCATATATTTAGTATATGCCCTTAGCAAACATGATACTATTTTTTCATGTGAGTCTTTAGTTTGTATAAATTTCATGATTCTCTAAACACTCTGTTCATGTTTTCATTAGCATGCGTTACATTTCCTTGTCCATTCCTTCAATGATAGAAACTTTGGTAGCCTCTGGAATTTTGGAATGAGAAACAGTGCTTATAACACAGTCTTTACATATGTCTTGTTGGGATGATTGTGATGGTAAGCAGCACTTAACACTCAGTGCATGGGAGTTCAATAACTGGTGCTTTTGAAATGTTAACTCTGAAATTACACACATACCAGTAGCAGTATATGGATTGAGCAGGTTGTGTTTGTATGCTTAGGAATATATCATAGCAATTAAAGACAAATTGATAGTTTTACTCATTTTACTTATAGATTTCTTGGTTTTATTATGTAAAATTATAGGTATTTTTGAATATCATTGTGTTTAATCCTTTGATAATCTTAAATATTGTGAATGGCTTTCCTGAACCTGATAGTCATATTTAGGGCTATTATATTTGATAATGATCCCAGGGTGATCAGTAAGGAGTCTATGGTGATTTTTGTGTCTGTTATAGTAGTGTGGTGATAAATTTTAGCAATTGGCTGCCGGAACTGGGAGCAGTATCCAGACTTGGTGTGTGCCAATTTCTCTGGCGTAAATATTGACATGATATATGTGAAGAAGGTCTCTAGTATAAATTTGTGTCAGAATGAGTTGCTGCATTCTGGCTCTAGCTTACCACTGGCCTCTCGACCCCTGTTCACCCACAGAGCATAATGGTAGCTGCCTTTCCTCCTGTCAAATCCTTTCCCATTCATTCTTTTGGTTAGGTTCTATTCTGTTTTACTTAATATGTTAGCCTTATATGTTGTTGTATTATGTGGCTCCAAAACTGTTTTTACAGACACCCAAAGCTGGGGCTGGCCTTGAACATGTGATCTTCTTCCCTTGGCCTTCAAAGGGCTGGAATTACAGGCCTCAGTCATCTGCCGTGGATGTTTCTGAAGATTTCTCAGTCTTCTTTCCATCCCTTCTTCACGTTTTTAATTCCTCTTAGTTCTTTAAACATGTTACATATTCTTTATTAATTTTCATTCCAAATCTTTTAATTCTAGTTTTGGTACTCTGTAAGGGAATGCTTTTATTTGAGCTTTAACCTAATTGGATTCATCTGTTTCTTTCCTTTTCCCCGTGTCTAGACAAGGAAAACTGGTACTGGAAAGGTAAATAAATCATTAAGTCAAAATTTAATTTTTGGTCGGGTTTTTATTTTCTTTTTCTTTTTTCGTGCTTGTGTATGTGTGTGCATACATACATTCACGTCTTTGGGACCGTGTGCACTTATATGTGAGTACAGGTGAGTATATGCCATATTGTGAGTGTAGAGGTCAGGGGACAATCCTGAGTGTCAATCCTTGTCTTCTAAATTGTTTGAAACAAGGTCTCTTGTTTACTACTACATATGCCAGACTAGCTAGTCTGTAGGATTCCAGGGATGCTTTTATCTCCATATTCTGTCTCACCATGAAGATTATGGATATAAACTCCTATGTCTGCCTTTATGTAGTTTCTGAGGATCTGAACACAAGCCATCTATCTATCTATCTATCTATCTATCTATCTATCTATCTATCTATCATCCATCTATCTATCTATCTATCTATCTATCATCTATCTATCTATCTATCTATCTATCATCTACTTTTCTGTCATCTACCTATCTATCTATCATCTATCTAGTTTCTGTTCCTTTCTAATACTTTGCTTTTTTCCCCTGCCATGCCTCCTTTATATTCACATGAAATCTACCTCAGATGCAATTGGATTTCATTTCATACTCACTTTTCAGTCATTAAACTTCTTTGTATTACTGTTTCTCATATTGTATGGAAATATTTATTTCAGTGATATTTATCTCTGCCTTTATCCCTTTTAAGGACTTAGTTTCTGGAGGATAGATAATGTTATAGTCCTCACCAATAGCAACCAGCATAGGGCACCAGATAAGGAGAGGAATGTGTATAGAGTCTGCAATTGCTGTGGGTGTGGCATCTTGAATTTTGTGCCCTGTGGCTTTGGGTCCTAATCTATAATGTGAAGATGGCCACCTGACTCATACAGATGTGACACAGAAATGCAGTAGCTCAGGTATATTAGCTGGCAGGAAAGTGGTTTCCACCCCATGCTTCCTTGGGTCCTATTCCCACTAGCACACTTGCAAACACACACACACACACACACACACACACACACACACACACACACACACACATCTCTCTCTCTCATCCATCCATCCATCCATCCATCCATCCATCCATCCATCTATCTATCTATCTATCTATCTATCTATCTATCTATCTATCTATCTACGTATGTATGTATGTATGTATGTATGTATGTATGTATGTATGTATCTATGTATGTATCTATCTATCTATCTATCTATCTATCTATCTATGTATGTATCTATCTATGTATGTATGTATGTATGTATGTATGTATCTATGTATGTATCTATCTATCTATCTATCTATCTATCTATCTAACATTCCATTAAGAAATGGTTGAAAAAAGTGAATGAAATCTCCCTTGGATCTCTCCTTGACTGACTCAACAGTGTCCAGCTATTGCTATGCTAGGATGAGATTTCCCTGAGGTTGCCCCTCCTCCTCTCAGATAAAAATGACCAGTCTCACCAGGTAGTTTGGGACTCTAATTGGTTCAAGAGATAAACTAATCCTTTCTATTGAATTAGTTGTCTAATGTTCCTTTCTCCCAGGGCAAGAAAGTCTTAATCCATCTCAATGCAGAGGTTCCTCTAAATAATGAATCCTTTGTGGGAGCTTCTTGTCAGGTTTAAAGGGATTTAAGTGGGTGTATTTTTTCAAAGTATCCTTTAAAGCAGCAGGCCTCCTTATATATAGGACCAATTTTATTTCCGTGTTCTTTCTTGTCCCTGTGAGAAAAATACCGTCCAGTTTGTCATTTGGTTAACTGGAGTTGGAAGTGGACTTCTGAGATCAATTTCAACTTAGAGGTGAATTCCTTTTGTACTTGTGGGTGCCCCATGGAGTCATAGAAGTCACTGTGGGTCACACTGCACCTGGATATATGTGTTTGTTTTCCCACTTTGTATCATATAATCAGGGAACTCTCTTGGGGCTGTCAGCTCTTGATACAAACTCAGGGTTCTCCATGTCACCCTCTTACCCATCCTACGGTTCCTACGTTCATTTAGAAATAGGAATTGTTTCTTTTTAGAATTCATATTTGTACCCCTAAATTAAGTGTTCAGAGTTATTGAAACACATAGTCTCTAAAGACCTAGTTTTATTTACTTATTAGTTTTCTGATACTCTCTTTATTTGACATTAATACAAGGAGCAGCTTGCTATAATACCTTGGAAAAGAAACACAACAAGGCTTTTTTTTTTTTTTTTTTTTGATATGGTGTAAAACTCATACTATGCCAACTCTCTGAGAATATAATCAAATGAAGTAATCTGTTATACAAAGCAAAATAGGACTGTGTCTGTAATTAGTATGAACACACCAAACAAAACAAGACTAATTACTGGAGTGGGAAAAAGCAGAATGCATTTTGTGAGAGACAGGCTATCTTTCTCACTAGGCGGGTTTCTTTTTGTGTGGTTCTTCAACTCTGGAGAATAGGAATTTTCATGACATTAACACAGCTTATTAATGATCATTGTAAGTAACTCCATCCACCTAATTAAATCATCAGCTACAGTTGGTAACAGGGGAGAGAATTTAAATGGAGCTCTTCTGACAAAGTAGTTGGCACCACAGTCCTAAATATTTAATACTCCCTGTGGCTGGATTAATGGGAACATTTATTGAGGTGTTTCTCCAGGTCTTTCAAAGGTGACTGACAGGCATTTTCATGCCTTTTTTTTTTTTTTTAAGGATAAACCAAATTATAAATATTTTTTGCATAAAATCTTTTGTCATTGAGTATGATGTAGACTGGGAAATTATAATTAAAACCTTTTACTTTTACTCTATTTATGAGACAGTGGGGCTCCTAAAAAAGAATTGAATTACTTCAAGAATTTCATTAGGACTAGAAAGTAGGAATTAAAGAAATATCTATCTTTGTATGTGCTTAGTCACGTTAAAACAGTTGAAAAATCTCAAAAGAGGCATAATAAATATTGTGTCACTCAGGAGTCCTTTACAGTACATACTAGGTAAGAATACTGCAGTAAATGCTGAGGGTTCAGGTAACAAGACAGACTGGTCCCTCTGGTGTTATACCATGACATATGAAATATTAAACAATAATTAGAAGTGTAACAGTGCAACAAAGATAAGAGGAGGAGAGACAAAATATTTAACCTGACCCTTCAATAGCCATTGAAAATGGAGAGAGGTCCAAAGAGTCGTTTGAGATGAACCCATGGGAGTAAGCAGGGTAAACCTTTACTTTTGATTTCTTGTTTTAGATTATATAGAAGTTATAGATTTATGTTTGGCAGAAATGAATGCCCCTGATGGAACTTGTAAAATAAGCCTTTAAATTTTAGAACAGTCTCAGGCCCACAGAAAATGAATAGAGGTAGTAGAGTAATACTTTACACCCTTAGTTTTTACCTCAGGTCTTTTTCTTTCTACCTCACTATACCTTCTGGGATTCCATGCCCCATGTAGTTGTTATGCCTCTTTATACTCCTGCTGATTGTGATATTTCTCTGACTTTCCCTGTTGTTGATGACCTTGGCACTTTGGAGGTGGACTGATAAGATATTTTGTTGATTGTCTTTTGATTGGTATCTGTCTGATATTTTCTCTGTGATTATGAGTTTCTGTGAGGAAGAGTAGAGAAAGCTTTTGTCCTCATCACATCAAATCAAGAATGCCTTCTGTCAACAAGATTAACTGTGTTGATACAAACTTTGATCATTTGGCTTAAATCATCTTCCATAGTTTCTTCACTGTGTAGTTATTTTCTCTTTCTTCTGTACTTTGCTGTTCGAGGAAGTAATTAAGCTCTGTCTACACATAAGAAGAGAAGAATTAAGCATTATGGGCAAAGATGGAGTGCTGTGGATATCACTCTGTATAAATAAAATGCTGTTTGGCCAGTGGCCAGGTAGGAAGTATAGGCGGGACAAGAGAGAAGAGAATTCTGGGAAGTGGAAGGCTGGGGGAGAGACACTGCCAGCCATTGCCATGAGAAGCAACATGTAAAGACACCGGTAAGCCACAAGCCATGTGGCAAAGTATAGACTAACAGAAATGGGTTAATTTAAGATAGAAGAAGTAGATAACAAGAAACCTGCCATGGCCATACAGTTTGTAAGCAATATAAGTTTCTGTGTGTTTACTTGGTTGGTTCTGAGCATCTATGGGTCTGGTGGGTGAGAGACTGTGGGCCAGGCAGGAAAACTCTAACTACAATGGAGAGTCTACATAGGCCATTTGAAATCACAAGTAGGTTATTTGGAGCACATCAAACTTGTGTGCTTTCTGTTTCATTCAGCTTCACTTTGTTGATCAAATTGTTTCCCCTTTGGCCATTTGGAGTTTGGTCAGTTGACTCCTTTCTCACTCTGATACACCTGCTGTCATTCTCTGTGTTTGTTCACAGTGCTTCTTCAATTTCTGGCACTATAAGACATCCCAGAGTCATCTTGTGCATTCCCCACCCCAGCCCTAGAGCCAACATTTCTCTAGGATCTACTTATTATTATTGAAGAATAATAAAATAAAGTTGCTACATGGATATAATTGGTTCTAGGCCTTCCAAGCATACAGAGAAAGAGGAATATATATGTGTGCAGTAAGCATGTAAGACCTAACCCATAAGTATTGGTCCATGTGTCCACATCTATCCATATCAAACTAAGCATAGGTTATTACTGATGGCTCCAACTCGAGTCCATTACCACAGGATCATTCTGGTTGTTTCTCCATGTTTGTAAACTGCTACTCCAACAGTGTAAAACCTGGCTTCTGCCATCTGTTACCCATTTACTTAATTGCCCAATTCCAGTATATACAATGAGCTGTTTCAAAATCATCCCAGCTGTTACCCCTATCCAGTTTTCTGATCCAGAGGACATACATTTGATGGTGGCCAGAGTAGAATCTCTAACTGCCTGATTTCCTTCTTGCCTTCTTTGTCTACATCCATCTGTCCATATTTACCTACCTATGCCCCTTGCCCCTTCATATATCTATTTATCATTTATATATCCACTGAATATATTTTTAGAGCTAAGGGGCATAGGAACTCTTACACCAGAGTTGCTAGTGATAGACTTCTGTAGATGAACCAATACTTTTCATTATGGTAGGCTTTTAACAACACACCAAGTTCACTGAGCATTTCTATTTCTCCTGAACAATATACTGGGATTATTATTGGTATTATTGGTATGCCTAAGTCTTTCAGCAAGCTCTCTATTCTTTGTTATACTCATGTACATCTAGTCTCAACATTTGCATTTTGTACAAAATAAGAGACATGTGTTTCTAAACTGGGATGACATTTTTCACCTGTGTACATTAATTAAATGTTATGTGAGCTAATGAAGACGTCTAGTAAAAAATCAGGACTGATATTGAATACCTAGAAACTGTCAAGAGTATAAAGATTGCTGTCAAGTTAGGGTGAGCAAGATGATTATAAAATATTGGGTTCATGCTTTAAAAATAAGTAGGATTTTAGAACTATAAAGTTTTATAATTGCATTTAAGTTTTCATACAAATTTTAAGAAACAAATGTAGAAAAACACGACAGACGTATGTACAGGGGCCATTTGCTAAGAAAAGAGAGTGTGCAAATTCAGTTGGTGGTACACTCATGACAGAGGGAAGGCATCAGTTCTTACTAAGATTAAAAATTAAGGTAGGTTTATAAAAATATAGAAGTCTCTGATTTTGGAGGCTGGAGAGATGTTTCAGCAGTGACAGCAATTGGCTGCTCTTGTAGAGGACTCAGGTTCCACATTGTCTCTAAGAATACCTCCAAGAGAGCTGGCACCCTTTTCTGCCTCCCATGAGCATTACGCCAGCAATAGGTGTACATCCATATATGTACTCATACACATAAAAAGAAATCCTAACAAAAAGCCCTCCGACTTTTGCTGTTTGTAATTTATTTACCAACTGTTTATCCCAGGAACTTTGAGAAAAGAATTTCTACTACTGTTTTGTTCATTCTTGCGTATTGTCTGAATTTCAACAGACTTCCATGGTTTAATGTGACAGTCTAGTCATAGCAATTTGTCTTCAAACATTTAAAGAACAGTGGTGAAAATTTGTGTCAGCTTACATGACAGTGCTCAAATGTACGGGATATGATGAAAATCGGCCCTCACCTTTCTCTTTGCTGTGCCCAGCAAACAGAGGTCATGTCTGTGGTACAGGACACTTCACAGCTGATGAAGATTGATGCATGGGTAGTGTTGCTTCTGATTTTCTTATTGCAAGGTCACCTTTGCTTAAGCATGCTCCTCAAAAAAAAAAGTCATAGTTTGCTCATAGATGATTGTGTACTAGTGTATTTTATTTTATTCCAGGGCTGGTAATTGCTCAATGTTCTTCTTCTACAGTTTAGGAGTGGTCATGGATCCTCTTTTTCAGATCAGGTAATGCACTCTCCTCTTTGCTGCGCGTGCGCACACACACACACACACACACACACACACACACACACACACACATCTGAGGATAAAACATACCCCTCCCTTTTTTTTTGAGAAAGAAATAATGTTTTATACATTTTGTGGAAAGAGCTCTGTGGAGCATGTTTGCTCCAGTCAGTTGTAAAGAATGATAGTGCTTCACAAGACTGGAATGAGGACTTTCCAATAAGTCTTTTCTGAAACTTTGTCTTTTCATAGCATCCAAAGGTGTATCCTGTGCTAAGGGAAGCAAAGACTGGGCTTGAGTTTCTCAGGAGAAATTGTTAAGGAGCCATGTTCTCTCTTTAGGAGGGGTTGGATCAGAGAAACCAGTTTTAATATGGAAGGAAGGATTAAAAGGCATCACACATGCTGCTCCTGAGACAGCTAGTGACCCAGCCTTATTGTGTGAGGGACAATACCATTCTTCAAGTTTTCCTCTGCCCAACGGTTAGCTAGAATGTAGAGAATGTACAAAGGGCTTCACAGGACCTAAGATTGCATTACAAATGTCCCTCTTCATCTTAAACTTTCAGGAACTATCCAGTAGGGCAGTAACTCAAGCAGTTCCTTGTGGCAGTGTATCCTGGCCTTTTCCTACCATTCCTTTCCTGCTACCACCAGAGACAATGTCTGATGCATGGCCTCTGGCATCTTAGGCATAGCTTGCTTCCTCTTAATCGCAGGACCCCTGGAGGGAAGAGCCTCTAGCAGCTGATATGACAGCTTCGTTGGCATCAGCATCTGCTGTTGCTTATTCTCAGAACTCTGTGCTCATCCACATTATGGCCGGGAAGTGGCGAAGTTGGTCAGTTAGGCACAGAGACCTGGTAGCAATGGCCCCCTTGAGGATGGCCAGTAGGCGAATCACAGGCTCATAATTTTTCAATATCTGGTGGAAGATCCTGTAAATGCTAGGTTCAATGGTGCAGCATCAGCAGCATCAGCAGCATCAGCAGCATCAGAATCATCATTACCATCATCATCCCCATCATCATCATCATTATCAGCAGCAGCAGCAGCAGCATAAGCAGCAGCAGCAGCAGCAGCATCAGAATCATCATCATCATCATCATCATCATCATCATCACCAGCAACAGCAGCCACCACCACCATACTTTCTCAAACTGTTTCCTTTTCACATCATTCAGAGCCTGGGCCATGAGTGATCTGGCTGGTACTTGTTTCCTTCTTTCAATATCATTTTGGTGAATTTGCTGATAACAGGATCTACAAACATAGAGTTTGTTTCAGTCACTGAGGTAGCTTTGATCAGCTAGGTTTTCTTGAGCTCCTCATTGTACTTCTCCCCTTCAGTGAGTTATGTCACATGTTTGTGGTACTATTCATTATCAACCACGGAATCCCTGAATTCAGGAGCATAGTGTCAGCACCTCACCTGGGTGAGCAGTAGAAACCTCCAGACAGCATGCCTCACTCCAAAGACAGCCTAGACCAACACCAACATCATGTTTCCTGCCATGCAAGGCCAGGTATCATGGGCTGCTTCAAGGAATTCAGAGGACTGCCTACTGAGGGTACTTTAGAGGAAAAAGCAAGATAAAACACCAGTATCCAACACAGTCCCAGGATAAGACCTTTATAAAGCAGCACTTTTTGAATCACTTGGAAAACTTTATAATACACATACCATAGTCTGCATGAAATATAACCTAATAGAACAAAAACTTGTTGGCCATGGGAGAAAAGAACTAAGTCGTTAGTTCAATTATGTCTTGTCTAACAGGTGACCTCATAGACATTACTAACTTTTCTTTTTTTTTCTTTATTATTATGTGTTTTAAATTATATACATCAGCGATGGGTTCCCCTGTCCTCCCCCCTCCCGCCCCCACCTCCCCTTCCCCCCACACCCTCCCCTCCATTCCCATGTTCTCCAGGATCAAGGCACCCCTGGGGATTCATTTAAACCTGGTGGATTCAGTACAGGCAGGTCCTGTCACCTCCTTCCAGATTGAGCAAAGTGTCCCTGTGTAAGCCCAAGGTTTCAAACAGCCAGCTCATGCACTAAAGACAGATCCTGGTCCCACAGCCTGGATGCCTCCCAAACAGATCAAGCTCTTCAATTGTCTCACTTATCTAGAGGGCCTGATCCAGCTGGGGGCTCCACAGCCTTTGGTTCATAATTCATGTGCTTCCATTCATTTGGCTATTTGTCCCTGTGCTTTTTGCAATCTTGGATTCAACAATTCACGCTCTTGCAGACCCTCCTCTTTCTCGACACTTGGACACCTGGGGCCTGTCTGAGGATCTCTGCATCCACTTCCATCAGTTATTGGATGAGAGTTCCAAGACGACTATTAGGGTGTTTAGTCATCTGATCACCAGACTAGGTCAGATCAGGCTTTCTCTCGACCATTGCCAGCAGTCTACAGAGGATGTATCATTGTGGATTTCAGGGGACCTCTCAAGCACTCTGCCTATTCCTGTTCTCATGTGGTCTTCATTTATCATGGTCTGTTATTCCTCATTCTCCCTTTCTGTTCTTGATCCAGCTGGGATCTCCTGCTCCCCTAAGCTTTCTTTCCCTCAAATCTTGCCCTTCATTACTCCCACTGTCATCCAGGTTGTTCATGTAGATCTCATCCATTTCTCTGTCATTGGGTGATCCTTGGGTCTTTCCTAGGGTCCCGTTTTCTAGGTAGCCTCCCTGGAGTTGTGTAGCAGTCTAGTCATCTTTGTTTTACATTTAGTATCCTCCTATGAGTTTTTGTCTTTCTGAGTCTGGGTTACCTCACTCAGGATGATTTTTTTCTAGATCCCTCCAGTTGCCTGCAAACCTCATGATGTCATTTTTTTCTCTGTGGAGTAGTACTCCATTGTGCATATGTACCATATTTTCTTTATCCATTCTTCAGTTGAAGGGCATCTAGGTTGTTTCCAGGTTCTGGCTATTACAAACAAAGCTGATATGAACATAGCTGAGCAAATGCCCTTGTGGTATGATTGAGTATTCTTAGGGGAGATGGATTCCCAATTTTCTAAGGAAGCACCATATTGATTTCCAAAGTGGCTGTACAAGCTTGCATTCCCACCAGCAGTGGAGGAGAGTTCTCCTTGCTCCACATCCTCTCCAGCATAAGCTGACTTCTGTGCTTTTGATCTTAGCCATTTTGACAGGTATAAGGTGGTATCTCAGAGTCGTTTTGATTTGCATTTCCCAGATAATTAGGGATGTTGAGCAATTCCTTAAATGTCTTTCGGCCATTTGAACTTCCTCTGTTGAGAATTCTCTGTTTAGTTCGATAGCCCATTTCTTAATTGGACTGTTGGACATATTGATGTCTAATTTCTTGAGTTCTTTATATATTCTGGATATCAGCCCTCTGTCAGATGTGGGGTTGGTGAAGACCTTTTCCCATTCTGTAGGCTGTCGCTTTGTCTTGTTGACCGTGTCCTTTGCTCTACAAAAGTTTCTCAGTTTCAACAGGTCCCATTGATTGATTGTTTCTCTCAGTGTCTGTGCTACTGGTGTTATATTTAGAACGTGATCTCCGGTGCCAATGCATTCAAGAGTACTTCCTACTTTCTCTACTATCAGGTTCAGAGTAACTGGATTTATGTTGAGGTCTTTGATCTACTTGTATTTAAGTTTTGTGCACGGTGACAGATATGGATCTATTTGCAGCCTTCTACACATTGACATCCAGTTATGCCAGCACCATTTGTTGAAGATGCTTTCTTTTTTCCACTGTACATTTTTGGCTTCTTTGTCAAAAATTATATGTTCTTAGGTGTACGGGTTAATGTCAGGGTCTTCAATTCGATTCCATTGGTCCACATGTCAGTTTTTATGCCAGTACCAAGCTATTTTTATTACTGTAGCTCTATAGTAGAGCTTGAGGTCGGGGATTGTGATGCCTCCAGAGGTTGTTTTATTGTACAGGATTCTTTTGGCTATCCTGGGTTGAGTATTATTCTTTCCAGATCTGTGAAGAATTGTGTTGGTAATTTGATGGGAATTGTGTTGAATCTGTAGATTGCTTTTGGTAAGATTGCCATTTTTACTATGTTAATCCTGCCTATCCATGAGCATGGGAGATCTTTCCATTTTCTGACATCTTCTTCAATTTCTCTTTTCAGGGATGGAAAGTTCTTGTCATATAGGTCCTTCACATGCTTAGTTAGCATAACCCCAAGGTATTTTATATCATTTGTGGCTATTGTAAAGGGTGATGTATCGCTGATTTCCTTCTCAGCCTGTTTGTCTACTGTATATAGGAGGGCTACTGATTTTTTTGAGTTGATCTTGTATCCTGCAATGTTGCTGAAGGTTTTTATTAGCTGTATCAGTTCCTTGGTTGAATTTTTGGGGTCACTCATGTATACTAACATGTGATCTGCAAATAGGGAGAACTTGACTTCTTCCTTTCCAATTTGTATCCCCTTAATCTCCTTATGTTGTCTTATAGCTCTGGTTAGAACTTCAAGTACTATATTGAATAAGTAGGGAGAGAGGGGACAGCCTTGCCTTGTTCCTGATTTTAGTGGTATTGCTTTGAGTTTCTCTCCATTTAATTTGATGTTGACTGTTGGCTTGCTGTAGATTGCCTTTATTATGTTTAGGTATGTTCCCTGAATTCCTGATCGCTCCAAGACCTTTATCGTGAAGGGGTGTTGGATTTTGTCAAATGCCTTTTCTGCATCTAGTGAGATGATCATGTGGTTTTTTTCCCTGGAGTTTGTTTATATGGTGTATTACATTGACGGACTTTCGTATGTTGAACCACCCTTGCATCCCTGGGATGAAGCCTACTTGATCATGATGGATAATTGTTTTGATGTGTTCTTGGAGTCTGTTTGCCAGAATTTTATTGAGTATTTTTGCATCAATGTTCATGAGGGAGATCGGTCTGTAGTTTTCTTTGTTGCATCTTTGTTTGTTTTGGGAATCAGGGTAATTGTAGCCTCATAGAAGGAGTTTGGTAATATACTTTCTGCTTCTATTGTGTGGAACAATTTAAAGAGTATTGTTATTAAGTCTTCTTTGAAGATCTGGTAGAATTCTGCAGTGAAACCATCAGGTCCAGGGCTTTTTTTTGGTTGGGAGACTTTTAATGACTGCTTCTATTTCCTTAGGGGTTATTGGACTATTTAAATGGTTTATCTGGTCTTGATTTAACTTAGGTACGTGGTACCTATCCAGAAAATTATCCATTTCTTTTAGATTTTCCAGTTTTGTGGAGTAGAGGGTTTTGAAGTATGACCTGATGATTCTCTGGATTTCCTCATTGTCTGTTGTTATGTCCCCCTTTTCATTTCTGATTTTGTTAATTTGAATGCTCTCTCTCTGTCTTTTGGTTAGTTTGGATAAGGGCTTGTCTATCTTGTTGATCTTCTCAAAGAACTAACTCTTTGTTTCATTAATCCTTTGTAATGTTCTCTTTATTTCTATTTTATTGATTTCAGCTCTCAATTTGATAATTTCCTGGCGTCTGTTCCTCCTGGGAGACTTTGCTTCTTCCTGTTCAAGGGCTTTCAGGTGTGCTGTCAAGTCACTAGCGTGAGATTTCTCCAGCTTCTTTATGTGGGCATTCAGTGCTATGAATTTCTCTCTTAGCACTGCTTTCATAGTATCCCATAAGTTTGGGTATGTGGTGTATTCATTTTCATTGATCTCTTGGAAGTCTTTAATTTCTTTCTTTATTTCTTCCTTAACCCATTGGTGATTCAGTTGAGCATTATTCAGTTTCCATGAGATTGTAGGATTTCTGTAGTTTCTGTTGTTGAAATCTAACTTTAAACCATGGTGGTCTGATAGAACACAGGAGGTTATTCCAATTGTTTTGTATCTGTTAAGATTTGCTTTGTGGCCAAGTATGTGGTCGATTTTAGAGAAGGTTCCAAGGGGTGCTGAGAAGAAGTTTGGGTGAAATGTTCTGTAGATATCGATTAAGTCCATTTGAGCCATAACATCAGTTAAGTCCATTATGTCTCTGTTAAGTTTCAATTTGTGCGATCTGTCCAGGGGTGAAAGTGGGGTGTTGAAGTTTCCCTCTATTAATGTGTGGGGTTTTATATGTGATTTAAGCTTTAGTAATGTTTCTTTTATATATGTGGGTGCCCTTGTGTTTGGGGCACAAATGTTCAGAATTGAGACTTCATCTTGGTGGATCTTTCCTGCGATGAGTATGTAATGTCCTTCATCATCTCTTTTGATTGATTTTAGTTTGAAGTCTATTTTGCTGGATATTAGGATGGCTATACCAGCTTGCTTCTTAAGACCATTTGATTGGAAAGTCTTTTTCCAGCCTTTTATTCTTAGGAGGTGTGTCTGTCTTTGAATTTGAGGTGTGTTTCTTGTATGCCGCAGAAAGATGGGTCCTATTTTCGTATCCATTCTGTTAGTCTGTGTCTTTTTATAGGTGAATTAAGTCCATTGATATTAAGGGATATTAATGACCATTGATTGTTCGTTCTTTTTGTTATTTTTATTTTTTGGTTGTAGTGTGTGTATACTTCTCTTCTTTGGGGTTTACTGCTGTGGTGTTATCTATTGCCTGTGTTTTCATGGGTGTATCTGCCTTCCTTAGGTTGCAATTTTCCTTCTAGTGCTTTCTGTAGGGCTGGGTTTGTGGGTAAGTATTGCTTAAATCTGGTTTTGTCTTGGAAGGTCTTGTTCACTCCATCTATGATGATTGAAAGTTTTGCTGGGTATATTAGTCTAGGCTGGCATCCATGGTCTCTTAGTGTCTGGATTATATCTGTCCAGGTCCTTCTGGCTTTCAAAGTCTCCATTGAGAAATCGGGTGTTATTCTGATGGGTTTGCCTTTATAAGTCACTTGGCCTTTTTCCTTTGCTGCCTTTAATATTCTTTCTTTATACTGTACGTTTAGTTGTTTAATTATTATGTGGCGAGGGGACTTTTTTGGGGGGTCTAGTCTGTTTGGTGTTCTATAGGCTTCTTGTATCTTCATAGGCATTTCCTTCTTTAAGTTGGGAAAGTTTTCTTCTATGATCTTGTTAAATATACTTTCTGTGCCTTTGAGTTGGTATTCTTCTCCTTCCTCTATCCCTATTATTCGTAGGTTTGGTCTTTTCATGGTGTCCCAAATTTCTTGGACATTTTGGGTCATGACTTTGTTGGTTTTAGTGTTTTCTTTGACTGATGAATCTATTTCTTCTACCGTATCTTCAACACCAGAGATCCTCTCTTCCATCTCTTGCATTCTGTTGGTCATACTCGCCTCTGAAGTTCCTGTTTGTTTACTCAGGTTTTCTATTTCCAACATTCCTTCTGCTAGTGTCTTCTTCATTTTTTCTATTTCCCTCTTCAGGTCTTGGATTGTCTCTCTTGCTTTTTCATGATTTTCATTCAAGGATTTATTGTTTTCTTCTGCTTTAATTGTCCTTTCCTCTAGTTTTTTATAGCTTTCTTCCCATGTTTTGTTTGTCTGTTCCTCTACTTTATATTTGATTTCTTCTATATAAGGCTCTAGCCTCTTCATGATGTTATTTATAAGGTTGTTTTCTTCTTCTTCCATTCCGTGATGTTCAGGTCTAGCTCTGGTCCAGATGGGAGTTCCAGGGTGGCTACTAAGTTTTCTTAACCTCAGTTTCTAGTTGAGTTTTGTAGCCTATCAAATGTTTTGAGAGACATGTCCTCATAATATATATTGAAGATGTTTTGTACTACTCGTCCCACTTATAATTATTTTTTTCTTTTATCATAATTCTTTATTGGTTCTTTGAAAATATCACATCATGTTCCCCAATCCCATTCACCCCCAGTCCCTTCAAATCTGCTCCTCACCCCTGCAATATGCCCCCTAAAATTAATTAAAAACAAAACAAAACAACCAAAAAACCTCACCTCTCTTCTCCATCTTTCCAACACCTCTTCATTCATCCTAGTGGCATCAGGAGCCGCAGTGTGTCATGCAGTATACTTCTCTTGTCCAACCAGCCCCACTCACAGAATATTCTTTGCAGTGGGTCATTGGTCTGGTTCAGGGCCTCTGGTTTGTGGCACACCGTCATCACTGTGCTGGGCCCTCATCGAAATTCCTCTCGGATATGCTATTGTTGCCCCGAGTCATGAAGATTCTGCAGTTATCATTCTGCAGGACTAGTCCCTTTGCGCACTCCAGCAGGTCAAAGATGGGGCAGCCATTAGGGTTGGCCAACTCAAGACCCAGGGTGTGGGTCTGGGTGGCAGTTGAGCTGGTCCATCGGGCCATTGAGACCACCCTGTCAGGTGAGGGGCAGAGCCAGCTATCTAAGGCCCATGTCATAGGGCAAGCTTTCTCACACCTATGGTGCGGGGTTGGGCCATCCCCAGAGTGCTGACTCCTGGGATCAGCTCTCCCACAAGGATGGGGCATGGGGCGGCAGCACCACCATCTCTTCTGTTACAGTGCCCAGCAAGCGGCGGGACCAACTATTCCAGGGCCAGTGAGGGACGGGGCTGGCTCAGCATGACACTTGGATTTCAACATGCATGGTTCTTGTGATTCTCCCCGGTGGCAACACAAGCCATGAACATCGGCCGAAGCTTCAAGTCTTTACTCAGTTCAGAGAGTAAAAGGAACTAGTACTTAACTGTTGATCACAGGCCAGGCTTGGCATTCAACAGTCCAGCAGTGGCGTGCCTGTTATTCTGGTCGCACCTATGATAAAACCGAAGGTTGAAAGTTGTCTAGTTGAATACACGACCACATTGTCAGTTTCCTAGCATGATCATGATTTTTAGCAGAGCAGGCACTTAGTAACAGTGACAGGAAGGCTGTCTGGAGTTGGGAGAAATAGAGGAATTAGCAAAAATTTGCATCCACTTCTTCATGACTCCCAAACCCACTTATGGTAGAGTTAAAAAAAAAATAGCACAATTACTAATATTAAGTAGGTGGTCCCAAACCTTCCTTTTTTTCTGTGGACTAAATTTTGAAATCTTCCTATGTATTTGACATTATAATTGCTTGACTGAGATTTGACTTTTTTTTTTTTTTTTTCTGAGACAGGGTTTCTCTGTGTAGCTTTGTGCCTTTCCTGGAACTCACTCTGTAGCCCAGGCTGGCCTTGAACTTACAGAGATCTGCCTGCCTCTGCCTCCCGAGTGCTGGGATTAAAGATGTGCACCACCACTGCCTGACGAGATTTGACTTTTAAAAGAATTAACATGTATTAGGAAAATAACTTCTGATCAATGAGAAAGTGTTAAGACACAGACAGCTATTGCTTCAGTCTATCAGACCATAACCCTTGCAGGCTAGAGCTTTGTTGCTTGGAAAGCTCAAATAATGGATGAACCTACTTGATTTTCTTGACTGATATAAACCTTGAATAATAACTATTTGAAAGTTTTCCTTATATGTTTATTGATCTATTATTTTTAAAAGATATGTGTTTTTTTTTTTTTCTTTTTTGGGATAGGAAGAAGTAATGACTTTCTGAAGGATAATTATCTAGTGTGAAATAAAGCTTAATTATTTATTGAAGCATTTCTGTATTAGATTTTAAAAATCAGTTAGTTTATCGCTTTGTATGTGCTATTAGCTTTATTATTTTTTATTTTTTTACTTTTTTTTTGAGACAGGGTTTCTCTGTATAGCTTTGAGCCTTTCCTGGAACTCGCTTTGGAGACCAGGCTGGCCTCAAACTCCCAGAGATTTGCCTGCCTCTGCCTTTCGAGTACTGGGATTAAAGGTGCGTGCCATCACGACCCGGCTGCTATTAACTTTATTTATCTTGATAATGTCTTTTTATGCTTTCCAAGGCAAGGTAAACTTTTGGGATGTCTTTGCATAATAATGTGTTCCTCTGCCTAGATGGTCCAACTATGGAGAAGTAAGATGGGTTGGGATCATTTTCTGCTGATGGCAGCTCAAATGGATAACTCTAGGATTTGCCTTGTTGTTTGTATAAGTGTCAAGCTTTATCATCAATGAAGAAGTCCATTATTTCTCTCCCATGTGTATGTGTACATGCACACACGTGTGTACAAACTCACTGAAGAGGAATTTCAGTTATCTTGTATAGTTTCTCTAGCTAAAGTAAAGTACAGGGCTTGCTAACTGCCCTTTGTAAGTGAATGGTCAGTATTAAGGATTCCTCTGTTCTTTGCTTCACAACTTCACCTAGGCATAGGATTTTGGGTGCTTGAGATTAGTAAGAAAATTTAAATAGCTCTTATGAGTATTAGGTCTGTAAAGGAATTTTAGCAAACACCAAAGAAAATGAACGAATCTTTTAGGTTTTTTTTGTTGCACTTATAAAATGTATTGTCAAATAAAAGAGTGTGACTCTGGCACCTTAGTTTCAGATTAATCAGATCCTGCATTACCATCATCTCCCAAACTGGTTGGGTGGTGATCCAGTGGGTCTTTGATTTGGATTGTCAAATAAATATAGTTTTGTAATGTCCATTTGATGGTTTTGACAATAATTGCTTGTGGAGCATGAAGTTTCTCCATTATTATCTGTGGCTTGGTTTGAGTGCTGTGGTTGAAGTCACTGTAGCAAGAATCTTAAAAGGTCTTATTAATAAAAACAAACCCAGTGCCAGTTACTCGGGTGAATATTGGAAGATCAGAGAAGCAGAACAAGCCACAGCCACCTCACCTTGCCAATTCCTCAGCTAATCCTGTTTCCTCAGACTGGAAGCCTCTCAGTTCTCATCCAGAATGAATCTCAGCTGAACTGTTGCTCAAAAGCCTAAAAGCTTAACTAGGCCTAGTTCCTCATCCTCATGCCTTAAATACCTTTGTCTTTCCTGCCATCACTTCCTGGGATTAAAGGCTCTTGTTACCACTCCTGACTCTTTCCAGTGTGGCTTTGAACTCACAGAGATCCAGAGGGATCTCTGCCTCTGGAATGCTAGGATTAAAGGCGTGTGTGCCACCATTTTCTGGCCTCTATATCTAGTGGCTGATCTGTTCTCTGACCCCAGGTAAGTTTATTAGGGTGCACAATATTTTGGGGAACACAATATCACCACAAGTCACTGTGTTCCCAAAGTCATGTACTAGTATATGCATTTTGGAATTTCATTTGACCATTTTGAGAGACACAGGAATTACTAGTCTTCTGGGCAGCTATCCAGAAGTAAAAATTGCTTACTGTTCTTGCTAAGTCATTTCCCCTCTTTTGCTCACACTTCTTTCTATGTTCATATCTGTTGCACCAGGTTTTTAATTTTAAAGGCTCTGGTTCCTTGTGTGACTTGGAGGTGACAGTGATAGTGATCTCCCAGAGTTGCTGTGAAGATTAAGTCCACAAATGATTGTGAGATGAGCTGTATGTCTGCTGTTAAATAAATGCCACCCACTCAAGCCATCTTTATCCCTGAATTAGCTAATAGACTATAGAAAAACCAATAAATATTCTTTATATGGGGGATAAATAACAAATATATTCTATTGTGGTTTTGGAGGAAAGAATTCTAAACTCAAGGTGTTGGCAGGGGCATATTCCCTCAGAAGTATCTAGGGTGAATTCCTTCTGACCTTTCCTAGTATCTCATAGCTCCAGGAATCCATTTGTTGGTCACAGCCCAACTCTAACCTCTGACTTGGATGAGGCCATGGTCATCTTTCTTGGTGTCTTTCCTCTTTAGAAGCACACCACATACATCAGGTTTATGGTTTACCTCCTAGTGTAGGATCTCATCTAAACTTAACTAATATTATCTCTCACTACCCTATTTCTGGACAGAGTTACATTTTGGAATATGGGTGATAGGGTCTTTCACACTGATCTTAGGAAGGTACAACTCAATTTAGAACAAGGGGGTATTTCATTCTCTAGTTGATTTTAAACTATTCTATACTTACTTTAAACTCTCCCACATGAGTATTGTATTTTTGTATCCTTAATTTTTAAGATGCCTTCATATATAGCTAGCCTCAGACCTCAATATCAGGTGATAAAAAGCAATCTTTGAAAGGTACATTAATTTTTAGAGGCCACCGATGTACTATTGAGTGAACTGGCTCGCTGGGCTTTCTGAATGATGTCCTGAAGAGTTAACACTTTTCTAAAAGGGGAAAGCAATTCAACTGTATCTCACCAGTACTTTCAGACCCGTTAAGTTCTAGGTAATGGACAGGTTTCCATGACAGACAGCTTTGAAGAATATATTATTTCTCAGTCTTTTTGCAAAGTGCTTATCTCAGCCCTGTTATTGAGTTGTTATTTTCTTTGATTTCCATCAAAGAGAATAATTCAAGCAAATGTTACCCCAAACCTCTCTATTTCACATATGTGTTTTTTCGTTATCCAATATAAGTATCAAAAGTTATATAATTAAAGAATTTAACAAGAGTGTTAAATGAAAGCACAGCAGCAGAGTCCAAAAGGGCATTGGAGCCTTTTTATTTTGTCAGTGTACACAGGAAAAAGAAGTGCTAATTATCAGACCAACTCCGGGACTGTAAGAACAAGAAGGAGCCAGAGAATAGACCGCGCTGCACGTGGGAGGTAGGAGGAAGTTTCAGGCTATCTTGTTTGTAGGGTGGCTGGAAATTAAATTTAGAAAAGGTCAGTTATAATGAAATAAAACCCTCCATTTATTTATTGTGTGTGAGTGTGTGCGCCCGTGCATGCCATGGTGTGCGTGGGGGGATCAGAAGACCATTGGCAGTAGTCAGTTCTCTCCTCTTCGTGGGTCCTGGGGATCAAACTCAGGCCCTGCGGCATGGTGGCAAGTGCCTTTACACGGGCAGCCTCTTTACCAGCCTAGTCTTTGTAATCTTAACTCTTTTAAAGGTTAAGAGCTAGACATGCGCTACAGTCTAGTAAGTGGGTGGCAGTTACTACTTTTTTCTCACTTCTCCTGTGATAGAATAGAAAATTCTTTTCACACATTCAGAGTTCTTCAGGATGACAGCTTTGCTGACCACAGCCTGTGAAGGCCTCACATTTTGTCGTTGGCCTTGTCTCCATTTGTTGTGGTCTCTGATTTTTCACGCAAGTGTAGAATAGTTTGGTGGGTAATGAACATACACCTGGGTTCCTGGGTGCAATTTTATGAGTGACCTTTATCCCAGAGAGCTCTTGTGCCAAACACTTCAGATTTAATGTGATGCACCCAGTTGCACTCTGGTTATGAATGGATCTCATTTTGGAGTCTGCTCTATTAAAACTCTGATAACCCTCAATGCTGATTACAATGATAAGATTTACTGTAAATTTTGTTAAATGTTAGAGAACCCAAGCCCTGGATGACCGCTGCAAGGAGAGGGGATTGTAATATGTCTGCAGAAAGTTTTGCCCAAGGCCCTCCATTTTTCTGAGAAATGCTTATTTTATTTTATTTTAGTCTCTTCTAGTCACACCTGATCCTAGTAAGGTTTCTTCCCCCCTGCTTTTGGCCAGACTGCCATGCTTTACATCATTAACCCTAAACTCAGGGGAACTGATCCCCTGACAGCATCTTTGATATTAGATTAGATCCCTTCCAGGCTGCATTTAATTGACTGTGCTCCTAGCGGGGACGGTGGACCGTGTTCCCTCTCTCTACTTTGCTTGGCCACTCTTCTTTAGCAGCTGCTTGCAAATTCACTGTGCCTCAATGAGGAAGGAGGTACAGAAGATGAAACAAATGCCTATGATTCTAAATTCACTTTTTTCCTTCTAATAACATGTCTACTGCTACACCTGTCAATGAGGTCCTTTATTCTTCTCCAATCTTCCTCTGTCATAGGAACATAGCTACTTTCCCCTCATGCCCTTTACACTGTACCTTACCAATTTTTTTGAAAATGAAAGATGAGAAAGCAATAATAATTAAAGTACAACTTCTTTTTATTCATCACTCAAAACTTCAACTTCTATTTTTAAATTTTCACAAGCTCTAATTTTTTAAAAATGACTTTCACATTCTGAACATTTTTTGGTTGATGCTCCTTTTTTTTTTTTTTTTTGAGAGATGAAAGGAATTAAATTGCCATGTTTTCCTCCAAATATGAAGTGATGTTTGTTCAATTTCAAAAGTTTAAACATGGAGATATATAGCATGAAGAATATAAGCAGTTTCTCAATTAGTTTTCCTTCTCTTTTCCAACTACAAAAAAGGGGAATATTTATTTTTGTCTGTGAGCTTTCTAATTATTCTATTTTAATGACAGTTTCACTCTCCTAATACTAATAGTGTAGTTTGGGTAGTGAGATTTAAATTTCATTTCTAGTCCTTCTCTTCCCAATGCCAAAATTCGACCTTAAATTCCTTTCCTCTCCCCAGCCTGTTTGAGATGTTACGGATATTCTTTGATGTCAGGGACTCCAAATGTTCTCTTGTTTGTTCCTTTGACTCTCCTTCTTCTGATGTATCTTCCTGTGAGATGGCAGCTCAGGGTGAGGTCCATAGGTAAGTGGAGTTTGGACTTTGCTGCTAACTACGTGAGGAGGCCTGGTGACATTGCCTCATCTGCAAAACATGATGACTGGTTGGTAATCAGGATGGGTCATTAAAGCATTCATGTATTCTTTCTGACACATTATCATCAGAGGAGAGGCACCAAAGAGAAGGAATCTGATTAGGTTATTGAACTCCAGATTGCCTGAAACAGTTGAAAAACTTATAGCATTTCAATGCCCTACCCAAGTCCAGAGATCTCCTCTAGGGCTTAGAAGGATGAGGGTCTAAAGATCATGGCTATGTGGAAGCAGACTTGGATTGGCCGGCAGACAAGGTTCAAAGCTTTGGATGCTATTAGGACTGCAATGGACATGTTGGTTTTGGCTTTAAGTGGTCCAAGGAGGTTGCCACTGCCATTCAAAGGGGCCATGACCTTGTCCATGCTTCCCATTGTCCCTAAGTGGAGAGGCTACTGGAGGAACAAGACTGGCACACTGTTCCACGTCCTTGCCCCCAGAGGCACTGGCATTGTCTCTGCTCTTGTGTCCAAGAAGCTGCTGCTGATGGCTGGTATTGGTGACTGCTGCATATCAGCCAGGGGCTGCACTGCCGCCCTGGGCAGCTTTGCCAAGGGCATCATGGTTGCCCTCTCCAAGACCCACAGCTACCTGATCCCTGACCTCTGGAAAGAGACTTTGTTCACCAAGTTGACCACCTTGTGAAAAACCATGCCAGTCTCCATTCAGGAGATCCAGGCTCCAGCTGTAGCTACTACATAAAGGTTTTTTATAGAAGAAGGATAAAGTGAATTAGGTCTGTTAAGAAAAGAAAAACATGGCTTCAGGTGAAATGTCAGTCACATTCACCCAATGTTCATCATGCTCAGCTGTCAACACCAGCAGTGGAAGAATAGGTGAAAGAACTCTGGAGATGAATTTCACCTTTTTTCCCTCTTCCTTTTTTATTCCAAGACACCAAATAAATGAGATTTCTCCCACTTTTTCCTTGAGTTCTTGAGCTTAAAAGCTATTTGATTTTATTAGACCATTTGGATGAGCTAAAGAAAATAAAAAAGAGCCAGAAATGAGTGATATTAAGCTCTTCAGATTGAGCTCCTGCCACACCTGGTAACTACTATGGGCATTTAGAAGGTGATTGTATTTAGGGTACACAGTTTTGGTACATTTCAGGGTATTTTTTCTTTATTCATGTTCTTTCTCCAAATCTCAAATGATTATTGTCATTCCTTTGAAACTGAAAGTTAGCACTTGATTGTCTTAATCTCCCTTGTTGTAATCTGTGGTGATGTGATTATTCCTCCAAAGCAACGGTACTGAATTCCCTGAACTGTGGAGAAGAGGAATGGTCCATTGACATGGAATAGTCTTTAATTAGCTCTCCAACACATATCCTCTGTTACACTCTGGTTAGTTTCTTTTCATGCTGTTCTTCCTTTTCATGACAGAAATGATTCACAAAAGCAACCTAAGGGAGGCAGGTTCATTTTAGCTTGAACTCCATTATGGCAGGCAGTCAAGGCAGTAGGGATATGAAGCATCTGGGTACATCAGCCCACAGTCATAAGAAGAGAGCTATGAATTCATCCACACTAGTGTACAGCTTGCTTTCTTCACTCTTAATTGGCCTAGGGAATGGTGTTCTGCAGAGTGAGTGGGATTTTGCTCCTCAACTAAGGTATTCAAGATAATTTCCCACAAACATATCATGCAGCCATCTTCCAGGCAGTTCAAGATTTTGTCAAGTTGAGAATTAAGACCAATAATCACGTTCTTATTGATTTTTCCCCCAGTTTCTAATTGTTCATGATGTTGAAAAACTTAAGGTTGATTTTTCTAGGGGCTTTATTGGAGGGTAACTCAAATAGAATTATAGAATTTCATGTCTTAAATCATTTCCCTGATTAATAATACAAAATTTAAGAATAGGCAAAACATCTTTACTCTTTGTACTTTTAGACAACTTCGTCATTTATTCAAGTAGATTTATTTTGTGCCTGTTATTTGCCAAGAATTATATTAACATTGAGGAGATACAATTTCCCTGCCCTAATGAAGTATTTCTATCAGTGGTAAAATTAGAAAGTAAATGAGAAAGAAAATAATATAATTCTGACAAGTACAAATGTTAACTCTAAAGTCCTATGGAACGATAAAGTTTATTAAAAAACAGGAAATAGTATTTGACCATAAACCTGAAAGAAATTAAATATTGCTTTATGTGACAGCCCCCGGTTGTTGGAAGTAGAATAATACCAAGATAGGAAAGAATTTACTGTGTTCATAGTAGAGCCTGGAAGACAAGGGGTTGGAATGCAGTGAATGGGGTTTTGGTGATCCTGAAGAGCTCAGAGTGATCACTGCAAGTCAGATAGCACACGCTTCTGTAGACCATGGTGACTATGAGCTTTTAATCTCAAACCTATTGAGGCCCATGTCCACTCACTGAACAGTTCCTTTTCAGAACTTTCCAGCAGACTTGGTTCATCACCATCTCTAGTGATCACGTTAGGCTTCTCATATGACCTTGTGTTTCTTTCATTGTAAGATAAAAACATTTTGATATTTTCAAAGCAGGTTTGGAATGGGACACAGTAATGGATGTCTTAGGACAAAACGGTATCTTCTCTGATGCTATTTTTATCGCACAGTAATAAATAAGTTAATGGGATATTTTACAACTGATACTCTCATGATTTAGTGAAATAAGGTGTGTCCAGAGCTCCAGAAGGTCTTAAATTAGCATCTTCCCTGTATCCTCAGCGTCATAGTGACCTGGTGAAAAAGAACCAGTGAGAAATTAACCAGCATTAAGGTGATATCTTACAGTGAGAGTGAGGGCCTCTCACCCATATGACCTTGGGGATCGTTCCTACTTCTATTTGTGAATTTTGAAGACTGACTAATTGCAAGCATGACTCTATTTACAGTGCTGGGATAGTTTGTTTAGAGAGCTAATTAAGCCTCAAAGAAATCTACTCTGACTTTGGTTTGCATTAAGCAGCTGGGCTCCACCAATCACAATGAATTATACATAGATTTGGCATACTTTCTTAGTTTTTAGGAAACTTTAATGACTCTTAAATTCTTAAAACAAAAGATGAGTATGGTGGTTTGAATAGGATGTGCCCTGCATAGGCTATTGTGTTGAAATACTTGTTCCCCAGCTGGTGATACTGTTTGCAAAAGTTGTGGAACATATAGAGGGGTGAAGCCCCAGTGGAGAAAGTGGGGCACTGGGGACAGATCTTGATTTTTTTTATATCCCAGACCCAATTCTTGTTTATTCTTTGCCTACAGACTATAGGTATAACATGATCAGCCCCTCCTCATACAATTCTTTGGCCACCATGACGGGAAGTTGAGATCTGAGCTTCTTGAAGGTAGGAACAATGTGACTTATTTCCGTGTTTTTAGTGATTACTAGATCACTTTGTTCAAGGTAGAGATTCAACAGGAATTTAATAGTTAATCAACTGGGTGAAAAGAGCCATAGTTCAAAAATTCAAGAAGTTTATGGCTTAAGGAAGAATTTTACTTTTTTTTTTTTTTTTTTTTTTTTGGAGACAAGGTTTCTCTGTATAGCTTGCGCCCTTTCCTGGAACTCACTCTGCAGTCCAGGCTGGCCTCAAACTCACAGAGATCCACCTGCCTCTGCCTCCCTAATGCTGGGATTAAAGGTGTGTGCCACCACCGCCTGGTGAGAATTTACTTCTCAATATACGGAAAGCTTTCTAATTTATTTGGGTCAAAGATGTATGCATGATTCAAACACAATGATAAACTGACTTTCTTTATGATATTTAGAAGTGACTTCCATCTTGCTCTTGGATTCCTATTTTGGTTGGGTAATAGAAAGTGTTTAAATTCTTCATATTTAAAATTATCTCTGAGGAGGTAGAGAGAGAGAGTTCAGTGAATAAGGGTGCTCCTTGATCTCCTGAAGGACCTGTACTTGGTTCCCATCACCCATGTTGGGTGACTTACAATATTCTGTAACTCGAGCTCTGGGAGATCCAAATCCCTATTCTGGCTTCCATGTGTATCTACACACATGTGATTGATATTCACTCATGCACATACTTATAAACAAAAATCATAAAAAATTAAAATTATCTTCATTTAGTATATATTCTATCAGTTCCAAATTAAGCAACTTTTCAGATATTTTCCCCCTTCTCTAATTTCTCCCTGTCCCCCACCTGTCTCCCCCATTTTTCCTCCCTCTTCCTCTGTCTCCTTCATTCTTTCTCAAGACATCATGTGGAACATGACCTTAGTTCATATGATGTATTCTCTTTCCTGGGTGGTCTCCCAAAAGATGTGAGGCCATAACTTTGTCTTTTGGATGTCATGTTGGTTCTAAGTTATTGACATCTGAGGATGCTAAGACCTGGCAAAGAGGCCCTGAATGCATGTATGATCTATTCCAGCTTATTCTTGGCTAAGCTCTGCACCCCAAAGCCAGCATCCCCTCTCAGAACTTTCAGACTTCAGCTTTCACGTCTTCCCACAGAGACTTGAGCTAATAGGAACAAATGCAAGCCATCCCTGCTGTGGCCTGTGGCCTGTGACCTGTGGCCATTTGCACTTCTGATCCACAGAATCCACAAGTAAAATATCTGGTTATTTTGAGCCATTAGCATATGAGGCAATCTTCTATGTAATTTCTCCATTCTTCTAGGCCTCCTAAGAATGGCTTTAAAGATTCAGACTATAGTCTCTTCATGCAGGAATACATGCCCATGACCACTCTAAAACACATAGAGTTAAGACAGGAGGATTGCCATGACTTTGAGGTCAGCCAAGGTTGTGTAGTGAGTTTTTGACACATTTCCACTATAGCATATATTCCTAGTTTTAAAAAATGGATGTTAGATTGGGTGGTGGTGGTGCATGCCTTTAATCCCAGCACACAGGAGGCAGAGGCAGTTAGATCTCTGTGAGTTCGAGGCCAGCCTGGACTACAGAGTGAGTTTCAGGAAAGGTTCCAAAGCTACACAGAGAAACCCTGTCTCACAAAACAAAAACAAAGCAAAACAAAAAAACCCAACCAAACAACCAACCAACCAAACAAAAATAAACCCATATGTTTGATGGATAGTCTTAAAAGTAGTACTATTAGCTGAGCATGAGTTCCAGGACATTCAGGACTTTTAAGAAAGTAGGACTATTTGTTCAAAACCATATTTTACTTTTTAAAATATGCTAGAGGAAGGCATTCACTTTTATTGAAAGGATTTTCATTGAAGACATATCTCTATATCTGTATGTATATATCATAGTTTTTGAAACTCAGAACAATTTTGCCTGCCTTCCCCCAGACTCAAAGCTATTTTCATTAACTAGAAAAAAAACCCAAACCTTTTTTCATTTCCTTAAATGGTAATATGTGTAGTTGCATAAGTATAAAGCTAAAAGTCAAAAGCTATGGTACAATGGGCTGCATTACTTGATCTCTATCTAAATGTTACTCTTGTGATTATTGGAGTTCACTGTCGCAGCAGGATGGAAAGAGGATGTGGCAACATCAAAAGGAAATTACATTTGCTAAAAAAAAAAAAAAAAAGGGTGAAAATGTCATCACTAATTGTCACAGGCCATCTCAGCTGCACACGGCAAATGGCAGAGGAAAAGGGCTTCCTGTGGGAGAGAACAGAAGATGGCAAGAAAGATGCTATTCTGATGTGCAGAATCAAGAGACCTCCATTATGTAGCTTGGAGTAAACAGCAATATTAGTATAATGGGCTGTAATAAATCACCAGTGGTTTTTAAAATTTCTTGTTTGTGTTCTTTCAGGTCATTGAGAATGGCATAATCTTTTTGTTTTGTTTTGTGTTGTGTTGTGTGCACTACCCCTTTAGACCCAGATGATTCCGGTTCTCTTCCAGATGGCTGCCTTTAGATTTTTGAAATTAGCACTCAATGTATTTTAATTCAATTTGGAAACTAATGGATGCCTGAACTTATTTCGCCCATCCATTCAAACATCTTGAAGTGCAATTGTAATTGAAGCAATTTTTCTAATTACAAATTTGATTCTTCATTTTTCTTTTTATCTCTCAAAAAATTAAACTCTGCTCCATTGGTGACTAGAAAACTATAGATAACACAGGAAAAGTAGAATGTAAATGGTACTTTCAGGTTTTTCTTAGTATCAGGGAAAAGATAAGTATGAGCATTAGATGTACATTTTAAGACTATCATGGCATAACTCTCCCCTACTCTTTTTATTATTATTATATTTGTGTTTTAATTTTACACATCAGCTATGGGTTCCCCTGTCCTCCCTACTCCCACCCTACCCCCTCCCTTCCATTCCCATCTCCTCCAGGGCCAAGACTCCCCTGGGGATTCATTTAAACATGGTGGATTCAATACAGGCAGGTCCAGTCCCCTCCTTCCAGGGTGAGCAAAGTGTTCCTGTGTAAGCCCAAGGTTTCAAACAGCCAGCTCATTCACTAAGGACAGGTCCTGGTCACACAGCCTAGATGCCTCCCTAACAGTTCAAGCTATTCAATTGTCTCACTTATCCAGAGGGCCTGATCCAGCTGGGGGCTCCACAGCCTTTGGTTCATAATTCATGTGCTTCCATTCATTTGGCTATTTGTCTCTGTGCTTTTTCCAATTTTGGTCTCAACAATTCACACTCTTACAGTCCTTCCTCTTTTTCAACTATTGGACACCTGGAGCTCCACCTGGGGCCTGGCTGAGGATCTCTGCATCCACTTCCATCAGTTATTGGATGAGAGTTCCAGCTCGACTGGTAGGGTGTTTGGCCATCTGATCACCAGACTAGGTCAGATCAGGCTTTCTCTTGACCATTGCCAGCAGTCTACAGAGGATGTATCATTGTGGATTTCAGGGGACCTCTCCAGCACTCTGCCTATTCCTGTTTTCATGTAGTCTTCATTTATCATGGTCTGTTATTCCTTGTTCTCCCTTTCTGTTCTTGATCCAGCTAAGATCTCCTGCTCCCCTAAGCTTTCTTTCCCTCACACCTTGCCCTTCATTACTCCCACAGTCATTCAGGTTGTTCATGTAGATCTCATCTATTTCTCTGTCATTGGGTGATCCTGGTGTCTTTCCTAGGGTCCCGTTTCCTAGGTAGCTTCCCTGGAGTTGTGTAGCAGTCTAGGCATCTTTGTTTTACATCTAGTATCCTCCTATGAGTGAGTACATACCATGTTTGTCCTTCTGAGTCAGGGTTACCTCACTCAGGATGATTTTTTCTAGATCCCTCCATTTGCCTGCAAACCTCATGATGTCATTGTTTTTCTCTGCTGAGTAGTACTCCATTGTGTATATACACCATATTTTCTTTATCCATTCTTCAGTTGAAGGGCATCTAGGTTGTTTCCAGGGTTCTGGCTATTACAAACAATGCTGATATGAACATAGCTGAGCAAATGCCCTTGTGGTATGATTGAGTATTCCTTGGGTATATGCCCAAGAGTGCTATAGCTGGGTCTTGGTGGAGATGGATTCGAAATATTCTAAGGAAGCACCATATTGATTTCCAAAGTGGCTGTACCCTGACATTAACCTGCACACCAAAGAACATACCATTTTTGACAAAGAAGCCAAAAATGTACAATGGAAAAAAGAAAGCATCTTCAACAAATCGTGCTGGCATAACTGGATGTCAATGTGTAGAAGGCTGCAAATAGATCCATATCTGTCACCATGCACAAAACTTAAGTCCAAGTGGATCAAAGACTTCAACATAAATCCAGTTACTCTGAACCTGATAGAAGAGAAAGTAGGAAGTAGTTTTGAACGCATTGGCACCAGAGATCACTTTCTAAATATAACACCAGTAGCACAGACACTGAGAGAAACAATCAATCAATGGGACCTGTTGAAACTGAGAAGCTTTTGTAGAGCAAAGGACATGGTCAACAAGACAAAGCGACAGCCTACAGAATGGGAAAAGGTCTTCACCAACCCCACATCTGACAGAGGGCCCATATCCAGAATATATAAAGAACTCAAGAAATTAGACATCAAAATGCCCAACAGTCCAATTAAGAAATGGGCCATAGAACTAAACAGAGAATTCTCCACAGAGGAAGTTCAAGAGGCTGAAAGACATTTAAGGAATTGCTCAACATCCCTAATTATCTGGGAAATGCAAATCAAAACGACTCTGAGATACCACCTTACACCTGTCAGAGTGGCTAAGATCAAAAACACAGATGACAGCTTATGCTGGAGAGGATGTGGAGCAAGGGGAACTCTCCTGCACTGCTGGTGGGAATGCAAGCTTGTACAGCCACTTTGGAAACCTCCCCTACTCTTAAACCAGATTTTATGAGCAGTCTGGAGATTGAATTATGTTTCCTCTGAACAGAATACAAAACAAACAAACAAAAAAAACATGGAGCAAAGACATAACTCGATATGGTTAACCTATCAGACAGGTGCTTCTCTTGTTACCAAGCTCCCAGGGTGTTTAAAAGACTTCATATATTTGCATTTTAAGGACGAGCTCAGCATCTTTCCACTTTAGTAAGCTAAGTAAGTATGTTCCCCGTGTGGCTTTGCTTTGCTCCTTGAAAGGCTCTTCCTTTGAAGTGGGAGAGAGATGCTTGAAGCCAAAACAGAAATCAAGACACAGCTCTCTTCACCACAACAAGGAAATGTTATTTCTCTATGTCAACAGGATGAAATATCTGCACAGCCTTTTATTCAAGAGTCCTGTTACCTAACTGGAGTGGATAGTCAGCCCATGTGCCCTTTGGGGTGGTATACCTTGACCCCTTAACATAGGAATGGCTGGAGCTGTAGTCAAGCTTTGGTTGGGCTATCCTTCTCAATGGTAACTGCAATTCATCCTAGGTAAGGCCTTGGGACCTATGTGAAGACCTATGCAAAGGTACTTGATTGGGCCATGAATCCTACATTTTCTGTCATTCTGAGTAATCACTGTTAATGGGAAGGGATGGAGGTGGGGGACTGGGTAGATAAAGGGTGAAGATGGACGATTAAGTAGGGTTAAGGGAACTATAAAGAAGCGATTTGGAAAGAAAATGGAAAGTCCACTTATGCAGTGATGGCTTAACTGATCTGTATGGCAGTAAGCAACTTCCCTCTGAATGGACATAAGACCCACTCTATGAGAAACATGGGCCAATACCTGGTACTGTAAGCTTGGCTGAGATGCCAGGTATGGGGAGGTAATAGGAATAGGCCCATGCTGGGGACATTATTTCTTTTTATTATTTTTAAAGATTTATTTTTACTTTATTTACTTGTGACCACGTATTTGAGTATGTCTGCGTCTGTGTGAATGTATGTTACATGTGTAAGTGTGCCTACGGTCCAGAAGCAGCATTAGACTGCCAAGACCTAGAATTACAGGTGGTCGTAAGATGCCTGATATAAGTGCTAGGTCCTACTAAATGTAGGTCCCTGGAAGACTAGGAGTCACTTTCAACTGCAGAGCCATGTCTATAGCCTGGGAAACTTATCACTGACAGGTAATGAAATGACACAGCAGCAAACTGCCTTCTAAATACCCATGCTTCTACCTATAGACAAAAGCTGCTCTCCACCTTCATCAGAGAAGTGTTTCCCCATGCTGAAGAGTGGCAAATGCAGAAAAACATGGCCACCCAGGCTATAGAAAGCAAGCAACAGATGTGGGCTCAGCCCTAACAAGTTACTTCTTCAAGTCACTCCACTCAAAGGCACAGGAGATAGCACAGAAGATGGAGTGGGAAGTATATAGGAGCCAGAAGATGTAATGATGGGCTACAAAACACCATTTCCTCGACACTAATCAACTGCTTTACTCATCAATTCATACCAACTGTAGTTAACTGTACTCGGCCCACACAGAACTAGCTCTATCAACCATTTGCCAAGGTGGGAAGGGAGTTTGCATGATACTACCCTTTGCATTGAAATTGTTGATGAGCATTAGATTCTGGGAGAGGCATTTACTGTCTTTAGTTGTGTTTTTTTGCTGTGGAACCCACTGGGCACAAAACAAATTAGCAGATATGAATGTAAGAGTGATTTGCATGGAAGTAAGGAAGATAGACAGGAATAATAGGGAGGTGGGAGGTGAGAATGGCCAGTATGCAAAGCATACATGTGTGAAATTATAAAGTAAAAATAGAATTTAAAAAGTATAGAATTAAAAATATTTGAGTGTATCAAAAAAGAAGGGGGACATGATGCTGGGAGGGAGTTGTGGAGAGAGATGCAGGAGGAGTCAGAGAGAGGAAGGGAAGGTGAATATGATTGAAATACATTGTCTGCATGTATGAAAGTCTCAAAGACTAAATAAAATGATTATATTGGCGTACAGAACAAATGAGACATAAATACAAGAAGAAAGATGTTTGCACCAATAAAAGAGGATACAGAGTAGGCTGGATCTCAACAGTATAGAGCTGCAGTCTTCCACGGTAGGTCCGCAGCTTGCAGCATCCTCATCTGCCATCCAGTCTGGAATTAGTTATGTCACCTGTGCAGTTTGTGTTCTGTAAAGGGTGGGTTCAGTTGGGTTTAGTGCGTTGCAATGATTGGGGTGTGTGTGTACATGTGTGCTACTTTAAGCCGTGAGAGACACATGGGGCTGGCCATCTCTTCTACTTCCTCTAGCATCCCTCTTCTTTTTATGTCAATGACCTCGAAGAGATTTGTATAACAACATACTGAGTATAGACAATTGAGGTTAAAAAGAAATTTGAAAGGCAAGTACTATTTTGAAGGGATACATAGATACTTTGGTAAGACTGGCATGCAAATAATACTTAAATAAGCCAAAATTAAAAAAAAAAAAAAAAAGCCCTGTAGAGCACTGCTCCTACATTTTATTCTGTGAAGTGAACTGAAGTGTTTCTGGTTTCAAGAATGTCATGATTATGTGAATTTGGAGAACGAATCCAATCCTGATCATCTTTGTAAGTTTTACAACTTACAAAGGACCTCAGAAATGCTGAATCTTCAGCCAGTTTTTCATTGCATATTGGAATGGAGACCCTTGGTCCTATAAACATGGCCTGTTGACACTCTGTGAAACTAGAGATGTTCAGAAAGTATTTGAATCAGTGTAGCTGTGGGAAAATGGAACCGTGAGAATTAAGGTCATCTTTGGAGAGGATCGAAATGGCTTCACAAAAAGGGATAAGAATTAAAACATGGCACTAGGGTGTGAATTTACCAGCTCAGGAAAGAGAAAAGACATTCTGGAAAAAGTTAGGGATGAGAGTTAGAAGGTGAGATGAAAATCAAACTGTAGCTTATCTGGTAATATTAATTACACCAAGGTCTTGAAAGGGTACAGAAAAGGGTAAGAGAAAGCTAAAAATGGAGGCAAGTTGGAACAATGCCAGCAATCAGGTAAAGATGTGTGAGTCTGGTACAGTGAAAAACATTTGGGCATTTTCTTATGAGGCATGTGTTTGATTCCAATCACAATGCAGCATTTACTATTTTGGAAACAAAAATATATCCATAATTATACAAGAGTCCCATGCATTTTGTGCTCAAATTACCTAAGATCTTTTTTTTTCCTGACTGGAGTTTTAAATTCATCTCCTCCCTGAAATCTCTGCTACCACTTCTAATTCCTCCTCCTGATACATATGTTCTGAGTATAACACGTGTGTTAGAATTTCTTCTAGGCAATTGAAGTCTCCCCTACCAGGGATTTTCCAGTCCCAGAGAGTTCTCCAAGTTCTATGGAAACCCAGAGAAACAGATGGAAGCTCCCACATGAGACATTAAGGTAAGTACAAGGTGCTAAGGGAGTTAAAGGTGGACTGGCCTGCTGGAGGGTGCTGTGCCCCTTCTCTGCCTGTCTATTTTGTGAAGGGTTGAGGGGGGCTTCCTGGAGGAAGCAATATATAAGACTAAGTCAAAACAGGTGAGCAGGACTGCTATAGAGATAAGAAAATTAAAATGAGGATGTTTTGAACCAAGAGAAGAGGCTGTGACCAAGGGCGGCAGCAGGAGACCTCAGCGTTCAATCTGGGCTATGATACAATGAGTATTTAGAGAGGTAGACCTGACGGGGAGCAGTAAGGACTCATGTCCTTTCCTGTCATTTTTCCTTTATCCCGAGGTCTATAAAGCATCATCTAAGGGTTTCAGCCAGGAAAACAATGTGATTAATTTTACATTCAGAAGTCGTTCGTCAGAGTTTAGAGTGAGGAGGATCGAGGCTGGAGGCTACAGAGGATGTTGAAAGGGTCAATACCAGAGAGGCTGGTGACCAGTCCCCGGGGAGGGTGTGGTGATGGAGAGAGTCAGAGGAGAGAGAGAGAGATCAGAGAGGAGGCTGTGTGGTTGTTAACAGAAATGAAGCAAATGGAGACATAGAAATGTGAGTTTTCAGCCTTTGGACTCACCAAGTCTAACAACGAAGAATTTTGCATCTTGTGCAGTTACTCATTTGCCTTCTTGTCTTTTTCTCACCATCCAAGCATACGATTCTCAGGGATCAGGGGTGAGCTTAATGGAAGACACACATGAATGGTAAAAATTAGTAAATACTTGAAATTTTTATGACCTCTATTTGTGTGTGTGTGTGTGTGTGTGTGTGTGTGTGTGTGTGTGTGTAAAGGCCAGGGGACAACTTGTGAGAGTTTTCTCTCCTTCAAACATGTGGGTCCTAGGGATGCAGCTCAGGCCAACATATTAGCCGTTAGCCACTGAGGCATCTAGCTGTCCTCATAAAGACATTTTAATGTTGCACCTTCACATCTTTTAGCAGAGAAAAAGTAAGTGTTCGAGTAACCAGGAGCTTTGGGGTAGTGTTTGTAATATTTCAATTCAAACAAATAGGAATCTAATCAGGTTCCTGAACCTTCCTGTCACTTGATTTGGGTGTTTTAAATGTATTGTTGGTTATTCTCTTTTCTCCTGAGTTGTTTTCTAACGTCAGCCAAGGACATTTTTTCTGTTTCCTTACTGATCACTGCTGTCGCATCCCTGGTCAACTTCTCGATCAGCTCATTTTACAGTTCTAGGTCAACCCTGTCCCTGTGGGATGAAGTGAGAGGTGGAGTGTCTGATCTGGACCTTCTAAAATATAAATGAAGAAAGGCAGGAATGGCTTTGGTATATGAAAACCCTCCAGCTTCAGCTCCACTGAGCTCTGAAGGCTCATTAGTGGGAATGAGGATTCAGGCAGACTTCACTGCTGGACCAGGGGGGTGGGATGGGGACAGTGGTACGAAAGAAAGAACTGTCACTTGGTACTTGCTCTCTATATGTCAGTCACTATGACAACAGCCTGGTGGAGCAAATACTTAGTTCCAATTTATAGATGAGAAAAAAAAATGCTTAGAGATTTAATGAATACGCTCAAAGCCGTGTTAAAAGTAAAAGAAATGCAAGTGGAACCACAAGTCTTAGATACTATTTGGCACTAATTGGTGCCTTTATGTTTTTGCCATTGGGTAGGCACGTTAGAGTTTTCTAGAGGAACAGCACTGATAGACTGAATAGGCATTGCACAAGGGATTTATTAGGTTGACTTTCATTAGACAGGCTAAGTAATCCAACAATAGCTGTCCACTTACTGAAAACCTGATAGCTTCTCAGGCCACAAGGCTGGATGCCGAAGCAGTTCCAGTCTGGCACTAAAGGCCTGGAGGTTTCTGGAGAGCAGTGAGTGGAAGGTCAAGAGAGCTGGGTTCTGAGGTTAGCAAATGATGGCGGCAGCAGGGGCGGCAGCAGAGTAGATGCACTCACTGTCAAGAAGCGAAGGGGGCATGAAGTATTGCTTCCCCCTGATGTATTCATACCTGGGAGGCTACCAGAAGGGACTACACACTCTAAGGAGAGATATTCTTTCCTTTAGTTAATTCCTCCTGGAAATATGCTAACGGATCTACCTAGAGATCTCTTAGCCGATTCTAGTCCTGGTCAATTTGACAATCCGGATTTATAACCAGAGGAGTATAAATATTATGGAGGTGTTTATAGTGTGGAAAGTGTATAAGTGGTCCTGTAAGAGGGGGAGGAGTCAGAAGGAAATGGCATTATCAATGATTCTGTCACAGGTGTTTGGAGATACTGGCTATGTGTCTGGATGTCAGGCTTCTGAAGCCATCATCACACTAACTCAGGCTTTAGTCCAAGGAGTTGGGTCTGGTTGTGAAGCTGGTGTACTTCCCCAAATCAGTGTGCTGAGACACATAATCGTCAATTCTGAGGCAATGATGTACTGTCCCTGTGGTGCCATAGAGGCTAGCATTGGCCTGGACTTCAATTTCTGTATATTTAATCTAGGTGAAATCCTCACCAAGGAGGAGTACTATTGTTCAAATAGTAGAAAAGTAGTAGCCTCATGTGACTAGTTTTATAGAGACCCTATTACATCCTTTATGGACCCAAGTCTTCTGTGAGCAACTATTTTCCAAGAAATGAGACAAGCTTGGAATGAGAGGCTGTCTGCCTTCTTAGGACATGTGACTCACATCCTGGACCATCATAACTAGGCTCTGAGTAACCTGGTCTGGTCACTGGGAGAGGAGTCAGGACTGAACATTATTTAAATGGTGGAATGAATTAGTCTTCAAAAGGAATATTGGTACTGTTGTTGGAAAGAGAGAAAAGGGCATGGAGAGGTGGAGTGAGTGACAGAGGGCTTCCTCACTCCCTTTGTCTCCCTGTTTTTGCTATAAACTTGAAACCTGCTTTAAAACTTTATTATTATTTTATGGTTATGAATGTACATCTGTGCACCACTCATGTGTCTGGTACTTGCCTGTGCCTTATAGGCACTGTTCTTCCAACTGGAATAGGTGGTGCTTGTGTAGAGACTGCTGATTTTGAGGTGGATGGTTGGCCAAGGGGAGGATGCCAGGGCCAATGGGTTTGGGTGGTGGAGGGGGTCATGGAGATTACAGTCCAGTGGGTGTCAAAGGTGGTGATGCAGCCTGCCCACAGGTCTCTCACCTGTTGGCCAGCTGCTGGGGACTTATCCAGAGCAGTGCAGTTCCACTGTGTCTGGCACTTGCAGAAGCCAGGAGAGGATGTCATCTCTGGAACTGCAGTTAAAGACAGTTGTGAGCCACAGTATAAGTGCTGGAAATCTAACCCAGGGCCTCTGCAAGGTTAGCTTGTGCTTTTAACCACCGAGCTGTCTCTCCAACCTTGAAATCTTAGAAGAGGAAACCCTTTTACAATAGTAATTTTTTAGCCTTAAGTGGAAAAAGTGGTTCACCTTCGAGCTTGGAATTATATAAAACGTGGAGAAGACAATAGCTAGATATTTTTCTAATTGTACACTTTGATCAAATAATTTGTGTGACCATGAGCAAACCTTTACATTGTGGAGGCTGGGACCCACTTCCAACCCTCACATTCTTTGAAGTTCTTGATGCCCAATACTAACTTCTGTATATTCCAATGGAAGGTGGTCGTTTGTACATGCCTACCTTGACAGACTTTAGAATACCACAAAAACCGAGTTAAGCCTATTTCCTTCTACCACCCCTTGCTCTGTATAGAGGGAACAGAACTACCTGCTTCCCTGGATGACTCTACAGAGTAGGACGTCCCTTGATTTCCTCACCTCCTCCTTCCTGACTCACCTGATCTGGAACGACCATGGACTGTCACACCAGGAGCCATATGATGCTGTGTTGAATCACTGTGTGTTCAGCTAGTTTAGTTGTTTTCTACTGCATAATATGACCAAGGTAAAGTATTATTTTATGAAATTATGGGTTTAGAAATTGCAAATGCTAGCTGTGAATGTTGGCTGATGCTGCATTTAAAAAATCTTTATTCAACTTATTGCCAATTGGTTTTTTAATTCGAGATTTAGATTTCCAGCTACTCTTAAAAGACTGAATAGAGTTAGGCTGTTAAGAATGCTCAGTGGGTTAGGAACACTTGTTGCAGAAGACCTGGGCTCAGGACCCAGTACCACATCAGGTTTCTGTTCCAAGGAATTGAATGTCCTCTAGCTTCCTTGGCCCCGGTATTCACTTGGTGCACATAAATTCAGTCACTCTCTCTCTCTCTCTCTCTCTCTCTCTCTCTCTCTCTCTCTCTCTCACACACACACACACACACACACACACACACACACACACACACACACACACATTTTTAAAAGATAAATCTTAAATAAAGAAAAGAAATGAAATGAAAGAAAAGAAAGGACCTTGGTAATTAATTGGCAGCCTGTAAGAGCTTTTGTAAGTAAATTTCCTTTCCCAGGGAAGGCTTTACTCTGGAGATGAGTAGCTCCTCTGGGTGCAGGGCTCAGGCTGTTAGTGTTCTCATCATCATCCCTCATGGCTTCACTCATTTGTTTATTTATTTTGCTATCTAAAGGGACAGGAGTTTGCAGACTGTATTAGTCCATTTGTTGTTACTAAGATGAAGCACCCGAGGCAGGCTAACTTCATGAGGAAAAGATGTTTATTTAGCACGTGGTTGGGAGGCATCAGCTTGTCTTTGGTGAGGGCCCTTCCTCTTTGCTTGGTCACATCATGGTGGGAACACATGTGTGGGAAGACATCACATTGCAAAATGCGATGCCAGAAGGACACAGGTATTTTCAGCTAAACTAAGGATCTTCTCTAAGCTTCACCTTGGAAAGGTTCACACAATTGTGGAAACAGAGGGGAGCAAGTTTCTAACATTTAGACATTTGGGGGAACATACTCCATAATATGCAGACCATACCATGTCTCTGATCTGGTGTGGGCTGCCAAGGCTCAGAAGCTGTCATTGAATCACAGTCTATGAATATAAGCTCAGAGGTTGACTTGGCTCAGTAATAATCCAACCACAGCACTTGAGAAGTTGTGCAGAAACACCTACTGCATAAAAAGAAGTCTTACTGCTCACAGCCAATAGCATTTAAGGTTTTAGCATATGTCTTTCTCTGGAATATCCTGTGTCAGAAGATGGGAGGAGTGTATGATTGTTTCAAATTTTACCATCAACCCAAAGCTAAGCAGTTTGCTCCATAGATTCAGGAGGATCATAGCCAAGAGTGAGGCAGGGTTTTCTCCTTTAGTCTTCTTAAGTGGCATTTTAAATTAATTGATATTTTTAGATTTTTTTTTTTATTATTTTTTAATCGTGTGTCTGTGTGTGGATGTATGCATGTGAATGCAGGTGTCTGAAGAGGCTCAAGGTATCAAATCTCTTGGAGCTAGAGTTCCAGGCAGTTGTGAACTGCTTGATATGGGTGCTGGCAACTGAATTCTGGTCCTCTGGTAGGGTGCTATCCATTATTAGCTCTTTAGCCATCTCTCCAGCACCTTGATTTGTTAATCAGCATAATAAATAGGTTTCTTTATGGTATGGCATTTTTATATGTGCTTAATTTTGTTGTTTTCCCTCTAATTCCTGTTAATCTCCCCCATTTTTCTGTCCTCTGACCCCTTTCTTTCCCTTTTGTTTTTTTTTTTTAACTTTTTATTAATTCTTTGTGGATTTTACATCATGCGTCACAATCACACTCATCTCCCTGTCTTCTCACCTCTTCCCTATGCCCTTGCAGCCTCCTCCCAAAACAAAATTTAAAAGTAAAACAAGCAAACAAAACCCCGCAAAACCCAGAAAAATGCAAACAAGCCAAAAATCACAAAACCACAAAACCAAAAAAAAACAAGCAAAAAAATCTGAGCATGGAAGCTGTGGTATGGCCCAGAGAGTCACACAGGGTACCTTTAGTCCATTCATCTTTACTTGTCTGTGTTCATTGCAATGAGCTGTTGGTCTGGTTTGAGGCCTCTGGCTTCTGCTACACTATCTATCGATACTGAGTCCTCACTGGACTCCTCTTGCAAATCCTACTATTGCTTTGTGTCATGGAGACCCTGTAGCTTTGGTTCTACGGATCTGGCCCCTTCACATGCTCCAGCAGTTCATAGATGAGGTGGGTGTTGGGGTGGGGTGACTCATAGCCCTAGTTCTGGGCTTAGGTGGTCAGCCTGCCAGCTTTCCCATCCTTATCACACGTGTTCTGGTACCTTCTTCACCCCTCTTAACACCTCCTTTCTTCCTATTTCAGGGCCCTTTCTAGTTTCCTGGCCTCCACCCACACTTACTCCCACATAGACACCCATGTAGAGTAACTAGAAGTGATTCACGATGGGAAGAGAGAGCATGTGAAATCTGTTGCCTCACAAAAATGGGTCAAACTGGAAAATGTTATGTCAACTGAGGAAACTCTGGCTTTACTGAGATAACCTCCTTGGTCATGATTTTTCAGGAAAGGCTTGGACCAAGCAGCTTGCATTCACGCCTCACTTTCTTGTTGGAGGGGAAATACCAGCCTGTGCACACCTTGACCCACTGAGCACTGCTGAACATACACCTGACACTTTGAAGACAAGGTCACAGGAACCACTTATCATCTGCACTGAGATGACCAAGGAGGTGAGACAGACCTCTCTGCTATTCCACCTTCCTACCCAGAGACCTTCAGGGCATGTACTTTTTCTCAAATCAAAACACCTGAAATTCTATGTGGTGGTTTGTGGGCAAAAAGGTCCTTGCTCCCACAAAGAACTAGGGAACGAGGAATGTTAAACACATACAGGGGCTCTTCTCCAATGAAGGAGATAAAATACCCATTTTCCTGCCCAGAAGGCTGGGAGTGGGTTTTGTTAATCATCTGAGGAGGTCACCTTTTGTTGTAAAAGCAGATATCATTCAAATCCTCTGGAATGATTATCCCAGATTCTTCCCTCCCTGGACCATTTACCCATCCTTAGGGGAGATGTCACATGTACTTTATGGCTTGTTAACTTCTACGCTATCTTTGCCACAGAGACCACACTAGAACCCAGGTCTCCTGGCTGTAGATCCCACCCTTATGGTCACTTGTACTTTGTAAAGGAGTTCCAATGTAGTCACACCTTATGCTTTATTGTATATATCTGAAATTGAACTGGTTGTTGCCTGGAAACCTTTTCCCAAATTGTACTGTTTTAAATATGCTGACAATGAACCACCTGTCTTTAAACTCCCCAAAGTCCCAAAGTCAATCTGCACTGGTTTTCATTCTCATCTCTTTGAGAGTTCGCTTCCTTACCTGGATACTTGCAGGGTCCCCTTTAGTGGCAAAGCTGGTGTTCAGAAGACACAGCAAGAAAATAACACTGCATGTGGGCTGTTTTGTGTGTATGTGTATGTGTGTTTTAAGACAAGTATGTGTATATCTGGTGTGCATGTGTGCTTCTGTGTGTAACAGGTGCACATGTGTGTCCATGTTTGTAGAGGCTGGTGGTTGTTGCTGGAGATCTTCCTCTGACTTGAAACCCAGAGCTCGTCCTGGTCTGTGGATGCTCTGTCTCAACCTCCTGAGCACTGGGATTCCACATGACCAGACACATCTGATCAGCATTTAAGTGAATCTGAACTCAGTTCCTCCCATGATAAGTACTTTCCTTCCTGCACCATCTCCCGAGCCCTCTGTCAGGGTACTCTGGTTCCCAAAACCTTCTGTAGTCAGAACACGCTCAGAATTTTACCTTCTCTCGGCTTCCCTTGTCTCCTTGTACAGATAATCACTTAATAGCCCCACTCCTTGCCTTGGTCTTCCTGGCTGGTCAGGCTGCACATCTTCCAGCTTGCACACTACCCCCACCTCTCAGGTCAGGCCTACAGTATCATTGCTCACACAGCAGGTTGTGCTTGTGTGTGCTTCTCCTTCATTATGTCTCTTTAAATTCAATTAGTGCTCTAGTGCTGTGGGAGACTGGCTCCCCTCCGAAAGCCAGGAAGACACCAGCCCCCAGCTCCTCTGTGTGCTGTCTGGGTGCTATCCTGGCAACTCCCCCTCCCATTAAATTCTGTTCACAGCCAGGGTCACACAAATCAGTGGTTGTTGGAATGCATTATGAAGAAATAAACATTTATCAAATTTCTTTTCAAGAAGGTGAATAATTTAGCCCCCCCCCAAAAAAAAAATCCCCACCACAACCATCACAACAAAATTGTGCCACTGACTGACAATTTATTTTATTCCTCTAAGACGTTAGGAGCTGAAGCATGCTGAGTGAATATTGATCAGCTGGATACAGCTAAATGGAATTCTTTATGATTCTTGGGTTCCTAACTTGTTGCCAATTAAGAGCTAAAACATCTAAATGCCCCCAAAGTATTTGTAAGTACCCAAGCTCTGATGCTGAGTTGCTGGCTCATGATTGCCAACTTAGCTGCAGAAACTTACAGCAGGACAGTGGGAAGCTTTTGTGGAAATCTCTTAGCATTATCTCTTCTAATATTTATTTAATATTTCAACTGTGTGAGATAATATACCATCTCCTATATAACTGATCTAATTTAGTCCTGCTAACAAGCCTATATGATGGACTCTGTTTTCTATCTATTGTATCCAGAGGAAAAGGTATCTCAGAGATATAAATTTACTTCTCATGGGGTGGCACAGTGTGCTAATGATAAAGCAATGGTTTGTATTCAGTTGAGTCCAATTCTGTAGCCATTGCTCAGTATCTCATGTTATTTAAGATGAGGACCTTTATGACTATTGACTCCATGGTCATGATGGCGGAGTCCATGATGGATCTTCCTTTCTAACCCATGGGGGATAAAAGAGACTTTTCTGAAGTTCAAATCCACAGGGTCTGGAAACTCACACAGGGAAGGTTTCCTATATGAACAGAGTGAGACTGTTTATCAGATATTGCTTCCAGTTCAGTGGTCACCCATTAATTACCTGCTGAGTATTCATGTATGGAGTTGAAGATAGAGTGGTTGATCATGGGGAGCTGGACCAACACAGTGTTGGTGTTGAGTTTGTTATGTATATACCTTTGGGTAGTATTTCAACTCTCATACCAAGTTCCTGTACTGCTAAGTGGGGCCTGACAACCCTTACTCTGTGGGATAATTTCCCATTCTAAGGAGTTTCTCAGCCCCGGACCACACAGGACTAACATACACAGGGACCCTTCTCAGTTGACTCATTTTGTTTGGCCTGTTAGATGTTAGGTGACACCTCAAGGGCTAGTGCAGCTTATCTAATGACTAAATAAGACGTTTGGAAAATGTTTCTCAGGTATAAGAAGATAGGGGAATCAGGTGAGTAGCTCAGAGAAGTTCATGAAGGAGGGGGCAGTCATCTGATTTCTGAGGAATATTAACTTGAGGCTGAAGATGCCACAGCCAGCCTAGGTCAGGGTATGAAAGTTCTAGATTAAGTTATTAGAAAAAAATCATGTTATAAAGGCAGATAGCTTCTGCTAGGATTCAAACAGGATAGGATCCAAACAGGATGAAATCTCTCCCATATGTTTGTTTAGAAGTCTCCAATAAGCAGAGAAAACGATTTGGTGACCTTGGCAGTTTCTCCCTAAACATCCACTTTTTAAAATTGTCAACCCTTTTTAGGATCCCTTGATCCTTGAGGATGCCATGGTGAAACCCATTACTTTGACTACTTGACTGAAAAAGGCAAAAATCTGAAGGGTGGAGTTTAGTGGTAGGTAGCATGCTTTTCTGCAAAGTACAAGACTTTAGTTTTCATTTCTAGGAATGCATGTGAGCTCTCTCTCTCTCTCTCTCTCTCTCTCTCTCTCTCTCTCTCTCTCTCTCTCACTCACACACACACACACACACACACACACACACACACACACACACAGAGTACTGGAATGATGGAGTGGGAAGGAAGAGCGAGGGGGCCACTAGACCTACAGAAGGGTGGGTGGGATCTCCCATTTCTTCTTAAACACACATCCTTGTTTCTCCTCTACTTTCCTATAATTTGGGTCCAATGGCCTCTCTCTTTGTGTTCTGCATTAACACCCAGTGTTGGGAATTGCCAATTATTAGAACTTTTAAATAGTGTTTGTAAGCCAAAGAAGATGTAACACAGCTTCTGCAGACGCCCATGGACCCTTTTCTATTTAGATAAAGAAGATAGGTATGATGACAAAGTTCTGTAATCCAGTAATCCCTGTTTGGGGAACACAGAGGCAGAAGGATCATGAGTTCAATACCAGCTTTGGCTGCATACTGAGACCCAAAGACTGTCTCAAAAAACAAAACAAAAACTAACCAAAATAACTCCAAGGACAACAGCAGAGACCCCAGTAAGAAGTTGGGATTGTTGGGACAGGGACCCCACTTCATTTAGGAATTGGTTTAACGTCCTGAGATGTATTTGAGTAAAACACTCCAAACAACTCATTAGTTGGAAGTTGGCCTAGGACAGTATTTTTTTTTTTTTTCTGGATGCGTTAAAATTTTTGGCATTAGTTATGGCTGGAGGCTAAGAATGTATTTATGGGGTGCAGTGTGTCTTCTCATCTGCAAGTGAAACCCGCCTGGCTTCTGATGTTGGTGTTTCTTCTACCTTCGGGCATTCTCACATGGTGCTAATGAGGAAGGAGTTAAGTGGGAATGTGTTGGTCTGAAGGAAGGCGGATTACATTTGCAAAGAGAGGCTGTGCTTTTCGATTTGAGCTTGGCTGCCAGCTATCTTGGCAGGCACCAACAACAGCTACTGCAGGACTGAAAGTTACATGAATACCAGAGGGAAAAATCTGATTTGCTCACTAGGAGGCTCTATTAAGTGAACATCTGTTAACTGTAAAAATCCCATGCACCAAATGGGAAAATATAATGAAATTCAGAGCTTTTGCACAAATTAAAATCATAAAATACCAGTGGGCAGGAAACTCTGTGTGTTTACTATTCTAAAATGTACACGGAAATTCAGAACAAAGCAAAACAAAGCAGAAACACTTCAGATTATTTACCGTGTGCATGGATGGAACAGAGCGATCCTTTGGAAGAAAGCTTAGAGTCAGGAAAACGTGCACAGTGAAGAAGTGCCTGGGAAAAGCTCCCCAGTTCATGAATGTTGACACAATAAAAGATTGTTGCTCAGCAGCAGGAGAGCTCCAGTCAGGAAGGGAAGCCTGGAAGTTCTTGTCCTTTTTGCAGAGTCTGGACTGTTAGGGGTATCCAGATGCTACTGAATTCCTACAGGGAGAAAGGGAAGAACAGTGAAGATGTGACTTTTCCATATGGTGTGTGCCCAAGAAAAATGCTTTAGCAATATGGGGTGTGTGTGTGTGTGTGTGTGTGTGTGTGTGTGTTTGTGTGTTTGTGTGTGTGTGTGTGTGTGTTTGGCAGGTAGGGGTTACAATGCTCATCTCAATTGTTGCATTGAATACAAAGGACAACACCAGGTCAATTATTAGATTGGGAGTTTGTGCATACTCACAATAGTGGAAATTCTATTAGCTGCTTTTTCTTTTCTTTTAATTTCTTTCTATCTTTTCTTTTTTGAGTTGCATCAATCTCAGATTGGTCAACACGAGAAAAACACAGGTTAACTAGAGAGAACAGATCTATGTCGAAGATAGGGTGAGGTCAGTTTAATTTCAATACTACATAAATCCCCGTGGCCCCTTGGGCGTTTGTTATATTAATGGCCTTGAACGCTTAAGTGGTGGCATTGGAGTTATTTAATCTTGTGATTATGTGTGCTGATTTCCTATGGGAGAAAAGGAGGGCTGGGGAGTTAACAAGGGAATGTGAAGCATAACAAAAGGGTCAAAGGTACTTGGCACATGAGAGACATTTTGATTATTGTCAGGTGCATATAAATGGAATGGGCTTCTGGAAAGATGTGCACTGCCCCCTGTTTTTCTGAGCTCTAATTGGAGACCTTGCTTCCCTAATTGTGCAGTGAGGTCTGGCTACTGTAGTTAAGAGGGAAGCTGTATATCAGGGGGCAGAGGGTGAAGCTTTTAAATAAGGCTTCTTTCCCAAATGCCCAAGCAAGGAATCGGAACAGTAATAAACTGTAGAGCTAAAATGTCTTAAAGTGGCTCTTAAATCTTTACCACAATTACCATAATATGGAATAATAGAGCCGATACTATTTTTAAAAGCTTTTGAAGGTTGCAGTCATAAATTGTGGGTTGCAAAAAACCGTGGAACTGTAGCTTTTCAGAAGCTTTGTATTTTAATGAAAAAGAAAGGATTTTAATCAAACCCGAAAGTACTAACGGGTACTGTGAGGTAATGGGGGTGTTTCCTTAGTGCTTTGAGTACAAAGGAGTCAAAATGATTGGCAAGCAAGTGCTTAGGTTTTTCTTTTTCTTCCTCTTTTTTTTTTTTAAAAAAAAATTCTGATTCTCCTTTCAGATTCTCCTTCCTGTTTGGGGTAGCCAAGTGTTACAAAAAGAAAGGACACACTGGTGGGGATCTAAATAGTTTAGATGAAGGGAGGAAACATTCTGCCTCCCACTGTGAAAGGGGGAAATGAAGTGCTGTTAGGATACTTGAAGAGAGACTCAGCGTGGAGAAAACTGTGACCATGGCTTTTGAGATTTGTTATAAGTGGGAATTCTGAAGGAAACATTTCTAGTTGTAATGGAATGCCTACCAACATCCACTTCCCTTGCTGACCCAACATACCACCTCCAGCCCCCATTTTCAGAAATACTAGGAAATTAAACTTTTTTTTTAGCACCCACAAATGGATTCCGACCAAGGAAACCTCTTCCACTTGAAGACAGCAAGGAATGTATGACCTGCGATCAATCCCTAATACATCCACTTAAAGTCCACCAGAACTTGGTGGCCACCTAGGGAGGCAGTGCTGTTAATGGTGGATGGGTCTGACAAGATGGTGGGAAGGGTGGGCAGATGAAGTCCCAAGTAATTAAACTTGAAGACTTAATCTCTGCTATGATAGTGATGTAGGAGTGTGAGCTATTCTTCATGGTCTTCTTTATTTACAGTACTTTCTTTCCCTACTTTTCCTCCGCTCTTCCCAAATTGGTGTACAGACGTTCTTTGGAGGTAAGCAGTGGGATGGAGTGAAGGAAGGGGCTCATACCCAGATTGCTTGGGTACCATAATAAGCAGATTGGCATGGACATACCTGCCCAGGACATTTGTACACATTATCATTAGGAGACAAATAATGTTAAGTCATGGATTATTTGGATGTCAGTAGACTTGATCATTATTTAGGGCTAATTATAGATTTAACAGATGGCACTATTTAGGAAAAAAATATTACGTTTTACTTAATTAGGATGTGTGTGTGTGTAGGGGGCTGAAAGTCAGAGGCAGCTTGCTGAAAATTGGTTTTCTCTTTCTACTATGTGGGTATTGGAGATGAAAGTCAGGTTACCAGAGGTGATGGCAAATTCCTTTACCTGCTGAGCCATTTCATTTTTTTAGTATGTATGTAGATACTTTTGTGATTGAAGATGAGATTCCATTTGTCTTCCAGATTGTAAAGTTTCTGATAAGGGTTTGGTGGTTCTTACTCATTTTCCCTCATATATATCTCTCTCTCACACACACACACACACACACACACACACACACGCACGCACGCGCGTGCACGCACGCACACAGCACACACACTCACACACACATATATGTATATAATTTATCTTATAAATTGATCAAGAATTTTCATATTACTGAGAGCCAGAGCTATCTGAAACTTTTTATATTTCCATAAGTAATAGAAAATTAAATTCTATTTCATAGGAAATATATCCATATATGCACTATATGATAACCACATTAGTTGCTTTTCACATAGCTATACCCAAATATCTCACAAGAAGCAATTAAGGTGAGAAAGGGTTTACTTTGGCTGAGAGTTTGCGAAGGGATACAGGTCATGAGGGTGGGGAAACACAGTGGTAGGAGCCTGAAACAGCTGGTGACATTGTGTCCTTAGTTAAGTAGCAGCGAATACAGGGAAGGGGTGGGCCTTGAAGCTCTCCCCCAGTGACCAAGTTCTTTCATCAATACCTCCACCTCCGGGAGCTTGCAGGCTTACAAAACAGCCACCATCTTTGGACCAAGTGTATTCACTCATGAACCAGTGGGGAACACTTCTTATTCAAACCATGACAATGACTTCATCATTTTTATTTCCTTTTTAAATAAAAATGTTTTCAATGTGAAAATTTCTCAAGATTGATATTGTGTATGCTTTGCCCATAGATTTTTATGTCTCCTAAAAGCTATTGCTTTCTGAGCTTTTAAAATATTTTTATTTACCCAAAGGGATAAATGTCCTGCAATTTTGACATTTTTCTTTAATATCCAAATATATAACTCATATATAGTTGAATTTCATGAGAAATTCAATAGCTATTCTAACTATTCTCTCTTGAGATAATTTACAAACATCTTTGATGGTAGAGTAAGATGTAAGGCATTCTAAGAATTCCACCTACAGGCTTTATTCAGAGCAACAATACCTCAGGGCAGCTACAAAAGTCCTGGACATGAAGACAAAGGATTTCATTCGAAGTCTGAATATCTTCTCATTGGTGATTCAGGCTATTCCAACATTATGTTTAAGTTAAGAAGCCATGCTATTCTTTGCATTAAAATATGTAGTTAAGAGATGGAAACTTCTCCTTGCCACAGACAGAGATCATGGTGAAAAGATCATAAGAACCAGAGCATCGGGGACTTTACTGTGAGATTGTGTCTCCTAGTAACAGAAGCTATACCTGTAAAGTCTCACCATCATGACTAACCAAATGTGAGCTGAACAAGGATGACACCAATGAACATTCTGAACTGGATGGGGAAAAGCCCACCAAGCCCTAGCCCTACACAAAGAACAATAGACAACTGAGTAAGCCTGGGAATGAGAGAGGTGGTCCTCCCTAGGGAAGAGCACACCCATTGGTTGTCCAGTGACAAATGGTCAGCTCTGAAAACATACATACATAAAAGCAGCATATGGACTTATATGCTTCTATTCAGGAATATATGTATAGAAAATGCATATATGCATACAATAACAATGAAAAAGAGGCCATGAGTTTGAAGGAGAGTGCAGAGCAGTACTTGGGAGAGTTTGGAAGGAGGAAAGGGAAGAGAGAAATGTAAGTAAATTATAATCTTAAAACTAAAGTTAAAAAAGAAATGTAAATAAATATTTTTAGATACTCTTCCTCACTAATAGTTGCTCAAAGTGATTATTAGTATTTACCCCTCCAAGGCTCAGCAAACATGATTGAAGAGGATGCAGAGAGTGAGTTTTGAGTATGAGGGTAAAGTGGTAGAACACTGTCTTCTGGAACACAGCCATTGCACTCCTGTGGTTACCTGAATCAGACTTACACAAACATTGGCTCTGTCACCATCCCATCATGGAAGAGGTACACTTCCTCTTAAGGATATAGAGCAGAGGTTCTCAACCTTCCTAAAGCTGCAACCCTTTAATACAGTTCATGTTGTAGTGACCCCCAGCCATAAAATTATTTTATTGTTACTTTATAACTGTAATTTTGCTATTGTTATGAACTGTGATGCAAATATTTGATACACAACTTCTGTGGGCTCATGACCCACAGGTTGAGAACCACTGATGCACAGGCAGTTAATTGTTGCTGAGGGGAAGACAGAACTTTTCTTTAGTATGTAGCTGCTGGTGAGTTACCTAGGCTCCTGTAGCTACCATATTCCTTCTCTACCATATTCCTAAAATTCATGGGTTCAACAATATAAGTAAGTAAGCAAACAGACAAACAAACAAAACTCCCAGAGATACTTTTCCTCCCTTCAGTGGGTTCCTCATTTTGTAAACCTCAAATTTTAGAACTCTGTATTGGAGAGTAATTCTGTACTTCTGCATGGAATGCAAAGACGTCTAAGAGTTGGCTTCTATTAGATGATAAACTTCTATGTTGTATGTTTCTTCATGATACTCATCCATTCTTTCATTAATTTTACCTTATCTGTTTACAGCAAACCTTCAAGTACCAGGACATCAATAATTGCATGTGAAGAGCAAACACTGGTTGAATGAAAAGTTGGCTTCCTTTTTGTTGTCCTCTTCTTAACTAGTAATTACATATCCAGCTATCTGTTGATCTTCTGGCTTGTCACCTTGATGAGACTGTGATCCTTAAAGACACATAGGGACTGCCATAGCTTTACTTATTATCAAATAAATATTGACACCTGGATCTGTAACTAGCAGGAAGTGGCTGCTGTGTGAGTATTTATTAGTGAATAAAGGCTGGCTTACTCTAAGCTATCCCTGATCCTTTATTCCACATGACCATAACTAATATGTTACATTTCTGTTCTTTGAGGCCTGCCCAGTGTACAGACTCAATTCTTAAGAAGTACTGTGTTAGAATGAGTTTCAACACTGGCTCAGGCTCTGTTGCTATTTTCTTTTTGTTTTATTTTATTTTGTAGTTACATCTGACCTAGCAGAAATGGCACAAGTAGAGTTTTGATTGTTAGAGTGTTGTATGGAGATGGAAAGTGATTTGGCAGGGTGCCTGATGTTGAACATCAAATCTTTAGTTGTTCACTTACCAAAGCCATGTCTGTGTGTGCCTTTTCGTAGCAACATGAAAATTGCTTATGACTGTACCCAGCAGAATGAGCCTCCATCCGAGCTCATTTGCAGCGCTTTGAAAACAAACTCAGGAGCCCAATATCACAACTGTTTCCTTCCTTTTTGATCTTACCTCATTAGGGGGACAGAGTTAAGGGTGGCATAATACATTGAAATCTGTCAATACTTAGTGTTTCTCATTCATTAAAACAATTAGATCCTGTTTTCCTAGCGGCTCCATTCTACCAGGAGGCTGAGGAGGAGAAAAGCACTAAACAGGTGTTCTTGACTTGAAAAACAACAATTCTGAATAACTCACAAGGGAAGAACTTGGAAACTTTCAGATTTTGAACTTATCACTGGGAGATAAATTTTGGTTACATGTTTGCCTCTCTTAAGCAGGCGTTCCTTAACATAAATTTCTGCAGTTCACGGGCACCTGATTTCTCCAAGGGCACACATGCTGCACTAAGCAATTGTGCTACATAGAGATAGTGAATATTTTCTCAGATTTCCTCCAATTTTACACATATGAGCTGGAGGAGTAGTATGCTGAGCAGCTAATAGGAATGCTAGCTCTCCTCAGGAAGAAAAAAATTATCTACAGGAGGAAAAATATCTACAGCAAATATTTAGCTTGGCTGATGAGAAAGTGTCTGAGTTTTGAGTAATGCAAATTCAACTTGAAATGTTTGTATAATTCTGAAAGAAGATTATCTGTCAAATAAGCATTCAAAAAGAATGCATTTCTGCACCCTTGTTTTCCAGCTTATTATCGACTGAAAGAAAGGGGGAAAGTTATTATTACTATTATTTTTACATGAGTTGTTTTAATATGTGTTCCCCAGAGCAGAAGCCTGAGTGTCAGGTAGTAGCCTGCTACAATGAATAGTTGTGGGTTCTGAAAACAATCAATTTAAGAAGTTAAAGATACTCCTCTACTATATCAGTCTTTTCTATATCTCTAGTGCCCAGCGTTAGAGAAATCCAGCTAATTTCAAAGATGCTTTGCTTTAGAAAATTGTAAATGAAACTACTTCATTTATCAAAGGATTATATGAATAATCTTAACATACAGTAAATCTTGGTAAAAGGAGAAAAACATGCATGCTTGTGGATTACTGTAACAGCATCCTTCTCTTTTAGCTATAGTTGTTTTATAGGGAACCGTGGATCTCCATCTCTTTAAAGGGAATTAGCTTCTACAGGGCCTCATTACCAAGGTAGTTAGTTTTGCCTTCAGCAAGATAAGCAAGTATCTCAGCATTCCAGGCCCCATAGAATTCCTATAGTCAGTGAGAGAGCTGACTATATTGACATCTGGTCACTTGGCAATTACAGCCTAGCACATGAAATTACTGTCCAATGTGATTGGTACTTCTCTCTTGTTTGTTCTAAATATCAGTAGTATGGGGCTGGTCCAGCACCCCTGTCACATTCTAAATTCTTAACATTTGGCTAGTAGTCAATAGTTTCATGCTACCATTTTCAGTGTGCTCCAAACTTCAAGCATTTCTCTAGAGTTCCAAGAACCAGAAATATGGTCTTGAGGTTATGGGAAAAGTTTAAAATTCTGAATGCTAAGTCTAAATGTTAAAATTGGTTTTAAACCTCTTTTTTATATGAAAGAAAATTGACCCTTAATTTGATTTTATGATACTGTACTCGAGGAAAGTAGATAAGAAAACCCTTATAATATTTGCACAAGGCTATATTTCTGCCCCTATTTCTATAAACATTGGGAATGATTAATTAGGGTTTTTCTACCATCACCTACAAAATAAAAAAAAAATAAGAAGTCTGATTCCTTATTAGCTTGCAGTGTAATTATCTCATGAAATGAAAATTTCCTTGGGCAGTATTTGACAGTAATGAGATAGATGGTTTGATGATATAAACTCCTTGTCACAGTTTTGCCTTTGAATGCTGTCATAGGAATGACCTCATGCATTGAGAGTCATAAGATATGTGTTTATGTAAATAAAACACATTTGACTAGGTTCAGAATGAGATTTATTTTCTGTTGTTTTAGTACTAAAAGGTAAGGTCAGTGAGTACCAACTGAGGAACAGAATGAAGGATGCAACAAAACATGGAATTGGAAAAAACATTCAATGAAATAAGGCTCTCTTTACATGGCAAATTCTGTGTTCCTAAATGGATCATCAGTATTAGGCTATGAAGCTTCTGATATCATTCTCATTTATTGAATATTTCCTGTGAGTCCAGATAATTGTCAAATCCCAGAACAGATAAACCCAGTTTAAGATAATTAGAGCTGTGCCTGTAGCAAACTGGAGAGTGCCTGTTCTGTCAGAAGTATTTAAGGTGAAATGAAAAACAACTTTTATCCTGACGGCCAAGCAAAACAGGTCAGTTCCTCAATCATGGATCTAGAGTGGTAGTTATATTTATGTTTAGAATATTTGTATTTTTTTAAATCCACATTATTCTGGCTTTACACATAAGAAATGTGATCCCCAAAAGTCTAAATAATCCACTGACAGTCAAGTTATTATTCAATAGATGAGATAGTATTCAACTCCAAGTGCCTTATATCATATCTAGTGTAATTCATCTCATCTTCCAGCTAATGGAAACATCGAGAAGTGGATTCATTTATCTACTACACCATCATCCTCACTAGATTTTGAAAAAAGTCCAAGGTATATTGCCTACTTTATCCCACCTCAGTTGAGCCCTACCACTGATGTCCATTAATGTCAGTAGCATCTTCTGATGTTATTTCCAGTCTTAGAGTCATGAATAAAATGAGAGTGGGAGCAAGAGCCTTCGAGAGACTCAAACAGAATTAGTAACTGACAACAAGGTATGGTTAGTACAGTGTGCTGAGGTAATAGTCTTCCCACCAATACATATCTACTTAGGACTTAGAGATGTGATTTTATATGCAACTGTGTTACTTGTAGCTATAATTAATTAGAGGTCTAGAGAGGAAATCATTTTGGTTCTTGAGTGTGTTCTAAATTCCATCTCTAGTATTGTACCAGAGAAGACAGATAATACACAGCCCAAAACAGCCAGCCATCTGAAATCAAAGGCATAGGCCAAACACTGCCAAGGCTCATTGGCCACCACCAGAAACAGTGACATAAGTGTGGGACAGGTTTTATCCTTAGGGTCCTCAGAGGGAACCACTGCTGACTTCAAACATCTAGACCCCATCAATGCACAAGAGCAAATTTTTATTATTTCAAACCACACCCTGTACGGACTTTGTTATAGTTGCCCCAGGAACTAATCTACCAAGGAATTATAAAATTGCTTGCCTTTCACCTTTCTTCTTATTCCTATAGATATATGCTTTCTAGTTTGGATCTTTGGAAACATCATCATGAGAATTCTATTAAAACATCTTTTAATGGATTGCTATCAAAATTAAAATATGCTACCAAATTAGATAATACACTAAGCTGTTAATTATTACCACAATTTCAAAGTTCTTTAAAAAGTGATGATTGTTGCCAATATCTCAACTATAAAAACTCGTTTGCTGATTGGGATGGCATTTTATCTGGATTTGAGTGAGACTATCAGGAGGGAAAAGTCAAGTGCTTCTGGCTATTAGTTTCTGAAAGTTGAAATTATTATAAACCAGGAACATATCCTTAAAATATATTTTATATCATGTTAATGTACTATAGCTCATGGTGATGTAGAGCACTTGATTATGGCTTGCAGCCCAAAGGAAGGTATTTATAAGTCAGTAGACTTAAATTTGCTGTTGAAAGCATTCTATGTTTTCCAACTCTGGTAGACTGAAATTCACATAGTGGCTGATCTAGGAATAGATAATTAAGCCTATATTTCTTACCATTTTAGGTTACTTGAAGGGTAAATAGTTTAATGGGTACATTTTCTCTCTGGTTTCTTTTCAGGTACTTGTGTGAAAGCTTTATTAAGCATAAGGAAATGAGCCCAGTTTGAATTTATGACAAGTCTTTTTGTTCATAATAGAATAAGGCATAATTTTTACTTCCTCTGCATAAAATGCACACATACACCTCTCATATAAATTAGAATTATTTTTTCTCATTTTCTCAGACATAATGATTTCTTAAGAATTCTAGAAAGATTTCTGAAAAGATATTGAGGGAGAAAAACCATAGGCAAATAATGAGTTTAGACATTATTTTATTCTTTGAAGCTTAAGCCTTGCACAAACTATATACATTTTCCCTACTAGTGAAATGCTCATAAATTTCTGTAGTATTCTTGCCTCATTCCACTGGCTTCTAAAAATTCCTATTTCTATATTCTTTTAGATCAGTGTTCCTTAGCTTTTTAACATTTGCCCCAGATAACCTTTGTGGTAGGAAATTTTTCTGGGCATTGTAGGTTGTTTTAAGTTCTGTAGTTTTACTCAGTTGATATCAGTAGGACCTACCTCTAATTTTGAAGATGAGCTCTGTCTTCACACTTGCATGTCACTTGTGGGCAAAATTTAGTGCTTACAAATGATGAAGCACATATGCCATCATCTTCTCACTGTTAATTCTATCAGACTATAGAATTATTCTATCCTTTGATTTTCTCCATATCATTTATATTTTACCAATAATAGACCAGTGCAATTTTATAGTTAATTTACAAATCTTTCTTTTAAATTCAGAATTTAAGGTTCAAAAAGCTACAGTTTGTCAGATAATTGTAGAGATTTGCTTAGATGCTAATGTATTTTACATTTTTATAGTCTTAGTTTATTTTCTTATGTTTTAAGAATCAATAACAATACCAGCTTTTTATTTTCTCTTTATTATTCAGTCTAAAAAACTACCTCTTCTCAATGATATACCTTCTTCATTGTCTGCAGTTTAAAATGTAATTGTAAAATTCTATCCCTTGGATATTTCTAACAACTTAAATGCACAGTACTTTCATTTTTCTATTTAGTACTTGATTTATTCAACAAGTACTTATTGTTCATTTTTTGAGAGTCAAGCTCTTTACAAGATTCTTGAATACAATAATGAATAAGACTACTTCTAAATATTGAATCAAAGGTCAGTGTGATACAAAGGAATTTAGGAAATCTTTATAAACCATTAATCAGATTCCTCTTTGCTGCATTTTTCCTATACCTCTCACTTATCTGTTAAGTTTTTGTGGCCATTACTCTTCTTAGATTCTCTGGTTTCATTTGGCCCACTCTTTAATATCCCTGTATAGCTCATAAGCCTGCCATCCATCACTTGGATTCATCTACCATTTTGTCATAAAGTTTGTATATTGTTCTGTGCAGGAATGTGCAGCATTGTTTTATCTGCTTCCTTAACTATATAGCTTTCTGAGCATTTTATACTGTCCTAGTGGTCTGTGATACAGTGTTCATTTGGTCTTCTGAACTATATTACCAACTACCTTAGGACTTCCCCATGAAGTTATACTGTGTGCCTGTTGTCTTAGGCCTCTGTGTGGATTCAGGAGACTTCTACTTTAAAATGATTTGTACAATCATGCAGAATATGAAGTTTTTTATGTATTTTACTGTAGTGGGTAGCCATCCCAGCCTTGGCCTGGAAGTTCCAACCCCCATTGAGGCTTCTGTAATGGTCACACCCACAAGGCGGGGCTGAGGGAGAAAGCTGAAAACCCAGGAACGAGAGGAGAGCTCTCTCTTGGTTCTGGGACCCTGGACACTGGAGGTAGACCAAGCAGAGTTCTCCAGAGAACACTGCCGGACTGCACCATACCTTTGCCAGACCCTACAACCTATCCCTTCATTTGTAAGTTACCCCACAAAATAAACCTCCCTTTTAACTACGTGGAGTGGCCTTAATAACTTCACCAATAATTTTACCCTTTTTCTAGTGGCCACATAAAGATTAAAAACATACAGTTGAAATTAATATCTATCTATCTATCTATCTATCTATCTATCTATCTATCTATCTATCTATCTACTGTGCCTGTGTGTGTGAGTGTGTCTCTGTGTGGGTTATACTTGCCACAGTATGCTCATGGAGGTCAGAGGACAACCTGTGACAATCAGTTCCTGTCCTTCATCTTGTAAGTTCCAGGGCTAAGGCTCAGCTACCTCAGTGGCTCGTGGAAAGAATTTAAAGTACATTTTATTTAAACATATATCTACAATTTTTCCATTTCTAAAATTAATACATGTAACATTTTGATGAGCTACTTTATATGCTCAGTGATACACCAAGTCTTTGAACTCAGTCTCTATTTTGTATTTGAGCACCTTTAAGCACATCCCAGATCTGATAAACCTCATTGCAAATACTCAGTAGTTCTCTGTACCAATGGATACTGTGTTAGGTAGGCAAGATGTGACATCTTACTAACTTGTCACAAGCACTCCACCCAAGGTAGAGAAAGTTCCCAGCAAAGGCTACAGTGTTTCTCCAAACTTCCCAATTCAAAGATGCAGCATCTTACTGTTATCTTGTATAATTTTCTTTTTATCATTGGAAAATCCATTTGGGTTTGGGTTCCACGGAAACAAAAGAGTTGTTTTTGTTGAATTCTTCACTGCAGTGCATGTAATAGTTTGAGGTTTACACTATTATGTACCCATAAAGCATGCATACATCTCCTAACAAGCCTGCCATTCATTTTTTCAATAAATCCTGCACAGGGGTATTAGGGTCTGTGAACTGACAATTGATTTACTGCCTGGAAAATTATTCTTTATTGATTTATGTTACATAGAGGTGACTGCAAATCCATAGTGTCTCTAATCAGAGAGAAAATGCTGAAGCTTGTGTCATTCTTGTTTAGACAGGCAATTCCAAGGAGGTGAATTGGTTTAGCACTCCTAGATGACATCTGCATATTATTCAATTATGAATTCAGTAATCCATAAATTATAATATATAAAGCAACTGAGAGAAGGATAATTAATTAAAAAACAAAGTGTCTATTATGCCAATAAGTATTTTAAATGTCATCCTGGCATTTCTTTCATTGTGGAACTGGACATATCACCTTGATATTTCCTAAAGTTTCTTTATCTTTTTATCTTGTTATCAACACACTGAAATGCAAAAATATTTAGTGAGCAAAAACATTTAAAAATTAATTATTACAAGTTGATTAATCTGCTTAGGGAAGCTTTCTAAAAACCATATTACCATGATTTGCTGATTTCTGTGAGCTTCTTCAGGAAGCTCTGGCAAGTCAGGAAGGTGCTGAGTGAGATCACCTGCTGCCTTGCTTTTGTGAAATTCATTCTGTTACTGTTCATATCAAGAGTCCATCTAGACAATTAACTGAATTTAATCGAAATACAAAGAGATGAAATACAGCATCATGTTAGGTCAATGTTCAGGCAGAGGGCAAAAAATTGGTAGGATTCTCTCTCTTTCTCTCTCTCTCTCTCTCTCTCTCTCCATCTTCTCCTCCTCTCTCTCCTCTCTCTCTCTCTCTCTTACACACACACACACACACACACACACACACACACACACACCATATACTGGTCCTGTGAATTGGCTTTGGCAGTCTACACCTTCACCAAAATTGTTTGGAGACTATGCCAATGTTTAAATATTTTCTTTCTCATAGAGGGCCTAAATGCTGTTGTCTTCAATTTCCCATGACCTTAAGAAAATAATCTACATCAAAATACCAAATAATCCAATTACAAAATGGGCTAAAGAGCTTAACAAAGAATTCACAAAACAAGAATCACAAATGGCTGAACATCCTTAATCATCAGAGAAATGCAAATCAAAATGACTCTGAGATACCACCTTACACCTGTCAGAATGGCTATGATCAAAAACACTAATGACAGTCACTGTTGGACAGGATGCAGAGCAAAGGGAACACTACTCCACTGTTGGTGGGAGTGCAAACTTGTACAACCACTATGGAAGTCAGTATGGCTGTTTCTCAGAAAATTGGGAATCAAACTACCTCAAGACCCAGCCATACCAATCTTGGGCATATACCCAAGGAATGCTCAATCGTACCACAAAGATACATGCTCAACTATGTTCATAGCAGCATTATTTGTAATAGCCAGAACCTGGAAACAACCTAGATGCCCATCAACTGAAGAATGGCTTAAGAAGATGTGGTACATATACACAATGGAGTACTACTCAGCAGAAAAAAACCAATGACAGCATGAAATTTGCAGGCAAATGGATGGAACTAGAAAAAATCATCCTGAGTGAGATAACCCAAACCCAGAAGGACAAACATGGTATGTACTCACTCATAAGTGGATTCTAGATAGAAAGCAAAGAACAATCAAACTGCAACTCACAGAACCATAAGGCTATATATATGGCATGGAGGACCCTAAGATGACTGTTGCTTATAATAAGATCTGGTATTACTCAATTACTGAGCAACCCTCAATGAAACATTAAACTATTTAAAAACAATGAAATTCTTCCTAGGGTTTCTGAGTGCTGAGTGCACCCTGTGGCTGCAGTGGAAGCCCAACATGGCAGAAACCTATTGGGTCTTCTTGAAAAACTCTCCTCTTCCAATGCCAATGGGGATTGAAAGCCCAATAGGGCCAGCTTTGGCAAGCATTAACATAAGCCTAGGAACTGCAGCCATGCGGTTGGATTCTCCAGAAGTTGCTCTTTTGCAGAGCTGTCAGCTTAAGTCATGCTGGGATCAAGAATAATGGGCCTCAGCGGTTCATGTTCATGGAGTTGTGCCCACGACAATGGATACCCACATGCTCCAGAAGAGAATTTGACATCACTGCTGCCATTGTTGCTGTTATAACAGTGATGACCACCACCACTACTGTTTCTGGGATTGCCATTTCATAACTGGTTACTAAAGCTAGCACAGTGGGGACCCTGGCAGCAAAAGTAGCTACCAAAGTCAACTAATTTTTCATTCTATTGGGCATGACAAATTTAAATCAAAAGTTACATACATTTTGTTTGGCTTTGAAAGTCATAAATTTACAAACTCAAGTTCCATTTGCTCTCGGGATACCATCTTACAAGGACTCCAATTTGCAGTAAGGCTTGTTAAGGAAGGGAATGGCTCAGCTGCCTTTAGCCTACCAGCTATGAGTGGGGTAAGACTTTTGTTGGTCTTTTCTGTGTCGAACACACAGATTGCAAGCCCAGCGCCATTTAGAGATCTTTGGCAACAGTTAACTCTGCAGCTCTCATACAATTGAGCCGGTATGATAATGAGTATTGAGAGACGGGTAATTCCTGGGGGGCGCTCACCAACCTAAGACAGAATGCCTGTGTGGCCTGGACAGGTGACTTTATGACGGGTAAGGTGACCTGCTGATGTCCCACGCAACCTAAAAAGCTCATTTTTTTAGTAAAAGGGGGGGACCTGTAGGTCCCTGGCCCCTGTTTTGGGTAACTGTTGCCTTGCTTGCAGACCTTGACCTTGATATCCTCCCTATGCTAATTCCCTGCGAGATTCCACCCTCCTGAATGCTTAAGGGAAGCTCCTTGTCTGTGTATCCAGCATATTGGGTGTTAACAGCTGAGATGCAAGATTGTAAAACACCAGGAGTGAGGGGGGGCATTTAGCTTAATGGTAGAGCAGTGCTTGCCTAGCAAGCGCAAGGCCTGGGGTTCGATCCTCAGCTCAAAAAAAAAAAAAAAAAAAAAAAAAAAAAAAAACAAAACAAAAAACACATCAGAAGTGAACTTCTGCCATCTGGGGTTCTCCCATTGTGCTATAAGCCTGTATTTAAGACCTCCTCTCTCCTTCAATAAATGGCATTTGGCATTCAAAAAGAAGAAAGAAGAAAGAAGAAGAAGAAGAAGAAGAAGAAGAAGAAGAAGAAGAAGAAGAAGAAGAAGAAGAAGAAGAAGAAGGGATGAAGACCATGATGGGAAAACCCACAGAGACAGCTGACCAGTGCTAGTTGGAGCTCACTGACTCTGGACTGACAGCTTGGGAACCTGCATGGGACTGAACTAGGCCCACTGAATGTGGGTGACAGTTGTGTGGCTTGATCTGTTAGTGAGGTTCCTGGCAGCAGGGCCAGGACTTATCCCAGGTGCATGAACTGACTTTTTGGAACCCATTCCCTGTTGTGGGATACCTTATTCAGCTCTGACACAATGGGGAGGGGCTAGGTATGCCTTCAATTTGGTATGTCAGACTTTGTTGACTACCATGGGAGGCCTTACCCACTCTGAGGAGTGGATGGGCATAGAGTGGGAGGGAGGTGAGGAGGCGGGAGAAGGGGAAGAAGGAGGAACTGAGGTTGATATGTAAAATGAAAAAAACTTTAATAAATAAATATATTTTTTAAAAAAGAAAATAGTCTAAGCTGTATGTCATAGGTTTATTGTTGGATGCACAGTGCCAAGCGCCATGTTTACCAAGTGGTGGCTTTCACTGAATTTTTGTTGGAGAAAGGAATCATCTTGTATGTATCAGAAGGTCAAGTGACTTTTATGGAATGCTCTAAATTGTTCAAAGGAAAATACTTCATTTTATAATGTCCATCAAATGCGGCCATAGTTTGATCAGCATCATGTAGGTGTGTCTGTATAGAGATTGCCAATTGGTAACTGGGCCTCCAGATTCTGGTTCCATTGCATCCTTCTTTATATTGACTGCTGCTCCCTTCCTTCTTGTTCACAGGCTGTTCTCTGTTGATGCTCTCTCAAAGTGAGAGATCAAGTGGGAAAATGTGGAAAGCTTTCTTTTTTTTTAATTTTGAAAAGAGAATGACATGCATTATTTTGACACCCATCTGAAGACACTTTCCATTTTATTAAATGAGATACTCAAATCAATTTGTTCTTTCAAGCAGTGTACATGGTGAGTTTGGCTTTGGCCTGTAGTTGCACATGTAAAGGTCTTGTTTGATGGCACTTGACAACACATGTTTTAAGCCAATGCTTTGGTAGTTTGGCTTTTGTGTCAATACTGGTGAAAGGAAAGTTAGACACACCCTAATTTCTTGGTCCATTTAGAACCAAGGTTGTTTTAAGAGGGGAACGCTTTCTGTAGGCAGGTCTGGGCTTCTCATGGGGCCTGGAGTAAGACAGGAGTCAGAGGCTAGTGAGACCTGGGCAGCTGGCTTTGGGCTTGTTTGACTTGGCTTTGGGGCTCAGTAGTGTTAGCAGGAGGGGAAGTCAGTCCCTCTTTATATAAACAAGGCAGTACTATGCCTATCTCACTTTATTTTTTTGTCTCCCAACCTACTATAACAAATACAAATCCTGTCATCCCTATAAATATGGCAAATCCTCAGCTTCCCTACAAAGCGCACATCTAGATGTTTTATTTACCATTTACTTAAAAAACAACACAAAACAAAAACAAAACAACACAAAACAAGAGCAACAAAACCAAACCTAAAGAACAGAGATGTTGGGTCTTTTAAATCTGAAAACTAGATATTTTTGGTTGTTGTAGACAAGTAATTTAATGAAAATGCTACTGTAATGCCTTTTTCCTCTATGAAAACTAGTAAATCAATTACAAAGGCAATTTCCTTACACAGTATGATGTTATTGTGTTTGACCAGGGCATTTGATAAGTATTAGTTCTTGCTGAGAGCAAAGAGTAAATTTTATTTCAAGCTTGTCTCTCATGTAAACAGCATGGGAAGCACCACAAGGGCAGCTGGAAGGCAGCCCTACATCCCTAGGAGGGTGGATGAGGGCGTCACAGGCTAGCCTGGCTGCCTCAGTATCTATACCGGAGTCGGAAGCCAAGATTCTGCTCCTAACAGAAACCTTGGCAGATTCTCCTGTCCAGGCTTATTTTCTAAAGGCACAAGGATTGTGGGGTTACTTCTTTCTTTTTCTCTAAGAAATTTCACAAACACAGCATCAAATCCAATTCAAACAAAGCAAATGTCTGACAACAGGAAAACAAAACAAAACAAAACAACAATCCAGGTTGATGTTGGAACATATTGGAGCCTCAAGTTAGCAGCTATGGCTTTCATTTCTGCCTTGGAACTTGATATACAGATTGCCCTTGCCCTTCAGTCTAAATATATAAAAGCAACAAATGGTTACACAAAATTTGTTTTGTGTCTTCTACTGTCTGAAGATCGATCTGACTCAGGTTCCCCACTCTCTTGGCCCCTAGTGTGTCTTCTATCACCCACGAGTGATTTAAGCTGTGCTGCATAGAAGTTAGCAGCACGGAGCTGCACTTAGCGTCGCCGCTCCGGAGACATAAAATGCTGAGTGCTGCGGTACCTATACCATTTTCATAGACTTATAAGAGTTAAATTAGTCTGTATGCTCATGGAATGCTAGCCAAAGAAAGTGCTGGAATAAATATGATAGGCTGCTGTATTGTAGGAACGCTGTAAAGAGGTTAAATTAATTTTTAGAAATGAATTTGTCTAGTTTTTCTATCAGTCATGTTCAGCCCATGAATGATTCTCTTTGCTTCATTAGCGCTATTATACATATTAGATATACACTATATAAATTATACATACTATTTATATATCTATAATATCACAGTATATTATAGCTACCCACTTAAATACCACTCATTCCTATCCCCTAGCATGCACAAGCTCTTATATGATGGAGAATATTTCTTAAGTTTGTTTTCTTAGCATTCATTCCTATTCTGGGAACAGAGAGAGAATGGAAAATAATTTCTAAGGTGGGGAGGGTGTTTTCATAAGTAAGTCAAGACCTAGAGGGAGCTTTTGAAAATTGCATAATAAATTAATTGTGCAAGATAGAGACATTCAAGACACTGACCACAGAGTGAGAATTAATGAGGGGGTTAGGAGAGGAGGAGGAAGGGGAATTTGAAAATAGGTGAAAAAAAATGCAACACAAAATTAGAATTTTTAAGGTGTTCAAAACATCCTACATGCTTTGTTAGATAAAGTATTCTGTACCTATCCAAGGAATTTATAAATAATTTGAGTCTTAAAAAAGGTAGGAAACCATGTAATTGATCGGGCTTTTAGTGAATCATGCTTAGGGTGCTATTTGACGCCTACAGGATTTTTAAAAATACATAAAATTATACATTTTATGAGGTGCTATTTATAAGATGTTTCAGTATGTATATGTATTATTAAATGGATTTTTGCATTTTATTTATTTAATTAAGTTAAAAATTGAATTAATTAAATTGATTTACTTCAGTATCCTAAAACAATCAGGAAACTTTCAGTACTGTTTTAGAACACTCATTTGGAAATCTGACGGGCATAAGACAAAAAAGAGTTAGCAGTGGTTGCCAAAAATTTTGTCTATAGTATTCCTAAGACTTAATTAATATTCAGTAGTGAACTGATATTTTCCAGGTACATTGTCTTAGTCTGGCTTCATTGGTAAGCATCCCTAAAATGGTCCCTGACCTAAAGCATCATTCAGTCTGGCATAGGATACAGAAAATTACACAGACAGTAATATGATGCTATGTGGGGTATAAGAATATATACATCTATCTATCTATCTATCTATCTATCTATCTATCTATCTATCTTTGTACCCAAACCTGAGGGGTCACAGATATCATCCTCAAGGATTGATAAACAAACTATCTGAATTATACATTGGAAATAGTTAAATTAAAGAAGGGGATGGTTTCTATAAGAGATGTAAGCCACTCTGGTGAGGTTGGAGTATAAAATTTAAGAAGGTAGATGTCAAGGACATACAGTTAAGCAATGAAGCTTTGATCATGCAGGTACTTGTGAGTTATACAATATCAGAATTTGATGTCTACCCAGCTTTACAAGATTTAATTATGCAGGTACTTAAAAGCCACACTATACCGGAATTCAGTGTATGGCCATATTTATAAGCTTTAATCATGTAGGCACTTGTAAACTATATAACATCAGAATTTGATGTCTACCCATATTTACATAAACCTATCTTTATATAGTTCACAGAGTGAGGCCAAGGTCAAACACTGGGAGGTCATTAGCGTGTTTGGGAATGTTACAGGTGGGAGTTATCTATGATCTGAGGAGCAAAGGAAATAAGGACATGGCAGATATAAAATATACCTGGAAATAGAATGGACAGCTGTTGATTGACCAGAGGTGTAGGATTAGGTAGGGGGCCAGATTTAAATTCCATACCAACTTTTGGCTTATGAAACTTGGTAGATGAAAGCGTTAAGGTATTTTCTGGAGGGAGGAAAAAGACACACACACACACACACACACACACACACACACACACACACACACACAGAATACCTAGGAGAAGTTTGATGGTGAGCATAGTTTTAGGTATCCTGAGTTTGAAATGTCTTTGCAGAATTCAAGTGAAAATTCACTATAAATGAAATGGCTGTCAGGAAAGAGGAGTATAGAGATAAAAAACCAGGAGCTATCTACATATAGATAGTAATTGAAGAAATTGGATGAGGTAAGCTGGCCCAGAGTAGAAAATGGGTCTAGGGCGAATTCTGAGGAACACCACTATTTTCTTTTAAATGTACTTTATTGAAGTTTAACTTCAACACAATAAAATTCATCCACTAATGATCTTGATAAATGTATATTAAACCTCTGTAGCCAACATCCCAGTCAAGACAGAGAAAATATCTAGAGGAATGTTACACTTGACTTGTAATGTCTGACAGTTTAATTATCAGGAACTCTGGGTGGCTGTTAAACACAGTCATTATTGAAAAGTTATATGATCTTACAATGCAATAAATTACATTTGAACAAAACACACTCAAAAGTCTTGTTATTTACTGCTGTGGTCTTGGGGGCTCTTTGCAACCTTTTTACTTGACTGGAGGAACTTTGGAATAATGGTTTGAACTCGGTGACATCATGAGATGCACCATGGCAAGAGTATTACCTTTTGAAGTTGACCATGAAGTATAGATTAAAGCTTGGCCTTTTTTTCTTTCAGTTTCTCTTCTAGTCATGAGTAACCTAAGGATAAAAATAGGAATACTGGATTGCATTCAGAAGTATCATGTCCATAGTTATTACTTTACCATTTCAAAAGTAATTGAGACTGTTTAAGTATTTTTTTTGAGAACTGCTTTCTGTTTCAACAAAGCAGTCATTTTTAACTCTTTTAAAAAATCTATTCTTTGTGTTTTTCACATCATGCATCTTGTCCCTTGTCACTGCCCACCACCATGTACTTGTCCACTGCCCTTGTGCCTCCCCCAAATAAAATTTAAGAGAAAAAAGAACAGAAATAAAAGGGAAAAAATCTTGTCATGGAAGCTGTAGTGTGACATAGTGAGTCACAAGGTAAACCCCTTTATCCATGTATCTTTATTTTTATTTTTAAACTATGGCCATTGCAGGCTTCTTGCTAGCTAGTTCTTATATCTTAAATTAGCCCATAACTATTAATCTATGTATCACCACATGTTCTATGGCTTTACCTGTATCCCATTACATGTTGCTCCTTGGGCAGCTCATTGACATCTCCTCTGCCTCTCCTTTCTCTTTTGGTCTATCTGTTTGGATATTCCACCTGCCTCTAAGTTGTGTTGCCATAGGCCAAATGGCTTTATTTATCAACCAATAAGAGTACCATATTTTCACAGCATACAGAAGGACATTCTCCCATTATTTCCCCTTTTTTCTGTCTAAGCAAAAGGAAGGTTTTAACTTTAATCTAGTAAAATTACATATATCAAGCAAGAATTATAGTTACAATATTTAGTCTATTTGTATTTTGTAAAATTAAAGAAAATATTCTATCATCTATCCTATATTTGTGAGTCTAAAGTTTTATATCTAGTTTGATTTTTATCATAACCAAGGAAAATTATAACTAGCTAGTCTTCAACTATATCAAAGATTCCAGAAGGATGTAATATTATCTAAGTAAACAGAAAGAGCATTGTAAGCAACTTCCAAAAAAATCTAGAATGACAGAGACAGCTGGCTACCTGGACAGTTACCCAAAGTTCTTTTGCAACGTTGGGGCATCCATTCTTTAGCCTACAGGCCTAGAGTCTTTCAGTTGCTTCTCTGTGTGTCCTGTAAAATGTCCGGCAGTTTCTTCTGCAAAGCAGGAACCTGAAGGACCGTCTTGTCTTGCAAAGTTCAGTGGTTACTGAATGTCCAGTTGCTACAACATTTTGTCATGCAGACCATGCAAGAACAGTTTCTTGTCCAAATTCCTATTTTTGCCAAGAAGAAGATAAACTCCACATGGAGTGTCTTTGACACCCGTTCTCCTCTCTGAAGTAAATCAGTGCTGCCAGGAGCAGACGTGTCTTATTGTTCAGGAAAGTCTAAGTTTTTAAAACATTTTAAATGCCATATTCTGTAGGTCTTTGAAGTATTTGAAGATTATCTACCTAATTGAATTATATCTATGTATACCTAGAAAACTGTCCATGTATCTTTACTTGCAAGTGTTCATTGCAAAGAGTCATTGGTCTGGTTTGAGGCCTCTGATTTCTGTTAAACTATCGATTCTGGGCCTTCACTGGGACTCCCTTGGTTATCCCACTGTTGCCCTGTGTTGTGGAAATCCTGAAGCTTTGATTCTGCAGGACCAGTACCTTCACACAGATCACAGATGGCATGGATATTGGGATGGGCTGATCCACAGTCTTGGCTCTGGGTCTCGGTAGTTGCAGGGTTGGTCAGTCCACCAGCTCTCCCTAGTCCTCACCATCAGGGTGAGCTCTTCTGCATCATCTTGGGAGTTGTCCTTTGTAGCCCAGAGCAAGGGGTGGTGTCAATTCTGATTTCATGTCCTCAGGCTCAGATTTCCCACATCTATACCTTCAGAGCCAGTGGCTACTGTGATTTCCTGTAGGATTTCATGTAACTATAAACATGCTATTTTGTATTGCTTCTTGTGCTTAACATAACATTTTGGAGACACATCCATGTCATTATATCTAACACATGTGCAGTAAGTTGGTGTATTTTTATTAAGTAATATTTTGTTGTGGGTGGACCATTGTTGTTTTTAAGTTTTGGGATATTTTGAATAAATCAGCTTGTTTGCATTTTGTAACAAGCTATGTTATGGAGCCATGTTTATTATTTCTTTTCAGGTGGATAACAAGGTGTAGGATTCTGATGTCATATGGAAAACATACATTTTCCATTATGAAGAGCTGCTAATATTTTCAGAGTTTTGTGCTGTTTTTCATTCTCCCCAGAGTTGCCTGAGAGTCCCAGAATCCCATGCTGCTCACCACCAGTGCATTTTGCTTGCCTTTGTAATTGTGATCATTCTTGAACTTAGGTATTGATACTTCCTTGTAGTTTTAATTCACATATCAGTTTGAAGAACTGAAGATGTACAGTGAAATGTTTAGAAGCATAAAGGGTTAGAGTTGATATTATCCAATAGGATCAGTTTTCTACCCTTAAACCAAGAATACAGCACAATCAATGTAATAAAGAAACTGATAACATCATTAAATTATGTGTATGTGTTGCTATGTGTATATTTGTGTGTGTGTGTGTGTGTGTGTGTGTGTGTGTGTGTGTGTGTGTGTGATCTTAGGATTATACAAGGAAAACTCTTCTTGATTCCTTTGTTGAAAGGATACTTCATATCTAGACTGAAGAAAAGGTTTTTTTCATTAAAAAAAAACCTTTTAGATTGTTATATTTTTTTCCTTCTGGTCTGAATTATTAGGTAGGCAAAATTTTTGTACCTGCAAATGTCCCTCTGCCCATGATAACAGCACAATGCCACTGCCTGCATATCCTATGTTACAAGGACATATTTTTATTTCATTCTGGAGGAAGGAATATACATGGATCCAAGTTCGTGGTTCATTTGCTCTGAGTTAACCTTCAATCTGGATGTCTTCAAAATGGCTGATTTAAGAGGAATGCAGGATTTCATGACTTGAGGAGCCTTATCAGAAGAGAAGCACCAACTCTGCAAGTCTTAGAGACAAGACCACCTGACCAGAAGGAGAGACTAAATCCTGCAATGATAATTATGCAACCTCTTTATGTAGTTTGCAGGCTAAGCACAAGAAAGAAGTTTTTTTTTTTTTTTTCCAGATTTCTTGATCTCTGAATGAAGCCCAAATTAATGATTCAATGCCAGGTTTTTGTCTATGTAATAGGCATCAAAGTGGCTTATATTTGGTCATGTTTTCCCAAGAAAGGGCAGCATATCATGTGAATGATTCCCTGACTTCTGATGTGTTCTCATTTAGCACAGCTTAGCTGGTATTTATGATGTATTAGTGATGATGAAACAGAATGGGAAGCTGTGAAGGAGATACTATATGAAACACTATTCCATTTAAAGCCCAGGTTTCTGGTTTCCATTCTGTTTGCCCACATAAGCACCCACATTTCTGTTAAAGTGATAGGCAGGTGACAATTGTCCTGGGAAGAAAATGGGCAGAGTTAGAGCTCTGAATTCAAGGTTTAAGTAAGAAAAATCTTTGAATAAAGAAAGAGAGCAAAGCCATCCTTGTAAAATGACTTCAAAGTGTCTGGCAGGCTAAAGGAGGCCATAAAGCTCTCATTATCAATTCTAAAGTGGATTTCTGTACAGACACAACACTAGACTTGGTGTATCCCCTTGGTGGGCCATATTCCTCAGTGTGTGGTGCTCTGTGCTTGCATGTTTGCTTCCCATCCAAGGCTCTGAGCTCTTCCAGGGCAGGAACAACAGTTTATTCCTCTCTTCACTCCCTGTAGCACACAGAATAATAAGTGCTTGATAACTTTTTGTTGAAAGAGTGAAACAATACAGGGAGGTGATAAATTGGGGACAAGGTTTAAAACACAGAAATAAAATGGAAAGCGTGCTAGAGTGCAGACTGAATACCGATTAAGGGAAAGGCAGAGGGCTTGAAGCTGTAGATTCAGCTTTTAGTTAACCCATCTATCCTGCTCCTGTGTACAGCACGTTTTAATAATACAATAAAAGTGCTTGGTAAACTAAATTATAGGTTTGGGACATAGTGGTGTGACCAAGTTATTTATTGAAGATATACAGTGTTTGACTGTAGAGGTATGTCTTACACAAAGGTTTTCATGAATCAGAGGTAGAGATCAAGAACTATGGAAACTTTTAACGAAGTAAAATAATGTTGCACAATTGATAAAGAAAGCGACATTAGTTTAGAGGCAGAATGGAGTCTAGCATTTGGCATGCTCCTGGCAAGAGTCCAATTTTCTTATATTTCCATATATCTATGGTCTATACTTGGCAATATGATTTGGCATCTAGTAGGAAGAATCCACATGCACTTGATTATCTGGTTCATCTTCCATGTCTATAAACCCCCACCTTTTCACTTCATTTCCTTCTTTCGCTCATTATACTCCATCGAATGTTGTGTTATTGTCTTTACCTCTGTGAATTAGTGTTTAGTATCCCTTTCTATTCTCCCCCAAAAGATAAAAAATCTCTAAGTTTAAAGGGTCAGATCACTTCTCCTTTTTTGCAATATTCTACAGACGCACCATTTCCTACCTCCTTACAGATTCTAGCTGCTAGCTCACTGTCATTTTCTCTAACTCTTCATTATTGTGATTGATTTCACTTTCCATGTTAATAATTCATCTACTACTGTGACTCCTGAAGTTCTTTAAGGACCTTGTCCTCTACCTTAATGTTACTGTGTATATCCTTTGACAGACCTTCCAGATCTTGGGATTATATAACATTTCATCTCCTTCATAATTTTGATTACAAACATCTCACTCTTTGGCCATCAGCTCTCATCTTTTCAGCACACTTTAACACCCACACCAGACATTTTCTCCCTCTCTCCACTGTATATTGCTATTTTCAATGCTGTTGTCTCCCTCATACCTAATTTAGCTTGTGTTGTCTGATCTAATGATGAAATGTTTCTGTTCATATGTTATGCTGTCACCTCAGAGTTCAACTTTGCATGACCCGAAGGCTGCTGCAACCTTGCACTTGCTCACAGGGACTGGATCACTCCTAATCTGAAAGTAGTTTGATGTTAAATCGCTTTACCCCAGATGTTCAGAATTGAGTCTTGTTCTTTTCCTGCCGAAAAGACTAATTATGTTGACAAAATGAGGAACCTTAAGAAAGAGTTTTATGACCTTTCTGTACAATCAAAAAATTTCTTTCAGAATCTTGTTCCATTTGAATAGATTCTGCCTTACACTTCACAGTTTGAGGAACTTAACTGTTCACTATTCATTCACAGAGTGAATGGCCTTCCTCTTACCCAGAAAATGATTAAATCCAGCTCTGGTATTTTCAGTCCTCAGTCCATCATTTATATCTTTTTCTTGTAGATATCTCCAAACACACTGTAGTTTGTCCTCTTATCCTGTCACTGTGTTTTCTTGGTGCTCAGCCTTGGTTGAGTCCTACTCTACTTACTTTGCTTCTGAGGTCTCTAGATACACATATGCACAAAGTCTAGGTATGTTGAGCTGTCCCCCTTGAAACCCAAGGTGACTTTCTTCAAGTGGAACCTTTTCCCTCCAGGAAATTCAACGTCATTTTTCAAGCCCATCTCTCTTACTCGCCTAGACGATCATTTGGTTTTCATCTCCTCTCATCAAACTTCGAACATATGTCTTCTCATCCTTGTTCTTAGCTGATAACATTGCTTCCTGCTTCACTGAAAAGGTAGGAGAGCTTAGAACCACAAGTTGCTTTTCTAAAATTTGACATTCTAGTTGAAGTTGTACAGTATGTTCTACCATTATTTCATAGTCAGGAATGAGATTTCTGTGTTTTTCTTTAAAGCCATCAACAGTTGCTACCCCCAAAGTGCATTGTTTTTCTTTTTCCTTTCTTTTTCTTTAATATTGTCATCATGCTGGTCTTAGAAATATTTGCTACCTTCCTTCTTCTTTTTAGCTTCTGTCTTATTTTTCTGCTTCTTTAGTCAATAACTCTCCTTGGAAGCACTGCTGCCGGCTTGGACCTATCCACTGCAAACTACTACAATGAACTCATGAACTAAATGGTCAGATCTAAGTCCCCCACGCCTCTTGAATTCAGCTTAGTATTTGTGTCCTAGCATGTTTTTCTCTCAGGTTATTAGAGACTTCTTCATTTCCTTTGTCAGGACTCCTTCACACCCTGGCTCTTTTTTTTTTTTTGCTCTCTGTAGCTCTTATTTACCTCTTTACTTACTGTCATCTAAGCACAACCTCTTACAACTCTTGACTTAAAACCATTTAAAAATTGATGGCTTCTAAGTTTATGTCTCCAGGTTGGGCAAATATGAACTCCTAGCTGACTCCTTGCTCAGCCATTCCTTTCTGATGACAGATTAGCACCTGCAATCTAATAACTCTACAGTCCAACCTCCAGTTCTTCCCTCTGTCTTAACTTGTTTCTTGGGTCTAGAGAGATGGCTCGCCATTAAGAGCACTGATTGGTTTTTCCAGAGGACCAGGTTCAATTCCTAGCACCTACAAGATGGCTCATACCAGTCTGTAACTTTAGGTCCAAGGGATCTGACACCTTCTTCTGGTCTCTGAGGACACGGTATGCAAGTTGTACATAGACATATGTTCAACCCAAACACCCACAGACATAAAAATAAAAGAAATAAAAGTTCATATGTTTCTCACAAATTTAGTAAAATATATACATATATATATATCATTCTTACTGTTTATACCCAACATTTGAGTTTATACACACCTTTTTTTTTCTATATCCTGTGTCTAATACGTGAGAAAAATCCATTTGGGTTTTACTTTGAACACACACACACACACACACACACACACACACACACACAGAGAGAGAGAGAGAGAGAGAGAGAGAGAGAGAGAGACAGAGACAGAGACAGAGAGACAGAGAGACACAGAGACACACAGACAAACATGCAAACAGACAGACAGACATGCATATGGCACACAAACTCACAGAAGATTCCACAATTTCTGACTACCTTCTTGCTCTTTTCCTGACTCAGTAGTGATGTTCATTCAGCTGACCTTTGTCCTATCTTCTCAGCTCTTTTCTCTACTATGCCACACACTAACATTTCATTTGTAATTCAGCAACCTCAATGATTCCTTTAGAACATGTCAGATCACAACATCTTCCCTGGCTTCCAGTGACATAGGATGGCAACATCATTCAGAACAAAGGAATTTTCTTACATTGACTTGGAACACCTTTGCATACGTATCTCGTATGTGCTCTTAGATGTTGCCTAGACCTTTCCTGTATGCTTAGTAAACGTCACAACTTCCTCAAACTTGCCAAACACATCTTCCCTTCATTGCCCGACTTCATATGTTCTTCTTTCTTCTCTAGGTCACTCTTCTCTCTCACTGACATAGCTTCTTCTCCTTTGATTTATGTGCCAACATTTTTTACTAGGTAGGCCATTTTGACCACTGTAAATAAAGTCCAGTTCTCTTCCCACTGCTTTCTCTTTCCTTATCAAGCTTCCTCCCTCAATGCTCATTTGTCTCTGTATTTATATTTAATCTGAATTTGTTTATAGTTTGCATTCCAAATGATACACTTGGTGTTGTAAATCCTAAAGGACTGGAGAACATGTGTTTTCTACTAGTACACAGCAAATATTCACTGTGGATTGCTACAATAATTAAAATGATATTATCATTTATCTTGATTTCCTGATTTTTGCCTTGCAAAATTCTGCTTCCCATTTATGATTCGGTTTATTGATTTACTTTGTATGTCATTTTCCCATTTTTTCTATTTGATTTAAAAGATAAAACTAAGAAGTATGGAAAATTCTTACAAAAAGTCTTATTAAATGAGGCAAGAATTAAATATTACTGGTGTAATAGTGGCTTTGGGTAATATTTCAAGTCTTTGAAGATTTGGCTGAGCTGAGGTCTGAGTAGGATGATGCAGCTATCTTTGACACTGGAGTAGAAGGCTTGAGGATCAGTCCAGGAATGAAGAAGTAATTTGGAATACATCCAGAGTGGGTCATCAATATTCTTTGCAGGCATTCCAATTGATTTAAATTGTTGCAATTAGCGCTAAAAAACATTATTTATCTATTTCAGCATTTTAATCAGGATGTCATGTAATCATTAAAATTCACACTCTGTATAAATCTCAGAATCTTCCTGCCCCTTAGCCTGAGAACTTGGCACTGGGACCCCTGTGCCAATGAGGGGTCCTTTCCTCTTGTGGCAATTGAGGAGGTGGTAACCTCAGCCCAGAACACAGATGGCGATTGAAAACAATGCAATCCAACCTTCTTATTGTGACCTTGACTAGACTGTGCAGGTCTCTCTGTGCTCCATAAATTACAGTTAATTACGCAGAAATGGGAGAGAGGCTCATTCCCTGGAGACATCAGTGGAGAGCTAGTGACTTCACTTAAGGCTGAGCAGCAGTAAAGTATATTAATATCAGCTTAATTTGTGATAATTGCGGTAGCAATAAAGAATTATCCCTGGAATATTTTATTCCCATGATTATCTGAGTGTTTAAAGTATGGAAGTGTTTTTTTTTTTTTTTTTTTTTTTTTTTTTGGTCATGGTATAAAATGTCCCATTCTCTCCCATCAGGAACTTAGTGTAATTACTATCTGGCAGACAACACTATGTTTAGCTATTTCCTCTGTCCCGTGGATGCATTTTTATTAGGTGAACTATCAAGTAACCTTATTTATTATTCCAGATAGGAGCATTTTGATCTCATTAACATGGATAATTTTCTCCAAACTTATGTAGTCATACTGCAGCCCAAGCTCCCTTTATGACAATTAAGATATACTGTTTTTTTTCTTCTTCTGGTGTCCTACTATACAATTAAGATATTATTCAAATCAGTAAATTTATTAGTATATTAACACACTAATTGGATTACAAACACATCCTCTTATTTCTGAAATGTTTATGATTTAATTGACTTGTTTAAACTAATTTTCATCTCCCTGTGCAATTATAATTCGTTGTTAATTGAACTTATTTACACATGGAATACTGATACTGCATTTCCTTGCACCAAGGAAATATGGCTAAAGGTCTCATCAGAGGACTAAGTTTTGGTTTTATTTTTTTGTGCACCAACACTGTAGCAGAGAGGATAATGATCATGTAATATTCATTTGCTGAACCATGTAAGAATTAGTTGCACTAACTTCTAGAAGAAACTAGCATGATTCAATTAGTTTATAATTATTCATTTATTCATGAATACTTACCTGGGAGGCTTATTGCTTAAAGAACATATATATATTTTTTAATGGTATGGCTCTTTCTCTGAAGATAGTCCTATGTGTATTGTGTGTTACATGCACACATGTGTACAGATGTCTACATGTGGAGGTGAGAGAAGGACACCTGGTAGTCATCACTCTCCACATTATTCCCCGGAGAAACCAGTGTGAGGTTACATGAAAAGGTAGCAAGCCCAGCCATGCTCCAGGCAGTCCTGCACGGTGCTGGGATTACAGGTGTGAGTGCGGCAATGCCTGGCCTTTCACATAGATGCTGGAGACTCAAGCTCTGGTCCTCACATTTGTGCAGTAGGGGCTCTTATCCACAGCTCCCTCCTTAATTTAGTTAAGAATCTCTGTGATAGACAGGTACAAAAATGCAGAGAGAATGAGATACATGGACACATTTTAGAATGCTAGCATTCTGTACTGTGGCTTCTGAGTCTGAAATGCTTGAAGGTTTTAAGGAGAGACAACACACACACACACACAGAGAGAGAGAGAGAGAGAGAGAGAGAGAGAGAGAGAGAGAGAGAGAGAGAGAGAGATTAGATGCATGTAAAGCTTAATAGCAATGTTCTAGTTCCGTGGGGATAAAAGTTATAGATTGAGCCTACAACTGTGTTGTCCTAGAGAAAAGTAGCTGAAATATAAGCAGAATTCTGAAGAATGATTTTTAAAACCCGTAGTACCATAGCTTTGCTCCTTGAAAATTTAAATTTAGAATTTTCTCCGTTATTTTTGTGGTAAAACTCAAGTCCCATACAGAGAAGTATAGAGAACCAAGTTGCTCTCCAGGTGACCTTTCCGTGGTTCAGAACATAACGTTAGCATAGATGCACTCTCCTTATTTCTTCCAGATTCATCTTTACAGAGGAGGTCACCTGATGTCTTTGATAGTTAGTGTTGTTAGTCTTGGCAGAATTTAGAATCATCTTGCATGCCTGTGGGGATTATTTTGACCATCTTAGCTGGAGCGGAAGCGGATGAGATGCACTCATTTGCACTCATTGCTCCCCTCCACCCCACGCCCGACGTGGACGTAATGTGACTGGCTGCTTTGATCTCCTCTCGGCCTCGACCTCCTTGCCATTTGCCATGGCGGACATTGCTTGCACTATGAGCTAAAGGAAACCCTTCTTTCCATAAGTCACTTTTGGTAGTGTGTTTGATCACAGCAGAAAAGTAAACCAAGACGATGGACTCTATGGGAATTAATTTCCTACTTTTCCTTATACTTTTTACCTTTCTGCATTCTTGAACATTAGTATAGCTTTATCTGTTTTTCAGTGTTATATGAGTAACCATGAATTATTTGTGTAAGGACCCATTAGTCCAGCAGTGTTCGTGAAATTGTTTAATACTCAAATGGTTATATGTAGCTATAGTTCACTCACATTCATTGTGTTGTGTTTTTTTATGAAGCATAATGGAAATTATGCACCCTATTTATGTGGATGAACATTGTGCTTGTTTACTGCTTGAAATTATGATGTATATTGCTGGTCTTGGATGCACACTTTAGAGCAAAGTGATTGATCAAAGTCACCTAATTGACTTTAAAAAAATCTTAAGAGAATAGTCTTTATTTTATATTTTTTCTTAACCTTCATATTGTCAGTAATTTTGCTGTATTTTTAACTTGCACTTTCTGATAACTCATGAGAGCAAGAATCTTTTCCTGTTTATACTGGTGGTTTGGATAACTCATTTTGGGCATGCAATCTCAAGTCTCTTGTGAATGTGTGTGTGTGTGTGTGTGTGTGTGTGTGTGTAGGCCAGAAGTTGACATTAGATATCTTCTTCAATCACTCTCCATATTATTTTTAGAAATTTATGCTTTGAAAATTCATACATGTATACAATCAAATCTTATCATATTCATCCCCATTTTCCCTCCAAGTCTCTGTAGATCTTCCTAAACATTACCCCTTCCCAACTAGTCATTGCAACATGGGAAATCTACCAGTGGCCATAACCCCAAAGAAACATTATTCTCCTCCAATTGCTATCAATAGCTCCCCACTTAGTCTTGGGTCTCCTGAGCTAGTTCTTCACTCACACTGGAATTGTGGATGGCTTGATCCTGTATATGTAACTGCAGCTGCCATTTGTGAGTAGAATAACTGTGTTGTGTTCAGAAGACAGCTTTTCACAGCTCCTCTTCTCATCCATAGCTCTTATATTCTTCCTTCCTCATCTTCTACAGTGTTCCCTGAGCCTTGGTATGGGAACCATAAAAATGCCCCAATTAGGGATGAGCAATCGTAGTCACTTATTCTCAGCACTGTCAGCAATCATGACTCTGCACTGACCACTGTCCACTGCAAATGAAGTGTCTCCTACCAAGGTCCTTAAGTGTAAATGTAAATAATTACAAGGCAATTAGACAATGCGATGGTTAACTTTAATTTTCATATTAACACAACATATAGTCACCTGAGAGTCATTATGAGGAATTATTCAGATCAGATTTGCCTGTAGGCATGCCTGTGGTAGATTGGTCATAACTATCCATCATGTGTACACAGGAGGCTGAAGAGGAATGTGCAGCTACAGATTTACTTTCTTCTGCAAACTCTCACAGTACATCCTATGCTACTGGATGGAATGGAAGGATTGGTGGGCTCTTTCTGACCCCAAATAAATGTTATATTACATGCAAACTTTAGTACAACTTGCTTTTTATTTGTTAAATCCCTAGCATGACTTTAAAACCAAGTGTGACTTTAGACCTTGCCATTCTCTCCATTGAAGCCAAGACCAAATTCACAAAGCTGTTTTCTCAGGATTTTTTATCAGTTTCTATGACTCTGTGCTTGCTGATATAGTACATATATATGGAACAGTTTCACCCAGTCATCACTTACTTTCTGTAACAGTTGCTAACTTGTGAACTTTTTATGGTTTCTATAGTTTTGCATTTTGCCAGAAAATGGTATAGTTGGAATCATGCAGTTGGCAGTGTTTTCAAAATGGCTTCTTTCAGGCAGTGACAGGTATGTAAACTTTCTCCTGCCTTTCTCTGTGTGCACCCTCAGCCTTAATAGCCTTGACATGTAGCAAGATATATTCCAGGGTCTGGGGATTAGGGCATGGGCATGCTTGAGAGCACATTATTGTGCTTATTACAATGGCCATACAGGGGATAGGTTAGGAAAAAAATCACAAGTCACCAATGTATTTTAGTTCATTAAATCTTTGTTGTGAGTAAATTTGTGTTCTTAATCTTATTTATTTGCTTGTTTCAAAGCAAAGAATTGATCTTAAAATTTTAAGACAGTATAGATAAAACTTCACAGAAAAAAACCATGGAATAAAAGCCCAAAAGGTAATTAAGCTTTTGGTCAAAGTACATTATTTCTGGTCTGGAGTTGGCATCGTTTGTGTGAGAAGCTCCCTTTACCCTCCAGCACATATACAGCCCTAAATGAGTCTGTTAAACTGCAGACATATTTATCATTTCACCACTTCATTCAATTTGTGTTATAAGAAATTCATTTGGGGATGCTGGAGAATACCTCTCAAATGCATGCTGTTGATTAAACAGGGCAGAGTAGCTGTGGACTAGAATTGGTAAAGAGTTATAGAAAGAGAAGGCGGTGGGAATTGATGTGAGTAATGGTGTCTATCCATGCTGTGAAAAATCCTCTTTAAATTACACTTGTGAGTGGATAGGAGAGCACATTCTCTTGAAACCACCATCCATCCTCTGCCGAGGCTGCAGTCCCTTTAATACATCAGTGAGCTTCCCTTCTTGAACCCACTCTTCTGCTGTCTTGAGATGAGATGTTGTGGTCTTCTCACTGACAGAAGGACACAAGGGCCATTGATCCAGAGTGAAATCATAGGACAGACTATTTAGTCTTGAATCCTCTGGACAATTAAGCCAACCTCCCATGGTAAGGATTTTTTCAGGAGAAGGTGATTTCTAATTGGGTTGAAATGAAAATCTGAATAATTATTTTCCTTCTTTTCTTGTGAGGGAAGAAAAAAAATGTCTGTTTATGAAGAGTAAGTTCATCAGCTTCCTTTGCTAATTATCAGCAGGCATAATCATTTTTAGTTACTGTGTAGAAGTTCCCTCCCAAATAGAGATATTTACAATATAATGCACTAGTCTAGTAGAGGCAACATGGCATAGCAGTTGGTGGCACATGATTTTGCAAAGCTAACCTGGAATCAAATCCCAGTTCTAACACGAGGGACCCAGGTTGGGTTTAGGGGAATTAATAAATGTCCTTACTTATAAAGTGGACATAAGTATAACACAGCCAGCAGTTGGTAGGATTAAGTGAGATAACATAATCTATGCTGAGCATTGACTGAAGTGCTCTGCATAGCATCTTAATGTTGCCATCACAACCACTCCTCTCTCTCCTTTCCTCCTCCTTGTCCCTCCCTGGGGCTTTTTAAATTCTCTCAAGAGCCATGAAACGAATTCTACTTTTATCCTGACTGTCATGGGTGGTGTGCAAGAAAACTATAAAAACTTGTTGAGCACATGATATTAAATTTAAAAGATACTTAAAATATTCATAGCTTGGAATGAAATACGACTAAGGAACAACCCTGACTTTCAGTTGATGGACCTTCTCTTCAAATAATAACACAATTGGCCTTTGGAGTTGGTCACAACAGGACTTCCATGGTTGATTCTGCTTCTTTCCTGCCCTGTGAAGCACTTGTCATTTCAGCTAATCCTAGACTACAAAATAAGAATATTTATGTATTTTATTAGAGGATTAAAGGTAATATCTTTGAAATATTTTGCAAGGGATTAGGAACTGTAGATACATAATGTATCATGGGAACATGTTCTTTCTCAAGCAAATGTGGCACAGGTTCTTACCCACTATCATACTTATTACAGTCATTTTAGTCTTCCTATGATTATCTACCTCTGTCTCCTCAATGGTGAAAACAATTCTTATTTCATCCTATTATGTAAGAAAACCACACATAATCAGTTGTACTCAGTTCAAAGTGTCCAGGAGAGAAGGGAAGAAATTCTACTGTTCAGCTACATAAAATAAAACATCTATGCCTACTGTGCCAAGTAGAGAAATTATAGAATGCATCATCTCACAGAAAAGACCGTGTACCCTTTGGGCAGATTCTGTGTAACAATGTTGGCTCTTTTATATAAATGCAACATGCTATGTGGTTGTTTATAGCACTGTAAATTCTATCTATAATATGGCTTCTTAGAGGAAAATGTTGCAATCAAGTCATGTATACATCAGATACACACAATGAAGTAAGTTCTGGAGCCCAAAGCCCTCATTTGAATCCTTGAGGTTACCATCATGAGCTGAGAGCGTCTTAAATTTTTTGTCCTGTAATTCCTATATGAACAAGTTTGATGGCACAAATGCATTCTCTTGCAGTGTTTGGAGAAATAAATGAGATATTGTACATCAAACACTTAGTAAGCACATAGCAAAATATCAAATATTAGCTGTTTAAAATTACTGTTGCTAACGTAGGTTTCTTAACTCTTTTTAAAGTTAGCCAATGAATCTATTTAGATTCTCAAAAAATGAGGAGGAAATGAAAGAGGCCATTTGAGACACAAAATACAATTTCCTAAATGAATATCTTGTTTTAAGCCTTTCTACAGCAGCTGAGCAAACTCTAGTATGAAAGCTTTTGCTGATTGTATATTTAATTATTGTTATTCATTGCTTTAACCCCACAAAAAGGCAGAAATGAAGAAATGAAATCAGAAATGAAAGCCTGGAAGTTATCTTAGAACCAGTGACAAATGTTTTCTTCTCTTCTGTGGTAGAGTTTAGTTTAAAGTAAATACATTTGGGTGTGTAATGTAGTGTGCCCTTTCCCTAACACTTTGAACAAAACATATATAAGAAAATAGAATGCTTTCTATTACATAGTAATTGATTTCTCTCATATTTGTACGTGTACAGACACACTATTGTGTTTTCTTTGCTCATGTATCATTCGATAAATGAAATAACATGGATACAATATTAAATAAAACAACAGAGTGAAGATAACTCAGCAGTTCTTGTCTACAGCATTATCTTTTGCTTATCCTGGAAGGCACTAAAGCGTAGCTTCTGATGATTCACAGTAGGAAATAAAAGTTAAAGAAGTTGACTATGTAATCCATCTTTCCATACACAAATTAAATTTCTCTCTCCATGTTTATATAGTGCTTATTGTGGAATATAGAGGAATATGCCTTAGCATGTCATCTAAGCAATTTTTCATTTGGTGTTTAGCAAGATGTTAGACTAATTTTAAAGACTGGAAACACTGTTAACACCTCAGTAACCACCAGGTCACTCCTAGCTTTTTATTATAGATTGCCTATTTTAGTATGTTGTGATGAATAAAAGAAACATTATTTCTCATTTTTTGGTTTAATACTCTGGCATATGGGCCTTTCTCCCCTGGGAAAAGGATGCTACAGTCAGAGGTAGTCATCACCCAGAGGTACTGAGCACAGTTTGATAGAAAGTCCCATGGATCCTGAGTCCAAATCTTCATTTGTGTCCCTTTGCTGGGTTCTTGAAGTCAGGAACATTATGTCTTTTCCCTACATAATGGCAGGATTAGGTACGAGGCAGCCAAAACTTACCAAATCTTTCAAAACATCCTAACCTGAGCCTGCCTGGTGGCTCACTCTGCCTTGTCCATCACTTTTCCCAAAACCTCAGTCAAGATTTAGTTCATACAGTTCCCTCTCTATGTGGCCTCAGGACTGGTCTTCCTGATTCCTGTGTGTCCTGTATGGGGTTGCAAGCCCTGGAGAGCAGTTACCAACAATATTCCAGGGCAGTCATCTTCATATTATCTGACCCCACATGTGTGAATAAGAGGAAAATCATGGGTTCATTTTAAAACATAAGTCAAGGATATTCTCATGATTGAAGGTAACTTTGGTATCTTTTGAATGGCAGAAAAGAAAACCTTTTTTCTTTTCCCCTTTAAGAGGCGTTTGGTAGAGAAAAGAGTGATAACAAGTATCTTTTCTCTTCCCCATTCACACTTCCTCTCTGTAAACTATTCTTTGTGTTTGTATGCTAGATGTGGTTTAAATGGGGGGTCGGGGTGGAGATGCCATTTCCAGGGTAAGAAATCAAACTCTCAGGAAACCCCAACCTTGTGGGGAAACATAAACCGACATGTGTTTAACCTAGTGCACTAAATACAACAAGAGAGGCACCAAGTTTGCTAGGAAAAGGAGGAGAAAGGCAAATTTTCTGTCGGGGTGGTATACTAGGCTGAAAAAACGGAGGTGTGTGAAGAAATGCTAGGATCTGTACTTCCTAGGCCCATTTTATTGAGGGAAAGTTGACATGCAGTAACATTCAACCTTCCAGTGTCTTCATTTCCATGATTTTTGACAATTAATACCCTTGAACAGCTACTACCATAACCAAGAAGTCAGTAAGTCTCTATGAATGTTTTTTTTTTTTTTTTTTTTTTTTTTTGTCCTTTTACATTAATTTTGACTCAGTCCCAGTTCCTGGCAGTCACTGATCTTTGCGATGACTCAAGAGCTCTGACTTTCAGCAAATAGGCATTATATATACGTATGCATGTAGACATATATATTCTTTTTGTTTTTAACTATTCTTTTTACTGCTGTTAGAAAAGTTCAATGTTGCATATTTACATAATTTAATCCTGTTCATATCTGAATAATATTTAACCTCATGGTCCTCTCACTATCTGTTCATTCACCACTTGAAGGGCATGTGGATTATTTTCATCTTTTTTTTTTTTTTTTTTTTTTTTTTTTTTTTTTTTGGTTTTTTGAGACAGGGTTTCCCTGTGTAGCTTTGCGCCTTTCCTGGAACTCACTTGGTAGCCCAGGCTGGCCTTGAACTCACAGAGATCCACCTGCCTCTACCTCCCGAACGCTGGGATTAAAGGCATGCACCACCACCGCCCAGCCCTTATTTTCATCTTTTAACAATTACTAAAAGGATAAAAGGATGTTTCAAAACAATTCTGGTAAGTCCATTTTTTTTTTTTTTCTTTTTCTTTTTGCTGTCCTGGAACTCATTCTATAGACCAGCCTGGCCTCGAACTCACAGAGATCCACTTGCTTCTGCCTCCTAAGTGCTGGGATTAAAGACAAGTGCCATCACCTGTAGCTTGAATCCTAATTGGTCTTAATAGCACCCGCCCCCAGTCAGATATAGGAGTAAATGCTGAAAGCTCAGAGAGACAAAAGAGAAAGCCGCAGCCACCACCTCTTACCTCGCCAACTCCTCAGCCTGAAAGAGAGCAAGCTCCTGTCTCCTCAAATCCTCAGACTAAATGCAATGAACTCCTGTCTCCTCCCACCTTATATTCCTCTCTCTGCCTAGTCATATCACTTCCTGTCTCCACCTCCTTAGTGCTGGGATTAAAGGCATGAGATCCCAAAGATCAAGGATGTGTGGCACCACTGCCTGACTCTGTTTCTCTTTTAGACTGGATCAATCTTGTGTAGCCCAGGGTGGCTCTGGTCACTAATATATCTTGAAATCTTGTGTTGATTCTCTAGATTTGATTTTCATGTGTAGAGTTATTATATAGTGTTATTATATAATATATAATCTATATTCTAAGCAAAAAGCATGAGTGCTAATATCTTTTTCTGATACTCTTTAATACTTTATATATCACACTTTAGGAATTTCAGTATACAGGCCTTGCATACATCCTGCCTATTGATTCTTCACCATTTTACACCATCATTTTAGAGTCTTTTACTTAACTGTCATATCCAAGTTTTAGAAAAGTCCTGTTCAAAGTGTAGTCCTTTCAGATACCAAAGTTTACATTTTATCGCATGATTAAGTACACAAAACAAAACAAAATGTGGTAAAGGTTATAAACTATTTCTATTTTTTAAATCCTTCCCATTCATTTGGTCACAAGTGCTAGACAGTGGAGTGCTGCTTGAAGACACAGTCACTATTTCCCTTTCTCACTATGTCAGACATTACCCTGTGACATTGTTTCCTGGTTGGTGAGATGTAAGGAGTTACCAAATCGCTAGTTGGAGGAAATAAATCAAGGAGCCTGATTAATTATTGATTAAACATGTTCATAGTATGTTCCGAAAACCAATTGCCAAGGAAGAGCCAAATATTAATCCACCATTGCTACACTTATTTTGATGCTTAGTTGATGCACTTATATTGATGCTTATTATATGGATAAATACACAAACATATATTTTAGTATTTAGTAAACCATTAAGCTTTTTAAATGAATCTACTTTAGTACAATGAGCTAAAAAAATAACCAATGAGCTAAAAAAATAACCAAAAATGCCTGACCATAAAAATGCAGTACTAAGTTCTCTAAAAATTTGATGAAGAACATGTAGCATTCACAGAGTATTTGTTCATAATTACTATCTGCCATATGGAGACCATTGCTATATCAGTAACTACACAGGAAACAGAACAGATATACTCTGGGACCTCAACATTTCTGTAAAATTAATAGTTAGAAATACTTAAATACAGTGATTTAATATGCAGAGGGAAAGTTCACACGACAGTCTGAGAAACACTGTTTATCATTCAGATGAAGTGACTGCTTATAATGCCTCTTGTACAATTTTTTATCCTATAGTCTTCTGAGCATGTATGAAAACTGAAGCAGCTGTACATATGTTGGCTGCTTCACAGAAAAGTAGTTCCAGTAATTTCATGAAGCCAGGTCTGTATTAGTATGTTTGGAACATTCAATAAGATAGCTAGTTGATTCCAATAATGGATCAGCCATTTTGTCAATGTGACTCATCGCATCTTATGGTGGGTACCTTTGTAAAATTAAATTTAAAATTTAAAGACTTAAAAGTACTATTATTTGGGTTTGTTGCATTACTACAATTCATGGTTTTGCAATTTCACAGGAAAGCAATGTAGGGACAAAACTGGGTAAACTTGGAGTGACCTGCTTGTTGTTCATTCAGGGTATATAATTTGCCATTGATCTTATTCTGGACATGTCAGTGTAGAGTCACTGGATATAAGAATTTGGTGTGGAAATCTTTTTTTTTTCCAGTGAGATCTTCAAAATAATTTTGGCTGGAAGATACACTTTTCATCATTGATGCTCATCATCAATGAAACATGAAATGTGTTAGATTAAAAGGTGTTTAGAGATAAATCTAAGCACCTGGTCACAATATTGAGTTGTTTACAGAAATTATCACATCTTATTTAAAACAGTAGAAAACATTTAATCTATTTATTTATAAAATTGAGTACCAACAAAATCAGTTCTACTGCTAAAAGCACATCAAAAAAGCTAAAAATCAAATTTATGAACAAGTCAGTCATTTCAATGTACCCTTATAAAATCAAAGAAAGATCAGAATAAATTAAATATTATTTCATAAATGACACGTTTGTTTGACTTAAGTGTGATGTCTTTTTTTGGGGGGTGAGGAGGCTCCTTTTTACATCTGTTTGGATGTACATTTTATCCCAGAAAGAACTGAAATGGATTGGTTCTACAGGTATTTCACATTTAAATGTGGTGAAGCATAAAAGAAAATATGAAAAGAATAAGGAAATATTTGAGAGGTTTTTATTTTGTAAAAATAGCTATTAGAAGTTAGTAAAGTTTGTCACTACAGGGTAGGTGCACATGGATTCAACCAGCAGCAGGGCAGAAATATGCAGGAAGAAATTCAAATGTCATAAATATGCACAGATTTTTTTAAAGATTGCTTCCAAACAATATGTTCTAGCAACCATTTATATGCTACTTGCATTATGTTCAGGACTATATGTAATCATGAGATATTTAGGAGATATGGAAGGATCTGGGTGGGATATATATAATCAGTTACACATCAAGGACAAAAACATCCATGCATTTTGAATCTGTGGGTGCTTCTGCTGATTAATGATAAGCACTGAAGTTTGAATATACTATAAATGTATTGGGATTAGTTATTCACATAGCTCAACATTAAGACATTTTATTGTTTTTGTTTTGGTTTTGGTTTTTTGTTTGTTTTTGTTTTTGAGCTGTGGCTCGAACCCAGGGCCTTGCGCTTGCTAGGCAAGTGCTCTACCACTGAGCTAAATCCCCAACCCAAGACATTTTAAAAATAAAAAATATTTCCCCTTAACAAATTATGTTTTATTTACTTTGGAATAGATAAAAATAATTTCTCATTAAAAATACTATCATCTAAAGAAGAGTCAATTAAAAATTTTGGCAGTTTCAAATGTAACTATAAAATATAAATATGTGTATTGCAATTTAAAAAAATTATTAATAAATTCATAACAATATCATACTAGGAAACATGTGCTTAAAACATTTTATGCTAAGTAGAAATATATTTTGCAAAAATGATTACTATTTTTATGCTATTTTAAAGTCTAGGTAATGAATAGAAATGAGTATGCTAAATAAATATGTGTGTATGTTTTTATTTTAAGAGAATATTAATTCTCAGAAATAGTTTTTGTATCAAACTTGTATAGATCAAATAAAAGAAAATCGTTGGCCAATAAACATATCCTTCAAAAACCATATTTTTTATGTTTACCTTTACTTTTCCTTCTCTACTTTCCAAAATTTAGAGTGACAAGTTATAGGATTCCCAGGCCATCAGTTTAACACTCAAACCGTTCTTATTGGTAAATTTTGTGAGCAAATCATCTTTCCAAAACTGTTATCTATCTTAAAAAGTGATCCAATTGTTATTCTTCTTCTCATTACAAAATTTCTATTCGTCTCAACATCTCTCGATCATATAGTCCCTCCTCTCTCTCTCTCTCTCTCTCTCTTGCCGATTGGACTCCTGGAGCTCCACCTGGGGCTCGGCCTTGGATCTCTGCATCCGCTTCCATCAGACACAGGATGAGAGTTCTATCATCCATGGAACTGGAACAGGCCCTCTGGATAAGTGAGATAGTTGATTATTAGCTTTAACTGTTTGGGAGACCCCCAGGCAGTGGAGCCAGGAGCTGTCCTTGGTGCATGAGTTGACTTTTTGGAGCCTGGGTCCTATGCTGAGACACTTTGTTCAGCCTTGGTGTAGGGAGGAGGGGACTGGACCTACCTTGGCTGAGTCTGCCAGGCTAGGCTGACTCCCCAGGGAAGATCTTGCCTTGGAGGAGGTGGGAGTCATAGTAGCATCACATATTTTTCAGCTGTGATAGAGACTAATAGGATATATCCTTAAAATATTAACTACCTGGGTCTTTGCAGAGTTTTGCTTACTATAGCCCAGGCACAAAGTGTTTAGAGGAGAGCCAGGTTAAAAGGAACACTCCCTTATTTGTAGAAGAGCTACTGTAATCAAGGTGTGGCAGCAGAGAATCCTCACTGTCAAATGATTCTAAGAAAAGCAACTGATGACCATTTGTGACTCCTATCATTGATTAAGCATATTTTACTACTTGATTTGCACATTGAATTTCATTGGTCTGTGTTTTTTTCTTTGTTACTAGCAATCAACATATATTAAAAACAAGGTAAACTTCAACAATGTCATTTTAGGAAGAGGATAATGTTTTTTTACTCTTCAGCCTACATGTCATGCAGACACACACTCAAAGCTTATGTTTGAAGGTATGTACTTCTGTAGACTGAGATATTCTTCAAATTCATATGCTGAATTCCTATTTTTTCTTTTATTGATACTAGATTTTTTTCTCACATAATATATCCTGATTACAGTTCTCATCCCTCATTTTATTTCCTCTTCACCTCCCCTCCCCTCCAGATCTACTCCTTTTCTGTCTCTCATTAGAAAACAAAAAGGCTTCTAAGCCATGGTAATACAATACAATAAAACAAAAACTAACACATCAGAACAGAAAACAAACAAACAAACAGAAGGAAAAGAGCCTAAGAAAAGGCTCAAAAATCAGATATAGACACAGAGAGCCACTTGTTTGCATGCTCAGGAATCCCATAAAAGTATTAAACTGGAAGCCATGATATATATGCTTTAGTTGAAGAGCTTCTCTCCAGCCCCCGCCAAGCCCTGTTAGTCCAACAACCCACTTATAAAATAAACACAGAGGCACTCATATTATTTAAACTGCTTGGCCATTAGCTCAGGCCTACCATTGCCTAGCTTTTACTCTTACATTTAGCCCATTTCTATTAATCTATACTTTGCCACATGGCTCGTGGCTTACCATTACTTTATCTCTTTCTTGTCATGGTGGCGGCTGGCAGTGTCTCTCCCTCAGCCTTCCACTTCCCAGAATTCTCTTCTCTCTTGTCCCTCCTATACTTCCTGCCTGGCCACTGGCCAATCAGAATTTTATTTACATAGAGCGATATCCACAGCACTATGCAAAGGACCTGTAGAGTGAAAGAGAGAAAAATATATGTGAATAAAATAAAATAATCCAAACAAGCCAGGCTGTTGCCAAGACTATAGGTTGCTTTCCACAAATTAACCACAAGGCCCCATTGTTGAAGAAAACATCTACATGACTTGTAGTCTGAATGTTATCAAAAGAGAAACTTAAATACCAGCCCATCTACACATCCTTTTATCTACAATGGTGTCCTGCCTGCAGAATATGCTAGTGCAATGGTAGAACAAAGCTTATGGGAGTAACCAGACAATATCTGATTTGACTTAAGGCATACTCGATGAGATCAACCCATACCTGACACTGCTTGGGTAACTAAGAACCTGAGACTAGCTAGCCCAGGGACCTAAGGTAAAATCAAATACTTCTGTTCTACTAAAAGAACATAGCAATAAAATGACTCTCAAAGACATTCTGCTAGACTCATAGATCAGTGCCTTGCTCAGCCATCATCAGAGAAGCTTGTTCCTGCAGCAGATGGGAACAGATACAGTGACCCACATCTAGACATTTTGCAGAGAGTGAGAGATCTTTGAATACTCAGCCTTAAATAGGATGTCTTCATCAAATCCCTCCCCTTGGAGCTCAGGGAATCCTGCAGAAGAGGAGTTGGAAAGAGTATAAGGACCAGGGGGGATGGAGGACACCAAGAAAACCAGACCCTCTAAATCAACAGGATTGACAGGCAGCATGCACAGGGTCTACAGGGATCTGTACCAGATAGGATAAGGAGTCACTATCTTCATTGCTAACACAGAAGTTATATCCAATTGGTCATTTGTAAATGAAAATTTAGTTTCTTCCAAAAGGATTTCACAGGAGAAACAAACTACTATTAATGGTAGGCTGCATGCCAAGTGGTAGATGGCCAACTGAAAATGAACTCAAGGGCATCTTTGTAGGTCCCTTGTCTCATAATTTTGTATCAGGACTTTCCTTTTATCTTATTTTTTTATAATTTTATATTATTTTAATTTTATTTGTATATTGCATTTCTAATCTTTAATATCTGTTACTTAGAGATGAAGGTGCTGGCAAATATTTTGGTCATAATGATGCAACTCTATGGTATTATTAATGACCTATTTTTTTTTTTCTGAGACAGGGTTTCTCTGTGAAGCTTTGCACCTTTTTCCTGGAACTCACTTGGTAGCCCAGACTGACCTTGAACTCATAGAGATCCGCCTGGCTCTGCCTCCCAAGTGCTGGGATTAAAGGTGTGTGCCACCACCGCCTGGCGTTAGTGATCTTATAAAGAGGAAGGTCATCTTCACTCTCTTCTCCCCTTGTATGTGACCATACAAAAGAAGGCCACTGTCTGCAAACCAGGATAAGCATCCTCAAATAAAGAGCAAATCATGTCTTCCAATGACTCCAGAGAGGAGGGAAACAAATATTTGCCATATAAGCCCCAGCACTATATCTTATTCTAGTAGCCCAAGTAAAGCACAACCATCGCATATAAGTACAGACATAAATACAAACAACAAAGACATTTTTATCACACCATGATAGCTTGCATTAATTATGTGTAGACACTGGGCTGCACTGCAAGCTGGTTTTTTCAGCTAATATATTGTGACCAGTTTTCATAAAAATAAATCCTGTGGCTACAATGTAATCTAAAAGTGTTTCCACTGTATATATAAGTTAATCTACCCTGGCTCATCACTTGAGGAACTCAACTGATTCTGTTATTTACTACTGAAACCATGCTACAACAACCGACTCTCAGATAGTTAAAATTTGCATATCTTAATTCGTTTCTTGTGCTATTTCTCAAAGTAGAGTTTGTAGAGAAAAGAATATACATATATGAGTACTTAATCTATTTTTTATTGTCAAGTGGTGTTTTCTATTGTGTGATTATACCACAACTTGCTTATCCATTGACTTGCTCATTGACATTTGGGTTGTTTTCAATATTTTGCTATAATGAATGAAGTTGCTTTCTACAATCTTTATGAGCTTTTTATAGTTGTATTTTTCTGAAAGAGGAAACACTAAGGGGAGGAAGTACTATTTTAGATTTAGTCTATGCTTATCAAAAACTATTGTCAGTCTACTAAAATGGCTGTATTTATATTCCAGCAAAGAACAGAATACCAGTTGTCCCAAATAGTGACATCTTTTTTTTTAAAGCTCTCTTTTTATTATTTGAAAAGGGTCTTCCTGTCATTTAATTTTTCATAAATTTAGTCACTAATTGTGGTGGTTTGAATAAAATATGCCACCAATAAGTAAATAAGTTTTTTTGTTTGATTTATTTTTTCATTTTTTATTTTGAGACAGGATTTCTCTGTGTAGCCCTGGCTGTCCTGAAACTCTCTCTGTAGATCAGGCTGGCCTTGAACCTTGAACTCATAGAGATCTGAGTGCCTCTGCATCCCCTGTTGGGAAGCACTTTGCTTTCAGTTAGTGGCTCTGTTTCAGGAGGCTGTGGAATCTGGGACATGGAGTCTTGCTGAAGGAAGAATGTCATTGGAATGGGCTCTGAAGATTTATAATCTCAACCTATTTCCTGCCCTCTCTTTCTGTTTCTTGTGTTACATTGAGATGTGTTCTCTCAACTTCCTATTCTAGCCATCTGCTGCATTGCCTTATCCAACTATGGAATCTCCCTCTGGAACCATAAGCCAACATAAACTCTTATATTAGCTGCTGCTTTTGGTTAAGGTATTTGTCATTGACCATTGGCATGTCTCATTTCCATCCTTCAAAAATTGAGAACTTGCTTCCCCCACCCCCCATTGGCACGTAGTAGGACTTCTGTCAGTACATAATCTTTGTCAGATGTGCCCTTGCCAACAGTTTTTCCCAGTATGTAGATTGCTTATTCATTCTGTTGAAGACAATTTTGTCCCTTTTTGGGGGGTATCATTTTTGCTTTTGTTTTCTCTTGAAGCCCATTTCAAAATCACAGAGATAATTTCTTGTAATTTTTTCCTAGAAACTTTCTGTTTTTCCCCCCATTTTGCTTTAGTTCATCATGTTTTTCTGCACAGCTGGATCCAGACGTTGATCACAAACATTTCTTCTCAGCTTTGTGGGTTTCTTAGGCTTTCAGTTGATCTGCTCAGAAAATTGCTAAATGGAAGATAATTATGTAGTATGAAATTTTAGGCTCTGGATAAAATAGTACCTTAGATTTCTGTCTGTTCTCAAGAAGAGGCTTTGTTCAAAGTAAAATTGTCCAGTATTACCAAGGAATGCTGCTGTGGTGGCTTGAATGTAATGGCCCCCATAATCTCATAGGGAGTGACAATATTAGGAGGTGTGGCTTTGGCAGAGTAGGTGTGGCCTTGTTGGAGGAAGTGTATGACTGTGAGGGTTGTCCTTGAGGTCTCCTATGCTCAAGATATGCCCAGTGTCTCAGACCACTTTCTGTTGACAGTGGGTCAAGATATAGGACTCTCAGCTTCTTCTCCAGCACCATGTCTGCCTGTGTGCTGCCTTGCTTCCTGCCATGATGATAATGGACTGAACCTCTGAAAATGTAAGCAATCTCAACTAAATGTTATTTCTTTATAAGAGTTACCATGATTATGGTGTCTTTTCATAGCAAAAGAAACCCTAACCAAGAGAGTAGCATTTTAGTTCAGTTTCTACATTTTTTCCATATAGTCAGAGATACTCTATTTTCTGTATCTTTTTATACACATGCATACACGCACATATATGCATATAACACATATACCATATAATATGGAGTATATAATTATTACATAACATGCATTACATACACACACACACACACACACACACACACACACACACATATATATATATAGTATACAACACATAAATACTTCAGGGAAAGTTTTATAGAGAAGAAACATGCATGGTCTTCTATTTACCTGGCTCTTTAGGTGTGAGATGATGACAGGTACCTGTTACAACCCATGAACTGAGTACAGCAGGAGATTCTTCTGAATTGGACCTAAAAGAAGGGAACATTGCACCATGAAGAGATGTGACTCCTAGCTGCCTTCAGCAAGCCACAAAATGAAAATCTTTTTGTTGATCAGATCATTGTCTGAACAGTTGTTTCTAGGCAGCTACAGTGTCTTCCTTACTCTTGCCTAAGCCGAGAAAAGTACATGTCCCTTCTTTTTGTGCAGATACATAAAAAATGACCTCAGAGCTTGTGAATTTAAAACAATGAACATATTGTTATATCTCATGATTTTCTGAGTTAATTCAGGAACGGAGGGGTAGAGTGGCCATCAGTGCCCCTACTCAGGCACCCTCTCGTGCTTGTCGCTTAGACACAGCTGCATGCCTTGCAAACTGGAGACTCGCCTAGGCACTGCTGCCAGCCTCTCAGCATGCTCGTGGTCACCTAGTGCCTCTCAGCTGTGCAAGGTTGCCACTGCAGTAATGGTGATTGACAGTGGGCAAGTGACAGCATGAGAGGCTTTTAACTCAGTTTCCAGGCAAGATGGTGGGCAAGAAGTTGCTCGACCATAGCCCAGTTATAAGAGTCACTATCTAAGAACACACAGATTCTATTCCAAGGGAAAAAAGGTAACCTCAGAGATTCACCAAGGTAGTGAGAGAAGAGCTGAAAAGCTATGAGGGAGAGATGTGCAATACCAAGAGAAGTGAGCCAGGTCAAATGCAGGGCAGGTCCAACCTGTGGCTCCCTGAAAGCAGGAAAGAAAGCAAAAGCTTCCTCTCAAAGGGAGGCAAGGTAGCTGTACTGAAACCAAACCAGCAGGTGAACCTTCAGGGCAGTACACAGCTATGGTGAGCTTCACATCTGGGTGGTTTTGCAAGTTTTGGTGAGACTGTTTCCTCTAGGAGGGAGTGAAGGGGTGGGAATGGTATTTGCATGGAACAGATCCGTAAGTTGCAAAACAGAAAGCATGAGAGGACAAGGTGCCATGCCTCCTCCAAACAGACCCTCAAGTACCTAGTTCAAAAGTGCTAAAACAGGTAAAATGCTAGGTGAAATTTGCAAAAGTTTGCCAACAAAATAATTAGTGACCAAAGAAAACACACACGGGCAGGGGAACTCAAGGCAGGACCTGGAGAGGAAAGCTTGCAATTTAGAGAGAAAAGTCAAAATGTATCAGAAAATAGACAACATAGCTAAATTGCAACATGGAAGACAATTAGCAAAGAAATTGGGATTTAAAAAAAATAGAAATATTTGAAATGAAAAGCTCAATGAATCAAATGAAAATCACAGCAGAAAGTGTCCACAATGGACTCCACCAAAGAAAAGCAAGAATATAAGAACTGGAAGGCAGGATGTGGAAGTACTAGGTTCAAACATCAATAAAGAAAAAAAAATGAAGAGGCATGACCAAAGCAACTCAGAATTTAGGGATGTGCTCAACAGGCAAGATGTAAGAATCCACTGGATAAAAGGAGCAGAGATGGAAGTGAAAGGCACAGAGAATCTAGTCAGTGAAGTTAAATCTGGAATTTCCCAAGTCAACAGAAATAGACCCCAATATAGGAGCCATTTACAAGCTCTAATAGGCATGCCCAGAGAAGAACCTGTCCATGAGACATTAGAATCATGATGTCAGAAATTCAAGTCAAAGTAACAATGTTCAATGTACTAACCATCTACAACGGCAAAGGCTATCAATTTCTTTCTTTCTGTTTTTTTCTTTTTCTTTCTCTTTTCTCTCTCTCTCTCTCTCTCTCTCTCTCTCTCTTCTCTCTCTCTTTTTTGTTTTGGTTTTTCGAGACAGGGTTTCTCTGTGAGGCTTTGCACCTTTCCTGGAACTCGCTTTGTTGACCAGGCTGGCCTTGAGCTCACAGAGATCCACCTGCCTCTGCCTCCTGAGTGCTGGGATTAAAGGTGTGTACCACCACTGCCCAGTATTGGCTATCAATTTCTACCACAAATTTAAAGAAGAGCTAACAGCTGCATTCCCCAAATTCCAGATCTAGAAAAGGGAGAAACACTACCAAGATAATTCTATGGAATCAGTGTTAGACTGAAACCAATAAAAACAGAACAATGAAAGTAAACTATTCAGCTGGCTTGTGTGATGAATATAAATGCAAATGTTCTTACTACAATAGAAACCAACAAAATTCAAGAGTACTTTGTGGAGATCGCTGGAAATTGGCTTCCTCCCTGGAATGGAAGGGTGCTGCAGCTTATCCACACCAATGAATGTGACATGAATAGAGGGAAGTGTAGAAGTCACATGATCATTTCTAAAGATTTGAACTCTGACAAAGTTCATCATCCCTTCATGATAAACTTCCTAAAACATTATAAACATAAAGAAGTGATGTTAGTATAATAAGGTTGTTTACAACACACATACAGTCAGCACCATAATAAATTGGGGGGAATGTGGAAATATTTCCTCTGAAATCAGCAATGAGATAGACATGTCCACTCTGTTTTTATTCAATGAAGTGCTCAAATTCTTAGTTAGAACAATAAGTCAAGAGAAAGAAATGAATGGGCAGTGGTGGTGCACACCTTTAATCCCAGCACTTGGGAGACAGAGCCAAGCAGACCTCTGTGAGTTTGAGGCAAGCCTGGTCTATAGAGTGAGCTCCAGGACAGGCTCCAAAACTACACAGAGAAACCCAGTCTCAAAAAACTAAAGAGTGAGAGAGAGAGAAAGAGAGAGAGAGGAAGTGATAAAAATAGAAAACAAAGAAATCAAATGATCACTATTTGAAAATGACATGTTCTTGTGCTTAAAACATCCCCACACCTCACCAGAGAATTTTCAGATCTGATAACTATTTTCAAGAAAGTAGCAGTATACAGAAATCTATATAAAAATCAGCTATTTTTCTATATATTGTTAATGATGAGAAAGAAAAAGGAAAGCGTTTTCTGAGTAGCTTCAATAAAATAAAATATTCAAGACTAAATCACCAAGGAGATGAAAGACATCCACAATGAAAGCTTTAAGACACTGAAGGAGGAAATTAAAGGAAACACTGGAAGATTGAAAGGCCTCCTATGCTTTTGATAGGCTGAATTAATATGGTGAAATCATCATTATGCTACCAAAAGCAAGCTAATGATTCACTTGCAATCCTCATCAATATTCTAATCTTCAGAGATCTAGGAAAAATAATCCTGACATGAATAGATGGAAGTATAGAAGTCACATGATCATTTCTAAAGATTTGAACTCTGACAAAGTTCATCATCCCTTCATGATAAACTCCCTAAAACATTATAAACATAAAGAAGTGATGTTAGTATAATAAGGTTGTTTACAACACACATATAGTCAGCATCATAGTAAATTGGGGAAAGTTCAAAAGATCCAAAATACCCAGAGCTGTCCTACACAGGAAGAGCCATACTGGAGGTTCATGATACTAATGGAGATGGTGAGAGGGAAGGAAGGGCTCTTCAGAGAGGGGGGGGGAGGAAAGGGCAGAAAAACAGAGGGTGATGGAATATATGTGACATGAAGGAGAAGGTGAGACTATTTAGGACAAGGTGACCAAGAATGGGGGTGGGGCAGGGAGTAGAGAAGGACAATGAAGATCTCAATATATATAATTACATACGTATTTGAAAATGCCATAATGAAACCCATTACTTTGTGGGATAACTTACAAATTAATTAAAATAGAATTTCGGGAGGAACTGGCTTGGTGGTTCTTCTATGGGTATGGGTAGTTACCTCATCATATTCAGATCATGAAAGACTGTTCTTATACGACCAAGTTGGCTTCACGGGCATATCTGGCACTTTGGTAGAATGGCTAGAAGGCTGCCTCAGCTGTTAACTGTCAATTGGAATATGTAAAGAGAACCCTGTAGTGATTCAACACCTCTCAAGGCAGTAGTTTCATGAACTTTAAAACACTACCCTGAGAAGTCACTTAATATCATACTTGCTTTATTCCACTTGTTGAAGCATTTGTTAACCTTACTAGTTCAAGGAGAAAATACCCGCACCCCTCTACTCAATGAGAGCGCTTTCGAAGGTTCTTGTATTTGTATTTGAAAATCACAGACATACTTTGTGTCATTTATGTTCACATTTCTTGCATGGAGATTTACTCACCTTCCCCTGAGACTTTCTCCTAGCAGTCTTATCATTAAAATATCAATCTAGGATCATATATTAAGTCATCTCCAAGGGCAGACAAAGCTCTTGGAGTTTATTTCCTATGACTCAATTCTACATGTGAAGAATTATGAGGCTCTGAAACAGTGCTCAGTACTCCTAGTGCTCAAAGGCAAGGTTCTGTAATGGGAATAAATAGAGGCTGAGTAGAGTGCAGGAGACAGAGAGAGAAGACAGTTCATGCCACAGATGTGCCACCAAGTAGGAGGAATATTTTTTCCTACTATAGTTTATGGATTAAAATGATTCTTTCAGTATTTATTACAAATAAATAATGCTCTTTGTTGAAGGTCCCCTTCATTACCTTTAATTTATCCATTCTCCCCTCAACTGAATATTTTCCTTTTCAACATCTTTTGTTTCACATTGTTTGTTGCATTAAATTGAGGTTGCTTGCATGAGTCTGGGTTGGAATTACATACCTAAATCAGGGCAATGTATTAGTGGCTATATGGTTGAGGAATATGATTCTCCCTCTTCCAGCAACCATTAACCGACTATAGCTCCTAAAAAGGGGATGGGACCTTAAGAGTCTGTCCTCCATACATCAATATGGGCCCAGTACTATACCCTCTTCAGAGGGTAGCCACTGTTGCTATGAATTCATGGGTACAAGAGTCATGGCATAGCTAGAAGAAAATATTTCACAACACTCTTTCCCATATTCCAGCTCTTAAATCCTTCTGCTCCCTCTTCTGAGATGTTCCCTGAACCTTGGTATGTATGATAAATTTCTAATGTTCTTTAGGACAATGTGATACTATGTTTGATAACAACGGACATAATTTTATTCAAAAATAGCTAGTGGAGAGCATTTTGAATGTTCTTGTGCAAAGAAATATATGTCTGTTTGCTACCTTTGTATGCTACCATTAACTGACCATTACACATTGTATATACCATTGAAATACTATCATAAACATGCACAAATGCTTTGTGCTCATTAAAACAAAGCCTATTTAAATGGAGATTGTATGTAGCATTCAATAGTAGAGCAGTTATGAAATTTAACTGGCTGTATCACAAATAAGGCTCAGATATTTTTTAAATTTAATTTCCTAAAACATAAACAATTTTGTAAATTTTATAATGAACACACTTGGCCTGGCTTATATCCCTGAAAGTTTGTTTCTACAAAAGTCTCTTTGTTTTCTATCTTCACATTCCTTTTTAGTAAAACATTGATAGAGTTCTTGACAAAGCTTTAAAATATCTATGTATTAATGGATAAATCAACTTAGTCAAACACCATATGCATATTCTAAAACAAATTTATCTTGGGCTTCCTCATTAAACTGCTCTTAGAAACACCATTGTATGTCTAAGAGGAATTATAGTCGAGCTGAAAAGGTGTGAACATTCTCTTAATATTCTTAGATGACTTTCTATACAGATGAAAGGGTATCTTGGGCATTGACTTAAATCTTTGCCATTTGAAAACAGGATTCCACCACCCCAACTTGGATCTGTGAGGCAGGCATCATTTGGAGTGTTTTATATTTGATCTTTTCCTTTAGGCTATTGCTTTGATAACTCTGTATGACTTGGGAAGATTTTTCTGGAGCCTTTGAAATTAGGTTAATACAATTAATACTTTTTTAAAAAACATTTTCCCTTTTTTGTCTCGTTTTATTGTAGGTACTTATGAGACTAGATGGTGTGTTATTCAGTTTACTCTTTCTGGGTCCGAAAGTGACTGGAGATCAAGTATAACCTTCAAAAGCCTGGTCTTCTTGACTCGCTTCCTCAAGCTAGTACCTGCACTTAAATTTTCTCTATGTGTACTTTCATTTTCTGTTTCTGGGATAACATATCGTCACCAAATCTATCCTGGGGTGTTGTGAAAGGGTTTACTTGTCCCACAGCTTATAGTCCCTCATCACAGGAAAGTCAAGGCAGAAACTCAAGCAGTTAGTAACACCATTCCTTAGTCAAGAGCTTAGAGATAAATGAATGCATCCTTGTTTGCTTGCTTGCTTGTGCCCAGCTAGTTTTCTTCATTCTTACACAGCCCTCAGCCTAGGGAATGGCACCAATCTCATTCTTCAGCATATCCTGCCTAAGAAATGGTGCCACCCGCAATGGGCTTTGTCATTAGTAATCAAGACTACCCCCCCACAGACATGTCCACAAGCCAACCTGATCCAGGCAATTTCTCATGGTTACATCTTGTTGGGGATGACTATAAGCAGGATTCCATTGAAAGTGTTGACCAGTGTTGACCCACGACATGCATTCTCAAGACAACAGGATTTTATATGAAGGTTCAGTGTTTCTACAATGACTATGCCATTTAAGAAGGTGGTGAGTGTGGTCCTTTCTCAGTTTTGAGTCCCTGAAAGACAGAGTCACAGAGGTTTACTGGTCAAAGCAATGGAAAACACTGATTGATGGGGAGTTTGCATAGAGTTCCATGTCTTAGTGGAAGAAGCATTAAAATGTCTGCTGTAGTGCCTAAACCCTGTGTCATTAGGAATAATTAGCCTGTTTAGTTCACTTGCATCTGTATGTTTTGTCTGTCGATGGTTTGTGTGGGATCCCTTTTACTCTCCACTTGAATATTTTCTTTGCAGAATGGGAATTTGTCTCTTTTCTTTGATTCTTGACAACACCACCTCAAAACATATAACAATCATTGGTTTGGGCAGTCACTGAAAAGATCTTGCCATGGTACAGGTTTGGCCTATTGTGCTGAAAGGTTTTTTACAGTCTTATGTTTTAGTTTGGAGGATGAAGATTAATCAAAATTTATAAGCTGTTGTCAGACATAAAGAGAGGAGTTAAAATTTCAAATTGTTCAACTTCAGGCACCTGAGGGAATATTCATAAAAAGATGTCTAATTGCTATTTAGAATTATGAGTATACTTGTTGAAATGCATGCTTTGTTATTCCTCAGCTAGTTTCCATGAAGGATAGATGCCATTTTTCCACTATGGGAAATTTTCTTTCGCTTCAAATTAAATCAGTTTATGTGAAAGAATAGGGGAGCCTACTCAACCAGTTCACAGGTTAGTGGAATATACTTAATGAACTACATGAGAACCCTTATGATTTCTAGGACACTGTATGAGGAAGTGAGCCCCCTCTTCAAAATAAGAGCACAGGGGACTCAGAAAAGAAAAAGACACTTGGTGAAGCAGAGTGTCATCCCAGAATGGTAGGCATGCTGATTGCTTGCAGAGAACAGTTTCTATCATCTAATACCCAAGTCCCTTCTCCTCTCTCCTTGACTGAGTAATCAGGAGGGTATAATCTTACATCTCATTTGGGAGTTATTTTGCCATTTTTTCCTTAATATTTGTCTATTTCTCCATAGATCCTGTGTGTGGGATCATTTCTATATCTTAACATCCTATTTATTATATTAGGTGCATGACCTTGCCATGTCAGTAGGTCATTAAGCAAGCTTGGCTGTTAGTTATTTTCTATTTTTAACTCCTAATTTGAATGTATGGATAGCTATACTAGCAGAATTTGGATGGATTGGCTTAAATTATCGGCTGCCAGCAGGAATCCAGTGTTTCCTGATCATCTGGAGCTGAACCTATAAACTGACTCAAAGTACTTTTGTTTTGAAAAAAAAAAAAAAAAGAATCAGATTTTGTCTTAGAACTGTAATGGTTTATTTTTAAAACTACTAGCTAATGTTGCTGGTAGAATTTAACATTTAACAAAATGCTTGTCTTGTAAGTATGAAGACCTGAGTTCAATACCCAGAACCCACATGACAATGTTGGGTGTTGTGGTATGTGCTTATGATCCCATTGCTTAGGAGGTGGAGGCAGGACGATCCATGAGGCCCATTAGCTGTCATGTCTAGACTAGCTGTTGAACTCTAGGCCAATGAGAAGATCTGTCTCAAAGCATATAGATGGTGTTCCTGAGGATGACACTCAAGGTTGTCCACTGGCTTCCACATAAACAGACACACATGAATGCTTACTCATATGTGTGAACACAGGTATATGCACATAGACACACACACACACACACACACACACACACAAACACACACTTAAAATGGCAGCTATTGAAATGGCTGGAAGAGGCTAAGTGACGGGAGGAAAGAGAGAAAAAGGCAAGAATAAGAAATGAGCCTAACTTTCCTTGGTTCTTTGTTTCTTTTACTCATTTAGTTAGTGAAGTGAGCATTTGTGTGCGAGTTCATCTATGTGAACTTCCATTGGTTAGAATTTGAATTTCTTCCTTCTCATTCACAAGTCTTGATTGTAACTAACAGAGATCATTACTGACAAATGGAAGCAGAAAATAAATTTTTACCCTTTCTTTCCAGGCTGCCAAAAGGCACACAGGACTCATCCATGCACTCCTATCACTGTGAGGTGCCTTGCTACAGGATCAATGAATGGATCGTGGATGGGTCTCTGAAATTATAAACTGAAATAGACCTTTCTCATTATTAAATTGTTTATGTTTACTCTGTTATAGTAACAGAGATCTGATGAACATACCAGTCTTTCAGAGGCAGACTAGGAGATAAGAGAGAGCTTTCCCGAACTCACAAGCTACAACATTGAAGGCAAATGCTCAGTGCTGAGACAAAAGCATTAGTTAGCTCTAGAGGGGAGGAATAAAGGATAACTCATTCGGTGAACTTTAATACAGAGGAAATAGTATGTTAGCACAGCAGCAATGCTGAGCATCGGTTCACAAGCAGTAACCAGGTGGGGAATGGCCTGCATGTAACACTAAAATGCTTTGCTTATTTTAAGGGAATGGGAGGAGAGTGAAGATTCTTAGTTAATCTTTATGAACTAAAAGGCATTCTGCATATTGAAGAGTGTGGAAATAGAGACCAGGAGCCCAGTTTGGAGCTGTTCAAGGGCGGGAGGGGGTCAGTGGAGATGCAGAAGTAGTAAGGTGTGTGACTAGTGCTAGGAATTTGAGCATCCTTTGTCAGAGAGGTGTATCTGGCTTGAGAAAAGAAAATATTCAGGAAGTATTTTATGTTTATCTTGTATCGCACATTGTAAAGTGCTAAGAGAAGAGCAAATGCTTTAATTAAAAGGAACAATTTGCTTAGGAGAAACAGTTGCTCTGTTTGCTAAGCGAGTCTAATGTGGTGCACAGCCAAACTGGGGGTTTAATATATGCCATCTCTTTAAATGCCAAACGAACCAGCAATAGTTGTGACTGCATATTTATTCAGTGTAATTGATAGAAATGTTTAATTAAGTATTCTGAAGGGTAATTCTCTAGCTTTCTCTATCAGACAAATTGAAACCACTGTTCGCTTCTCAGATTATTCTTTGTATAATTAAATAAAAACACCCCAAGAATGGAAAAGCAACATTGCCAGAGTTCAAGATGGCTTTTAAAACACTTCTGTTTGTGAAATCCCAGGGCAAGACTGCCCCTGGTTGTTTCTTTTAATTTCCCTCTTCCCTTCCTCCTCCCACCCGCCTGCTACAGTGTAAAATGACTGTAGGGGATGAGGAAAGTATAGGCTTTCCATCAAACAGCTATGGACTAGTTGTAAGAGATTAATTGTCTAGGTTACACAGATAATATATGCCACAGGGAACAGGGGAGTAAATTATATTTTCAAATCAAAGGAGGAAAACTCCATTCCAACTGATTCCAGTTTGAAAATGTTCTTGATTATACACACAGAAGGCCTCTGTAGGTTTATTTTAAACTCATTATCTTGCTCAGTTAAATGCAGGGTAGACATTTCATCAAAAACAAACATTATGGGCTGTCAAGATGGCTCAGCAGGTAAAGGGGCTTGCCACCAAGGGCACAACAACTGGAGTTTGGTCCCTGGAAGCCATGTAATGTGACAGTTGATCTGACTCCTGTGCGTTGTTCTCTGGTTTCCAAGTATGTGCTGCAGTACACATTCATGTACACACACACAAATCAATCAGTCAATAAATGTTAAAAATCCAACATGAAAGAGACCTTGCCTGTCAATGTTAGCCAGCTGTCACGGTGATTTCAACCTCAGGTTAAATTCTCTTTTCTGGTTTGTGTATACTTTAGCTAATGAGTATGAACTGGCAAAGTTATGGTTCCTTTGAAGAAATACTTTCTTTAAAAAGGCTTACACAAGTGGTCCAGTGGCAAAGACATGACAAGATATGAAAAGCAATTGTCCCCTATTCTTTTCCTCATCATGACCTGTATTTTTCCCAGAAAGTTAAGTAAAACAATTCTCATTTCTTTTATCTGGGGATTTCTTTCATGTATTTTAGTAACAAGCTAACCCCACATTTCTTTTTTATTTAATTTTGAAAATTTTATATAGGCATATAATGAAATATATCACATTCCTTCTCCATAATATCTTTTCCAATTCCCATCCATATTTTCTCAACCTGTGCCCCCACCCATTTTTTGATAACCTATTAAGTCTCATTAGTGCTACCCATATGTAGAGGAGTGTGGGGCCATCCACTATTGCATGACTTCCACATCCTTAAAAAAAATGCTTTTTCTCTCTCCCAGGAACTGTCAACTACTAACAGATTTTCAGTAAGAGGTGGAGCCAGGAGATTTTCTACCCCATCTAAACTGGGGTGCTGACCCCTTTGGTCTTTTGTAAGTGACCATGACTGCTGTGAGTTCATGATTTCTATAGCCAGGCCATGTCCAGAAGACAATGATGCATAGCCCACCTCTCCATCTTCCAGCTCTTATGTAATTTTCTCATCTTTTCCATCAGTGTTCCCTAAATCTTGATGGTAGCCATGTCTGTTACCACAGTTTTCATTTAATATTATGTCTCCTGAGGGCAACGTTGTCCACCCGTGTTGGGTAATGGCATTCCAACTCTTTTTGTGTTTTTAAAGTTGTATTTTGAAATTAGCATGTTAGGGTTAACCAAAACTAAGGATTCCTGAAAATGTCTAATAGAAACCCAGCAGTTAGCAAACTAATTTCATATTTCTTTTTTTTTTTCAATGAAGTGGAAGTACTGAGGCTTATAATTCAGAAAGTTTTCTATCATGAAGTTCTATTTAGTTTATTTTCAGAAAACAATAACTGGTTTTCATTGGGTGATGGGAAAATTAATTTAGAGTTCAGCCTTTCTGAATAAAGATGTAATATAATTTAACATTGAACAGATAACCATTTTTCCTGCCTGTCAATTTAATTTATAGCAATTATTTGTGCAAAGTAGAAAATTAATGATGTCACAAGGCCAAATGTTTTACGTTTATTATGCTTGCTCCATGAAAAACAATAGTGGCATGCCAAGATCTCAATTTTGTTAAGCAAAACCGTGTCTTGAATGTGAATGTTGTTCTCAGCCAAACTTATGTACCTTTATGTGATGAAAGAATGTGTTGTACTCATGACAATGAGCTCCTGTTCCAAACCAAACCCTATGGTTGGAACTAGCTCCCCAGTCTCAATCTGATGCCAGTGATGGGTATTCTGAATATGCTTTGTTGTTTCTCTTCATTCTTCGTATATTATGCTCACCTGTGCCATGGAAAGGCTTTTTCTTTTCCCTTAGAGAATCACAGTTTAAGGGTGTCTCCAGGCTCTGCAAATCTCTATGTGCAACCTCTACTTTGTTCATTCAGACTTCCCCCACCTTGTTTAATCTACAACAATGTTTTTGTACACGCTAGTCCACAGATGGTAAAATGTTATCGAGCAAAGGCCCTCCTCTGTAAGCATTATTCTTTTACAATTTACTTTCCCCTGATATTTACTAATTTTTAATCATCACTTCCTATGAAAAATGACTTTCCTATACAGAGGCTGTATCCTAATGTTTCCATGGAAACATCTTTTTGGTTAGGTTGGAATTGGTGAAGAGCATTATAGACAGAAGAATTAAAACCATGCATATTTGTTCTTGACCAAACATTGCTAGAGTGTTAGCCTGTCTTCTCAATTATATCCCAAGCTTTTAGAGAGGAGGGATGACTGAAAGTAATGTAAACAAACTCAATAAATCATTATGAAACAGTAGGTATGATTCTGGCAGTTATATATCAATAAAGCATGATGCCACTTTAAAATATTAGAGAAAGACTGGGTACAGGATAACTATGTGAACTCAAAAGGGAAAATAGACTTCCTGTCTAAATCTGGAAACACTGGACCAAGAATGTATTGTGTGTGGTTTGAATGAAATGAGTGTAGAAAAAGTTAAAGGAAGAAAGTACTTAAATCACTAGCTAGAAAGGATTCATGGACATAAAGAAGTGTTTGACAGATTTAGAGATGATAGGATTCCTCTAAGGTGAAGCTGAAAATACACTATTATTTTTCATCTGTCAAATAGGAGAACACACTTTATTCTATGACCTAGAAGATCTTGCAGGTCAGACAATTACATAACAACCAAATATGTTTCAGTCACTATTATTTGTTATCTGTGCAACTTTCTGTAATGATTTGACTTCTCTGTGCTGTCATTTTCTGAAGTGTAATGAGAATAATAATGAACTATCTCCTGGAGTGCTATGAAGATTAAATAGCTCTTAATGTGAGTTCAGTTTTTGATAACTATGCCCAAGACATTTCTTATCTTTAATTGCTCCTAATAATGATAATATGAGTGGCTAGCTCTCAGTGAACTTTACACACTGATCCTGGAGCTTACCAATTTGTCTAGACTATTTGGCTGGTAAGCCTCAGGGAGCCTCCGGACCCTGCCTCCTAAGTACTAGGATTAATACATGTGTTGATGAGCCCAAGTCTTAATGTGGTATAGAACCCAGGTACTCATTCTTATGAGACAAACACTTTAATGACTGATCAATCTCTGTAGCCCAGAAATAGACAAATTTCTCCTAAAGATTTAAGTTGGAGAGTCTTGTCCATGCTGATTGAACTGTGACCAACATTTGCTTCACCCTTCTACCTTACCAAAAAATCCATGTGCCTTTGTGTCATGACACAAGTTGTCATTTCCTTCACAAATGCCTCATTGCAAGAGTTTACATTTGACTTGTCAGAGACTCACCTCTGTACAGCAGGATTTCCAAAGTCAGTATTCCAATTAAGGGTAACTCTTATAGACATAACTGACATTGGCCCATAATGGTGTCAATGATGAAGTCCAATGGGACCAGTGCTTATCATGTCTCCTTTGGCAGTCTTGATGTCTAGCATCCTAATCACTCAGTGTCTGCTGCATTCTTGCAAACAATATCATTAAAGTATTCATTAAAGAATAATTTACTGTGGACTCATTTTCTTCGGTTGCAGTAGTGTAACTTGAGTCTTAGATTTCATTGATGGTATTTGTGATGTGCAATTTCTCTTTTAATTGTAGTATTAGATTTGTGACAAGGTGAAAACTATGACAAACCTTCCAAAGAATAAGAGAAATGAGTTAATCAGCCCAGTGCATCCATAAAGATCTCGATATCAAGTATGCTTGAGACTGATTGTTTCAAGTGATAACTTGTTCTTGGCAATGTTACTGGGCCTCATAGACACAGAAGGGAGGATGCATGTGTGAGTGATTGGTGAGTTTTCTGACAGTGTTCTAGCTTTGTACAGATTGTATTCTTGAAATCCTCCCTTCACATTCCAAGGGCTTCTTAATCATCCGTGGTATGAAAGACTTCCTCACACTTCTGTTAAAGCAGGTCTGAATAGTGAAGGAAGAAATTCTTACATATTCTAGGACATCTTAAGATATACAGGGTTAGTTATCCAGGAAATTATTGTCTGGGAGGATGACTCTATTTGATAGTTTTGATTTATAATCATTGGAACTTACACAGAAGAGAGAGATAGTCCAAGAATACTAAGGTGTCATGAATGTGATTTAAAGATCTTCAGGTGGAAAAAAGTTTTCATGCTAATGAATGAAAAGAGAATAGATAGAATGATCATCAGGAAATGTCCCATGTCCTGGTAATGAATTTTACCCATTTCTTTGTTACTGTCAGACTTCCTTAATATGTTTTTTTAAACCACAATAACTCCCAGAATTTAAATATTCTAATCAAAGTTCGTGGTGCCATAGTAAAAGGAGGCAAGTGAATGGTAAAAGTCTCAGTCTGCCAGTCAGGCATCTCATTGTACTCATGAAGAATTTTAGAGAAATTCAGGCTCTGAGATCTGATGGATTCAAGGGTATTTTCTTTCGTCTTTATTTCTGCCTCTATTGAGTGAGCTTGCCCATAAATCACAGCTATTTATGAAGTTAGTACATTTCCTATTGATGTTATAATAGTAATTTTTAATGAAATTTACTCTTTATGTGAGGCCCTTGGATCACAATTCTGGTCTCCATGACAACTAGTTGTTATTAGTACTGCCAGAGCCTAGGATTTATTCCCACAATTGACCCCTAAATACTATACTATTTTAGGCTTCCAAGTAAACCCTAGTCAATGATTCTCAACTGAGGGTTTTACAGAAACTCAGTGGTGTCATGAGCAGATTTACCCAATCTACCCTGAGCCTTTTGGGTGGAGGATCCATACCACCCCAGATTTCTCAAAATGGAATTTTTAGAATTCAGGTGATGATCTTTGAAGTATAATTGAAAAGGCAAATTTGGAGACCACAAATCTGACTGTTTGCAGTAACTACGTGTCAAACAAATGAGGCCAGTAGAATCTGTTCATTGAGAGGAAATACGAAACAACATCTTTTCTTCTGGTTATTATTACACCTACTGGCAATTTAAATAGCTGATTATTTAAATGTTGCCTTAAATGTATCCCAATAGCTTCTTAATCACCCATGGAAGAGTTTCCTAGACTTTTATTTTTACAATGCTGTGATAAAAAGCACACAACATGGATCCACCTTTTTTAAAATTTTTATTTATTTATTTTTATTTTTCAAGGTTGGGTTTGTCTGTAGCTTTGAAGCCTGTCCTGGAACTCACTCTGTAGACCAGGCTGGCCTCAAACTCATAGGGATCCTGTCTCTGTCTCTCAAGTGCTGGGAGTAAAGGTGTGTGCCACCACAGCATGGCTGGATCCAACATTTTTGTACTGACACAGATTTCTAGCTCTATGGTACATACTAGTCTAGCTAATTTCTGGTATAACTAGTTTCTGGAAATGTTCATTTTGCCTAAGAGAAGTTTTACCTATTAAATGGCATCTTTCCATTTGCTGTATTGCTCACATCACTCTTAGCCTTTTGATGGAACACTTTTGATTGGGGAAAAAAGAGATTTTTCTCTTTCCATAGGAGTGATATCACAAATTCAAATTCAGTCACTATTCCTATGAAGTAAGCATGACTCAGCATATTTGAACTACATTTTAAATTAATTTTTCACTACCTATATTATTCAATGAAAAGTTGTATTTTATGTGGAAAAACTCAGAATGAATGACAGAATCTAGAATTAGGTCTAGGAAGCTGAGATGTGAGTTAGTTTTCATTTGTAAAGTAGAGACGTGATAGAGAATTTTAAACAAGTTCTAACATCTGATATTTATGTATGATTTCACTTTTCTCTGAGGACACATTTTCATTGCTTCCTTAAACCAAGATATATGGTTAGAACGTTTTTTGAGAAGACAGACTGCAGTTATAGTACATAGTTCATTCTATTTCTTTTCAGCCTCATCCAAGTGCAAATGATACAGTAACAAAAATATATAATCATATATACATATACACACACCAGTATACATACATATACATATATATATGAACACACACATGCATACATGTATACATATATATTGATTATAAAAGTAGTCCTGACACTCAAAAAAAATCTTGAAACCAATGTTTACTTTGAAATACCTGGGTTTTAAATGTAGAATTGCAATCAAATTTCAGATTTTTCTAAAATCAAACTCAAATATACACTTTTAAGTTGTGTGTTAGGGAAAGAGTGAGATGGAAAGGAAGTGAGGCATGAGGGTGAGGCTGGGGAGTGGGGGGGGGGGTGGGGGTGGAGAACTGCGCAGAGATGCTGTCCATTAAAGCAGAGTCTCTGGACCCCAAGGTCGGATGCTTTAAAGGAGCATATTGACCTTCTTCTCCTTTCTCATGCAAATGAGAGCAACGGGCAATGAACAAATTATAAACCCGCCAAGGCCACAATATGTGCATAGATTTTAGAACCTTTATGAAATTGAAGATGGGAGGGGGGAGTCACTGCTTTGTCACTTTTTGGCCACATAGAATAATCTGTTCTTTTTATTTTCATCCCTTTGTAGCCCTCACTTTTAGAAAAATGTGCAGAGGACTCTGCTAAATTATAAGGGCAACTCATTTTAAAGGTTGAAGGATGAGATGCAATTAGCCTCTAAATTCAGACCTGATTATTGAAGTCAGATTATCTGTTGGTTCATAACAATGTAACCAGACATTTTAATGCACTAATGTGTCCACTGGTAGACAATTAGAGTTGTCAGTTTAAGTAGTCAATTGAAGAGGCAGGTTAAACTAAAATTGGTAGTGTCTCTGTGACCTTGTGCTTAGAAACATTTTTCTGGAAATACAATAGTGGGCTTTGAATTGCTGAAGGAAGCAAGGGAATTTAATTATGGTCAAAGTACAAATGATTCCACTCTCTTCATATATATCACAACCACTGACCTGGGAAGGGACAGACACACTGGATAGATCTTCTAGAAAGGCAACAATAATTAATATTCAGGTAACCATGAGATATCAGAATTTTTTGTAGCTTATAATATACCTTTGAAATTGAGTCCTGCACTGGAGAAAGGATGATATAAGAAAACACTGCTTTTCTTTTTAATTCATCTATCTCACACTTTGTGGGCATGGAGCAATCTAATTCTCACCTGAACACCTTCCTAGCTCATGGCTAATTAGTCATTTTTAATGATCTTTATTCACTTTGAGACACTTTATTCTGGCAACAGTTAGGTGGAAAGTGCATTAGGTTAAACACCAACATTTGTGTAGGGAAAAAGAAACTGCTTTTTCCTTTAAATTTTGTATTTAATTGACTGAGTGGTGGTGGGAGGTGAAATGCAAGATACTTAACCCATCTTATCAAGCAGTTCTCAGTCTAAACGTCTATGGGAAGCATCTCTGGTCCCACCTCAGGTACAAACCTACACTACAGAATATCAGACCAGTCAGCAAAGACATGTACTTCATCAGGGTGTGGCCATGTTACTCCAGTGAGGAAAAAAAATCATCAAAGCTTTGATTTAGTTCCATCCATTTATCTGCAATTTCATGATTTCTTTCCTTTTAACTCAATAAAATTATGTTGTATATATGTGTATATACCTCATTTTCATTATCTAATGATCAGATGAACGATATTTAAAGGTCATATAAGCTGCCAAGGAGAAAATCACACATAGTTCTACCCAGAAGTAAAGGCTATGAACCACTACAATGGCCAGCCTAGCAGTGTATCTCCAAATGGTGAAATAGTGGTGTTGGTGGTAACCAACAGTTATCTAATTGAACTTACAGCCCACTCAATAGTACAGACCCTATACTTGGTGCAATGAAACTAGCTAGACATTGGCTGGAGAATTCTTAGACGCTACAGGAGAACCTATTGCTGCTATTTTCCTAAACCAACTGTGAAGGTTTGTTTTTAGTGTAAACTTGCTACAGATTAGAATCACCTAGTAGGGAACCTCAATTGAAGAACTGTCCTGGTTATATGAATTGATGTGGGAAGAGCCACTCTGAATGTGGGTAGCACATAGTATTAAAATGACTCAATGACTTATTGAGGTACCTATAGTTTTAACATATCTCTTAGCACTTACCAGAGGGGTTTTATCTTGCAGTAGATGACAATAACAAAGGAATCCAGAATTGGTCAATGCTGGCTGGTTAGAGGTTGGAGTCTACTATAGCCTGGCAGCTTTTTCTAAGCTTGGCAACAATGGAGGACTACCTCCCTCCTCAGCAAAGCTTCCAGCACACTATCCCGCCTTATCTGTAGGATGTCTCTAGGCCCAGGATGCCTGATTTATCTCAAGGACGACCTTTGACACAGTTCCCTGCAAATAATCTTCCCCTGATGACATGCATGATAATGAGGCAAGTGGTCTAGCCATTTCCACAGGGCTGTGCTTTCACTAATCCAGCTATATGATAGGAGTGTGCCACTTAATGCAAATTAAGTTGTTCCCAGGCTCACCAATCCTATATATTCATTGTACTCTGGAATAAAGTTGAGCTGATTCATTGAAGTCTGTCTCCCGGAGGGCTGTCTCCATTCATACCCACAGTTGTCTTGAACCCGGTTCCCTGCTTCCCTGCTCCCTGTCTTGAACCCTGTTCCCTTTACCTTCATGGACCAATGCAGCCAAGGATCTGGAGGAAGAAGCAGAACCACAGGTCAATATATATAGGTAAGAGACTTTGGAATGATCAGCCCTAAATGGGGCATTTATATTACACCCCTCCTTTCAAGGCTCAGGGACTTTTGCAGAAGAGGGAACAGAAAGATTGTGAGAGCCAGAGGTGGTGAATGACTACAAGGAGCTATTTTCTAAACACAGAAGAGCAGAAGCACACATGAACTCAGAGATTTACGCAACATGCACACACACACACACACACACACACACACACACACACACACAAACACACATGCTCAATCCACACAAAATTACAGCTTAGGGGTAGGGTGGGGTGGTATGAAGTTTCATCCTGAGCTGAGGAGTAATTGGCATTTAATAGCTGCTAGAATGGCAGAGTCAGATTTCTCTAATTGTGTGCCCTCTGGTATATTAACAGTCATCTAGCGTAGGGCCTACACCCAAGAGTAATTGTCCAATACAAATGTACCTGGAGGGGGAAAAAATCTAGAGCAATAGAGTTGGGTGGGTAGAGAAGTAAGGGTAGGTCTGGGTGATGTTAGATAAGGGTTGAATATACAAAATACATTGTATGAAATTCTTGAATTAATAAAATATTATTTTAAATGTAGTATTCACATTACATTTTATTTTTAACTATTTGTGTTCAAGATTATAATACAATTATGTCATTTTTTTCCTTTCATTCCTCCAAACCAGCCTGTATATCTTGCTCTTTTTCATATTCATGCCTTCTTTTTTAATTAATAGTTGCTACAAGCATATGTGTACGTTTGTACACACACACACACACACACACACACACACACACACATATATATATATAGATATATATTCTTAAATACAGCCTGCTCATTCTATGTAATATTACTTGTATACATGTTTTTAAAGCTGATTTTTTTTTTGATATTGAATAACCAGTTGGTGTGCTCTTCCCTGGAGAAGACTATTTCTCCTGTGCTGTTCTCAGCATGCCTTAGTTGTTTGTGCTTTTGTGTGTAGGACTGAGGCCTCCTGGGCTTTCCCCCAATCACACTGGCAGTCTGTTGTCCTTCTTCTGCTCATTTGTAGGCACTGATATGGGTGAGAATTTGTGGGTGGACCTTCTTTGATTACTAGGAGGCACAGTCTCACAGCAAACTCCTTGGTTCTGGATCTAATGCATAGAATCATGCTATAAGGAGTTTGACTTCTTTTTTTCATGTTTCTTCTTCTTCTTTTTGTGGGGAGGGGTTTGAGACAGGATTTCTTTGTGTAGCCCTGACTGTCATGGAACTCACTATGTAAACCAGACTGACTTCGAACTTGGAGATCTGCCTGCCTCTGCCTTCTGAGTACTGGGATTAAAGGCATGTGTCACCACCGCCCAGCCTTCTTTCCCATTTTTTATCCATTTAATTTCCTTCTCTTGCCTTATTACTCCAACTGTACTATTCAATTTTAACTATTTTTTTGGCATATGAGACTCTTCCCAGAGCAATATATCATAATTCTTATCAGTATTTTTCATTTTCTAATCCTAACAATACAAATAATAAAAAGATGGAACATAAATTCTGGTCTAGAATTTTCCAAACTCTATGGCAGCTACATTCTCCTGAGGTGTGCCTGGTTCAATAAGCAACTGTCTTTCTCAAGTATGCCTGTGTCTAGTATGTGAAGTTCTTTAATAGATAATGCATTATATGTTCCTTTCTAAGTGCTTAAGGATTTATTAAAATGTTAAGAAGTTCTTCCTGGTGAAATCCATTTAAGCATGTAACTACTATTATGTGATAAGGAGAATAATAAGCAATATTTTTAAATGATTATCTTTAGTGATTGTTATTCTATGTCAGATACTTCTATAAATACAGGTGTCATCACAATTACAGTCTCATTAACTCTATGGCATAGGTCATTTTAATTTATATTCAGAGAAACTGAGATAGAGAGAGACAAATTATCTAGTCTGAGATAGTATAGTTGGGTTTTGATAATTGAGATGGCAAAAATAGGTCTTACTTAAGAAATTGAGGAGACATTGCCATAGTTTAGATGGCAGTTTAAATTAAAACAAAATATCCTTAAATGTTTTGGTTTGGTTATTTGGTGGCTGGTAGATTTCCAGGAGATATATTTTGGTTGGTAACATGGAATAATTGGGTCCAAGTTTGCTGCAGTGGGTTTGAAAAGGATGTGACAGAGAAGATGTTACTGGTCCCTATGGCAACCAGAAGATGCATGTGGTGGCAGACACAGCTGCATCCTGTGAGCCACAGGCTTAGTATTCCTCCAGCATCCCTGTTGTGGCCATTTGAGACGCTCAGTGCCACAGCAGTCATAGTCTCTGGGGTCTGCAGAATTCAGGCTCTTGTTTTCTAGGCAGACCTGAAATAACTGTTATTTATTTATAGCCTCTGGCACTGTCGGAAACATTCTGCAACACAACTAGGTTAACAACTTCAAGTTAATGTAAACACTCTGAAAATGAAAGCATCAGTGCTGAACTGCAAATATGGCCAGGCAAGGAAGAGGAATGGGAAGAGTGCAGAAGGCATTCTCTTAGGGGACCTTTCAAAATGACTAGTTGTTGGCTAGTGTTTCTTATGGGCATGTGACACTCATCATTTGTAAATAAC